>NC_141898.1:18569468-19194468 GCF_030686135.1 Camelina sativa | reverse complement strand
TTGTTTGACAAGGATATCTTTCAGAACTCTAATTTAAATGGTTTCTATATGCATCTTGAAATAGGGTCCTTGGGAATAGTTCTCTCAGGTCAATATACAAAATCAGTTTGAAATGCTTTGGACAAACATACCATTAAGAAGAGAGCAGCCCACACTCTGTTGTCATGTTGCTTGTTGAATAGATACATCTCCCCAACTGCAGTTATCACATTAGTGACATTCTTCAGGACAGTGACCATTGCTACATTGATGTATTTCAAACTGTCAAAGAAAAATGTAATTGAAGTTGACAATCAAGTTCAATCTGCGCTTCAAACGTCGTCTGCATACTCATATCAGATACTGATATATCTCATCCCTACTGTGGAGTAAACACAGAATATCTCAGTTTAGAATGGAAAAGCTATCTGTTCCAGCTCAGAATCTACAGGTTATGCAATCCTCGATCTACTGTAAAGGTTAACTATAGAGCTCAAAAAAATGAGGTACAGATTTGTATAACTACCTCTAGTACTCCAAAAAGTTGTGGCTCTCCAACCAACTTTACTAATTTAGTAATCTTTCAATGGGCTTGAGAATTAAGAAACCAGAAAGAGCGCATCAATATTTTATCGCAAACAAAATAGTAGGCAGTTAATATATACCTAGAAGTCTTTCCCATATTTCACACATGAATATGAATTATGAAATCTATAAACCAACAGAAATAAAGGTATAGAACATATTCTTACCTAAACATGCTTGTGATAAGCATGCCAACAAATATCACGTTCACTGGAAACCAGACCTTCATTAATCTCAAGGTCAGCGGTTCTGTTGTTATTAGACCCATTAAGCTCAAAGCCACCACAATGATCACTGAGACTAAGTTCTGCACCATCACAAAGATGAAAGTTTATGAAAAATCAGACCACAAAACAAATTGCTGACAGATTTTCATAAGAAGTATCACTAGGGAGGGGAAACCAAACGAGTCCTACCTGGTATAACATTAAAAATATCCCAGCATTGAAGTTGTAGCTGGAAAGGACAAACTTGTTCACAAGAATCATGCTGCATGATGAAATGCAATAAGCTAAACCAGATAGCAAAGCCCGATTATGTATCTTTCTTTGCATTGGCTTATCTCCGGATTTTCCCGTCTTCCCATCTTCTAAATCAACTGCATCGTGTGATTTCATTGCGAGCTAAGACCTACCAGAGAAAAAATAATATCTAGCAAGCATAAGACCATGTGAACTATATGAAATAAAGCCAACTGAAAATATCATCTTAGAAAGATTGCAATATAAGCCGAGAAATAGGAAATATAGAATCAGTTGGACTTCAATGATGGTCATCATCACATCACAAGATTGATTTCCGCTAGCTTTTACCACATCAATAACTCATCGAAAATATGGTGGTCGTTATATTACTTCAACAAACAACAATAAGATAGATCTATCATTCTTAACAATACAAAGAATTCAACACAAAGAGTAACATTTTTTCATCAACCCATATCAAAACCCTCTGTACAACTTTACTGGGAAAGAAAGACTCATATGCCTATTTTAGCCTCATAAACCAATTCCGTTCCAGTTCGAAAGGCCAGCAGCTAGAAAGTGGCAACTTGATCTAAAATATTCGAAACGTAAGCAAATGATAGCCAAGCAGTGTTGGGACTTGGGACTCTAAATGGACTTGGATGACTGATTAAGAAGAAGCCATTTTCATTAAACTTACTGCTTAAATCTCCAGTGGGTTGAAATTAGAAGTAAGATAACAACTCCAGATCAACGGGCTGTCCCAAGGAAACCAAGAGATTCGAATACAACCCTAGAGTGAAGAAGACAGTAAGTATCATCAGTTCCAAACTTGCAGATCAAAAGAGGGTCAAACCAAGGCAAAGAATCAACAAAGACTACTCTATTTAAACCAATTTCTAATTTTGTGAAAATATAAAGGCAAAACGAAGGGAAGATGCAAATGGAAGAAGTCGCTACAATCAAAAGATACACACACGGACATATAGAATCTGGAGCAGGTCAAAGTTTAGAAACTTCGAATAAACCCACCAAGTTCAGAGTAGTAAGCTATACACAAGCACAAAAAAAATCAAAACTTTGGAAATACCCAAAAGATTCAGTAGAAGAAAATAACGAAATTTACCTCCACGCTGCTCAAAAGCTCGCGAAGTAGAGAGGTTCAGCTTCGGATCAGAAGCAACCAAGGACGAGATCTGATTGAACCCAAATCACAGTAATAAGAAAACACAAATCAGAAGAAGAAGATGAAATTTGCTCGGGGGTAGAAACACTTCAGAGTAAACTGGGACTGTGAAGATGTTTGATGAAAACAATATGGAAGAAATTGAAGAAACTGAAATAAAACGAGGGAGAGAGAAGGGCATTGACCCAGAGACCAAACTAAAATTATGGATTCAGACCAGTTTTGTTTATTTATTTATATATTATATTAGAAAGTTTTTATAAGTTAGAAGAAATTCCATTATTGAAACAAAATATGTATTCTCAGTGGGAATTTCAAAATCGACAACTTTTTTTTTTTTTTACATTACTACTTTTAAACATGTTTATTTTATTTAAAATTATTTCCACAAAAAAAAAAACCCTTTTATCTGTAAAAACGGAATGAAAGTGAACATTAGCTATTCAATATCAAAAATTATTTTTTCTACTCAGCAACATAAAAATTTGAGAATAATCGATACAGTTTATAATATTAATATAATTAAACTAAAAACAATAGAAAAACTCTTATATTGTGTTTGGTAACATATGGTTAAAGCATAATAAGCTGAGGACAAAAAAAAAAAAAAATGACCTTGTATTATTCAGATACATGGTTCATATGAGAAACCTTTGTCCATGTATATTGTATGCAAATTCTACACAAAAAAAATGATAGTGGGTTCTGAATTTTGATTCGTACTAAGGTTTGACCACAATGAATACATACTGTCAAAAAAAAATCATAATAATAATGGTGTTTCGCCTTGTACCATACCGTTGACATTTTTGGCTTAATTCTATCCACCCAAAAATGTAGGCTCTCTATTTTGACTCTTTGACGCAGTCCACTTCAAATATCCACTAGCCATATCTGCCTAAGTTTACAGGAGCACAAGAATATTTAAGATTAAAAAAAAAATCAAAAACTTTAGGCCCAAATGAACTCTTACAAACTTTATGCAATGTACAGACAAAATCAAACGCATGACCATTTTTATAACAAAGATGTATACACACTGTGAAGCCAACGACACTCATGTTGATCTTGAGAACAAAACGGTTGAATATCATCTTTGTTTAATAACAAAATCTGGCGTAGTGGCGTGTATAGTTTGCGTAGTGGCGTGTATAGTTTTAATAACAATATCTTTGTTTAATAACAATATCATCTTTGTTTAATAACAAAATCAAACAATATATCTACGTAGTATATACCTGTATATGGACTGAACCACCTAACACATATGCTCCAAGTAGACGGACAAGTTTTCTTCACTCTACGGGCATAAGTTATGCTGCATAACAAATGTTCAATATTGGTTTTCATGTGTAACGATCTTCTTTATCTGAAGTTTATAGATATTGACACCTACCAATTCACTTCCATAATACGTACTGAAAACAAAATTGGATGATAAAAACTGCCTAAGCAGGCTTATATCTCTTCCAAATACAATAATGTGCTTAGAAGTGTGCCAAATATATATTTTTAAAAAATAAGAGATAAAATGTATGACATATCCAAAAGATGATACGAAATAGTTAGAATGATTCATGTTCATTGCAGTGGATTAAAAAATTTAATTATTTTTTTCTATCTAAAGATTTTCATATTTTCCAATGTTTTTTTTTCAGGTCTCTTAAAGCTAAAATCGATAATGTTTGTGTTCTTAAAGTACTAATTAAACATTTTGTAAGATGTGTTTTGAGAGAACTAGACATAAATTATGTATATTTACTGAGTAGTGTTTTGTAGGGATCAAAATTTTACACGAATTTGTGATATAGTACACACATCTCTAAAATCACCATGCAATTCACTTAGGGTAGACTTAGACACATTGTTTCTCCAAGCATGGTGGTTCACAGAAAAAAATTATATGAGTTGAGAAATATAGGTTACTCAGACCCAATGTAAGCCAAGAAACTCGAACAGTATTATTTTTCTTGTTCTTTGTGGGAGTAGTCGAGTAGTTATGTTGGTGCAGTGCAATAAAAGTCCTTAATTAATCCTAACATAGACGATGAAATTGAAACGGTAGAAACTTAATGATTTTGTTTTAAAATTTTAGAGAAAGAAAAACAATTTTAAAGGAGAAAAACTCAGATACAATTTTACATTCAATTAAAAAAAAAGTCAGATACCGTGCCATCTCCTCAATTTGTGACTTGATGGAATGGTGGAGAGTTCACATTTTTTTTTAATATATATGAAAAAAAAGTAAGTATGAAATCACATTTAATTTCAAACACGTTTATAAACACTATATATATGGACATGTACGAACATTAATTGTTAATATGGTTTGTTTATGAAATGCAGTTAGTGTAGAACTAGGTTAGACTCGCGCTACGCCGTGGGATACTTTTTTGTAACTATTTTTAGATATACGGTTTTGAACTCACGCTACGCGTGAGTGTATTTAATATATTTTAGTGAATATTATATATGATTGATGATAGTTATGAAATATTATCTTATAAAAACCTTTAAATTACTATTAAGACAATTTTTTTAATTTCAAACACACAATTTTAAAAAATACAAAATATATAACATTATACTTAAAAGTTATACTCTTTTAAAAATTCAAATATGATAAAAAAATCATGAATTTATAATTAAACGTTATACTATTTTTCTTTCTATTTTTTCGTCAGTTTCCTCACATTCTTCTACTGAATAATAATTCAAAATCTCTTTTTAGATTACCATACATCTTGTTAACCAATCAAACTCCACCACCAAAATCATTGCCAATTTTCTCGTTAAGTTTGAGCAATTCATGAAAACCAACATAGTCACCACATGCACTCAATTATTGATACTTTCACCGTATACGTACTCGGTTTTAGATTCACACGTATTGAAACTTCTTAACTCAAGATCCTTAATATTACAAAATTGTAAATTCTCAAACCAAAATCTTTAATACTACAAAATTATAAATTACTTGGAAAGAAAGTAATATGAACAAATGTATAGCTAATAAAACATGTGTGCTTGTCTTCGATCTTTCTTCTTTAAACCTCAAAACTTGACTCAAACAACATCAAATCTAGGTTTTGCGACGTCGATCCTTCTTTTTTGATATATTTTGGTAAAAATTATATATGATTGATGACAGTTATGAAATATTATCTTAAAAAAAGAATCATGAATTTAATTGGATTTAACTGGACGTTTAATCGATGCGGATCGAACATTTGAATTGGTGACATTGCATATACTAAATCATTTCTTTGACCACCAGACAAACGAAATATTTTTCGAATTATGAATTAATCTCGTTTTCTCATATTTAATTGGTCACCACCATCTATGTCTTCGTGTTTTTTTTTTCTATTGTTTTCTTACTATTCATATTCTTTATCGTCATTTTCATTGTCAAATTTTCATGATAATTGTCATCAGTACTTTTACCAACCGATTCTTCTTTATACTCTTCTTCTTTCTCTTTCTTGCTAGCTTCATCACATTCTTCCACTGAATAATCATTTAAAACATTTTTTTTAGAATACAACATAACTTGTTAACCCATCAAACTTCAAGACCAAAATCATTGCCTCTTTTTTTTTTTTTTTTTTTTGAATCTAATGTTAAATTATATTCAAAGAAATTTAGCGTTTTTACAACTAATGCAGCAGGTGTTTGAACAATCTTATAGAGATTACATTAGAGGAGAATAGAAACCAGTCTTATATTCGAGATTGAAATCAAACTTGAAGCCCATTATCGAACCAGCTATCCCCTTGTCGTTGAATAGCCAAAATCTGATCTCGGACTTGGCGGTCGATCCACTTGATTAACTGCTACGGGTTATTGGGGTGCTGACCATGGCGTCTTCCGTTCCTTTCCCGCCAGATGGTATAAATCGCTAGCTGAAAGGTGTATCGAGTGAAAAACCTGTCCAACCGATCTAGGTGATTGTCTGCTAAGAAAGTGAGTAGCTGGTGCCAGTCAGTAGTGTATCGTAACCCCCTTAGCCGTCGCGTTCCACACTTCTGAAGTAAACCTGCAGGAGAAGAACATATGCGACCTGGTTTCTAGACTTTGTTGACAAAACACACAGGTCCCCGTAGCTCCAATATTCCACCGCAGCATTCGATCCCCTGTCGCCAATTTATCATGAACTGCTAACCAGGTACAAAAAGTATACTTTGGAGTAGCATGAAGAAACCAAACCGCTTGGTACCAGGAAACCTCTGCACAAGTGCGCCGAGTATGATTCCAAGTGTCTGCTGTAGAAAATTCCGCTTTGAAGTTACCCACCTTCCCTTTCCACAAAAACAAATCAGCCACCTCTGTTCTGCGTTAGTACTGCGAGCATAATACATCCTCGATGGAGAGGAGGTGCGGGAGACGAGGTCTTCTCCTACTCCTAGCAGACCAAGCCTCCGCTACTGTCATTGTGCGCCCAATCCCCAAGTCTACAGCTCCCCTAGCTCCAGCCACATCCACTAACCGGGCTAAAGATGACCAATTATCAAACCAAAAAGAGGCCAGCTGCCCATTTCCAACCTCCACCGTACACAGCGTAGTAGCAACCTCTCTATATTTCAGGATCTTTCGCCATATCCATGAGCCCACTCATGTGTTTTCTTTAATCATTGCCTCTTTTCTCATAACATTTATCCAATTCATGGATCAACATAGCCACAACATGCACTAAACTATTGATAATTTCACTCGTATACATACTCGATTTTAGATCCACATGTATTAATAATTTTCGAACCAAAATCTTTAATACTATAAAATTGCAAATTACTTGCACACATGTATAGCTAATAAAAAAATGTGTTTGTCATCGATTATTTTTCTTTAAACCTCAAAAATAAACTCAAACAACAACGAATCAAGGTCTTGCGACGTCAATCTTTCTTTTTTAGACCCACAAATAAATTTTTTACTGAAACAATATCAAAATCACCTATAAAGTCATACACAAAAACATGTTTTACAACTCATAAGAGATGTAAAGCACAAAGAGAGCTAAATAAGATATTTTCAAGACATGAAAAAATCAAATATATAATAATTAATAATACTTAATTTTTTTTTAAAATTAAATATTTATAATTAAAATTTTTATATTAATTTAATTTTTTTTACAGTAAAATACTAACGATACTTAAACTTTTGATAGAGTTTAAATATTTATAATATTTTAAATTTTCTATGGGAGTATTTATACTATTTTAAAACATTCTATAAAGTTCAAATCTATGCTAAATAAAAGTTTAACCTTTTAAAAATTTCATTGATTATAATATTTTAAACTTTTTAGAGTAAAATATTAATGATACTTAAACTTTTGATAGAGTTTAAATATTTATAATATTTTAAAATTTATATGGGGGTATTTATAATATTCTTCAACATTCTATAAAGTTCAAATCTATGCTAAATAAAAGTTTAACCTTTTAAAAATTTTATTAATTATAATATTTTAAACTTTTTAGAGTAAAATATTAATGATACTTAAACTTTTGATAGAGTTTAAATATTTATAATATTTTAAAATTTATATGGGGGTATTTATAATATTCTTAAACATTCTATAAAGTTAAAATATTTATCATATTTTTGAAACTTTTAAAAGTTTCAATATTTATAATATTTTAAAATTTATAAAAATTTAAAAATAATAATATTTAGAAACTTTTAAAAGTGTTTATTTGCTCAAATAAAACATCAGATTAAACTGAATAAAACTTTTAAATTTTGGACGCCTGATAAATCAAGTTTTCCTGTTCATTCGTAGTTGGAAGCATATTAGTCTTATTTATAACGGTTCGGTTCTTAATCAATGTTTAAAACTTTTTTATTCGATGTGGGACATTGTACATGTCTTTTATTTTTATAAATTTAACTTTTTCTTTTTTGTAAAAAGACTTAATAATATAGAAAACTACTATATTTTCAAAAATGTTAATAAGTGAGATGTCTAATCCCTATTGGTTGTTTAAAATACTACGTGGTTAAGCAAAAAATGTTAATTAGTGACATGTTGAATCCCTATTGGCTCATTAAAATCATATGTGGACAGCCTTAGGAACTTATAGCTCCTCCTTTTATTTAGTATAGATTTAATTATTGAAAATATGTTTTTTTTAATTGGATTAATTATAAAAACTATAGTTAATACAATGTTAAGATAAAAAAATGCACTGATAAATAAAAATAGAGCAAAGTCAAGTCTAGGATTACTTATAAATGTTTACATTTAAATCGGGTAAAATTAATTATATAAATAGTCTAACTAATCCTAATGTATGTTCTGTTTATTTTCTTTACCTTTTGTGGAAAATATATTAATATAGTTTGAATTTGTGGTGTACTTTTATTGTAGTTTTTACAAATTTAATCCCATAATTGTTATATAGTGTTTTTTTTTGTCTTGTTAGAAAAGTTATTATTTGTCAAACTACATAGACATATTTTTACTTTAATATGGTTTTGTATGATATTTTAATACTATTATACTTATGTTGAATCATATGGATTAAGTTAATTGTCAAAGTAATATTTAAGTTGTAGATGATTAATTAGTTTTTACTTATTTTAAACTATAAGATAAACTTTCCATTGATTTTTACTATGCCGCGGGGTTATTTTTTATTTTGTTTTTCTTTATAGCTACTGTAGTGTTTAGTTTTGTATGTTGTTTGTAATGTAAAATCACTTTTATTTTTTTAAGGATGTTTATGTGTGTTTTTTTTTCTTATTATGTGTTGTTCTTTATTTTTATTCTAATTTTTTGTAATGGAATTGTAGAGTATAATGTTTTCTTTTTCTTGTTTTAGGATGTATTGGAGGTCCATTTTATTAGTTTTGTTGTTTCGTTATTATTTTTACTTAATTTTGGCTGTTGATTTTTTTATTTAATGACATATACTGTGTGTGTTTTTATTGATTTTTTTTTATATAATTATTGGTAGAATTGCTTAATTGGATTGTCTATGTAACATAAAATAGGTACTTGGATTTGGAAGGACTGTTTTCTTTCTTGTTTTTACATACTTTCACTGTTGTTTATGAAATGTGATTTAAAAATGACAATAATTGTTTTAAGAAATTTAAACAGTCCCTCCTCATAAAGCTAAGGAGCACAAATCATTGTTAGAAAGTAAGCATACTTGAAATATACAACAAAAACAAACAAAGATTCATAAGAAAATGAGTAAATAATTGAGAAGAAAGATCTTAGGGAAAAGAAAGCTGAAGACATTCCAAAAGTAAATGAAAAAGATCAACAATGAATTAAGCTTCTCTTCTCGTTTCTCTACTTCTTCCTCTTTTCAATTATATTCTTCTTCTCACAAGTCCTTTTCTTCCACACCAGCAAATACGGTGAAACCACATATTCACCGGTAGGAGAACCAGTTAGTAAGTTAAAAAGTTTGGAATGCCACTGTGCACACTATATAAATATACACCAAGAGTACATACCATGAGCTTTGGCGTCACTGTTGAATAGTTCCTTAATGAGCACTGTTTTCACAACACCAGCACCGTCAGAACGTCCAATCTCTCCTCCTCTTTGATAAGGAGAAAGGATAAACAACCTGTTAGAGAAATTAAAGCGACAAGCTGTTAGAATCAATTGTCATGACAGGTCCATAGAAAGTAAGACATTGTTCAAGCATGGCAGTCACAGAACTCAACATTAACCTTTCATAGCAACAATAATTTCGTCTACAGTGATTAGCACACATCCTCATATTAACAAAAGAAAAAAAAAAAAAAAAAAAAAAGATATCCACACCCATTCATTCTCTAAAAAGCAAGAATATGTTAACTTTGAAAAGAACCCAACTCCAATCATCCATCTCAAAACCATAACAAGACTGATTTCACCAGACTTATCTAGAATTCTGAAATTGAAATTGATAGATTATATACTATATGCTTGAAATTAAAACTGATACAAAAGGCTTCAGCTGAGAGAAGGAGGAAACAAACCTCCTTATCGCCATAAATATCAAAGTACTGCTTTTGAATAACATGACTAAAGTAGAGGAAGACATTGTAGATCATATACGAAGAGTGCTTTGTCAAATTCAACATCACGAAGTCGAAGTTCAATCCAACCATCCGATGATGAGAAAGCCAGTCTAAAAGAATCATTAATTTCAATTTCGATTTGAACTCAACCATCCGATGATGAGAAAGCCACTCTAAAAGAATTCGGTCCCTGTTCACATCCATTTCTCGAAGCTCAAACCCTCCCCAATCGACACCTTTAGATCATCCTCCACCCGACTCATTGAGTTTTTGTGCAAAAACCTCTCAGAAATCTTCAAATCCCCAGGCTCCGGATATGAACCTAGGGTTTGAGGTGACAATGAACCATGCCCTGAACTATTACTTTTTTAGCATCTTCTTCTGAGTATTTGCCTCCCCTGATGAATACAAACAAAAAAATAAGAGATCGGTCGACGGATAAGAGAAGAGGAAATCGATTAATAGCAAGAAGAATAAGAAATCGATTGATAGCAAGAGAAGAATCAAAATAAATTGATACATCATCGAGCAGCGAAGAGAAAAAATATTTTGAGTCACGAACCAAATATTGTGCTTACCTGTATTAATTGTTTTAATTTAATTGGGTATTCATTTTAATTGATGTGTCAATCTCCGTTTTCGTACAAAATCTGAGGTGTCATGCTCTGGTAAAAAACATCCAAGTTTTATTATATTGATCAACTAATATATCCACTAGGAAAACAACATAAGAAGAATATATATGTCTATAGAGATAATGTTTTTTTAAAAAAATAATAAAGAAACATATTGTTGGATAAATAGGTTTTTCCGTTTTTGACAGAAAAAAAATAAACACATGAACGAGGCATCTGTTAGTACCGCGATCCGTCAGTTTGGATAATAGATTTGGGCCCAAGACAAATAGGCTGGATGAACCGAAGTACAAAAAGAGCAGCCCATTAAGCTGAAGCAGGAGAAGTGAAGTAAAAGCATAATTGCGAGCTAAGGTGCACCGGAGCTCGGAGAGCGTTCAAATTATCGAATTAAATTACATTAATGGAGTGTGAGATTTATGCCTCTGATTGATTCAGCATTAACTGTAATAGCACTATAAATAAGAGAGGAGAGAGATGTAGTATGGGGGATCGAAAACTATCATTTTGGCAATAAGAATTTACTTTCACCTTGCAAATTACATTTAGTCTCTATTTTAGCTCGGAACTAGAACGGTGATTAGCATCCCCGCTCAGAATTCACTCTGGAACGAAGGCTAAAGCTTTTCTTCTCACATTTAGCGCTAGAAGGAGGGGGTCCATCACCTGTACTCTCGCTAGTTCCGACTCTACCTATGATCCCAAACCAAACAAGCACCTTCATGGCTAACGAATCCTCCAACCAGGTAACCATGGATACAATCCAGAAACTTTTCAAGGATTTGGCCGAAAAGTTAGACCGTCAGCAAACAGCCTCTGCTGCTTCGTCTGAACGCTTCGACAGCCTAGAGGGGCAGATCTCTACTCGCTTGGAGACGATCACAAGTTTCGTCGCTGATCTTTCCACCTCTCACCGTGTGTATGCCGATCGGGTAGATCTCCTTTCTTCCGAGCAAAATCCGCGGCGACGTGCTTTAGATTTCACTGGCATCATTCCGCCATTCGCCTTGCCGCCGGCAACGGCAACAGCGACTCCGGGGAATACCTTCCCACCTCATACAGTCTCTCAACCATCATCACCATTTATCGATGACAGGCACACCCCGGTTCAAATCGAAGTCGCTGGATCCTCCGAAGTTCCAGTTCGGATCCCTCCCCCAGTGGGAGGAAACCTCCGAGAGAACTTTACTCCGGGTTTTTCTTCCAACCCCGAGTTTCATAGAATGTAGAGCGAGATCCGAGACATGCGATCTCTGATGCACAATGCAACCACTTCGGCACCGGACATCTCCCCAGTAATCGAAGAGTCAAAGCGAACTCCTTTCTCTGAACAGGTAGCCCGAGTTCGCGTCAAGGACACCAGAAAAATAAATTCTCGAGCTACGAAGGGAAAGAGGACCCGACAACTCACCTCAAAACTTTCTTGATGACGGCTAGCCGCGTGGACCTCGAGCCGCACGAAGCGGACGCCGGATACTGTAAATTGTTCGCAGAGACGTTTTGCGGGCCAGCTCTACTCTGGTTCGCATCCTTGGCAGCTGGCTCCATTAACAACTTCACGGAGCTATCAACTTCATTTCTCAAACAGTACTCTAGCTTGATTGAAACAGCACTAACGGACGCCCAACTCTGGAACTTGAACCAAACCGCCGGAGAATCACTCCGCTCATACATCACTAAATTCAAAGAAATTCAAGTCCAGATTCCAGGGCTTTCGGATTCAACCGCCTTGGCCGCACTGAAAAATAGCCTTTGGCATGAGTCCCGCTTCCGTGAAGAGCTAACGGTAAATCAACTCGCTACCATCCAAGACGCATTACATCGGGCTTCGAACTGGATAGTTGCAGAGGAAGAGAGGGCAGCCGCAGCTCAAAAGCATAAAGTAGCTACCAAACCTCGATTCAAAGTGCCCGCCAAAAATACTCCTCCATCCACTCCGAAGCCCGGACCAAGAACTTTTGCCGTGGACAAGTCTCCACAAAAAGGTTTCCCAAGAAATTCATCATCCAAACCACCATTCTCACCGCGCTCCAAGAGCATGGTGCTCCCAAGTAATAAGTGGGTCCGGGACGAAAATGCGTTCTGCGAGCTACATAAAACAAACAGACATTCAACCCGGGACTGCAAAAAGCTGATGCATCTCCTTGCAGAAAAATTTGTGTCTGGAGAAATGCCAGACGTTACTATCAGTGAGCTCGATCAGAAATCACCATTCGAGTCTGATGAGGAAGCTCCACCACAGAAGAAACCAAAGCAAACTGACGGTGATGCAGCTCCCAAGAAAAGAATAGATGTCATTATGGGAGGATCACACCTCTTCCGAAACTCCGTCACGACAATAAAAGACCATCAGCGGAAGCTCACGAGTCTGCAGCCTAAGCGAATCAAAGTCACTGCGAACGATCTACCCAAAGTCACCTTCTCGGAGAAAGAAACCGAGGAACTAAGTACTCCGCATGACGATGCACTTGTCATATCATTGGATGTTGCAAATCACGAAGTATGCCGAATCCTGATAGGTATTGGGAGTTCGGTGGATTTAATATTCCTAGAAACGATTACTAGAATGGGCATCAGAAGAGAACATATTGTAGGACCACCTTCTCTACAAGTCTCATTTACGAGTGAGACATCGATGTCATTGGGGACAATTACATTACCAGTTTCTACTCAAGGCGTAGTGAAAATGGTGGAATTCACGGTCTTTGACTGACCTGCAGCCTACAATGCTATAATGGGAACACCTTCGCTTTTTCAGATGAAGGTCATAGCCTCTACGTACCATCAGTGCGTTAAATTCCCAATCCAACAAGGATTTTGGAAATTTTAGGAAGCCAAAGGATGGCTAGAAGTTGCTATATGGCGAGTCACAAACTTTTGGTTCAATAGCAACCACATCTCGAGGTCACTAAGAAACCAGTTCGGAAGTAGCTTAAAGGTGACCTCACTGAGTCTGTTTTTACTAATGATAAGTTTTCAGACCAGGAAATCAAGATCGGAGCCGGACTTGGGAGCGAGCTCCGAGCCAATTTGATCTCCTTTCTGAAGGAGAACATTTCCACATTCGCGTGGTCCGTTGATGAAATGCCCGGGAGCAGTTCGGAGGTCATTTTACACTAGCTGAATGTAGATCCGACGTTTAGGCCGGTAAAGCAGAAGCGAAGGAAACTCGGTCCTGAGAAAGCTGAGATCGTTAAGAAAGAGGTAGATCGTTTACTGAATGCAGGTCAAATCCGTGAAGTAAAGTACCCAGAATGGCCTGCAAACACGGTGGTTGTAAAGAAGAAGAATGAAAAGTCACGGGTTTGCGTTGACTTTACCGATCTGAACAGGGCATGTCCCAAGGACAGTTTCCCATTTCCACACATCGACAGGCTAGTCGAGTCAACCTCGGGACACGAACTAATGTCCTTCATGGACACTTTCTCTGGTTACATCCAAATCCTCATGAATCCTGAAGATCAAGAAAAGACTGCATTTGTTACGGACCGCGGGACTTATTGCTACAAAGTGATGCCATTTGGATTGAAAAACGCCAAAGCAACCTACCAGCGTCTTATGAATCGGATGTTCGAGGAGCAGCTCGGAAAAACCATGGAAGTCTATATTGACGATATGCTGGTGAAATCCATGGAAGCTAGTTCGCACCTGGCGGACTTGAAAGTTTGTTTCGACATCCTGAACCAGTTCGGGATGAAGCTTAACCCTACAAAGTGCACTTTCGCGGTCCCATCCGGGGAATTTTTAGGTTACATCGTCATAGAGTGGGGAATTGAAGCTAACCCGAGACCAATCAACGCCTTCTTATCCATAGGTTCCCCGAGGACATTACGAGAAGTACAGCATCTCACCGGACGGATCGCAGCTCTTAATTGTTTCATCTCCAGGTCAACGGACAAGTGCCTCCCATTCTTCCAGCTATTAAAAAAGGGGGGGGGGGGGGGGAAATGTCGTGTGGGATGCGAAGTGCGAGGAAGCGTGTACTGAGCTGAAAGCATACCTATCTCAACCTCCGGTCTTGGCGAAGCCTGAATTAGGTGAACCACTTTTCCTCTATGTAGCTGTCTCGGACAGCGCAGTGAGTGGAGTATTAGTTCGCGAAGAAAGGAGGGGAGCAGAGGCCGATTTTCTATGTCAGTAAGTCATTTACAGGGGCAGAATCCAGGTATCCTATGATGGAGAAGCTGGCCCTAGCAGTAGTTACTTCGGCAAGAAAACTACGGTCTTACTTTCAATCTTATTCGATCGTAATCCTAACGACACAACCACTTCGGACGGTACTACGTATTCCGAGCCAGTCTCAGTGATTAGCGAAATGGTCGGTGGAGCTTAGTGAATATGACATCGAATTCCAAACTCAAACTTGTGCTAAGGCCCAAGTGCTGGCAGATTTTCTTATAGAACTCCCTCTCGCCAGTTCAGTAGAAGATAACATTGAGGTCCCATGGACGTTGCACGTAGACGGTGCATCTTCCAGGACAGGTGCAAGGGTTGGGGTTCGCCTCACTTCCCCTACAGGCGAAGTGTTTGAGCAGTCGTTTTGCCTAGCATTCAGTGCATCAAACAACAAAGCTGAATATGAGTCTTTTCTCGCTGGCTTACGCCTCGCAGTAGGGATCGGTGAACGAAAGCTCCGGGCTTTTTGTGATTCGCAGCTGGTCACTAACCAGTTTCTGGGCGAATATGAGACAAAAGATGGACGCATGGAAGCTTACCTAGCAGCAACCCGTGAGTTGGCAACTAAGTTTGACGATTTCGAGGTCACTAAGATCCCACGAACTGAAAACTCCGCTGCAGACGCCTTAGCAGCGCTAGCCTCGACTTCGGACCTCGCAACTGCGAGAATTATCCGAGTGGAAGTCATCGAATTTCGAAGTATACATTTAGAGAGTTCGCATGCGATAACCCGGGCAATGAAGAAAAAGTTAGCTGCCAAAGAAGTGGTTCGCAAGACGATTTCTGACCCCCCACCACGGGTAGACTCGGCTCCCATCATGCCTACTCCGGACATTATTCGCTCTCCTACGGTCGAACAAGACTCCATCCCAATTCCGGACATTTCTAGCCCACCTACCACCGACCGAGCCGTTCTCCTGTACACACCTTCGAGCAATACGAACACCAACAATTGGGGGGGGGGGCAGGAGACTTGCGGAGCCCGATCTGGGCTTACTTGGAAAAAGGAGAACTCCCAGCTGATAAGTGGGCAGCTAGGAAACTCAAAGTTGTCAGTGCACGATATTGCATCTACAGCGGAATTGTAACATCCCCATTTTTAATTATTGGGCTATTTGAAGTTTTAGCCCATTAATAGCCCAAGTTAACCAAAGTTAAAACGACAAAGGGTTTATGGTGTAAGTGTGGATGCACTTATATCGCCGTCCTTGTTTTGTCGAGAGAAGAGAGTTTGTGAACCCTAATCCTAAGTCTCTCTCAACGTCGTAGTTCACCATTATCACCGTCTTTCTCATGTTGTTGTCATTGCCATCGTTGAGAAGGAGAGCAAGAGGTCACGGGGATTTGTTGTTCATCAGCAACCCATCGTGAATCACCGGAGTTTGAAACCATGTGTTAACCACTGTCAGTGGAGAAGTCAGCCGCTGTCTCCGTAACAGCCATAGCCATTGTCGAGGCCGTTAAGGGTAAGGAAGCCCTAGTGTTCTTTTGTAACTTGCGCATGAAGTAAATGATGTTGTCTAATGATCTGTTGTTGTTGTTTGATTGTGAATCATGAGAACTGAACACCAACGTGAGCTTGAGCCACTTTGGATCCCTGTTGCCGAGCAGACTCCGTTGCTTGAATCGTGGAGCAAACTCGTCCGAGTGTATGAGAAAGGTAAACGGTGAAGCTTACTCTTGTCGTTGTTGTGTTGTTATTAAACCGGATCTCAACCAGAGTAAACCAAGAATTCTAAGTTTCGTAATTGACGTCTTGAACCGAAGTTTCAATACGTGAGTTGATTTGTGTTGGTGTGGGCACGTGTATAAGTTGAACGGCGGTGTAATGGATAGTGTGCTGTAATTGGTTATTGATTAAACTAAGTTGTATGATTGTGGTGATGAATTGTGATTATTGAACTGAATCATGGTCTCGTGGAATTATTAAATTATTTGATTTTGGTTTGGTTTAATTACTAAGCTAGATCTAATTAATTAACTGGAATGTTACCCATTCAATTTAAATAGGGATTTTGGGATGGATTAATTGATTATAGTCATCTAAACCGCTGCAGATCGAGGATCGTTGCTGAAGCTGGTTTTTGTTGTTGCATTTTCTAAACCAAGTATTAAATTCAATGGCTAAGGGGTGGTATTTCCGGATAATAGTAACCTCTTTCTTTATGTACTCTTCGATAGTTGCTGAGTATAGACTCAAGAATTGTTTGTTGATTGAAAGTGTTTGTGTGGATTTGTGTGCATGGTAAAATAGGTTGTTAGTAATATGATATATGTGAAGCACATTAGCTACATAATCTGATGTTATGAATTAACTTATATATTTTTATTATAAATATAACTATGAACATACATGAGAATGAGATGAGATGAGAAAGGAAAAGATACTTGAGGATGTTGGACTGTAATGGACCGACGGGTTCATTGCAGGTCATAAACCGCTGACGAGCAGGGAAGAATCGAGCTATTGGCCGTGGTCTTCTAAGAAAGAGGGTTTGGGAGCCAGAAAAAGTGTTAATGGCCAAACCTATAAGGAACGTAAAACTTCTAAAATAATATAAAGAAAACAGAAATGTTTTAGTGTGGTAGTTGCCACAAAAGTATATAAAATAAAATCGAAGTTATTGATGAAAAAAAAGATGTTTGCTTGTTTGTTTTATTGATAAACATTTTGAATCTATGCTAAGTAATAATTGTTGATTATATTTGGAACATTATAACTGTATATCCAGTGGACAGAGTTTGATCTCCTCACTAAGTAAATTTGTTTACTCACCCCTTTTTCCCTTTTTTCCCAGGTTAGTAAGTCTCAAGATTTGCATGTTGAAGTTTGTTCATTGGTGAATTTTAAAGAAAGAAACGTTTTTGGCAAGATCGGATGGATTACATGTTGTCCCGTCTTTTGAGACGGTACGGGTGTTACAGGAATACTCCTACACCGAAGTGTAGTTGGTCCTTATCTAACGTGTGTCGCTGGTGAAGAGCCTGCGGCATTAATGCGAGTTGTTCATGATGGTCCCAATGGAAATCACTCCGGAGGGCGGACTTTGGCCTTCAAAATCAAGAGACAAGGGTATTTCTGGCCTACTATGGTTGCCGACTGCGAGGAATACTCCCAAACCTGTGAGAAGTGTCAAAAGCATGCTCCGTCAATCCATCAGCCAACCGAACTCCTGTCTTTGGTGTCTGCACCTTACCCGTTCATGAGGTGGTCTCTGGACATCATTGGCCCTTTACATCGAGGACCGGGAGGAATTCAGTACGTGCTGGCTCTTACCGATTATTTCTCCAAATGGGTGGAAGCAGCGGCCTATGCAAAAGTGACAAGTGAAGAAGTAGAACAGTTCATGTTGAAAAGCATAATCTACCGGTACGATGTTCCTAATGAAATCGTCACGGACAATGGCCCGCAATTCATCTCCTTGCAATTCAAAGGCTTCTGCGCGAAATGGAAAATACGACTCAGCAAGTCAACTCCTCGTTACCCGCAAGGTAATGGGCTAGCCGAAGCAATGAACAAAGTCATATTAGCTAACTTGAAGAAATGGCTCGACTCTCACAAAGGACGCTGGCCGGACGGATTGCAAGGCGTACTTTGGGCAATCCGAACAACACCTCGCCGGGCTACTAATGAAACACCTTTTTCCTTAGTATACGGAGTCGACGCTATAGTCCCAGCTGCCATAGAAGTACCCGGAGTTTGTTCCACGATAAATCCACTTTGGGCTACGGAGAATGAGGAATTTCTACATGATACCCTCGATATCATAAACGAGCATCGGGATCAAGCCTTAGTTCGGATGCAAAATTACCAGAACGCCGTTGCCCGCTATTATAACTCCAAGATCCAAAGCAGGCCTTTGGCAGTCGGCGATCTAGTCCTTCAGAAGGTCTACGAAAACATCGAAGAGAACAATGCAGGAAAATTGGGAATCAATTGGGAAGGGCCATATAAGATCACCTGCGTTAAGAAAAGAAAAACAGGCGAGCTTGTTTAAGAATCAGCATGAATTACACGGTGTAAAAAACAAAACAAAAAAAAAACGAAACGCTTACCTCGGGGAGAGTGACGCTGTTACTTTGGGGGGAGATTTTTGGAGGAGCCTCCGGACTCCTTAGACTAAAGAGGATCTCCGGATTTCTTCTCGGAGAGAGGCACACCATCCCTCGAACTGGACCTGCTTTGTTCGTCTCCAGAGGAGCCGATTCAGGCTCGAACTTTCTCACGGGAAGAAGTAAGAGTTTCAGGCTCCTTCCTCTTCCTCGATTGCTCAGTCTGCTGCGGGTTGTCGTCAGCTCGGTTGCATGCGATAACCGGAGTAGGGGCACCACTCTCTATGGGTTCGTCAGCCGAATCCGAGATAACAATCAGAGTGGGATCAGCGGATCCTGAGGTCGGTTCAATGCTGGGCTCCCGAGCAGGAGTCGCGGTAGCTTTAGAGGCTGAGGGTGGAGCGTCAGCCGACTTAGACGCAGAAGAGTCAGTGTTTCTAGCCAGGATGCGGGCCTTGCCCTTTGCCAGGGAGTTGGACATGAGCCTTTTCGCCTCCTTCTCGGCATTCTCCATGTTTCTCCTGAAAGCTCTCTCTTCTCTGTAAGCCATGGTGGAAGTATCGAAAAAATGAGGTTCGGTGGAGGAAACGTAGGAACAGCTCCTAAGTCGAACTCCGGAATCTCTGATTCGTTCGCACGAAAACGAGTCCCAAGCGATCTGACCTTTGCAGAGTCGGGAGAAGTATTCGGCGAAGGTGGGAGAGAGCTGACCACGCTCGAAGTGAGCTGGAAAACAAATAACAAAGTGGTCAAGAACGGAAAAGAGAGGGAAGAAAATCTAATACCATACAGAGTACTCTACGCTACCGATTTTCGAAGTCCAGTTCGGCATGAACAAGCGCACACGAGGCCCGAAGGTGAGTTCATTCACAAGAAAAAAGAAAAAAAAAGAGAGCGATAGCAGGAAAGTGATAAGTGAACTACCTTTATACGCCAGATTGAGGGAAAGAAATGATTACCTAGGGAAGCGAAAGGTTCCAGTTTGTTTATTTCTCTCTCTTATAGCGTGTTGAGAAGCGTAGTGGGTCCCGAGGCTTGTTCGAGAAGGCAAATCCCATCATTATCACAATCAAATCATGGGATACAAGAGATATTCAGTTTCCCGAAGCGGTTCATCGAAAGCCAAAAGTCTCACGAACTAAAGAGTTCGGGAGACTTGGGGGGGGGAACTGTTGGTACCCGCGTTCCGTCAGTTTGGATAATGGATCTGGGCCCAAGACAATTAGGCTGGATGGGCCCGATTTACAAAAAGGGCGGCCCATTAAGCTGAAGCAGGAGAAGCGAAGTGAAAGCATAATTGCGAGCTAAGGTGCACCGGAGCTCGGAGGGCGTTCAAATTATCGAATTAAATTACATTAACTGAGTACGAGATTTATGCCTCTAATATATTCAGCATTAACTGTAATAGCACTATAAATAAGAGAGGAGAGAGATGTTGTATGGGGGATTGAAAACTATCATTTTGGCAATAAGAATTTACTTTCACCTTGCAAATTACATTTAGTCTCTCTTTTAGCTCGGAACTAGAACGGTGATTAGCATCCCCGCTCAGAATTCACTCCGGAACGAAGGCTAAAGCTTCTGTTCTCACAGCATCAGTTTTAGATATCACATAACTCTTCTAAAATGGGTTTCGCGTATTTTAGTTCGAACCGAGTTCGTATGGTGCAACGACGATCGAATCAACCCAATATACCATATGTAACGCTAGTAGCCTAGTCCATACATCATCTAAGTCGACATGCAACAACGAGTACTCACATATTCTATACCGTGCATGCATGATGATATCACTTAATTAAAGCACACAAATTCATTTACGTTCGTATTGTTTACCATATTGAGAAATTGACCCTAACAAATTTTATCATAAACTACATATATAGTCTACATTTATTAGATTACTATAAAAAAAGTACATAGTCTACATTTATTAGATTACTATAAAAAAAACACCCAAGAAATCGTTAATCTGTTCATAGTTACATTAAAAATATATGATGACTTGTATATACTCCTCAAAACTTGGAAATAACAGAAAAAAATTGGAGAAAGATGCGGAGGTCCAATTGTGAGAGAGACGAACACCTTCCCTTCCCTTCCACCATCGCTATTTTATTAGCCTATCTTATTACGCCACGTGTTATCTCTCCCTAACTGAAAATATTCTCTCATTTCCCTCTTAAACCGTAAAACAACATTTTTTTTTTCATTTTTGGTCTCTCTCTCCCCCCCCCTCTCTCTTGTTCTTCATCTTCATCTTCTTCCTCTCGTCACTTTTTTTTTTTTTTTAATAATTTCTCTCTGTGTTGTGTTCATGCCCGACGCGAAATTGAGCCACCTCGTCTCTGTTTCAGGTGAAATCGTCGTTGCTATTTCTCCGCTTTTTTTTTTTGTTAATCTCCATGTTTATCCTTCGATTACACTCACGATTCGTTTTTTTTTTTAATCTTCAGGGAAGGGGATCTAGAAGCTCTTCGCATCTAAACGTGAGTTCGTTTTTTTTTTTTTTGACGCACGATTCAGCTTCCGTGAGATTTTTGTTTTTGGAAATGAGATGTGAAACATTGAATCGATGTTTCGCATGAGCGCCTGATTTTGATTTTTTTTTTTGTGCGTGTGTTCGTCGTCGTTACTGATTTTTAAGGTCCTTTTTTGTTTGTTCCGTACGATTTCCGATTTGTGTGTCCGTGAAATTGTTTATCGGAATTTGATATCTCGCTTCCCGTGTTCGTCTTCTTCTGAATTAAATCCTTCGTATCTATTTGTTGTTCATTGAGAATCTCGGTATCATTTGTGATTCAATGTTTCTTAACAGGGAGAGAGATGGCGCAGAGTAGTACATCTCATGACTCTGGCCCTCAGGGGCTTATGAGGCGGCCATCTCGTAGTGCTGCCACAACAGTGTCGATTGAAGTTTTTGATCATGAGGTGGTTCCGGCCTCCCTTGGTACCATTGCACCTATTCTACGAGTTGCTGCAGAGATTGAACATGAGCGCCCCCGTGTTGCCTATCTCTGTATGATTTTTGCGTCTCCTTATTTGTTTTGCTTCTAGGATAAAGCTGAACTACTTCAATTTATGTCCCTGATCACTTTAATTTCCATGTGTTCGTGTGAAGGTCGATTTTATGCTTTCGAGAAAGCTCATAGGTTGGATGCAAGCTCTAGTGGAAGAGGTGTGAGGCAATTCAAGACACTTCTCTTTCAAAGATTAGAAAGGGTAATCATCTCTTACTATTCCGTTTTTTTTTTCTCGCACAGAAAATAGCAATTCATAAGAGCCTTTAAATCAGGCTTTTAATCATCTAAACCCCCACACATAGATAGCCAGTGTTAATATGATCCCATCTATAGTTTTCTTGATGTTCTGTGTAGTAGTTTTCACAAAGGATGTTTTCAAATTCCAGTTTAAAAGGTCATCATCTCAGACCTTCACCTTATGATACAATCTGCTACTAGACAAGTCTCTTTATTCACAAGATTTACTTTTCAAATTACTCCTAAACTGGGGCTCCAGAGTTGCATTTGTTTTACACCTTGAGAATATCCATTTGAAATGATACGGATAATGACATTTTCTTCTAGCATCAGTAGATATAGTAACAATTTTTTTGTGACGCAGGACAATGCTTCAAGTCTTGCTTCTAGGGTGAAGAAAACTGATGGGCGGGAAGTTGAGAGCTTCTATCAACAATATTATGAGCACTATGTCAGGGCACTTGATGAAGGAGATCAAGCAGACAGGTAAAGATACAATCCTGTGTTTTCCAAACTTATCATGTGTTGGGCTTTGCAGAGAAATAATATAATGCTCTTTTTCTGACGGATTTTCTGAACCATCATCTTGCAGAGCTCAGCTTGGTAAAGCATACCAGACAGCCGGAGTGCTCTTTGAAGTGCTCATGGCAGTTAACAAGAGCGAGAAAGTTGAAGCAGTAGCTCCTGAGGTTTGTGTCCAAATTAAATTTCTTCAAAGCAATCAGGACAGCTATAAAAGATTCCTTAATGATTAGCTAACCAAGATGGGAGTTTAAAACGTTTCCATATGTGTTTCTGCGTAGATCATTGCAGCTGCTAGAGATGTCCAAGAAAAAAATGAAATTTACGCACCGTACAACATTCTTCCACTAGATTCTGCTGGAGCTTCACAGTCCGTTATGCAGCTTGAGGAGGTATATACAATTTGAATTATTCTTCCCATTCTTAAATGTAATGGCCGCTAAATTTTGATATCTGCCTTCTTATACCTCTAACGCTGGTTGATGACTAGGTCAAAGCCGCTGTAGCTGCCTTGGGGAACACTCGCGGATTGAACTGGCCATCTGGATTTGAGCAGCACCGAAAGAAAACCGGAAATCTGGATCTTCTTGACTGGTTAAGAGCTATGTTCGGATTTCAGGCAAGTCGGTGATCTGAAAAGAGTGACAAGAAGATATAATGTTAAAGGCATAAAAACACTGAGACATATTTCTTACTTTCTTTATCTTTTTGATTTTCACAGAGAGACAATGTCAGAAATCAGAGGGAACATTTGGTTTGTTTACTTGCTGATAATCACATAAGGTTGACTCCTAAGCCAGAACCTCTAAACAAGGTACTCTTGATAGTTCCACTCTTTGAGAGCCAACGACACTATAGGAGTGAGTAGAGTGGGTAATTAAGAGCTTTGGGTACAGTCTGATAAAAGTTCATCGACCTTGTGAACAACACCATAGACCTGGTTTATTCATTTATCAAGAAGTTTGTTATCCAGGGCCCTTAAACAGAATTATCCTAAGCAGATAGAAAAACAAAGCATTATCTCAATATTTCATCAATTCAGTATATCTCTATACTATTCATCTATTAAGCACGTTTCATTTCTTTCAACTAACTAATCTGTATATTCAGCTCGATGACAGAGCCGTTGATGCCGTAATGACAAAGCTCTTTAAGAACTACAAGAACTGGTGCAAATTTTTAGGACGTAAACACAGTTTAAGGTAGCTGGAAAAATTTTGTTTTCTAAATGGCTTGGATGGGAAATGTTTTCAAATGATTGATTTATCAAAATTCACTCTGTTTTTTTATGCAAAGGCTTCCTCAAGCTGCTCAAGATATACAACAGAGGAAGATACTATATATGGGCTTGTATCTTCTCATCTGGGGTGAAGCTGCAAATATTCGCTTCATGCCAGAGTGCTTGTGCTATATTTTCCACAATGTCAGTAACTTATTCAGATTCTCTTCATTTACTTTTTTCCCCATTTTTTCCTTTTATTTTTGGACGTAAAAAAACAACTATATCTCTTGGTTATGCTCAGATGGCTTATGAACTCCATGGTCTCTTGGCTGGAAATGTCAGCATCGTTACTGGAGAAAATATTAAGCCTTCTTACGGTGGAGATGATGAGGCATTTCTACGGAAGGTCATTACACCAATCTACCGTGTAGTTCAAAAGGTACATGTTTGAATGACAAGTCATTTTAAGAATCCTGACATTGTATACACGGTAGCTAACTTTTTATGAATTAGGAAGCAAATAAGAATGCGAACGGCAAGGCTGCTCACTCAGATTGGTCCAACTATGATGATCTGAACGAATATTTTTGGTATTTTTGACCTCAAGTCTGTAAAATTGAAGGTTTAGTTGGTGAGGGCACCTTTTATATATAATTTGTGCATTACTGTTATATAGGAGTCCTGATTGCTTCTCTCTGGGCTGGCCAATGCGTGATGATGGAGATCTTTTCAAATCAACCCGTGATATGACACAGGTAGTCTGTTGTAGTTTTCCTTCGCTGCTTCTCTTCCTCCCCCCCCCCCCCCCCCCCCCATTGATTTTAATCAGCATTTTTCTTGATAGGGAAAAAAGGGATCAATAAGAAAAGGGGGAAGGACAGGCAAATCAAATTTCACTGAAACTCGAACATTTTGGCACATATATCATAGTTTCGACAGACTGTGGACATTCTATCTATTAGCACTCCAGGTAAGCAATCTGGCCAAGCTATAGTATGGTTCCTCGTAACATGAACTAGTCAAAAATGACATTTCTACTTCTCAATACAGGCAATGATCATTCTTGCATTTGAACGAGTAGAATTGAGGGAAATCTTACGGAAGGATGTTTTATATTCTCTCTCCAGTATCTTCATTACCGCGGCTTTTCTACGCTTCCTTCAAAGTATGTCACGTCAATGCTATATTATTTTCTAATTTCTATGGAGTTTCTTTGTGCTCATCATTTGGTTATGTTTCCTGAAAATAAAGGTTAACTTGATGTTTTGCTTCCATGTTAGGTGTCCTGGACGTTATCTTAAACTTTCCAGGTTTCCACAGGTGGAAATTTACTGATGTTTTGAGAAATATTCTCAAGATCATTGTCAGTCTCGCTTGGTGTGTTGTGTTACCCCTATGCTATGCCCAGTCTGTCTCTTTTGCTCCTGGCCAGCTGAAACAATGGCTATCATTTCTTCCACAAGTTAAAGGCGTTCCTCCGCTTTATATCATGGCTGTAGCATTGTACTTACTTCCAAATGTACTGGCAGCTATCATGTTCATTTTTCCAATGCTTCGACGCTGGATCGAGAATTCAGACTGGCATATATTTAGATTGCTCTTGTGGTGGTCACAGGTATGAAGGCTGGATGTTATACATTCCCTGTCTTCTAGTCCTGCATGATAATTCCATTCCCAGTTTATCTAGTCAGCAAAACCCTTAGGAACGTTAACAGACCTCTGAATCGGATAGTTGAGATTATCTGCCACTGAGGATCAATATTCTTGTATTGCTTGTTAGTTATATGTATATGCAAGTCGAGAGGAAAGTTTGCGTGTTTATTGGCTATATCAATGATTAAATAAGTTTTTGATTATGGCTTATGCTCAGGGGGATATCTTACATGTTGTTTGAATATACCATTTACTGATGTGCATGTCCTATGTTTTCCTTTTCAGCCAAGAATTTATGTTGGAAGAGGGATGCATGAAAGTCAAATTGCACTCATAAAGTGAGTTTATGGAGTCAAACATATTCTACTGAAGAATTGATCGCATATAATGAAATTTATATCAATGCTCTGCTTATACAATTGTTTTTGCTAATCTGTTTCTTGAAATTTCTAGGTATACGATTTTCTGGCTGTTGCTTTTCTGTTGCAAATTTGCATTCAGTTACTTTCTACAGGTTTGAAACTGCATAACAGTTATGTGATGTGACCTGATGTCGAACTATCATAATCGTTCTCACCTTTAATACCGCTCTTTGTGTCTTCTCCCAGGTGAAACTTTTGGTGAAGCCAACTAACGCAATTATGAGCATTCGCCATGTAAAATACAAATGGCATGAGTTTTTCCCCAATGGTAATTTTTCTACTTATACTCTTAGTTTGGAACTATAATTTTCGACTTTGCTGTTAGTATTTCGGCTAAGATAAATGTTTCGACTCGCCATGCAGCTGAGCACAACTATGGAGCAGTGGTGTCGCTCTGGTTACCAGTTATTCTGGTATATTTTTCTTAACCACACATCTAAATGAACGAGATTTTGGTCAGGTATAAGTAGAATGATTGGTGTCTCATATTCCTTAATTTTTGCTCAGGTTTATTTTATGGACACCCAAATTTGGTATGCTATATTCTCCACAATATGTGGTGGTGTCATTGGGGCCTTTGATCGTTTGGGAGAGGTAGTATATTCTGGATTCATTCTACTCCACTTCTCTTACCCTTGTTGTGTTACTAAAACGACATTAAGGTTTCCACATGGCGTTTGATGATATCAAATAGCGTTTGAGATGCTTCTTTTACATTGTTCACATGTGTTTCTACTCAGTCGATTAACATTCTTGCATTATATCTTCTTATAACATTTAGTTAGTATTCAATCTTCTAATTCCTCAATGTTATTGTTTTAGTGTAATCCAAATGGTTCAATAAACTAGTATCTCTTGTAAATAGTTGATATGTAGTTCTCCAAAGGTAGCTATGATGGATGATCCTCTATAAGAAGTGCTTTTGACATTCATTCGAATGAATATCTCCTTAATTAATTAGATGTCACAGACGCAACTGTGGAAATTGATGCATTGTCCTGCATAAAAATATTTGAACACATAAGCTCATTTCTGTTTGCCTTCCAGATACGAACACTTGGAATGCTAAGGTCAAGGTTTCAATCATTACCTGGAGCATTTAATACGTATCTTGTTCCTTCTGATAAAACAAGGAGAAGAGGGTTTTCCTTGTCAAAAAGATTTGCAGAGGTTACAGAAGATTGATGCTCTTTTGTATCTACAAAGTGATCGTTGAAAGAATGTTGTCAACATCTACTAAATTATATTTCTGTGCAGGTCACTGCTGCAAGAAGAACTGAAGCGGCAAAATTTTCCCAACTCTGGAATGAAATAATTTGCAGCTTCCGTGAGGAAGATCTAATCAGTGACAGGTAACAACTTAGGTATTATAGTTATACTGCCTTCTTCATGAATCCCAATTTCTCCGTGTCTTAAACCAACTGTTGGTCCAGGGAGATGGATCTGTTGCTTGTTCCATACACTTCAGACCCTAGTTTGAAACTAATTCAGTGGCCACCGTTTTTGCTTGCAAGCAAGGTTTGTGATCTTCTTCTTTTTTTGCCATCACAAATACCTTTTCTACTTCTACTTATTGCTAAAATTCTCATCTTGTTACAGATACCGATAGCATTGGATATGGCAGCTCAATTTCGAACAAAAGATTCTGACCTCTGGAAGCGCATATGCGCAGACGAATACATGAAATGTGCTGTCATTGAATGCTACGAATCATTCAAACATGTCTTGCACACCTTGGTAATTGGGGAGAATGAGAAAAGGTATTTCAATAGAATGAGACATGTGTTAGATTCTAATAAGTACGGTCAACATTCCTCTGTTTGATAATACAATAGTTTCTTCACCTTTCACAATATATGTGCTTCAACCTGCAATTTCAGTCCCTCTATTGAGTTCTAGACTTCATTTAAATGATACTAAGAAAAGATATAATACCACAGGATTATTGGTATCATCATCAAAGAGGTGGAGAGCAACATATCAAAGAATTCCTTCCTTTCGAATTTCAGAATGGCGCCTTTACCTGCTCTTTGTAGTAAATTTGTCGAGCTTGTCGGAATATTGGTAAGTGAACCACATCCTTGCTTAATCATTGGTATTGATTTAAGACTGTTCGTGGGAGTGGATACTTTTTATGCCAGAGACGGTGCAATCCCCTAGTTTAGGTCTGATACTATTCTAAGCCAAGTTGGCTGCCACTTTCAGTATGAATTCATGTTTTGAGGGAAATGATAATACTTGCGAGCTGTTATTGTTATATCTGGGAAACTATATAATTATTTGTAACTTATGATGTTGCAGAAAAATGCGGACCCATCCAAAAGAGACACAGTGGTGCTGTTGTTACAAGATATGTTGGAAGTAGTGACTCGAGATATGATGCAAAATGAAAACCGGTTAGTGGGCTATTTTTTTATAGTTAGAGAACTAGCTAGAATGTCGTTTTTAGTGCCTATGTGAATATGCATGCTATAGTACACACGTGCAAGAATAAACACGGGTGGCACCTTTCTCCAGTGAATTGGTAGAACTTGGGCATACTAACAAGGAATCCGGAAGGCAACTCTTTGCTGGTACTGACGCAAAACCTGCGATACTGTTTCCTCCAGTGGCAACAGCTCAATGGGATGAACAGGTAAAAGATCAAAAACTAAAATATAAGACTGGTCTGGTCCTTAGGAAAACTCTTCAATCTTTAGACCATTTACAACATTATGATTTAATTATTTGTTCTAGATAAGTCGTCTTCATTTACTATTGACGGTAAAAGAGTCTGCAATGGATGTTCCCACAAACCTTGAAGCGCAAAGAAGGATTGCCTTCTTCACAAATTCACTGTTTATGGATATGCCGCGAGCTCCTCGTGTCAGAAATATGCTCTCTTTCAGGTCCGTGCTCCGGCTATCAGTTATCACCATTTTTAACAGAACTTATGCTTCTTGAATGACACCATGTGCTATTTATATACACCATTTTCCTACTGCAGAGAGGAGCTTTTTCTTTTCACTAACCTTAGAGGTTTTTGTTTTGCATTTACAGTGTTCTGACTCCGTATTATAGTGAGGAAACCGTCTACTCTAAGAACGACCTGGAAATGGAGAATGAAGATGGTGTATCAGTTGTATACTATTTGCAGAAGATCTTTCCAGGTATGTCTTATTGATGACCCTTCCTGTTGTTGGGTTTAGTTACTTGTCAATGCGTTCAGTAATTTATTCCCCCCCGCCCATTTTCAGATGAGTGGACTAACTTCTTGGAGCGGCTTGGTTGTAAAGATGAAATTTATGTTTTGGAGAGTGAAGAAAATATATTGCAGCTTCGCCATTGGGTTTCTTTGAGGGGACAGACTTTGTTTAGGACAGGTAACTTATACCATCTACGTCTATTTATATACTGTTAGATGTTTTCATTTGCTTACACCTTTTTTTTTTATCCTGCAGTTAGAGGTATGATGTATTACAGGCGAGCATTGAAACTTCAGGCTTTTCTTGACATGGCTACTGAAACAGGTGAGGCGTGGTTACTTGACTTGTGTTGAACTAAAATCAGCTGCATAGGTTAAACGTTAAAGTGTTTTCAACTCACTGTATTATGTCATTCGTACATTCGACAACCAAATACTGCGCAATGTTGATCATTTGTGTGAAGTATTCGTAGTTCCATATCGAAGAAATGTTCAACATTCTGGTATAAGTACTTATAAAATATCTTGTGTCTACAGAAATATTAGCAGGATACAAAGCTATTTCAGAGCCAACTGAGGAGGACAAGAAAAGTCAGAGATCCTTGTACGCTCAGTTAGAGGCAGTTGCAGATATGAAATTCACTTATGTTGCTACCTGTCAGAACTATGGAAATCAGAAGCGAAGTGGAGACCGGAGAGCTACTGACATCCTGAACCTTATGGTTAAGTAAGTCCCTCCTCCATATTTGTTGCTGAATAGATTCCAGTATTGGTTGGTTCCTTGGTGAGTCTTATTTTCATATTCAATTCTGCAGCAATCCCGCTCTCCGTGTAGCATACATTGATGAGGTTGAGGAACGAGAAGGCGGAAAAGTGCAGAAAGTGTTCTACTCAGTGCTTATCAAGGCTGTTGATAATCTTGATCAGGTTTTTTATTATTTGAAATCTTAACAGATTGGCTATACACTATGTCCTATACGAGAACCCCCAGAATTCCAACTTTGTGTCTCTTACTTTACAAAGGAAATATATCGAATAAAATTACCTGGTCCAGCAAAAGTTGGAGAAGGGAAACCTGAAAATCAAAATCATGCCCTCATTTTTACAAGAGGAGAAGCTCTCCAGGCTATTGACATGAATCAGGTAAACCACATTCCCCCAACCGGCAGTTTCCACAATAAAATAATCTTTGTTGGATGAGTTTTACTTACCATAGTATATAATTAATAGGACCATTACTTGGAAGAAGCACTTAAAATGAGGAATCTGCTGGAAGAGTTCAATGAAGACCATGGAGTACGTGCACCCACTATTCTTGGTTTCAGAGAACATATTTTTACTGGCAGGTATTTTGGGAAATTTGATTATTATTACTTTGTTAGTTATAGAACTCCCTTCTTTTTGCTAGCTGATTTATATGTTTTTCACTTCGGCATGGTGTTCACAGTGTTTCTTCTTTAGCCTGGTTTATGTCAAACCAAGAAACAAGCTTTGTAACCATTGGTCAGCGGGTCCTGGCAAGTCCTCTCAAGTACGTCATGGTCTTCTTTTTTTTATTCTACACACATGATGAAGCTCATTTTTAACTAAAATTTAGTATCTGTTAAAACTGTGAACGAAGAGGATCATTTAACTCACACAGGCACCTTATGTTTCTGATTTCAGGGTCAGGTTTCACTATGGTCATCCTGATGTCTTTGATAGAATCTTCCACATCACTCGGGGTGGCATCAGCAAAGCATCACGGGGCATAAATCTTAGCGAGGACATCTTTGCTGGTTAGATTATGAACCTTACTTCTTGGAGGAAAGTATTGGCGTTGGTTCCTTCATCATTTACTTATGATTGACTCATGCATGTATGTAGGTTTCAACTCAACTCTGAGGCGTGGTAATGTAACTCATCATGAGTACATCCAAGTAGGGAAAGGAAGAGATGTCGGTTTGAACCAAATATCCCTCTTTGAAGCCAAGGTTGCCTGTGGCAACGGGGAGCAAACATTGAGTAGGGATCTCTACAGACTTGGGCATCGTTTTGATTTTTTCCGTATGATGTCTTGCTATTTCACAACAGTGGGCTTCTACATCAGCTCAGTGGTAACTTATGATCTCCAAATGTCAAAATAAGTTTATCATCAACTCGAATTTGCTTAAAACAAAAACTTAACAAGTAAATTATGTGTACTGCAGATTGTTGTTCTCACAGTATATGCATTCTTGTACGGAAGGCTTTATTTGTCACTGAGTGGAGTGGAAGAGGCAATAGTAAAGTTTGCAGCAGCGAAAGGAGATAGTTCCCTCAAGGCGGCCATGGCGTCACAGTCTGTAGTACAACTGGGTCTGCTGATGACACTACCAATGGTGATGGAGATTGGGCTGGAGAGAGGATTCAGAACTGCTTTGTCCGATATAATCGTAATGCAGCTTCAGTTAGCGCCTGTCTTCTTCACCTTCTCGCTTGGGACAAAGGTTCATTACTATGGTCGGACCATCCTACACGGGGGAGCAAAGTACAGAGCAACAGGGCGTGGGTTTGTGGTGAAGCACGAGAAGTTTGCAGAGAACTACAGAATGTATTCGAGAAGCCACTTTGTGAAAGGAATGGAGCTTATGGTGCTGCTGATATGTTACAGGCTTTACGGGAAAGCAGCAGAGGACTCGGTAGCATATGCGCTTGTAATGGGCTCAACATGGTTCCTGGTGGGTTCCTGGTTGTTTGCACCGTTCTTTTTCAACCCCTCGGGATTCGAGTGGCAGAAGATAGTTGATGACTGGGATGATTGGAACAAGTGGATAAGCAGCAGAGGAGGCATCGGAGTGCCAGCAAACAAGAGTTGGGAATCGTGGTGGGAAGAAGAGCAAGAGCATCTGCTTCACACTGGATTTTTTGGGAAGTTCTGGGAGATATTCCTCTCGCTGCGGTATTTCATCTATCAGTACGGTACCGTTTACCATTTGAACCTGACCAAGGAGAGCCGAATGGGAAAACAGCAGAGCATCATTGTGTATGGACTGTCTTGGCTGGTGATCGTGGCAGTGATGATTGTCCTAAAGATAGTGTCAATGGGGAGAAGGAAGTTCAGCGCCGATTTCCAGCTAATGTTCAGGCTTTTGAAGCTGTTTTTGTTCATCGGATCAGTCGTGATCGTGGGGATGCTGTTCCACTTCTTGAAGCTGACGGTTGGAGACATTATGCAGTCTCTGTTGGCGTTCTTACCTACGGGATGGGCTTTGCTACAGATATCACAAGTTGGAAGGCAACTGATGAAGGCAGTAGGGATGTGGGGATCCGTCAAGGCCTTGGCTAGAGGGTATGAGTACATCATGGGAGTTGTTATCTTCATGCCAGTCACCGTACTTGCGTGGTTCCCTTTCGTCTCTGAGTTCCAGACCAGGCTTCTCTTCAACCAAGCCTTTAGCCGTGGCCTCCAAATCCAACGTATTCTCGCCGGTGGTAAGAAACAGAAATGAGACTCGGTCTAACTTCTCTGATTCGCCTTTCCCTCATCACTCTATAGCAAGCTTACAACTCTTTTACCTCAATTTTTAGTTTTCTGTGTTTGTATAACAAAAAAGTTTCCCTCTGTTCTTAAGTAAAAACATATACATGTGTGTAAATCGTGAGAAACATACCGATAGATTTAAGTGCAAATTTTTTATTATCAATTGGTGTCAAAAGAGTATTATGGAAATACAAGATAATATAGCTCACAAGTATAGTAATAGCCGATCGAAAGAAAGTAGCCTGTTATTCGAAAAACACATAGCTGCTGACAGAAAGTACATTTTGTGCTTTTCACACGTTACATTTTTCTAACCTTACGACTAATTTAGCTCAATAACAAAAAAAAAAAAAAAAACATCCGATACAAACATAGCATGTGGGAGGAGACAAAGGTGATAAGTCAGCAGGAGAGTTTATATTACAGTCTAAATACCATAAAGCTAACGCCTAACATTGACTCTTGAACTTGGAATAATTTGTTTACCTACAAGTAGAAGATTCTACACCTCTAAGGAATGACCTACGCCACCATATCTGAAACGCCTTGCTTAGATTAGGACACTCAGTCCCATGCTTTGAGAACCACCTGAACCATTCCATGAAAACTTGATACTGCTGCTTTACTGGCAGCGTTAACAGTGTTTGCCCTATCCCTTCCTCTACTTCCCTCATGTCTAGTCCCTTCTTGCATCTTTGTAGCCACCCAAAATCTACTAACATTGGCTTGAACCACGCCTCTACTAGCCCCGCCCTTGCTTCTCCTCCGCATTGCACTCTCCTTTTCCCCATTGCAATAAATATCGCTCCTGTGACTCTGCTTACTTCATACCTCACCATTGGCGATACCCTCTCATGCATCTCCACTAGCCTTTTTTGCTTCCCCCATATCTCCACAAATTCCTCTGCTATTTCCCAATCTATCATGATCTCCAGCAGCCAGTTTATGTTCTCTACCTCCCTCGAAATTCCTTCAATCAATGGCTTTTCTTTCTTGTTACTCTCATTACTGCCCTCTTCAAACAGCTTAGCTAGTGAATCGACACAGCACTTGCCTGCTCTATATATGTCATCCTTGTTGATCTCAGGCTGTTCTTTCTCATACACTGAACTTTTGCAAAGAAGACCTTTAACCAAAGATTTGAGCTCGTTTCTAGGATTTACATCACTGCAGGAAGTTATTGACCAAACGAGTTTCTTCGACAAGCTGTCTTGCACGTTTTCTGTCTCATTTGAATTAAACCTTGCGAAAATTTCGCTGGTTGCAGCATCATCGAAGTTATGAATTGCAAGAAGTCTCCTCAGTTTTTCCTCTTCGTCCTCTGTCCAAGGAACAGCTTCAAGATATTTCAGACAGGACAAGACAGCTCTTGAAAATTTGATTCCAGCCGCTACCTGTTTGTGGTTAAGAAACAAGCTTTGTTAGCTCCACCAGTCACACCTATAAGTTTATGGTTAACAATGCCAATGAATCTAACATGCAGAGCAGAGCAAAGATCAAAGTTCCACACAACAATATTCATACTCAAAGACAAAAAATACAAGATGAACAAAAACCATATAAATCAACAAACACATTTGAATAGATTTATACTTAGCAGTGAGTAGAAACTTGCACAAACATTTTTTGGGCCTCTACAAGAACATAAGAGTGTCCCAAAAACAGTTCACTGAAATGGCAGGATAAAGCTAGAATGATGAACCAAGTACTAGTCCGTAGCTGAAACACTAGAGTGTAAGTCCCCCCATTACCCAATAAATATGTCAAGGCGACAAAAACCAAATACTTAGCCAACAAAGTACTCTTCTAATACATCCTATCAAATCGTAGGTTTCTTCATATCTAGAGATGAGCTACAAAAACTAAAGCAAAATATACTAACAAGAACAAACCCATCAAAACTAAAAACTCAAATCAATAAGAAGAAAGAATCATTTCCCAAACCTCGAGTACATCAATGGCTCTGTAGACACCCATTTTCATCAACTTGTTGATGATACAATTACTTTCCTCAAACATAAGTTCCACAGCATCCCTGAAAACACCAAGATTCTCCACATCACAAACTTCAATCCTGCATGTGTTCTTCAACCCTAAAGAAGAACACTTTTTGTTCTCCACAATCAAACCCGCGAAAACATCTGAATTCGCAGCCAAAACCTCCGAGCTAAGCTCCAACACCAAAACCCCACCACCGTTTCTCCCCTTTAGGCTCAACCTAGCATCGTAACCCTCACTTGAAACCGAACCTGAGACAGTAACATCAATCTTCGGAGCTCTGAAACTCTCTGAGCGCAGATTCGGAGCTGAACCTACAACCACCACATCTTCCTCTTCGTCTTCGTGAGTGGTCTCAGTCTCTTGCATGGTATCGATGGCGAGATCCGAATCTATGGGTGAAACCCGACCCGGTGATAAGATCCGACGCGGGTCGATTCGACCCACGATGTTTAGAGGAGATTTAGAGCTTTGCGGTGAGCAAGGAACCGATTTGGGACCAGTTTTGGGTCTCTGCTGCTGAGCTTTAGCTTGAATGTGGTTACGAGATGAAATTGAAAGGGCATCAGGACTCGCCGGAGGTACGGCGAAAGAGCAACACCATGATCTTCGCCGAGATAAAGGTCCGGTGCCGAAATTAGTAGGTTTCCGGTGATCAGAGTCGCCACCCATTGTCATCATAAGAGAGAGAGAGAGAGGAAGTGAGATGGTGAAGTAAAAGTAAATTAAAGTAAAGAGAAAGAGAAAACTGTTTGTGTTTGTGTTTTTTTTTTTCATTTTTCCTTCATAGTTATTAATATTAAAAGTATACAAAAGAGTCTAAGATCATTTCTATTGAATATCTTTAACAGAATATCTTAACACATTAAAATTAAACTAAAATCTATATATATAAAATTTGTTATGAATATTCTATATTATATACACGATTATCGGTTTATTAATGGATACCTAAAACACTAAAATTATATCATTATATATATTATATTTTATTAGATAGATTAATAATATAAAAAAACAATTACCTAAACTTTTGGTTATAACACGTTATTAGCATGAATTTCTAATCCTAGTCATTATATAAAAAAAAAACTTAGCCGTCGAGACGTTTGAGCAGGACCTTCTTCTAAAACTAAGTCGTTTTCGTTATCAATCAGATAAGTATTCGTAATTTATGTTTGTTTAATACTTTATGTTTGAGTCATGCTTATAGTTGATGATTTGACTTAACGTTAGACATAAAAACCGTACCCGAATATCTAACCCAGAACCTGACCCGAAAAACCGGATTCGGATTGGGTACGAGTTTGCTTATAAAAATTTATTGGGTTCTATTTTCTAATACCTGTGGGTTCAGGTTTGGGTCGAGTAATACCCAATACCCGTTTGGGTGCCCATTAAACCCGAAAGCATAAACATATTTATAATATATTTATCATTAATATAATGCAATTATCCCAAAATATGATTATAATTTTGAATATTTCATTTAGTTTTATACCTAAATATCAAAAATAATCAAAATATCTAAAATATTTTGTTACATAAGTCAAAATTTAACTAAATTTATTGAAATTTAATTAATTTTAATTATATTTTTTCGGGTACCCGGTAGTTCAAGTACTAATCGGATTCTAAAATTTATAACCCAAACCGACCCGAACCCGGTAGTACCCAAACCGAATCGAACCTATATATCTAAAAATACCCAATGGATTCTATTTTTCTAAACCCGTTTATCCGAATCTGAACGAATAATACCCAAACCCGAACGGATTACCCAAATGTCCGGCCCTAATTTGACTCATGCAACTAAATTTATACCGTCGCATGATTTATAATTGACTCCCATATGATTGCTTTGGCTTTTGGTCATGATCGGTTCATGCTATGGATTGTGTGTTATTATTGATTCATACAATATGATTGAATTATAATTGTTTAATACTTTGTTGTCTTATAACAAAACGATTTTATATCTATGAAAAAAAAAAAGAAGCTAGAACTAAGCTTTATATCTATTGTTATTTTATTGAACAGGTCATATTATCGTGTGCTTTAGAATTCATTTATTCAAAGTCATGATGTGGCTTCAATTAGAATCTTAAAATAATAAATTCATTAGCTTGATCAGCACATGCTTTGACTTATAGTTCTTCACTTGTATGATAATTGTTTTGTTGATGTCATCGAAAACATACATGTGTATGATAATTAACTACCCATCGTTGAATATTTGTATAGCTTCTTGGAAATTTATTTGTTGATCTCTTTGATACATGATACTCCATATGTGTCTCATATAGTTTGATATTTTAGGATTTGTCTTTATCCTTAAAAGATTGATGTTGTATATCTTAAAAAATTAAAATACATTTTTATTTTATCTTTTTTCCGTATGTTATACTGTCTAAAGTCTATATTTTTTTTTTACTTGAAAATAATTATAAATTAATTTATAAATAGAACTTTAACTTTTTCTTTAATATATTAATATATGTAAAAGTGGCAAAACAACAAACGATTAGAATAGACATCATAATCGGTTATTTGTTTTACCGAGAACATTTGGGTTTAATTTATTTGGTTGTTAAGTTTTGTTTGGAATATCATTTAGTTTGACAAAAGTGTTTTTTGTTTGAAGGATTGATATCTCTTGGTGAAGTTAAGATCTACGTTTTTATCTCTATCTCTGGGAACATCATTCATGGAGACGTCTACGTGACACCGTCTTATTGTCGAGATGCAGAGACTGTTTTAGTGAGTCAGTCTTTCCAACATGAGGGAGAGAAAAATAAACAGCTGGTAAAGAAATATAATGGAAGAAATTATCTTGATTTTCGTACTGAGAAATGTGCGCAATAATTTCAAAAGATAATTTATTGGCAAAATTTACAAAGATGCTAAAAGCATGCAAGAGCCATTCTCTGACCATGATTGAGTGACAAAGTCACATATACCAGCTGTGCTCCAATTGAAATTAATATCCTAGAAGGATAAGATCAACTGCTAGTAAGTCTAAAGATCGCATGAAGTGTGATAGACTTATGGTTCCAAATATAAGCATCCTCGGAAAATAAAAGGAGCATAAACTAATATGGCACCGAGGAAGCAAAGAGTTATGAAAAATCTCTAGAAGAGAAGACATGAGTAAGAAAGAGATTCGGGTACCTGAGAATCATAATGAAAGTAAATCTCAACAAGTTGAGTCATGTCTAGATTGAAAAGGAACCAAAAGGCAAATCGACGTCGGAAATATGTTTGCATGCAGTGTTGCAGTTGATGATTTTACGGATTAAAATCGAGGATCATAAACCTACGGTCAATAGAAAAAGCTTTATTGAAAAGTGTACACATAGAATGACTGGTTAATCATTGAAAGAAGTAACTATGAAATAGTTATAGTCTCTTAACGAGATAATATTTGGACTTGTAGTCCTTACACTTGAAAGTGTAAAATGAGTGGGACATAAAGGGATCTTTATGAGAAATAAAATACATGTAGTAGTATAATGATTCTCATAAATATTTGATATTTATTATGAGAAATGCACTCTCATATGGTGGAAGCAACTATGTAGATTCTTTAGAAGATTTTCAAACTATAAGAGATATCCCTTAAAGTAATTATCTTGCTAATTATATTGCTAGAAGCAATACCTTATAGTTCTCGAGAATATTGTAAAAGCAAGAAAAAGTCTTGATGCCTTTTGACACCTTTTGAGAGAAAAGGGTGAGAGTCTATCTCTATGAGAAAATCATGTGTGTAGATCATTGTTGTTCATCTTAGGGATCTCATAGTGGGTTGAAAATAAATCGGGAACAAGCTAAGATAAGATCTTAGATTTGTGTAAATCTGAGATTAAACAATGACTGTAATTGTGTTCAAGAAATATTTTTCAAGAAAGTTTGATATATATGATCATAATGCAAAAGCTGAAGATGATGCTTTCAGGGGGAAAAATATGATCATGTGCGTGGTTGTACTCTTTTTCTCTTATTATGGTTTTTTATCCCATTGGGTTTTTCCTTGAAAGGTTTTTAATGAGACAATGAAAAGAACACGCGAAAGATAAACACCTGAAGAGGAATATTATGATTCCAATGGTGAAAGACTATCATCGTCAAAGTCTTTGACATACATTGATGAGATCGTGAGAGACGAAGATAATGATCAAGATGAGTCATCTAAGAGACCAATAATTTAGAATAATGGTGATATACGGTGATATACATGTCCTACAAATTTGTTGAAGTGAAGATTTGGTGAACCATTTACCAAGGCGTTTTTAACCACTACTTCAAGAAGTTACTTCATCATATTGGATTGCGACATTTTGAAGATTTCAAGTGATGTACTCAAGAGGGGGAGTAAAAGCGCGCTGCACTCTTTTTCCCTTAACCATGGTTTTTTCCACTGGGTTTTCCTGGTAAGGTTTTTAATGAGGCAACATCTCACATGCGCATTTGGAACTACATTTTTATAATGGTCATCCAAGGGAGAGTGTTATGAATATTCTATATTGTATGGATTCCCATTATCGGCCCATTAGTAAATCAACCTAAAACCCTAAAGTTGTATCATTATATATATGTTATATCCTATTGGATATATTAATAACACAAGAGAACAATTCTCTAAACCTCTTGTTATAACAAGTTTTTTTCTCACTTATGGTGCTGTCACGTCAGCAACTCCTGATTTATTTTTTTGGGCATATTCTTAAACACTTACCCACTAAATAGTTTATAATCTAACGCTTCAAAGGCCATATCAAACCCAAATTTTTTAGCTGCCCTAACAAAAACCGTAAATCGGAGTGGTGATGATGTCGATCCTTCTTCCTCATATGTCGCCTAAATCTAATTACTACTAATAACTAAGCCATACCCTTTGATCTCTCCTCCTCCAATTTGTTGTCGAAACATTGTTTTCATCCCTTCTCCTTTTCCTGCACCCTCTGATGAGATTGAAATCTCATTCGGTCGCAACCTAAAACCCTAGCCACAATTCAGATTGAGGTTATAGCGAAACAAAGCTATATCGTCCTATTTTCTGCTTATAAGGTTGCTTATTTCATGTTTCCCTACGCCCTTCTTGCTAGAGAGATATTCTCTTCTTCTATTGGCTGAGAATTCCAACGCAATTGTTACTCAATCAAGGTATGTCAAGGGAAGTGAATATTTTATATGATTGCCTCTTTACGTTTCTATTTTTGAAATTATATCAATGATTCTTCTTTTTCCTATACCAGAAATATAGTTCCATAAAAGAGCCACGATTCAAGGAGGAGCGAGATATAATCAAGCAAAAATAGGACTGAAGATGTAGTCAATAGAGAAAAAGTGAAAAAATCTATCTACACACACGAGACCATGGAAGATGCTGTATATTCGTGGGCTTATCGAAATTGAGACGAATATATGAGACAACATCAGCATGCTAAATCTGGTCATTCCCACATTTATTATTATTATTCTTTTCAATTGCAACGATTCAGGTTTATAAATAGTCTCCTTATTATGAACATTAAAACATTAGTATAAGAGATACACTTCAAATAACAAGTAACAAAAACTGGCTATATCTATATATACATTTTCAGAAACATTTACGAAAAAATTCCTGAAGTTCTAACTTATTTACAACCCTGCCACTGTCTATATTAGTAAGTATCTAAGTTTGGGTTCGACGATTACAATTCAAAAATAACAAGCCCAAGCCCATCCTTTTGTCGAAAATTACATAACCCTGAATTATTTTCCCCCTAATTGTTTATCTTCAAAAATTAAATAGAAAATAGACAGATTTTTCTTGCCTTCCACGATGATCTTATGCGAGATTTGTGTTTAAACTGCTTGATTTCCAAATATTTTTCCCCCACCAATTACGCATCTCCTAAATCAATCAACCGAAACAAAATTAAATTTTAAAATATATCATATCCCATAAAGCAATTTGAGTCACCCAATCTGTATTTGGAGGACCTTATAGTTGTGACTCAAATTGTGAGTTTGGGTGAATTGGAGGACCTCGAAGCCAATAATAAGCCTACCAAAATACTCAATTTTGAGCTACGGGACGAAACGTAATGCTTATATGCTAATATGTCTATAGAATTATTATGTGGGATAACATCTGCAATCCAACTTACTCATTTTATGTAATAGAGATGATCGAATGTCATGTACCTTGTGGGGTTACTTGGCCGAGCACGTTTTTACATCCTGTCAAGACTCTGATGGAAACATCATCACCTGTGTCCTCAGATTTGTGAAGATAAAATTCTACAAGGGTAAAAACATTTAATTATTACGAATTGTTTATCATTTAACAGATGCATTATTCCACACTAGGGTTGATCCCGTGGTACACCACAGTGCAATTTTTTTTAAAAACTTTTGAATATATTATAAATAGATCAAGTTTCTTTGAGTTTTAGTATAAATGTTACATTGTTATTAACAAAAAGGTTAAGATAGATATTCATTATATATTAAAATAACTCAAATGTGAAATAATCTATATCTGAATATACTTGTTTGGTTACAAAAATTCTAAAACAATTTTTAAAATATATATTCGTTTATAAAAATTCAAATCACATCTTTTTTTTTTTTGCCATCCGAATCACATCATATGCTAAAAAAAATGTAAAATTTTATTAACTTAGTATATTAAATAGTAATTTAAATAATTAAATATAAGATTAAATAAAAGTGAAAGGAGAATTATATTTTAATCTAACATATTGCTTTAAATTAGGTAGATAGATTTTAGGAAATTAATATTATCAAATAAGAAAATCATTGTGTTTGGTTGTAAGGATTGTAGAGAATTTAGTTGGGACTTGTTTGAATACAAAGATAAGAAAGGATGTCACAAAAATGTACTCCAAAAATGTTAAGATAAATACTTATGATTTTACTTAATCAGGTGTAAACTTTTTGACTAATTCGTTTGATGCTTCTCAAGTCCATGTTAACCCAATATTCCATGAAGTTGATGTTTTCAGACAAGCGTAAGATTATCTATCATAATAAATTTCTTTTTATTATATGTCTTAGCATAATTAGTGAGTTTGAATTGAATCCTGAAAACATATTTAATCGTATTTTAACAGGCTTCCCGATGATGGCCTCTCTCTCATATGCCGTCAGAGACAACCAAGGTGGGGGATGGTTGCTGTTCAAGCTGAAAATGCAGAAGATTTTCCTAGGAGAATAATTGAAGAGTTGAAAAATTCTGTTGAGATATGTAAAGCTTATGTTAACTTTCTGGATTTATTCTAACTAATCAATAAAAAAATATCTATCTATAGATTGGAAAGGCAAGAATTCATTGCACGGTCTACGACATTAACACAAACTGGGCTTGGTACTATATTAGTTGCCGTTCTTGCAATAAGAAAGTCGAGAAAGTAAACGATGGGGATAATGGGTTGAATAACAAAGGGTCAAAACCAAGGTTTTGGTGTTACAAATGCAATACAGTCGTCACTAATGTTGTACCACGGTAATGAAAATTTTAGATTCAAATTATTTCAAATCTATCTTTATTGCTTTACAATCAAATCCCATTTATATTTATTACTTTATATACATTTTTTAGGTTCATGCTCTATGCTAATGTCATGGACGCTACTGGTGAGACAAAATTATTGTTGTTTGATTCTATTTGCTCTGAGATTATTGGGCAGTCTGCCCCATCAGTTCTTGGTGGCTCAGTTGATGAGGTTAGCTAATCATAAGATAATATTCCCATTAATGTTAAGTAATGATGATGTTCCTAACCATTGTGTTCACTAACTATCATTTCATTTTAATTGGCCTGTACATTATAGATCCAGAAAATTTGCCTGATCCAGTGAAAAGTCTTATTGGAAAGACTTATCTCTTTCTGGTAAATATTAAGAAAGCAAACATATTTGATGGTAAAGACAACTATAAGGTCTCCAAAGTCCTCTTGAAAGATGGCCTACTCGACAAACAACTGTTGGAAAATTCATCTGAGACACTAAACGCAACATCTACAGTATCTGGTGACCAGGTAAATGATCTACACATTAATCCGGTATTAAAAATTAGGGAACCGCGGTAATCTAATTTATATAACTAGGTATTGTCTGTTTATAGGGACCTCTCATGTTAGAATGTAGCCCGCATACTACCGACTCTACTACTCCATCCTCCAAGCGTATTTACCCTGTTAATAGAGGGACTTCTGATCAAAACTCAACTTCTAAAATTTTTTGTATTGAACCAATAGATTTGGAGCTGAAAGAGTTCATGAAAAGGCTCAAGGATCAAACGACAACGATGGGGTTGGAAAACAGAAGGGTGTCTACCATGGAAGTGTTGTGGCCAACACAGTCATTGAGGGAAAAGAAAAGACGGTCAGAGTTAAGATCAAGGTTGAAAAGAAGGAATGATTTGTGGCAGCATTTTATTTTCAGTTTTGTTTTTGTTTTTCTCCCCCTTTCTCATGTTCTAACTTCTAAAGTTTGTTTTTTCTTTCTTTTGTGACATTGTTTCTCGCAAATAATTGCTGCTTTCCAGCTCTTTTCTGAAATTATTGAGTTGCTTCAATAAAACTTTTATATTTTTCTCCATTTTAACTTTAGAAGAATGCATCCTATCTACATCATGAACCCTAATTATCTATCATAGACTCTTAAAAAATCAACTTAGATAAACTGCTAAAGAAGTATATAGAACTGACCTGCGTTGAAGATTTATGGACCGCATGTTTCACTCGAATTTAAATTCTCTCTTGAATGACAAAATAGCCTGAGAGAAACACAAAAGTTTTCGTATAAGAGAAAATTAACAACATAACGCATTTAAACTTTGTTCTATCAAAATAATAAACCATGTATATAGTAAAATACAAGGCTTACATATATTCATGAGGCTTATAACTATCGTACTCCATGCCAGGCAAAACATTAGTATATGACCTGCCCAAATCTTCGTTTTGCAAGACATATTACCAATTTAGTATGCAGAAAGTATTTAAACCAACTATCTATATTGTCAACACTCAATCAGCAGAAAAATGCTTATTGAAAAAACATCAAATCAGCAAAAATATTAGTATCCCATAACTGTCTCCTTTTTAGTTGTAATTGAAACCAACTTTCTATATTTACTACTCAATCAAATATTTGATTCTAACTACGCAATCATTACTCTTTTTAGTAGATATATACTGGAAAAAATCCAACCAACCTGTTTAAGCAACGAAATAAACACCCTCTCATCATCTACAACTTATCATATTCGACCTAATTCGAGAAAAAAATAACCCAACCATGAAAAAAAGATAAGCCCTTCTCTGTCGGATTTTGATTCTAATTCTAACCCATCCAAAAAAAACCGTTTGATTCAAAGTTCTACTCCTAATAGTCAGATTATTCAATCGAATGCATCTAATAGTAATGGTTATGTTCTTCTAAGTACAACTTTTAGCAGGGTTTTAAACGATATTACCAACCTTGGTAATTCTTCTACTGGTCATTTTAGGACACCAATATCTCTTCAACAGTCCATTCCTGCCAAAAAAACACAACATGCTCTGGGTGATTTACAACACACATACTTTTGATAATCTTTGGTATGAATTTATCTTCATTGCGACAAACATATACTAAAATATGAGAACAAATGTCATTACCAGGTTCAAGTTTTTTCTCGGACATGCCTTCAATTGAAAATAACAGCTCCGGATTGACTCAGAAATCTTCAATAGATGTTCTCACGAACATCACCAATCTACAGCGCCGGGTTGCTCCAACAAAAACACTTCCTTCTGCTGATATCCACAATAAACGAAAAGGTTAATGCTTACCTCAAATCCCTTTTAAACAACAACTACTCATACATATAAATTGACTCAATTGATCTTTGTTATAAAGTGAACCGGTGTGTTGCTTCTACATCATTCAAAAGGAACCAGAAACAATCAAAGCATGGCACGAAAGTCGATATGTTTCCTATTAGAAATTAGCAAGAAGAATTTGAAAATGCATCACCCACTACTTTTATGTAAGGTAATCTATATATGCATAACTTTTTGGTTTTAGCTATATATAGTTATGATTGTCTTCTATAACTAATGTTTATGCGACACAATATTTTAACTGGTAACAGTGACAAATAGGTCAAACTTCAGCTTCTATGAACTACGAACCATTAGTAGAGAGTAGTACTGATGATGAAAGCATGGACCAGTTCAACGATGATAGTTGTACTGACAGTGAAACTGCAGAGGAACAGACCTACTATATAAGTACAACTAACGATGAAACTGACCAGTACCCTGATGAAGAAACTGAAATTCCAAGCAATGATAATATAGAAATCCAGAATGCTACAGAACAACTCACTGATGTATCACATCAGAGCGCCAGAAGTGAAGAACATATAAAATTCATGACTAAAGCGGATCAAATATTGCAGAAAATAAGAGAAAATGAATCAGCTGATCAGAACATCCCTCAACCAAAGAGAAGAAGTCGACCACATTTGCAAAAAAATTTAAATTGTTCAACACCAATTTCTTTAAAATCAGGTATCAATCATTTCTTATATGTTCGAATAAGTTTTTTCTATTGAGTTATATATTTACGTGGCCGGGAACTGTTTTTTCTCCCCCATATTATCATGACCATGGTGATGCTACATATAAGTGTAAGTATTGTGGTGCCTTCATATGGTATGATGAGCGTATAAACAAAAGTAGGAACCAAAATACCCAACATTTACACTATGTTGTGGTCAAGGAAGTGTGAAATTACCCTTTCTAAAAGAATCTCCAGAGCTTATCAAGAAATTGCTCAAAGGAAATGACGCAATGAGCAGAAACTACAGAGAAAATATTAGAATTTTTAATATGATTTTCGCCATGAATTCTCTTGGTGGAAAGGTGGACCAATCTCTGCCAAAAGGGAAAGGGCCTAACATGTTTCGATTGCAAGGAGGAAACTATCATTTGATTGGCAGTTTAAAGCCGGATGAGGGTGACTATGCTAAGTATTCACAACTATATATAGTTGATACTGAAAACGAAGTATATAATAGAGCTACTATCATCAAGTAATCTTTCTACCTACATATCTTTTATATGTTTTAGTAACTTCACTATACTTATGTTTCTTAATTCATGTTTTGCTTATTTCTGTAGCAAGGGAAAAAATTCAAAGGCAACCGCATGGAAGCAAAAACTTAATAAAGAAGTCATCGAAGCCCTAATGAAAATGCTCAATGATGTAAACCCTTATGTCAAAATTTTCAGGTCCGCTAGAGAGAGGTTTCAATCAACTAATGATGAGCCATTTCACATGCGTATTGTCGCTGATCAAAAAGGTGTTGATGGGAGGATATACAGTATGCCTACAACATCAGAGGTAGCAGCTTTAATACCTGGGGATTTTAAAAAACAAAATGCCAGAACGTGATATAGTCATTCAAGAGAAGAGTACTGGTCACTTACAGAGGATTAGCCAAATTCATATCTCCTATTTGGCTCTACAATATCCTCTCATTCTATGCTATGGTGAGGATGGTTTCAGGCCTGGTATTGAGAAATGTTTTCAGAAAGCCAACAAGAAGAAGAAGAAATGTATTAGCATGAGACAGTGGTTTGCATTCAGGATTCAAGAGAGGGAAAATGAGTCTCATACTTTGTTGCATTCTAAGAGGTTGTTCCAGCAGTTTCTTTGTGATTTTTACACAACTATCGAATCAAACAGACTATCTTACATCAAGTTTAATCAGTCCAAACTAAGATGCGAGAACTACAACTCCATTAAAGAGGCAACGACAGCTGGAACAACTACTATGGGTGAAGAAGGTAATCAAATTAATATACCTTCTTCTTTCACCAGTGGACCTCAGTATATGGTTCAAAGCTACTATGATGCAATGGCAATCTGTAAACATTACGGATTTCCTGACCTATTCATCACCTTCACATGCAATCCTAAGTGGCCAGAGATAACAAGATATTGCCAAAGAAGAGGTCTAACTGCTGATGATAGACCGGATATTGTTGCAAGGATATTCAAAATCAATTTGGATTCTTTAATGCAAGATTTGACAAAAAAGAATATGCTAGGAAAGACAGTTGCGTGTAAGTTTTTTCTTTGATGTACTCGAGGTTTTGTTACTGTTTTTATATTTTATCATATCCTCATTACACTTTGTTTCTACTATTTCAACTATGTATACTGTCGGATTTCAGAAGAGAGGATTACCACATGCTCACATTCTCTTATTCATGGCTCCTCAAAGTAAGCTACCAACAGCTGACGACATTGATAAGATCATTTATGCAGAAATTCCAGATAAAGAGAAAGAGGCAGAGCTCTATGAAGTTGTTAAAAATTCAATGATTCATGGTCCATGTGGTTCAGCTAACAGAAATTCTCCGTGTATGGTTGATGGAACATGTTCAAAGAACTACCCAAAAAAACATCAAGCTATTACAAAGGTTGGTGGTGATGGTTATCCTATTTATAGAAGGAGGATCACATAAGACTACACTGAGAAAGGTGGTATTAAATGTGACAATAGGTATGTTGTGCCTTATAATAAGAAGCTCTCTCTTCGTTATCAAGCTCATATCAATGTGGAATGGTGTAATCAGAATGGTTCTATTAAATACTTATTTAAGTATATCAACAAAGGCCCATATACCCGACCAGTCTAAAACAAATGAAACTGTAACTCCTGGCGAATCACCAAATACCACTTAGAAAAAGGAGAATGAAATCAAAGATTGGTTTGATTGCACATAGTTATTATACACTTAAATTTCAATCCGCCTATTTTATTCTTTATCACTATCTAACTTGGCTTCATGGTAATTCTATCTTTTTAGATATGTATCTGCTTCAGAGGCAATTTGGAGGATTTTCAAGTTTCCACTTCAAAATAGATCTACAGCAGTTCAGAGACTGTCTTTTCATGTAGAAGGAAAGCAACCTGCTTATTTTGAAGGGAAGGCTCATATTAATGATGTTCAGGAACGTATACTTAATCAAGATTCACAGTTCATGGCTTGGTTGACTTTGAATAGGAATAATGCTATTGGAAAAAATGGGAGATGAGCTCGAGAACTTCTATATGCTCAAATTCTAACATATTTTATTTGGGATGGAAAGAATAAGCAGTTTAAGAAGGGATCAATAGGTTTTTCTTTGGGTCGTATTAACTACGTACCTAGAAAAATGGAAGATGAATATTATCTGAGGGTGCTTGTTAACATTGTCAGAGGACCTTGTTGTTTTGATGACATCAAGACATATAATGGTGTTGTATACGAATCGTACAAAGAAGCATGTTTTGCACATGGAATTTTAGATGATGATCAAGTTTTCATTGATGGTTTGATTGAAGCAGGTCAGTATTGTTTTGGGGATTATATGAGAAATTTTTTTGCTATGCTTCTTCTATCGGATTCTCTTGCTAGAACGGAACATGTATGGTCTCAGACATGGCACCTTTTATCCGATGATATAGAAACAAAAAAAAAGAGAACAGTACAACAATCCAGGTAATTATGTATTCTCATATGATCGCCTAATTTCTCAAAAATTAGAACCATTTTGAATACTATTTTGTTTCCCTACTGACACCGACACTAATTTTTGCAAAATTGACTCTAACAGAAGCTCAGATTAGAAACTACACTCTTCAAGAAATAGAGATGATTATGTTGTTTAATGGTGGAACTCTCAGAGACATTGCACATTTCCCTCAACCATCACACGAAGATATTGATAATTCCAACCGGTTAATTGTTGATGAGATGAGATATAACCGTGAGTTTTTGGCAGAAAAACATGCTGAATGGATAAAAATGCTAACGATTGAGCAGAGAAGCATATACGATGAGATCACCGGAGCTGTATTCAATGATTTAGGTGGTTTTTTTTATGGCTTTGGAGGAACAGAGAAAACATTTGTGTGGAAAAAACTAGCAGCCGCTGTTAGATCAAGAGGACAGATTGTTCTTAATGTCGCCTCCAGTGGCATCACATCTTTGTTGTTAGAAGGAGGTAGGACTGCTCATTCAAGGTTTGCAATCCCTTTAAATCCTGACGAATTTTCAGTTTGCAAAATCAAGCCTAAATCAGATCTAGCTACCTTGATCAAAGAAGCATCACTTATTATCTGGGATGAAGCTCCAATGATGAGCAAGTTCTGTTTTAAATCTTTAGACAAAAGCTTTTCTGATATTATCAAGAACAGATATAACAAGGGATTTGGTGGAAAGGTGGTTGTTTTTGGAGGTGATTTCAGACAAGTTCTTTCAGTAATAAATGGAGCAGGGATGGCAGAAATTGTTATGTCATCACTTAATGCTTCGTATCTTTGGGATCACTGCAAGGTCCTAAAGTTGACTAAAAACATGCGACTACTATCAGACAATATAAGTGTGGATGAAGCTAAAGATATCCAAAAAATTTCAGATTGGTTATTGGCTGTTGGTGATGGTAGGATTAATGAGCCTAATGACGGTGAGGCTCTAATCGATATCCTAGAAGAATTGTTGATTGAAGAAGCAGAAAATCCAGTAGCAGTAATTTTTAAGAAAATTTATGGAGATCCAACACAAATGCACAAAGAAAATGGTGCTAAATTCTTTCAAAAGAGAGCTATTTTAGCACCGACCAATGATGATGTCAACACAATGAACAAGTTTATGCTAGAGCATTTGCAAGGTGAGTAAACATTTGAATAGCTAATGTTTTCCAACAATTAAATGTCATTTATATCTTTAATATCTTTAATATATTAACTGTTTCTGTGCTTCTAGGGGAAGAAAGGATCTACCTAAGTGCTGATAGTATAGACCCTACAGATTCAGATTCACTGAACAATCCGGTAATTACTCCAGATTTCTTAAACAATATCAAGCTATCAGGTTTGCCACACCATGCTTTACGTTTGAAAATTGGTGCGCTGGTTATGTTGCTTAGGAATATTGATCCAAAAGTTGGGCTGTGTAATGGAACTAGGCTCTAGATTACTCAACTAGCTAATCACATTGTCGAAGCTAGAGTAATAACAGGTGACCGAAGTGGTGAGATAGTTTTAATCCCTAAGATAAATCTAACACCTTCAGATACTAAACTGCCATTCAAGATGCGTAGAAGACAGTTTCCACTATCTGTTGCATTTGCTATGACCATCAATAAGAGTCAGGGACAGTCTCTAGAGAAAGTAGGACTTTACTTGCCTAAACTTGTGTTCTCTCATGGCCAACTTTATGTGGCATTGTCTAGGGTGACAACCAAAAAAAGTTTGAGAATACTAATACTAAACAAAGAGGGAAAGATTCAAAAGCAGACAACTAATGTTGTTTTCAAGGAGGTTTTCCAAAACATACACTGAGTCATCTACTTCTTCGAAGATAAACTTTACATATCTTATATTTGTAGCATGCTCATTTCTTCGTTGTATTATGTCTCAGAACTATAGTTTTCTTATAATTGAGATGTTTTTTTGAAAATGCAGGTGCCTCATTATCAATAGGACCAATGATTCGAGACCCATGAAGGAAGCATATCAGAACCGATTGTTAGGACTGATATGAATCAATATTTTGCTTATTGTAATTTTTTAATTTAGTTTCTAAAACACAGATTCAACCCTTCTTTTACTTCCATTTTCATAACCAATACACGAGACAATTTATTTAATTTTTGTTTGAGAGCCAATAGATTTAACCTTTTCCTAATCACTTAAATTTGTAAAACTCAATGCAGTGAACACACAGAAAAAATTAAAAACTAATTGTAGTGAGTGCATATACAGATACCAACCTTAATCAAATTACCTTCAAGACGCTTAGTGCTGAAAGCAGTACTTTGTTACATTTATGCACTTCATTTATGCAGTTCAACCTGAAGGTAAAAAAAACACAATTAGCTATATATATGACAGTATACTTTAAGGTTGGTTATTAGAACTTAAACAAATTCCTATACTACTTACCATCTTACCTTTTCTAATTGATGAATCTATATATACAGTATCAGACATTTTTATTAGTCATTGCTTAGAATCTCAACTAACCTGCAAAGTAAACCAACATCAAAACAATAATTTTTTTTAACAAATTACCAAAGCCTAGATGGAACATAGTACAAGTGATATGTGAATGTTTAACAAAAATTAGCTTTGAAAGTAATATACATAATAAGACTACAGGATCTAACACGGTTGATAAACGGAAGAGAATAGTTTGTTCCTCATCTTGACTCGAATGCCCTTCCACGTTAACCCTCATAAGTAAAAAAAACGCCCATAAGAGCTCACAGAAAGCTGGGTAACTGTTTGTAGAAAGGGAGCGATTTAACCTTCTTACAGTTCTTCTCTATGCAGTGGTACCTCAACTTAAATTGCAGGAGGACTTTAAATAGTAGGTCATCCTACATAAACGAATTGATCAGATGAGTTTTAACAACACAAAGACCAGATGAATTTATCTCCACAGCCTCGAAAGAAAAAACATAACTTTTAACTGATGCAAAATGGTATCCATTTGGGGACAAAGATAAAGGGGGCACAGGATCCATTAGGATTTAACTTGAAAGCTTTGACCCATTTCCCTCAAGAACCAAGTCAACAGATACAAGAACTAAATTCTCTTGGATAATCTCTCTGACCATCACACGATTGGTGTATAAAATCCACCCACCTCCTTGTTACTGAGGCTAAGTGAAGGAATACTCCCATTGTATAGTTTTTGATGCCTGAAAACAAAACCCCAATTACAAAAGCTACGATTGAAAACGCAAGAAATTCAAAATTGGTTCTTGAGGGAGAGAGTTAGGTTCATACTTCTTAATACATCATACATATCTCAAATCATATATGGCTGTCCAGAACTGATAAGATTGAATCACCTGCTGACTTTATTGTAATAAACGAATCTCCCCCAATATGTTTCCTATTTCGATTATCTACAAGTGATCCGAAATCGGCGTATTACCATATGTGAGTTCAAAAAAAATCAACAACAGAAAGAACAGATTTATTTACCTGGAACCATTCCAATCTTGCATCGTGGAGATGAAAACGATATGGACAGGCAATGATCGATGCTTCTCTCTACATGATTACCTTCTAAATTAATATGTTATTTCTGTTGTTGACATGGAAGAATCAGAAAAAGAACTTCAAATATCTCATACTTGAAAAAACCAAAATGTCGAAGATGATAAGAGAAAATAAAAATTGACGTTTCTTTTTCTCTACAGACAATCAGATTTAGTCAGTGAAGACAAAAAAAATATATATATTTAACTAATAGGAATTAATAAGACAACAAGTACAAGAATTGCCAAAATGCCCCCAACTATAACAAATGTTTTATCTCTATACCTAATATATTAAAATTAATCAAATATCCAATTATAAAACACTCCACCATTTTAATGGTAGTAAATATTTATAAATACAAAAGTATTAAAATATAAAAAGAAAAACCACCTAAATTATGGTTGTCAAATTATGGTAGACTCATCTAATTATTAAAAATAATAGTATTATAAATATATTTTAACTACATTGTAAATACAAATACAAAGAAACAAAAATAGACTAATAGTTTACTAAAATAATTATTATGAACAATAATGCTATTTTAAATTATTAAACCGCGGTCAAACAATAGATATACACAATAGGAATTACACAATATATTAGACTTTTAAAATTATAAAATTTACAAAATATAAAACTAATTAGTTACATATATAGAAAATTAAATAATTAAATTAATTTATGTATCCCTTAACAAAACTATAGCTCCGCGGTGTACCGCGGGTGAATATCTAGTATATATATATATATATATATATATATATATATATAACTAATACAAGTCATAGCTGGAAGTTTTAATATATTTTCAGTTTACAAATTTTAGCTCTTGAAAAGTGGTAGCAATACACATATTTCTTGGTATTTGATAGAATTTCAAGCTCAGATAATTGTCTTTTGATGGTCTTCAGTTTTCCAAAAGATATTTTCACTATAAGCAATAAGCTCTTGGTATGTACAGTAGGCAAGTTATTTTTGTATAACAAGCCTCCATCATGAAACAATTCCCAATTCTATCTTCTTTGATCAATCGATCCTCTTGCCCCAACTTCTTTTCGTAACGAATTTCAATCTTCTTTGATCATTCATCTGGCATCATTATTTATTAAATTTCTTAATTTTGCACATTTCATCTCCTCGCTACAATATACATCCAAATAGAAATTTGAAACGACCCCACATACAAAATCTCCTTCAAATCTGTTCTGCTATAGTCTCGACTGCCATCGTTGCCATTACCAATCCATTACGCATCTCAACAAATCACGTTGGGCATTCAAAGATCGAATCATATTCAAGTAAGTTTATAGTTGAAAATGAGTCTGATTAGTATGTTTGGTAACTTGTGAGTCTCAAAGCAAGAATGCTTTCCAATGATGTGGACAAATGTGGATTATTGCAGATTAAGGCTTAGAACTTCAAGCTTTTGTTGCCTTGATCACACATCACATAGCATGTAAACAATATGATCCTAGACAAAAGCCCTTTACCATCGCAAGACGTTGGTGATCAACAATTTATAGATCAACATGGTGAGGCTGAGATCTCTTTGCTTTTCTTTCAATTTTTTAGTCTCTGCTTTCAATATGATTGAAATTGATGCAGAGATGCAGACTTTGTTTCTTGCTTTAAGTGTTCAACACATAATTTCCAATTTGGATGATAACCCTTCAAAATATAAGACATAGCTAACTTGATGTTTTCATAACTTTTGTGGGTTTATATAAAATTCTCTATAATTTAATTAAATATAAACCTAATGTTTGTAACCCTGAATCAAGAAGAGCTCAAAATGAATAAGAAGAATCTATGAACTGTCTGTCGTACTTAATATTCATTTTCTATTTTATGCTTTATGACTAGCATGCCTCATCCTACTTCCAAAAATTATGTTGGTTTATGTGTTGTCTGAGAATATAAACCTTAACTATGAACCGTCCAATTCTCTTCATTGATGCATGTACATATCAGAATATATTAGAGACCTTAAAATTGTACCATAGATAGTAGATATAATTATTGGCCGAAAGGTCAAACCAGTTGAAATCACTATTCACTACAAGTTAACGGTGTTAAAAAATATTGGTCAAATCAGGTAGGTCTGAGTATATATGAAAATATAAGAGTCCAAATATTGTTAAACCATCGAGAATTATTTACGAGATCATCATTTTAAATAAGAAGTTTACAAAGTCTGATAACCAAATTATAATACGCAGTCATTGAAGGAAGATAAGTACCTCGCCATACTGACCGCTAGAAGACTAGGCTACCTACGTGTATATGTAATCTAAGATACATGATGCAACAAAACCACACATGTTGTTTACAAACAATTAAAATCCCAAATATTCCACAACAAAACAAGTAATTTTGTTAAGATAAAGCGTTAGCTATAATCAAATGAAAACGAGTGATTTTGTTCACTTTTATAGTAGTATATGTAGGTCATTTATATGAAAATGTTAAATACTATAAATCATTAACATCTGATTTTTATTGTAAAGTAAACTAAAACTATATTGAATTTAAACCTCAATTAACTAATCAAAAAATGTAGGTCATTTATATGAAAATGTTAAATACAATAAATCAATAACATCTGAATTTATTGTAAAGTAAACTAAAACTAAATTGAATTTAAACCTGAATTAACTAATTAAAAAATGTTAGTTGTCAAATATATTATCGGGCGTAGCTCGGACTTTCTGATAGCTACTACTATTAAAAGAGACAATTTGAACCCTATAAGAGTGTCCACCTCTCCCAAATTGAAACTCATCTAAGAGTATGCCACAGCACATTAAATAAATGGAAAAAATATAAGTTCAACCCTATCATTATCACATCATTATAAATTACCAACCATCTATTACTAATACTTAGATACAAATTCACAAACCTAAATTTAAACTAACCGACCTCTTTCGGTACAACAATTAAAAAACAAAAAAAAAAACAGAACAAGAAGCAACCAAGTTTCTAATCAACTTAGTAGTATTAAAATATACGAAGTAAAAAAAAAACTTTAAAATGTCCAAAGTGAGTCAAGCTTTCTTTATAAACCAGCATCCCACAAGAAATATAGCTTAAAGATTTGAAATACTGAAGTTAAATTTCCAATCGTTAAGCGCAACCTCACAAAAACAACAATCAATAGCAACCTCAGGAGAAGCAAACTAAATCAACATCTACAAAGCTTAAAGAAAGAGTTAGGAAGAAAAATTCAATTCACAGTTATGCCCACCGACTTCAGTTCAATAACAACATGTGCCTATGCTATACTACTTTTTTTTCTTTCAGAAGTGTGTTATTTATTCATAGACAATCGGACCAAGCCAATTGTGACGAGTCAAATATATTACAAACCCATTAAAGTAAATAAAGCCACTAAAAACATAGTGAAAGCCCAAATAAGGAAACATAACACTAAAGAAAAAGCAATCGACACCACATAGGACACGTGACAAAAAGAGGAACAAGTTGGTTGACACGGGGGAAGCCGAAGAAGATGGAGTCTCGGATAATCAGCCGATTCTCGGAAAGCTTCAAGACCGGTGGAAGGCACCGGGAAGCTTACTCAATTCTTGCGCCAGATCTCAAGCTTCGCCGAGAGAATTAAAGGCAAAATCCTAGTTTAAGCTTTGATGAGAATATGATTCCACTTTATGCAAATCTGTAATTTTTCTTCATCTTCTTCTTCAAACAAACGCTTTTAATCTTCAAAGAAATTATGCAGTTCACCAAACATAGACTTGCTTTCATCAAAACCGTTTCGAATCCAAAGCTTTTTTTGACAAAGGATGGTAATCCGACGATCCAAGACAAACTCAGATCAATTGGACAGCATCTTTGTCAGATTCGAAACCAAAAAATCCCCAATTGGCGGTGGTAACACCAGATAGAGACCCAACCGATCTCGCTATGAAAACCGATATCGTTAGAGCAAAGCCAGCCACAAGTGTTATAAAAACCACCTATGCTGGAAACAAAGCCGGCCACATGTGCCATGGAATCCACATATGCCAGAGACAAAGCCAGCCATAGGTGTCATGGAAACCACCTATGTCAGAGACAAAAACGACCAACCAACCTTCACTATGTAAGCTGGAGGATGTCGGATGGGAAACCGATTGACACCAATCGGATGGCAGAGCAAAAAGACGTCTCTCTCTCTAAAAGATTTTTAGAGAGATAAGAGAGAGAGCGTCCCAACAATTCAATTTATTGTCTAAATACTGACTTTCTTTTACCGCCTCTGCTATACTACTTCTATAACCAAACACAAAGAATGTAAGAGATGCACACACCGTTAGTTCACGAAAAAGATGTAGAAATTCGAGTTCCACATTAAGTTCACGCTAGAACTAAATTTAGTGACACACTAAACCGGCCAAAAAATAAACACCCCAAAATGTAAAAAATAAGAGCACCATAGACATGAAGATTTAATTTAACAAAACACAATTCACATCCAATCGAAACACTCACTCTGGGGCCAACCGAAACTAAACTTATAACTAAGATCTCAAAAACAATGGATTAATTAATTAGAAAATCAAACGAACACAACACTTTTTAAAATAAACAGATTTGCACACGAATTAACACTTACCTTGACTGAAAACATCAGGGGAGAACCAATTACCTCCTACGGATGCGAAGCGATGAGGAAAACACCCAAATACGCCAAAAAAATGAAGAATTGTGCATCGATGAAAGGGATGAATGAAAAAGGATTACAAGCATCGAAGCTATAGTTTCAACACTCATATTGTTCTATAGATCGCAAAAATTGCTTATCTGCTATCTATTCACGAGGACATCCTATTTTCAAAGAGAATTAAGCCATTCCCACCTCAATAACATACCATTAAAGATCCAATAGGCCAACACAATTTTAAGGTTTACAGAAAAATAGGGCCCAACGGCTGAAACACAAAATAAAATCAATAAAAACAGAAATGTAAGTAATTGACATATTTTTCTTTTTAAAAAAGAAACCACTACCTAATCACTACAAACACAAAAGCATTGACAAAAAACTATACAATCTTAACTTCTAATTCTATATTTTTTTTGAAACAAAAAAAGATCAAGATGATTCAAATTTATTTTAAATAAAAATTTCACTACATTATACTTGCTGCAAAAACCTAGAGGAAAAAATAAAACCAACAAAAGAACAAAAGAAAATAAATGTAACCAAAAAACAATATACCAAAACAACCCAAAATACACCCTCATCTAACTCCCGCGTGCAGCGGGGTCAAATGCTAGTATATAATAAAGTTAAGATTTAATCTTTAGCTAAGCTTTTTAGAAATTGTTAAACAATTCTATGTGTCAATTTATGATTGGTTGTCTTTTCTTCTTTTTCTTTTTCTTCCTCTTCTTTTTCTTCTTTTTTACTTCCATATCTAATTGATTTTGATGTTTAGCAGCTATCAATCAACCTTTTAAATTTTGACAATTTCTAGAAGTTCTTAATTTAACTTTTTTTTCAAAATTTATAATAAAATAACTTTTAAGCAAATTTTAAAAATTTATTGATGGAAATGTTCTAAAACCGGTAGTTTTTGAGAGCATTTCTCAAGATTAAAAAAAAACTAAAAAGTAAAGAAAAAGTATGAAAGATAAAAAATAATTTCTGGTCTGAGAAACGAAAGTAGAAAATAACACTCTTAGTGAAATAAAATTTTTGTATATATTTGATAAATAATTAATGACTTAAATATAATAAAATGAGCTTCAGATTTAGAGGTAAATTATGAAATTTAGCATTAAAAATATATTGACAAAGTTTGTTTGTTTGATTGATGCAGGCGGTTGCAGATGCGGCAGCAGCAGCGACTGCATTTATATTTTTAACCATTAAATCGAAATAATGTTTAAAAGTGTTAGACGCAATTACAGCGGTTAAAAATATAAAATCCTTTCAAACAATTTATGTATTTAAAAGAAACAAAAATAATACGCTCTCTCTCCTCTCTCCTCCGTTCAGTTCGCCCTAGCCGTCATTTTCGAGCCATCAAGAGCGTATCTTCTCTCTGACGTCGGTGTAGCTATGGCTCGCCGGCGTCGGGTCCTGCCTTTGTGTTGCTGCTCCGTCTCTCTCCTGTCAAATCCAAGCTCGTCTCGATTTAAGATCTCGTTAAAACCGTACTCCGGGTTTCAAATCCGGTGTTAATTCCGTCGTGATCTGTCTTCTCTTTTCATCTCTGGCGTTCGATTTACCGCGTCTTCCGGAATCGCTTCATTTACCGGATTCCTTTTCGGCGCTTGCCCAAGTGTTGCTATGTGTCTCCTCCTGGATCTGGGCCTGAGTCTCTCTTAATTAATTTTGGGAGAACCTTTCTCTCCCAGTCCGCCGCTAACCTCCTCCTAGTGATTTACTCACCGGTTCTCCCCCTCCATAGCTTATCCATCGAACCTATCAGGTACTGCTGGTGCTTTCTGGTCCATCCTTTTCTCCTCCCCCTCCCCTATCTGCCGCCGTGATGTTTTCTCGCCTGAGCTAGATCTTGTGCGGAGGACCCTGAAGTTGTTTCTTTGGTGGGCCTGGTCCAATACTTTTTGGATCTTTGGGTGTGTTTTCTCCTTAGTGGGTTTGCGTTTCTGGCCCATTAATAGAGTATGTCTCGACGGCCCAACCATGTTTCTTGTGAGGCTGTTTGGTGTGTTCTTCAAGCCTCGATGGGAGTCACCAGCTGGCTTTTCCGTCACTGAATTTAGAAGACCTTGTTTTGGATATACTTATGTGCATCACTCTTGCTGGAGTGGATATACTTCTATCCTCCTCCCTGGTTTTGGTTTTGCTTCTCTTTCCAGGTTATTGGAGAAAAGCATTCCACCATCATCCTTGCTTCCATGGCGCTTGTGCATTCAACCGTCTGAAGGATGCTTTCCAGAGATTTCTTCCTCTGATGGTTTCAACGGCTTGTCAGCTTGGTGCCCTATCAGCTTTGTCTTTTCAGCCAATATTATGATTTTCTTGTCTACCCCAGTGGCGAACTCAATCTCTAGCAACATCTCACCTTGTGTGTTTGGTGTTTTCCAAGGTGTCTTCTTACTTATTCGTTATAATGTTTTCAAAGATCGATGTTTCCGTGACTACAGTTATTGTCTAAGTGTTAGGATTACTTTGCTCTATCATTCTATCTGCTTGTATCTTGTCTTTGGACTTGCTTTTGGATCAGGGAGTTAGTTAGTTTTGGCTCATCCATTTGTAATGTTTTCGTCTTTGGAGGTTGATTAGTATGGTATAAAATCTTGGTCCTCAATAATAAAAAATTTATGTATTTTTAACTAAAGAGATCCTCTAAAATCCTCCATAATCCATGAAAATAATTAAAATTCAAATCTTCAAAACATTTTGAATAATACTGGATTTTAAACTAGATTTTCAAATCATTTATTCATTAAGATTGGATTTCAAAAAACTTCTTAAAATCCATGTTTGAATAAAATAAGATTTGTTAGCTTTACACAAATCACTTAAAATAAAATGTTAGATTGAATACACACTTCTAAAAGAGCACATCCATTGGTTATTTGTATTTAAATTTTAAAAGTAATAAAAAATGAAAAAAAATTATGAAAGAGATATCTCTGCATAGACAATTTTGGTGGAAATGATTGCATAGATATAAACAAGTTGAAAAAGATGAGTTGAATAAAATAGATCGAATATTATTCTCTTGATTCATCTGCGAAATATGAGATGAAAGAATTGAACAACATGTAGCACATCGATCAAGACGCTCAAATCACATTGAGATTGTGACCATACACAAGCTTTCCAAGATAAACATAATCTTGTGTATTTATCTGTACAGATTAAATGTGAGAATTGAGTTGGGTTGTTTTTTACTGCTATAGTTTTTTCAAGGTGAGAATTGAGTCAAAGGGAGGGAGCAAAGCAAAGGATTACTAGAAAGAAAAGTTGAGTCATAATCTTATGCAACAATGTGTTTTTTTGTCAAATCAGGACACTTCAATCTTTCCCACCGAACAAGAGATCATATTTATATAAACATTTTCACTGTAATTTTAGCAAAGAAAGCTTGGAGTTGGGAAATATTTACATCCAATGCCACTATACTTAAGACATGTTTTTTAAAAAAATCAAACAATAATCCCATGCCATTGAATTAATTACTCAAATCTAAAAAATTGACCAATAATTTTTGTAAACAAGAATATGATTTAGATATCACAATAATACCCGCAAATTTAGCTACTCTGATGCCATAAACTTAGAATGAATATTCTTAGTTTTGGAAAACCATATTTGAATCAATTCAAACAAGGAAATCCTTTATTACTCTGAAATTTATTATAAAAATCTTTGTAATATATATATTTCATGAAATCCCAACTCTTACTTTTTATTATATGGCATATTCTAAAAGTAAAGACTGACTAATGAAATTTAATTTCTATCCATAATTAAGATTTTTTGACAAATTTTGTACTTGCCCACCAAAAATATCAATAAACTCTTCATCTCTATCCCTGACAACTTATATAAACTACTATAAATACATACCATTCAACTCATCACATCGAATAACAACTACTCTTATCTATCAGTACTAGAATATGACCCGTGCTAGAGCACGGGTTGAAAATTTTATTGTTTATTTTGTAATTTTTATTCAAAACATCATATATGTAATTGTTTTATTTTTTAAAAAAGTTTTTTTTGGATGGAATACTATGCCATGAAATCATATGTTGAATATGACTTATGAAAATAACATATTTTTGTAAGATATATTCTAGTAGATCTAGACTTTTACCCGCGGCATACTGCGAGTTAAGTTGTGTGAGAAAAAAAAATTAATTTTTGTTTGTTAATTTTATTTGATTTGTTTAGTGTTTAAAATTATATATTGTATTTTGATTGTTGATTCTATGACTTAACCAATAGTATACTTTTTTCCCATAGTATACTGCATATTAATTTTAGTACTAAATATGCAACATATATTTGTCAAAAACATCTTGACCGAGAAAGCCTACCAAATAACATTATTCCAAACTTTAATTTAATCCGAAAAATTATATTTCTTGAAATTTCAACCCGTGCTTCAGCAAAAATCATATTTCTTGGAATTCTTTCATATTATAATGACATATTATTTACCCTTGCTATAGCAAATCAAATTAGAGTGTTTTTAACTTTTTGATCTATCATACATTTATGATATTCTTAAAAAAATCAAATTAAACTATTTTAAAGTATTTCAAATTAAATTATTTTAAAAGTTTATTATAGTATATAAAATTATACAATTTTACAAAAGAAATCTATGAAATTGAATTTAAATATTCAAATTTTGACCCGTTACTCCGTCAAAATTTTAGTTGAATAGATATTTTATAAAATAATAATACTACTAAAGCTTGAATATTTTATAAATTGAACAACTCGGTTTAACATTGTAAACTGAGAAAGGATTGTCATTTTTTTTAATTTTTTGGTATGAATATGAGCGATGTATTTCGGTGAATGGAGATATGAATGATTTATATGAAAAGCTTGGAAGGGTGTTAGGCAAGATTTTATTTTCAACTGCACAGTAAAATCTCGGAAATCACGATTACGTGTGATTAATTACCAATATTTTATTCATTTTTACGCCTAACAGTATATTTTTATATACAACAGTAAATATGGTGTAACAATATATAGAATAATGGAGATTTTATTTTTGTAAATCGTATAAATCATTGGGATATTCTCTTTAAGAGAATTCTTTGGGATATTCTTAAGTGTATTCATATAGCCCACGCATTGACCAATTAATCTATAATTTTTTTTGTAACCAACTTATATTTAATCTATAACTCAATTTGTAACCAACCTATTAAAATTATAAAGTCTACAAAAAAATAAGATTGTGTACTTTCCTAATATTATATAGGGGATTCAAAATAAAAATTCTAATAACGGATTCTTTTGCTTTTCTCTGGTGTATCCAAGCGATAAAATCTTCTTCAACTTCATATTCGATCAGATAATCAATTCAGTACAAATCCTCCAGAGCTTTATTGTTATCGTCATGAAAACTTGAATCCGTTGGGAATTGATAGATCCACCAAAATATATCTGTGGATGTTAACTGAACTTTTTTTTTTGTTTTGTTTTTTTTTTGTCCAGGTGCATGAGCAGAATCGTTTGGGAAGACTGGGAAGATGAACATTTTCCTCTAATTTTTAATTTTAATTTACTGTATATCTTTTGTTTCCTTTATGTATATATAGACATTTGTTTTTTGGTTTTTGTTTTAATTCACATATGACCTATTAAATTGAACATATCAAATCAAACTATATATGGCTTAACGTAAAACACCCAAAAAGTTTTTGTACATTCAACCAAAACCCATTTTTGTATGTTTATTTTTTTTCTTTGCCTATATATTTATTTGTATTTTTTAATTATTAAAAATTGTTTATTATTAATATATAGTTTAACTATGCAAAGTAAGACTCAAAAATAAACTAAAAATATTTTCAACTTAATTTCAATTATGGTCAAATCTATATTAGCATTTTTGAAATATAAAATTTTCAAAAATAACAATTACTTCAGATTTTATTTTTGTGACACTCCGGTTTCAGAGACTTGCAGAGAGGTTTAAAAGAATTGATTTGGCCACCTATGTCACCAAAGTGCACTTATATTTTTGGTCAAAGGTCCCGAGAGAACTCCAGAATTAAGCTTGCTTGAGCTGGAGTAGTACCAGAATGGATGACCTTCCGGGAAGTGGCTGTCGAAACTGTGATCCTCAGAGAAAGATCATGTGGTGATTTGTAGGGACGGTAACAAGTCTTTAAAGCCTCCCGGACGTAGCAAACCGACCGTCGGATATGGATGGGCTCACGGGCCTAGTGAGAGGACGTGAGGCCATTAAGGAAAGTGAGCCCATGGATTGGGATTGGACGTGAGGCCCACTAAGAGGTGGCGGTCGAGGCGTTACAAGTGGTATCAGAGCCGAACCCATACGAGTGTAGAGTCGAGTGGACTCACATCATCAGGAAGTGACGGTCTGGGTGCGAAACGAGGACGTTGCGATCTGTTAGTGGAGGTGAATTGTGACACCCCGGTTTCAGAGACTTGCAGAGAGGTTTAAAAGAATTGATTTAACCACCTATGTCATCAAAGTGCACTTATATTTTCTGTTAGAGGTCTTGAGAGAACTCCAAAGTTAAGCGTGCTTGAGTTGGAGTAGTATCAGGATGGGTGACCTTCTGGGAAGTGACTGTCGGAACTGTGCGAGTGAGGACAAAATACAAGGAAAGATCATGTAGTGATTTGTAGGGACAATAACAATTCTTTAAAGCCACCCGGACGTAGTAAACTCAGCAGTCGGATATGGATGGGCTCACGGGCCTAGTGAGAGGACGTGAGGCCCATTAAGGAAGATGGGCCCATGGACTGGGATTGGACATGGGGTCTACTAAGAGGTGGTGGTCGGGGCGTTACAGTTTCCTAGATATATTACATTCATCTTCTATTGTCTTTTGAAGATATTCTATATCTGAATCCTTTGCAAACAAAGAAAACAAAAATTTAATTTTCATCATGATTTTCCATTTTTAGATTCCCATTTTTAAAATATTATTATTGATATATATATAAAATTAAGAAGAACTTTAAAATATTATGAATATGTAAACTTAAAAAAGTTTGAAATAATATATAATGTGTTATATAGTATACGAGTTATAAAAAGGACGTGTTAGAATTAATAAAAAGATCATTAACTTTGTGCTAAAACACGGGTTAATTTTTCATTTTATTATTTGTCAACACCACTAATATTAGAATATTTGACATATCAAATGAAATAGATTTAAATAAGATTGTGTCAAAAAATTAAATCATTAGGAAAATTTGACTTAATCACATCTAATAAAATACTTATTATGTATTTAGATCTTTTTTTTGGTTCTAATAACTACAAATCCAAATAGAAACTCAAACACTACACAAAATAAACTAAATATAACAAAAAATGGTCATGCGGTGTACTGAGGGTTAAAAAAATAATACAACATAAATAATAAATAAAGAAATTTATATGTCCGCGCTATAACGCTTACACAAATCCCATAATACTAAACTTATACATATGAAAAATGAAATAACACAAAATTATATTAGTTCTAAAAACATTTTTGACTAATAACAAAATGTAAAAAAATAAAGCAATTTTTTTTATAAAAAAAAAAAAACAATTTCTCTCTTGGTATACCGCGGGTTAAAATCTAGTTTGACTAATGATCCAACTACACAATTATACTATTTGTAGCAGGGTCAATCAAAGTCAATAAAACCATATAAATTGATTTAGACTCAATTTCATTTCAACCAAATCCAAGTCTAAGTTGAAGCAATTTTTTTGTCATATATCTTACTTGACCAAATATTTTAATTTATACAAAAATAGAAATAAAAAATCATAATAGAGATAATGGAAAAGATTATCAAAGATTCCCATATTGTTTTTAGCTTCCTATTTCTTTTCTTTTGACCATAAGATTTACTGATTTACTATTTTATATGTAGTAAGAGAAGTCTCACACTTTAATGGTCCAAAAAATAGATAATAATTATGTTTAGCCAAACATAGGTCTATTTTGACTAAAACTGCTTGGTCAAAAAAAAATTAATAATAATGACAATAAATTTTCACTCATTTCATATTTAAATGTTTGCACTTTGTTTTTTTTTTGACTAAAGTACACTTTAAATTTTGATATAACTGAATACCAAAATGTATAACAAGGATAGTCAACTTTTTGCATTTTTTATGACTAAATACACTTTACATTTAGTTCATTTGCTATTTTTACTATGTATGTAGTTTTGGAGAAAAATGTTGAACATCAAATATTCACACTAAAATTTTTCCTTAATTTTAATTTAAATATATAACATGTGATTTTACGGGCAAACGTACTTGTGATAATATTATGTGTAAACTTAATCAAGTTCATGTATATAACAAAAAAAGACTCATGATAATTAACTTAATTATATAACTTGTCATATATAAAAAATCTAGCACACGTAAACTTGCTTGTGTATGTAGTATTTTTATATATGGTAATTAACCAAATTAATTTTTTTTTTTTTTCAAATCTCGTGTGCATAAACTCATTTGTATATCTACTGAATAATAATAATAATAATAATAATAATAATAATCTAATGCCTAAACTCAATCATCCACATGATTAAAAACTCATAATAATTAACCTAATTAAATAATATACATAAACTCACCTATGTATATCTATTTTGAAGAAAGAAAACATCAAGCGTAAGAAATAAAAAAAACACGACTCATGGTAACTAAAGTAATAAAAATCTATACTTTACCTATCTTACTAATTAACACTAAAAAATTCACAATATGCTTTAGTAGAATCAAAGAGTAACTGTCATTTTATGCAACAAATTAAAACCTGGCAACATATTAATAAAATAATAAAAAATTGTCCTAAGAGAAGTAGCTCCATCCAGCCGTTATAAAATGGGGGCCCTAGACGTACGCATAGACATAGTTATCTCAGACGAGAAGCACCAGTCTTGAGCGGTGGAAACGGTCTGTCTTTTTCAGCCAGAATCAATCTTTGTCTAAATCTCTGGTAAACGTTTTACATATACGTTGCTGTTTTGTTTAAATCATCAAAGAAAAATTTGTTGTTCTTCTCCGTTACGGTCTAAGATAACTCTCCATTTTAGTGTTTGTTTGTGCGATTAGACAATCGCTAGTCACAGAATCGTTTTCATTCAAATACGAATTAGGGTTAACATAAGACTAGATCTAGTGTAACAGAAAGAGCTCAAAAACTATTGTTATGACTAATTATTCTTTGTATTATGTGTGTGTTCCTCTTCCTCGTCATGTGTGGTCTCCTGGATGTGTTTAAGATTATGTTTTTGTGAACCATAGATTGCATAGTTTTCATCACATGAAAAAGCAAGCACTCGATCTAGTTGGTTTTTCAGAATCTGCACTCCAAAAACTATTGTTAAAACTTTTTTATAAGTCTTATGTGTGTCCTCATCTTTTTGTGGTCTCCTGTATGTTTTTTGTATGATCATCTTTGTGAAGATTATCCTAAGTAAATTTTGCTAGAAAATTGTTCTGTGAATTTGATTGATAAGTCACAAAAACAATTGCAATTGTTTATAGTAGTTGTTTCATGAGTTTCTGGCTTTAATACTAAGATTAGTCCTAGATTTAATTAGCAATGATGTAAAATTTCTATGACATATATATTTGGATGTATATTTTGTATAGATTTGGTTGCGGTTTAAAGCTATGTTTTGAGAATCCATAGAATCACGGAGTGAGAAAATTATATCGCGATCCTACAGAATTTTAACTAATTATATACTCGTGCCAATTTTTATATATTTATTTTCCGCGGTATCTAACGGTATTTATTTCTCGCGGTATCTAACGGTATTACCGGTAAGACCAGTAATATAATATTATTTTGGAAGTAACGTAACGTATGTTTTTTTGTTGTCTTTGCTTATCTATTGATGTAGTAAAGAATTATGACACCGAGAGCCTCGTGGAAACCTGAATACCACAGAAAATTTGTGGACTTATGCGTCGAGCACAAGGCGTTTGGGCATTTACCTGGAATGGAGCATATACTAACACCTTTTGGAAAAGAGACGGGAGCGAGGTTCACCATAAACCAGCTTAAGAATCATTATGATGTAATGCTCAAGCAGTGGAAAGTATGGTTAAGACTGGTTCAGTGCAGTGATATGAAATGGGATCCCCAGACAAAAAAGTTTGGTGCCACTGATCAAGACTGGGCCAACTATTTACTGGTACAAACCAACATTTAAAAAAAAAAAATATATAATGTTTTTGTGTTTGTTTATTATAATAAAACATAGGATTGGATTTGTTACAGGTGCATCCTGAGGCTCGGCCGTATCGGTGGCAGTGGCCTCCATTGTTTTTCGAGAAACTAGAGGTTATCTTTGCAAGTGTTAACATAGATGGTGAGGGTACTTCAGGTAGCAGAAAAAGGAAGCAAAGATGCGAGCATCGTTATGAAGAAAATGATACTGGAAGTGCCGCGTCTAACATCCATCCTCGGTATATATGGTCGTCGTCCTCATCATCACATGATATTTTTGTCGAGTTATGTTTCCAAGAGTCATCAAAACCAACCAGACGTAACGGAAGTTGTTATCCAAAGGAGACTTGGGATATGATGGTCGAGATGATCAATCGGGAAACAGGAGCAAACTACACACCAGTGCAGCTCAAGAACCACTGGTTTAGTACAATGCAAAGCTGGAGGGAATGGTGTCAAACTGTTGACGCTCCCATCTTGAAGTGGGATGCCAATACAGGCAAGTTTGGAGCAACCAACGAGGGCTGGAAGAACTACTTGAAGGTATAACAAAACGTTACTCGATATCTTTTATATCAATTGGTAAATTTGAAGCTTGGGAATAACACTAAACTGGATCTTTTTATGTTGTTGTTGTTGATTCTATAGGTTAATCCTAAAGCTTCAAAATACAGATGGAACCCCATCCCTCACGCTGAGAAACTAGCAACGATCTTCAGAGGTATCGAACCTGGAAATGCTCAACCCCGTACTTATCGCAGGAGAGTGATCCATCACCATTCTGAAGCACCACAGATGCATGAACCAGCTCCCTCATCAGCAGTCTGCATAAACGAGCCAGTCACGGGAGGAAGTGACGATATAGCTGATAATTATGAGGACAATGTTGACGAGGATCATGAGGCTATTCCGCTGATTAGGTTAGACTTGGAGGATGATGTTGAAACTGTAACTCCGGTATGCCACTGGCTCAATACCGAACTGATGGAGAATATTCCAGTGGATGCATCGACATTGGTGAAGGAATACGAGTATACCATTCCGGAATGCATGGAGTGTTTGGATGTCATGGATGAGGTTGAGAAAGGCAGTGATCTTTACATGTTTGCCTTGGACTTGTTTATGACGAAGGAGCACAGGCAGATCTTCTTGCTGTTGAAGACCTCAAGTTTGAAGATGTCTTGGCTGCTTCGACGTCGATACAGTGGCTAAGATCCTATCTCCAATGGCTAAGAAGGCAAATATGGCTAAGAATATCGTATTATGTTTGCTTATTATCTTTATTTTCAAGAAAACTTTATGTTTGGTTGTTCAAGTTTATTTGATGTTTTTATTTCTAGTTTATTTTATATATGTTTATGAGTATTATGCAAAGCTCTTTTCCTTTTCCATTTTCCTAACTGTTATGCCAAACTCATGATATGGGTATTATCTAAAATATGTTGGAGTTTCCTTGAATAACAAGTAACCTTCATCTTCTTAATGAATTTATGATTTTTTCATATATAGCCATACCGAGAGAGAAGTTATCGAGAAACATGATTTTGCTTCCTGGGCCTCTCATACCGAGAGAGAAGTTATCGTTTAATTTTCATTTAGATTTTCGAAGCTCTTCTTATACAGTAAAACCTCCGTAAATTAATACTATTTAAATTAATTAATACTTGTTATAAATTAATAAATTTTTTTGGTCCTGACTTAGGTCGATATAAAAAATAATTTATTTCAATAAAATAATAAAATAATAATTTTTTTTAGAAATCCCAGGTAAGAATATGGTCTCATTAATATCATAAATTAATAATCATATAAACTGATATATATATATATATATATATATATATATATATATATATCTAAGAAAATCTAGTGAAATATGATTCTATTGTTGTTTGCCTATTCTTGAATTTGCATTTTTGTTACAGCTCATCTCTAATTTTTTATTGTTATATTTTCAAATCGCATCCATAAATTGTGAAGAGTCATAGATGCGATAATTGGTTCTTTAGTAATTAGTTTTAAAGGTACCGCAATATCTTATGCGACTTCATCATTACCATGAAGGATAGAAGTAACAATTTTTTCTATACTCTAAACTTCTAACATTTCTCATTTTTACCTAGATAATCTATTAAATAATTGACATTCATCCTATTACGATAACCAATATTATAAATTAAGAAAATTCTTAAAAATATGAATAATAACAAAAGTATCTTATTTTGTAATAGAAAATTTTCAATATGAAAATGAGAAAATCTCTTCATAAATTATTAATTTATCGATAAATTAAAATCTCTATAAATTAATAAAATTTTATGATCCCAACCTTTTTAATTTGTAGAGGTTTTACTGTAGTTAGTTTACTGGATCATAAAAATTCGTCTCAATCAAATTAAAAAATCATCTTTTTATTAATGCATTCACAAGAACCCACGTACAGTATTCTCATAATTTTTTTTTCTTTTTTATGGACAAAACAGTATTCTCATAAATAATATTAAAAAATGTCTTCTTTTTTTCTTGTCGGTACATAAAAAGTGTCGTTATTTGATTATATTGTAAATCTAACGCCTAAAAACGCATTAAATGTATCTGGCAAAGAAAACAAGGGAATATGTACAAGTAGACAAATTCTTCTCTCTCGTTCTCTCCTTTTCTTCATATTTCTTTCACAACCACTAGATGAGTACCCGCACTAAATGCGGGTTTGTTTATATCTATATATACATTTATTGTTATACCTTTTTTACTTTTAATATTTTCACATTTGAACGATTAAAAATTATATATTAACAAACAAAACTAAGATTTTTTTATTAGGAAGCAAACAATACTAAATTTTGAAATATTATTCTAAAATGATTTTTGTAGATGAAAACTATTAACATATTTCTTTTAGGAAGTAAAATAATCATACCATTTGCACATTTGATTGGTAGATAAAAACATTAAAACATTCTACATTCTATAATTCTTGTCTAAAACTTATGTATTTAGATATATTTGTATTTAATACCATGAGACTATCAAATTCTCTTTTATCAAAAAGATTTTCATGCAGATTGGTTAACTCTTTAACGGTTATAATTAAGATAGACAATTTCTTTTTCTGCTAGCTATTCAATTTCTTGAATATAAATCTAGAATTTAATTTAATTTCTTTCTTCTTTTTTTCTTTGTATTTTCATCAACCAACATTATATCATTGATTTAACTATCTTTCATTCGATAGTGAACAAAAGTAAGATATTTTTCATATACAAAAAAAATATTTCTCTAAGGACATACTTTCATAAATTTTTCTACAATATTAACCAAATTCCTAGTCACTGGTGAAACCCTTCAACTTGTTGAGAAAATTCTAACGCCTAAACCATATATTCATATCTTTATGGTTTACCCTAAAAGGACGAAACAAACCTTTGGTTTTACTTTCGATACATATTTATTTTTTGGTGATGCATCTATTTACTTAAAGAATACATCAACATGTTCTAAACCTCTCTAGTTTATACGAAATAAAGTTTAATCTTAAAAAAACTACACAAACTTTATTTTTTATCTAAGTTACTACATATTCAATCAAACCAACCATAAACACGTAATTATTTTATCTGGTTTAACTTTATCCATCTTTAACCAATTTAATCTGGTTTTGATCTGGTTTTAACCCGGATTAGACCATGAATCTTATACTTTGACCGGACCCAACACGTAAAAGAGAAGAAAAAAAGTTGTTTTTCCATCTCCATCTCCGCCTCCACCTTGTGTTTCCTCTTCCGCGGACTTTGAATCTTCGTTTGCCATTTATACTATCTCTCACCACTTCCCTTAAGCTCATTCGGACAAACCAGTCTATCAAAATTCGATTCCAAATCAAAACACGATCACATGGATACTTCAAAAGATACTCGATACGACTCCAATCTCTGGCGAATCACATTGTGCTTGCAAGAAGACGGAAATCTGAACCAGATCCATCGTTGTTTCAATTATATTGAGTGGACAATTTTAGGTGATGAAACATCGAACTGATCTTCAACGTCATTGTCGAAGAGGTGAACAAGTGTACGGATCTATAAAATCGGGTCTATCAAACCAAACCATGCCTTGTTGAAGTATATTTGTTTGAATAAGAGTTATGTAAACTCAGCAAATCAAGTCACGACTCAGTAGTTACAAATAAGTTAAAATAATACCGGTTTATGGTTGGTTTGATTGAATATTGTAGTAACTTAGATAAAAAAATAAAGTTTGTGTAGTTTTTTTAAGATTAAACTTTATTTCGATGTTATACGAAGAGCAAAAAAAAATGGTGTAGTAAAGTTGAGAATGCAATTAGTTTAGGGGGAATAATGCGCCAATATATAATAAAGTTATTTGTGATATAAAAAAGAATAAAATTAAGATATAGAATATGTTTCAAATTTCTTTATAATTTTGAATATATTTGTTTTTAATTTAGATATTTTTAATTTGGGTTGACATGTGTCACTCTCCCCACTGCTGACGTGCAACTCATATGGAGAGAGTTGAAACGGCTAATTGTACCATGAACTTAGCTACTTTATCTATTCATACGCGAAACTTTGAGATGTGCATGTAACTACCTAAACTTAATTAAAATTTGAATTTACTATATGAACAATGCAAATCCGGCTAAAATTTAGCCATCAAATCGACAAACAGTGTTACTATTCCATTAACAAATGCTGACTGTAAAGCCATGTTTGTAATTTTAGATGCCACGTCATTTTCAAAAAGAAAAATCTGAAACAAAATAACAGCTATAAAGAATTGAACCCGTCCGTCATATAAATTACCAAGTACATAACCACTACTGCCAAGACATCTTTAGTTGTAAATGCAATCGAAATGATATATATAGATAATTCCTTTTGTCTTCTCCATTCTTCTTTGTTCGTCTCTGATATACAAAATTACAAATTCAGAAAGCTTTGTCTTTGTATTTCTCAATCAATTAATCTGGGGCTATAATCCTCCCAAGAAACCTGAATTGAAGAGGCAAACCGAGATTAAAGGCAACGTCTCTCTAAATTAACTGTCCATATTCGATCCAACTATTCTAGGAGATGATTGAAACTTTGGAGATGATAAGACAAAAGGAAAGAAACAGATGAGTTTAAGCAATTAGTGTCAAAATCGATTGATGTAATCTCTTTTGAAGAAACGTTCTTCTTAATTCTTCTCTCTTTGTCTGGTTTCGTTTTTGGGTCTTTTCGTTTTATGTGAGTCTGTGACTATGGGAAGAGGGACGACTAATTGATTGAGAATAGCTGTAAAATTGTTTTTGTCTATATATACGACTTCGATTGTATTAATAACATAAGTTGCCTTTGCTTTAGTGGTTATGTGCTTTGTTATTTGTACTAAAGATTGCGGGTTCAAATCCCTTTCTTGTTAATATTTTTTTTGAAAAATGACGTGGCATCTAAAATTGCAAACATGGCATTACAATCAGCATTTGTTAATGGAGAAGTAACAACGTTTGCCAATTTGATGGTTTTAGCCGGATTTGTAAACTCAAATTTTAATTAAATTCATGTAGTTACATGCATACCTCAAAATTTCGTATATAAATACAATAAAGTAGCTAAGTTCAGGGGAAGAATTGACTGTTTTCTCCACCTTTCATAGTATAGATTCTTTAATTGATAAATGTAGTTTTATGCCACCAATATTTCTTTCTCTCTCCATCTCTCCATCTCTCCATCTCTCCATCTCTCGATAAATTTCAACTGTTGAACACTCTTCATATTAAGAATAGGTTTTGAAATAGTTTATTTATTTTTATAAAAATGATTATGTTTGAAATCTGATCAAATTTTCTCAACTATGTCTAAAAGCTTCGGATGCTTTGATTATTCTAAATATTTTTATGGATGGATTAATTGTAATTTTGGTAATTGGATTATATCAAATCTAAATATAATAAATATTCTGGATGTATAATATTGGGTATTTCAGATACCCATTCGGTTATCTATTCAGTTTGATTCCCTTTTTTTTGGTTCGATTTTGATTTCGGTTCGGTTATTTTGGTCGGAACTTATCTCTGTGCATTTGATTTCTAATTATCTTTTACTATTTTCTATACCTGGTTTAGGTTTTAGTTGGGGTTAAATTAAAATTGGGTCAACATTTGGTTCTCTTTGGTTTATTTCTATAATAGTTGGTCAAACAAACATTAAACCGACAAAATATGGGGTTGTGGGTTAATAGATCTTGAACTATTAATTTGGAGAGATATAGGTTTTGAACGTTTGATTTGGAGAAAACTAGATTACGAGCTTTCTTTTTGGTAAAAAAGAACACTGTCATATGCGTAAAAAGAACATTGTCATATGCGTAATGTTTTAGTCAGGGCCGACTTAAATATTGGCTACACCCGGTGAGATAATCACAAAATATTCAAATTTTTTTTAGGAGAAAATAAAAGTTTTACCCACTAAATATTTGAATTACTTACCAAATTTTGAGGAAAATTAGAAAAGTAAAGATGGGTTGCCAAAAAAAAAAAAAAAAGACAACAATATCTTTAAGTTGTAGGGTAAAGCGTAAATAATTTTATTAGTTCAGTTCAAGTTTTATAATAATTAGGGTAAAAATAAATGAAAAAAAATTAGAATTGGGTTGCATGGTGCAAATGGACTTCCTCCATTTGGTTAGCGCCGAGGCTGGTTTTAGTTCTCCATCAATATTAAACATAAAATAAATTATTTTGTGCATGGGCGTGTTAATTTGGATCCAAGTATTCTTTTAACATCCGCGAACCGAAATCTCGGTTTGGGGAATGCATCGGTCGATGCAGAAGGTGCATCGGTCGATGCAGGTTCAGTTTTCTGCGTTTTGACTTAAGTGAAACGCTGCGTTTTGGGCAAAGGGAAGAGGAAAACCCTTAAGTCGATTCTTTTGTCTCATTAGTCGACTTTGGCCGTTTTTGAGAGAAACAAAGGAGAGAAAGAGTGTTCTTAGTGTTCTTGGTGATTTATGTGGATTTGTGGCGTTTCCTGGTGAGATTTGAGGCTTAGAACGTTGTAGGAGCTTGCTAGGAGTGTTCTATTGCTTGTTTGAGGTTCAGATTCTTCTGTGGCAAAGGTAAGTGCAGGAACATGGCTTATCTAAGCTAGAACTTCTTTGATCTGCTTCTTTACGTGTTGCTAGGCTTGTTAGATGGTTATTTAGGATGTTAGGAAGCTTTCTTGTGTCTTGGAATCGAGTTTTGTGGTTGCAGGAACAAAGATCCGGCGAGAAGCTTCAGGGAACACGATGCACGGCATGATGCATCGGTCGATGCACTTTGTACGTCGGTCGATGCAAGTGCGAGAACGGCGCGTAAAACCTAGGGTTTTTGTGTTATGTCGAGCATGCGCCGGTCGATGCAGTGCGAGTGTCGGTCGATGCATGTGTAACTTGCATCGGTCGATGCATCCCTTGTGTCGGTCGATGCATCCCCATGTGGTGTCGGTCGATGCATGTTGGTGTCGGTCGATGTAGAGTCTTGGTTTGTTATTTGTTGTTTGTTGATTGTTGTTGATGGTTAGAGATGTCTCTATTGCTTGTGTGTATAGCCCAGTAGATGGGAGGATTGTCTTACTGAGTGTTTATAAAATACTCATGCATTGCAATTTGTGTTTGTGGTGCAGGTAAAAGCAAAGTGTGATCGTGGAATCAAGGCAATGAAGAGGAGGATATTCTAGGGACTCGATTGGATGTTGTCTGGCATTGCTAGGTTGCTAGAGTTGGGTCATTAGAAACATTTCTAGGTTGCTGGTTTCATGTTTTCTGATGATTGGTTATTGGATATGCATTATGTTACAATATTGGATATTTATTAGATATTGGTTTTGATTATTCCGATGTTGGTTGTGATTGTGTTTAGGTTGCTAGTGGGTATGGAACCACTAGTTGTAGTTATTTATTATTATTATTATTATTTATTATTTAAAAAAAAACGGGTCGGGTCGTTTCAATTTGGTATCAGAGCCCTTATGGATGTGATTCTCGGGATGGATTGGTTGCATCGGCACATGGTGCATTTGGATTGCTATCGGGGTAGAGTGTAGTTTGAGCGTCTAGGAGGGAAGATTGGTTTTTCAGGGTATTAGACCGACTTCAGGGAGTCTCGTGATCTCGGCCATTCAGGCTGGGAAGATGATCCAGAAGGGCCGTGAGGCTTATTTGGTTACCATATCTATGCTAGAGTCAGTGGGGAAGTCTATGGTTAGCGGTATCCCGGTTGTAGAGGAGTTTGAGGATGTGTTCCAGTCGTTGTAGAGGTTACCACCATCTTGGTCTGATCTTTTTACGATTGAATTGGAACCAGGGACGATGCCGTTATCCAAGGCTCCTTACAGAATGGCTCCAGCAGAGATGGCAGAGCTGAAGAAGCAGCTAGAGGATTTGTTGAGTAAGGGATTTATCCGTCCTAGTGTATCACCGTGGGGAGCGCCGGTGTTGTTTGTCAAGAAGAAGGGTGGGAGTTTCCGGTTTTGTATTGATTACAGGGGTTTGAACCGGGTCACTATGAAGAACAAGTACCCTCTTCCGAGGATCGATGAGTTGTTGGATCAGTGTAGGGGTGCTACTTGGTTCTCCAAGGTAGATCTTGCGTCGGGTTATCATCAAATACCGATAGATGAGGCAAATGTGAGGAAGACTGCATTCAGGACGAGTGTGTTTCAGGAGTTCCTGGATGTATTTGTCATCATTTTCATCGACGATATCCTGGTTTATTCTAAGAGTCCTGAGGAGCATGCAATGCATTTGAGGGCAGTTCTGGAGAAGCTACGGGATCAGAAGTTGTTTGCTAAGTTAAGCAAGTGCAGTTTTTGGCAGCGTGAGATGGGTTTTCTGGGTCATATTTTGTCTGCAGATGGAGTTTCTGTAGATCCGGAGAAGATTCAGGCTATCAGAGATTTGCCTAGACCGCAGAATGCCATAGAGATCAGGAGTTTTCTGGGATTGGCAGGTTACTACAGGATATTTGTGCAGGGGTTTGCGAGCAGAGCACATCCTATGACTAAGTTGATAGGGAAGGATGTTCCTTTTTTCTGGTCACAGGAGTGTGAGGAAGGCTTCGCAAGCCTGAAGGAGATGTTGACTACTGCGCCAGTGTTGGCTTTACCTGAGTAGGGAGAACCCTATGTGGTTTTTACAGATGCATCTAGAGTTGGTTTGGGATGTGTGTTGATGCAGCATGGGAAGGTGATTGCCTATGTTTCACGGTAGTTGCAGAAGCATGAGGACAACTATCCTACTCATGACTTGGAGATAGGTGTTGTAGTTTTTGCTCTGAAGATTTGGAGATCTTATCTTTATGGTGCAAAGGTACAAGTGTTTACAGATCATACGAGTCTGAAGTATATATTCACTCAGCCTGAGCTGAATTTGAGGCAGAGGCGGTGGTTGGAGCTTGTGGTGGACTATGATTTGGAGATAGCCTATCATCCTGGTAGGGCTAACTTGGTTGCAGATGCTCTGAGTCGAAAGAGGGTAGCCTTGGCTCAGGAGCAGAAGATGGAGTCTCTGGTAGGAGAGATCGGTGCGTTGAGTTTGTGTGCTTTGTCTCAGGAACCGTTTGGTTTGGAGGCGGCTGATAGAGCAGATCTTCTGAGCTGGGTGCGGTTGGCTCAAGAGAAGGACTTGGGGCTGGTGAATGTCTCAAAGGATGTGGATTCAGAGTATCAGGTCTGAGATAATAGTACTATCTTGGTGCAAGGTCGGGTTTGTGTGCCCAAGGATGAGGAGTTGAGGCAGGAGATCCTGAGAGAGGCTCATGGGAGCAATTTTTCTATTCATCCATGAGCGACTAAGATGTACCGTGATCTCAAGAGGTACTATCATTGGGTCGGGATGAAGAAGGATGTAGCTAGTTGGGTCGAGAGGTCTGACGTGTGCCAGCTAGTGAAGGCTGAGCATCAGGTTCCAGGAGGGTTACTGAAGAGTCTTCCCATTCCAGAGTGGAAGTGGGATATGATTACTATGGACTTCGTGGTAGGTTTGCCAGTGTCCAGGACGTTTAATGATATTTGGGTCATTGTGGACCGGTTGACTAAGGCAGCAAATTTTCTGACCATTAAGAAGACTGATGGAGCAGCGGTCTTGACTAAGAAGTATGTGAAGGAGATAGTCAGGTTGCATGGGTGCCAGCGAGCATTGTGTATGATAGGGATTCCAAGTTCACTTCGGTGTTCTGGAGAGCGTTTCAGGCAGAGATGGGCACTAAGGTGCATATGAGTACAGCTTACCATCCTCAGACAGATGGACAGTCAAAGAGGACGATCCAGACGTTGGAGGATTTGCTGAGAATGTGTGTGTTGGATTGGGGAGGCCATTGGGCAGATCACTTGAGCTTGGTAGAGTTTGCTTACAACAATAGTTATCAGGCAAGTATTAAGATGGCTCCTTATGAGGCTTTGTATAGGAGGCCGTGTCGTACACCGTTATGCTGGACTCAGGTGGGGGAGAGGATCATTTACGGGTCAGATTTTGTTCAGGAGACCTAAGAGAAAATTCGGGTTCTCAAGCTGAACATGAAGGAGGCTCAAGATCGGCAAAGGAGTTATGCCGATAGGAGGAGGAGAGATCTTGAGTTTCAGGTAGGAGACAGAGTGTACCTCAAGATGGCCATGTTGCAGGGTCCGAACACGTCATTGACTGAGACTAAGTTGAGTCCGAGGTATATGGGTCCGTTTAGAGTGATTGAGTGTGTTGGACCAGTGGCATATAGACTGGAGTTACCTGAGGTTATGCGTGCTTTCCATAAGGTTGTCCATGTGTCTATGTTGCGGAAGTGTCTCAGCTAAGATTCCTGAGGATCTTCAGCCTAACATGACTTTGGAGGCGAGACCAGTGAGGGTTCTCGAGAGGAGGATCAAGGAACTTCGGAAGAAGAAGATTCCTTTGATGAGAGTCCTTTGGGACTGTGATGGTGTTGAGGAGCAGAATTGGGAGCCTGAGGCGAGGATAAAGGCAAGGTTTAAGAATTGGTATGAGAAGCAAGCCGCGACTTGAGCTTGTCTAGCCTGGTCCCATCTGTAATCTGTGGCTGGAGCGGGAATGGAGTATTCCAGACCATCTCTCTTGTTTACTTGGTCGCTTGGGGTGGTTGGTTGTGCGACTAAGTAACAATGAGGTGGTGCTCGGGGTACAAAGTTTTTGTGAGGCGGGGTTTTTGGAGGAAAGATTCCTAAATTAGGAGTTTCCAAAAGTGGAAAGTGTTAAAAATGGAAAGTTTTATGTGAGTTAAAATTTGTCCATTTTTAGTGGAGAGAGCCTTGGAGGGGCTTGTGAGGCCTTAAGGGCGGACTTTTTAGTCATTGTGTAGCCTTAGTGGCGGTCTTTTGAGACATTGTGTGACCTTTGTGGCGGGCTGTTTAGCCAGATGTGTGGTTTTTGTGGCAGGCTGTTTAGCCAGAGTGCCTGTTTAGGCGGTCCTTTGGGACAGATGGTCTTTGTGACGGTCCTGTTTAGGACATTTTTTGGCCTTGGTGGCGGTCCTGTTTAGGACATTTGTTTGGCCTTGGTGGCGGTCCTGTTTAGGACATTTATTTGGCCTTTGTGGCGGTCCTGTTTAGGACATTTGTTTGGCCTTTGTGGCGGCCCTTGTGGCAGTGAGATGATCCATGTGTGGTCATGAGGTATCCCAATGAGGGGATATGTGGTTGGTAGGACATTGAGATTTCTTACGCGAGCCACGGGAAGGAAACCTGAATATGGATAGGACTCAGACGTGTTCAGAATTGTTTGCTCGCGACTCTTGGGGAACTTAGGTTCTCCTAGTACTGCCATATTCTGAGACTTTGTGGCTTGGGAGTATGGTTGGTATATCGACTTCGGATGACGTTCCGGGGGCGCGCTGTAGAGTGGCAACCTGAGAGACGAGTATTGGATTTTTCCTTATATATTATGGCATGCAGGCTTAGGCCCGATGAGGAGCCAACATTATGGCATGCAGACTTAGGTCTGATGAGGAGCCAATAAAAACTCAAGGTCTAGGCCTTTGAGTAAAGGAAAGTCCAAAAATCGAGAGCAAATAATGTCTGGAGCGTGAGTCTATCGCCTAGAGGTGACCTTTCGTAGATCGGTCGGAGGAGTGCGGGCCGTGGAGACGGTTGCACGGGAGTCCTTGGCTGATGGTTGATCGAGATTCGAGGACGAATATAGTTTGGTGGGGGAGAATTGTAACACCCGTGAACCGAAATCCCGGTTTGGGGATTGCATCGGTCGATGCAGAAGGTGCATCGGTCGATGCAGAAGGTGCATTGGTCGATGCAGGTTAAGTTTTCTGCGTTTTGACTTAAGTGAAACGCTGCATTTTGGGCAAAGGGAAGAGGAAAACCCTTAAGTCGATTCTTTTGTCTCATTAGTCGATTTTGGCCGTTTTTGAGAGAAACAAAGGAGAGAAAGAGTGTTCTTGGTGTTCTGGGTGATTTCTGTGGATTTGTGGCATTTCCTGGTGAGATCTGAGGCTTAGAATGTTGTAGGAGCTTGCTAGGAGTGTTCTATTACTTGTTTGAGGTTCAGATTCTTCTGTGGCAAAGGTAAGTGCAGGAACATGGCTTATCTAAGCTAGAGCTTCTTTGATCTGCTTGTTTATGTGTTGTTTGGCTTGTTAGATGGTTATTTGGGACGTTAGGAAGCTTTCTTGTGGCTTGGGATCGAGTTTTGTGGTTGTAGGAACAAAGATCCGGCGAGAAGCTTCGGGGAACACGATGCTCGGCATGATGCATCGGTCGATGCACTTTGTGCGTTGGTCGATGCACTTTGTGTGTCGGTCGATGCACTTTGTGTGTCGGTCGATGCAAGTGCGAGGACGGCACGTAAAACCTAGGGTTTGCGTGTTATGTCGAGCATGCGTCGGTCGATGCAGTGCGAGTGTCGGACGATGCATGTGTAACTTGCATTGGTCGATGCATCCCCCTGTGGTGTCGGTCGATGCATGTTGGTGTCGGTCGATGCAAAGTCCTGGTTTGTTATTTGTTGTTTGTTGATTGTTGGTTGATAGTTAGAGATGTCTCTATTGCTTGTGTGTATAGCCCAGTAGATAGAAGGATTGCCTTACTGAGTATTTATAAAATACTCATGCATTGCAATTTGTGTTTGTGGTGGAGGTAAAAGCAAAGTGTGATCGTGGAATCAAGGCAATGAAGAGGAGGGTGTTCTAGGGACTCGATTGGATGTTGTCTGGCATTGCTAGGTTGCTAGAGTTGGGTCATTAGAAACATTTCTAGGTTGCTGGTTTCATGTTTTTTGATAATTGGTTATTGGATATGCATTATGTTACAATATTGGATATTTATTGGATATTGGTTTTGATTATTCCGATGTTGGTTGTGATTGTGGTTATGTGGCTAGTGGGTATGGGACCACTAGTTATTGTTAGTTATTATTGTTATTATTATTTATTATTTAAAAAAAGAACGGGTCGGGTCGTTTCAATTATTTTCTTTTTATATGCAAAAGTAAGTAGACACATTTGGAGATATATATTGCTTGTGTAAAAAAAAACACAATGATGTGCTATCTCGACAAAATTAAGGGTAATATTAGTAACTACCATGAAATTCAAAATAAATTAAGAAAATACCATTGTGTCAGAAAATTTAGGTAACTATCATTTTTAAAAGAAGAGAAAATTCAAAACTGTCTTTAAACAAACGATAAAAGTACAACAACGTATTGCTATTTGTGGGAAAACATATCAGTTAATAAAAATATCATTATATACTAAAAGAAAAAGCGTATCAATTATAAAATAATGTGTTTTTATATTAAAAATCGTGTTTTAAAAAAAAACACATGTAATCTTAACAAATAACGTGTAATTTAAGAAAATAATTTATTAAAGAGAGAAATATTATGTTATTATGTGTAATTTGATAAAGTAGCGTGTTACAAAACAAAATGCCATGAATTAATTTTTTTTAAAAAACACGACGATGGAGATTCCAACTGAAATTGAAATCCAAAGAGATAACGTAAGATATCTTCTGCAATTTGAAGGAGAGAACCGAAAAGAAGAAAGAAGCACGAAAAGTAAGAATTGATGTCATTTGATGTGTTTATAACAGAACAAATAATGATATCTCATGAAAAGAAAAACACCAATAGAGATGTAGGAAGTGAGAGAAACTGAAGAAAAAAAAGGGAGAATAAGACAAATCTTGGTAATTTATTACCCTTCTCACAAAAACACTGTGGACAAATGGTAGTTTCTTAATTATTTTCCATTTTTATGCTATCTACAGCATATTCTCAATCTATAAACCGCTCCATTAGCTCTCAATATTCAGAACCTAGCAGCAATCCTAAGCTTTTTCTAAACCAGTCATATCAATGCTTTGCGACGTAGTCATATACTGAGTCTCTTAGAGGACTTGGAACTACGGAGAAAGAAAGCGTTCAATACGGAATAAGACAGAGGTAAGTATGATACCACTCGAAGTGCAGCTGCAGAGTCAAAGAGGTCAAATCCATGCTTTGGTTACAGAGCTATAGATTTTAACAACATGTTAACTACAAAATCAACTAATAGACTAACTATAGCTGAATCCATCTACCGTAATGAACTAGTTGGGCGTACTTAAACTAATTGGAGTTATTCTCTCAATAACTTAGAGACATACTTCTAAGTGCAAATGTTTTTTACCAAACTTGTAATGCTTAATGGTAAAACCAGAGACCTTCAATAATGGGAACTCATGGGTATTGCGCACCAGCGGGAAGTTGACACAGAAATCTGATATCTATAGCTTTGGAGTCGTGTTGTTGGAGCTTATATCTGGGCGCAAAGTTGCTATCTTGTGCATTGGGTAAGTCTTTATTATGACCATTTAACAGTTTTGCTCCTTATAGACTAATTATGATCTTTTATATGTTATTTGCTAATTCTTTGGGACTAAACCAGATGATATTATAACTTATGAAATAGGTTTTTTTTGTTTTCTTACGAAAGAGAATGTTTTTATTATGACCTTATAATGTTGTGATTTTGATGATGGCTTACGTGTTTATTCTTTTTCTTAACTTTTTTTTTTTGTCAAACAATTGCCTTCATTCATTCAATATGAAAATCCAGTGTGCCAGTACAACGAAGGAGCAAAGTGTTACAGGTTGATACATTACAATAAAAGGAAATTCCCAATGCCAAAAAGAAATCAAATAGAGTTCATCGATTTTGAATCTAAGAGAGCTATGAAACCAGAAGCTTGGGAGCCTAAGGGTACATGTGAGATCATGGGAAATCGAGAGGCCATCCTCGAGAGTTTCAAAGGACGGATTGGTAGTCATGGTCCTTAGACACTGTGACGTTGAGAGAGGATTCAGTGTGTTGGTGTTCATTGGGGCGAAAGGTACCCGCAGTAACAGCACAACAAGGAATCGGGTGACTATGTTGTTATAGTTAGATAGGGGTTGCTTTAACATCCAAAGCATAGGGGTTGGATCATTCTGAGGAAAAATAAGAGAAACAGCTTGGATCCATGTGAGGGAGGTGGTTGGGAGACGATGCTTGAAGTCATCAGATAACCAGCTTGATTGGTAGCCGTTAATGAACATAAGGCATTCAAGACACAACATACCACTTTTGCTAGAAACATTCAAGGAGCAAAGACCATATACGCGAATGCTTTTAAAAGCAAGATTCAATCCCCTAGAATCAACTAAAGCCAAGTTCCGATCATAATGAATAAACATCCAGAGCAGCATTGTGATTACCTTTCTCTAATGGAGTCTTCGACCATTGAGTAGAGGGCAAAGGAACAAAGCTTGACACTGGTACGACATGGACAATGATACAGAGGACCTAGGCTTACAAATTTTCCCATCTCGAGAAGAGCATATTGATTTAAGTCGTTTGTGAGCTAATGGGCCTATCTTGGAACCGAAGTCCACTAGGGAAAACCCTAGGTTCCCAAGAGAGAAACACCATGGGAGTTGACTCTGTCAGCCGCCCGAGTTTTGTGGAGATAGTTGCGGTGCAGTGGTGATCTCCGATGAGTGAGAGAACGGAGGGGGTAATTGGTGGCCGCGACAGGGGTCGTCGTTGATAACTAGGTCCACTGGAAAAAATCCTAGCTTTAGAACCGATTGCACAGATGAGCAGAGATTGTGACAGATGCCCGGGAAAAACAGAGAAGGGATCCTCTCCGGTGAGTGACAGAGCGGTGGGAACAACTGGTGCATTCGGTTTGATTCGACGATGAGATCTAAGTCCACTGGAGAAAACCCTAGATTCGCGATGGATTGCCGTAGAGAGGGATGAGTCAATTGGCTTCCCGAGATTTGCGAAGAGAGTCTCTCTGGTGAGTGGTAGCACGGTGGGAGCATGCGATGGTCTTGGTTTGGATCGGGAGAAGCTTTTATTAGGATTTGATAAGGGTTAAAAAAGGGGGGAAATTGGGGAAAAAACGTAAGATAAGCTAAATAAAGGAGACTAAAGAAAAGCTTAGAAGGTGAAGAGACGATTGGATCCCGACGCCGGTGAAGCAGTGTCTGAAAGGATTATTGGGGAAGTATCCTCAATAGTCGTGTCTTTTTTGTCTTGTTTTATTCTTTTTCTTAACTAGGTCTTAATTTTTTTAGCCAAATAAATACAATAGTTTTCAGGGAGAAATAGAGCAGCTTTATGGGAGGATATGCTTGCATTTGAGGATTAAAACTTCACAAATTAAGCAGCTTAATTGGAGGATATGCTTGCTTTGAATTTATTCGGCTATCACCATCATCAGTCTTTAGTCTTTTAACTCTCTGTTCCAGTCTTCTCGTTTCCTTTGGTCCATTTTGGTTTCTTTCGAAATGTGGCCAAATGTCGAATACGCGTTACAAAGGAGAAAGCTTTCTCTGATCTCGTTCGTCTTCGTCAATGGGTGAATCAATCAATGAATGAATGGTCCCTGGGTTAGATAAACCTTGCTAGGTCATCATCCTTTACTGGATTTGCTTTTACTCTGATGACCAGTTGGAAAAATGGAACAAAGACCACTCCTTTGCTTCCTTTGGCTGATTCTACTATTCAATTTTATTCTCAGAGTCGCCGGAAACGCCGAAGGTTCTTCTTCTGTCCTTGCTTCTCTCTTGTAAAGTCTTTACCTTTTTCCTTTATTTGCCTACAAACGATTAGTGCCCATTGGAAAGAGATATCATGATGAGTTAGTTGTTGTTGTTAGATTTTTCGAAAGTTCATTACTTTATCTTTCTTTATGGTTGTTTTTGGGATTTGGATAATACATACAGGTGATGCTTTATTTATGCTGAAAAACAGTTTATCATCAGCTGACACTGCAAACAATATACTCCAAAGCTGGGATGCTACTCTTGTTAGTCCTTGTACATGGTTCCATGTTACTTGCAATAATCAGAATAAAGTTACTCGTGTGTAAGCTACTCTCTCTCTTTCTCTCTCTCTCTCTCTTGTCCCCTTCTCTGTTTGATGGGTTTTATGAATGAATCCATTCAAGTTTTGACATCTATTGTTTGATGTTTGCTCAGTGATCATGGGAATGCAGAACTATCTGGGAAACTGGTCCCAGAACTTGGTCAACTTTCAAACTTGCAGTACTTGTACGCCATATCTTCCTCAAAAGTCGATTACTTTTACACAATTTCTTGTTTTACTATGCATATACTTCAATTTATTATGAATATGTTTCATTTTGCTTGTTCAAATCAACGGTGATATAAGCTATCTTCATTGATTTCCTAAATCTTGACAATGCTTCCGTCTGGAGAAATTTTTAGCTCCACCTATGCATTCAGAAGATATTTGTGGATGATAAATGTATTTGCAGAGTCGAACGCATGTGTGAATAGAATCCTTCACAATCATCTTTCAGTGTGAATAGAATAGAACCATGGCATTATGAAAGACAAATTCTCGTTTCAATTCTCTATGCTCCTTAAGTCAATTAGATAAGAAACTGGAGTGTTTGGATCTAGTATATCTCTACACTCTACTGGTGGCCTCAACTCTACATATTTGTCTTGCTGCTGCAAAATGCTTCCACTTTCCATGTATCTTAGCTCTCTAAGATTAATATAGTGTTCAAAGTTACTGGGTATTTTGTTTGCTACATGCTTCATTATGTTTTTTTGTATCATGAATTTGGTAAAGTAGTTTTAGAGATTTTCCAATCTAAAGATTATCTTATCACAAATGTATTTAAGCAAAGCTTAATGACAGGGAGCTTTATAGCAATAACATTACTGGGGAGATACCTGAAGAGCTTGGCGACTTGAGGGAACTAGTGAGCTTGGATCTATATGCGAATAACATAGGCGGTCCCATCCCATCGTCTCTTGGCAAACTAGAGAAACTCCGATTCTTGTATGTACCATACTCCCCTTCTTCTCCTTTACAGCCTTAATATGCAGCTTCATTGTTTACAGTTTCAAAGTTTGGTTGTATTTCTATAATTAAAAAAAAAAGTGTAGAGTCTAACATTCAAGACCTGAATCATTATCTCATGTAATTATTTCTGGGAGAGCGTTGTTACAGGCAGCCTTGTTTTACAACTCTTAATCAAGTAGAAGAATTTCAAATTCACCCTGATTGACTGTGTGAGAACATACACCTCAATGTAAGAGGTGATATAATATATTCCATTAGTATTCAAAAAAAAAGAATTCACCCTGATTGACTGTGTGAGAACATACACCTCTTACTCCTCCGTGACATTGTGATTCTCAATGGTAGCTAGCGAACTGATGAATTGAGTTGTATGTTATTGGTCCGCACTTGTAAGGAGACATTTGATAATATCGTGCCTTAGGTTTGTATAGAACGATGCTGGGTCATTTCAGAAACTTCAGTGTACATGTGTAGTGTGAATGCTTCAGAAGTAGTTAGAGACTAGTTGTACAAATTCGATTAAATTCACTCATTGCCCTAGAAGTACTAAGCAGTTGGATAAGATTTCAAAACAGCATTTGTTTCCTTATTTTTTTTTATAGATAAATGGCATTTTGCTGGATGATTGTCATTTTGAACTCTTTAGTGGCTAATATCAATGTTTGTCATTCTACTATATGTGGTTAGGCGTCTTAACAACAATAGCTTATCTGGAGAAATTCCAATGGAATTGACTTCTGTGCAGCTGCAAGTTCTGTGAGTGTAACTTTGTCTCAACTGAATTATTTTGTTTATACTAGTTGGTGTAATCTTGAGCTCTGACAAAAGATGATGTCATCCTAAAATGTAGCGATATCTCGAACAACCGGCTCACTGGAGATATTCCTGTTAATGGTTCCTTTTCGCTCTTCACTCCTATTAGGTTCTCCTTTTTGTTCCTATCTTTATTCTTGATGGAGTGGTCAGAATGAATTACTAACTGTCTGAAGGTTATCTGCAGTTTTTACAATAATAATTTAACGCCACTCTCTGAACCTCCGCCTACTTCTACCGCTCCTACGCCACCACCACCTTCAGGTTTAAAGTCTTGGGCTTTCTGTTTTCTTCTATTAGTTGTGATTTTCGTCAGTTCTTTTACATTTTTCAGTGTCTAACTTCCTTCGAAATTCGTATGTTTACTAGTTGCATTTTCACATTTAGCCTGTGATTTATTATGCGTATTGTTTTCATTGGCACAAAAATACTTTCTGGAAAGTTAACTACACTATATTCTTTTTATATATGGTTGCACATTCGAATGTGAAAAGGGCATTTAGTGATTATGTATTTGTTGACTGTTTCATGTTCTATTTTTTAATATAGTATTCCGTAATATATTTGGCTTGTCTTTACTAGGGATAATAACCTGCTAATGAAAAGAACGAAGCTGACTTCTTACTAGAGTTGCTAACATTTTTTCAATGATCAGTGTTAAAAAAGACAAGAACGACTTAGAGTTGAAATGGTAGCTTGACTTTGGTAGAAACAGAAGTTCATGGACATTGCTGAAAAGGGGAAAAAAAATTATGAAACAAGTGTGACCTTGCTAGTTTGCTAGAGTATAAACGAAGGGTTAGTAGACACAGTACAAACAATCTTTGATCTGAAAATTGTATTTAGCTCGTTTACATTTGCTCAAACGTTCCACTTGGTTGATGATTCAACAATATTTCCCTAGAATCTCTTCAATGTAATTGTACTCTTCTTTTTTTTGTAATTGTACTTGAGTTCTGTATTAAGAAAAGTTTTTGTTTATCTCATGTTCTCAAGCAGACCAATGACTGCAGCAATAGCAGGGGGAGTTGCTGCAGGTGCAGCACTTCTATTTGCTGTTCCAGCCATTGCGCTTGCTTGGTGGCTGAGAAGAAAACCACATGACCACTTTTTTGATGTACCTGGTTAGTCAACTCTCTTCATCTACTTTTTCATTGAAGCTTCTTTGGCCGATTTTAACTGTTTTGATAAACCCTATTTTGCAGCTGAAGAAGACCCAGAGGTTCATTTAGGACAACTCAAAAGGTTTACCTTGTGTGAACTGTTAGTTGCTACAGATAACTTTAGCAATAAAAATGTATTAGGTAGAGGTGGTTTTGGTAAAGTGTATAAAGGACGTTTAGCCGATAGCTCTCTAGTGGCTGTGAAAAGGCTAAAAGAAGAGCGTACCAAGGGTGGGGAGCTGCAATTTCAAACAGAGGTTGAGATGAAAGTATGGCCGTTCATAGGAACTTGCTTCGACTTCGTGGCTTTTGCATGACACGAACTGAAAGATTGCTTCTTTATCCCTACATGGCTAATGGAAGTGTTGCTTCTTGTTTAAGAGGTTACTCATTCTCTGTTCTTTCGATTGCATATATTACATACCACAAGCGGTTAAAGTTTGTTCTGCTCTCCAGCTGCTGCATAAACTTTTTGGTCAACCTGCTGCATAGCAGTCAGTATCCATGCTGTTAGGGGAAATTAATAAGATATTCTGATCACAATATAGTTTTGTATTGACTGGAAACTATCTTATCTTCGGGTTTTGCCTGTTTAGAACGTGCTGAAGGCAATCCAGCACTTGACTGGGCAAAGAGAAAGCATATTGCTCTGGGATCAGCAAGGGGGCTGGCATATTTACATGATCACTGCGACCAAAAAATCATTCACCGTGATGTGAAAGCTGCGAATATATTGTTAGATGAAGAGTTTGAAGCTGTTGTTGGAGATTTTGGGCTGGCAAAATTAATGAATTATAACGACTCCCATGTGACAACTGCGGTACGCGGTACGATTGGCCATATAGCTCCTGAGTACCTTTCGACAGGAAAATCTTCTGAGAAAACTGATGTTTTTGGGTACGGGGTCATGCTTCTCGAGCTCATAACTGGACAGAAAGCTTTTGATCTAGCTCGGCTTGCAAATGATGATGATATCATGTTACTCGACTGGGTATGTTTTTATGGTTTCCCAGTCGTCTTACTGAGTTCAAAAGTGTCGTATTGCAAAATGAAAGAAGAGTATTTATTTTGTGGGTGTAATTAGGTGAAAGAGGTTTTGAAAGAGAAGAAGGTGGAAAGCCTTGTAGACGCAGAGCTAGAAGGAAAGTACGTGGAAACAGAAGTGGAGCAGCTGATCCAAATGGCTCTTCTCTGCACTGGAACGTCCCAAGATGTCAGAGGTAGTGAGAATGCTGGAAGGAGATGGTTTAGCTAAGAGATGGGAAGAGTGGCAAAAGGAGGAGATGCAGACGCACGATTTCAATTATCAAGCCTATCCTCAAGCTGGCACTGACTGGCTCATCCCATATTCCAATTCCCTTATCGAAAACAACTACCCTTCAGGTCCAAGATAACCTTTTAGAAAAGGTCATTATGCCATGTGAGTTCTTCAACAAGTGTATATTATATAAGATTGATGAAGTTGTAAGAAGCAAAAACCCACATTCACATTCAAATATCAGTACGTACTCCAATACTAGTCAGCTCTACGATACTTTCTAGACCCTCCACTTCCATTAATTAGGCTAATATATGTGCGTAAGATTTTACTACTCAAGCTGCAGTATATACCCACCACCAATACATTACATGATTTATCATGATAGAAGCTCGTGTTCATAGAGCTATATTTTCTAATTAGAAATTACAGTCAAGAACAAAATGAATATAATATACTCGCAAGAATGTTAGCCCACAAAGAATTGATCGAACTCATACTTTGCCCAAGAAATACAATCAGCTCATGAAAAAACTTCATATTAGATTTTGATGGCCAAACATTTAATGCCAGACTGGTTAAATACTAATTGAGTTTTATATTTGTAGTTTTGTTTTCTCCGTTTATAACTAGAGATGTCATGTTTGGGCATGGTCGCTAGTTATCACTTTTGGTGACGAGAATAACATGATGATGTAAAGATATAATGTGTGAAAATTGTTGAAATTTTTCAAAAGTATATAACATTTTTACAATTTTTATTTATTTATGATTTGTCTCGTTTGCGTTTTAAAATTAATTGAGATCGAGTAAATAGTTTTCAATATGTAATTACAAGCTAGACACATGTTAGTTTTTCTTATGCTTTCTAATATATTTGACAAGATGTCAGAGTTTTTTTTTCATCTTTTGTATGTAGGATGTGGGTAACTTTTACACAATGGTAATCGCATTTAGTTATCACAAGCTCCATGAAAATGCACTGAACTCCTCCATAATTACTCGATTTACGTATATGAATTTTATTGTTTCTTGTCTCATCATCCGACTCCTAAATATATTCTGTTAAGAAGAGAAATTTTTTCCACGACTTCTATAATATTATAGTGACAAGTTTAGAGTTTTCGTGTTCATTGAGGAGTTTTCCTTTCCACATTGTCAAATACTATAATAAGTTAGAATTATTATTTTATTTTTCCTCCTATATTTATATATTGATTTTCATGACAAATGGGTGGATGAAAATAAGGAGTGTTGAGTTTTCTATTGATATAGTCGTAAGCCAATAAAACTATATTTCTTCTTTATATCTTGAATCCTGACCGATTAACTTAATTTTAAAACGAGTTATTCTCTTTGAGAAATTTTCTCCCAAAATTTATTTTAATATTATACATTGACTATTTTGATTGATCTTCCTCTTAATTATTGACTTTTCTTTTCAAGAGGAACAAATTAAAACCCTTGTCTGATTTGGTTTGGAGAGTCAAGGTGTGATATTCCTTTCTTTTTTGCGATTCGCATATAATGATGTTGAGATATATATTCAATACATTTTTTGGCAAAAACATGAAGGTTTCTATGAGGCTTCTTAGTCATTTCTTAAGTACGTTCATACGTGACTTTCTTGCACCCCTCTCTCATAGATTAAGACAACAGAATTTGGTCCAAACTTTGTCCGGTAAACTTAAGAGGTACTTTGTATTTTGCCTTAGTTATGAGTGGTAAATAAGGAATCCCGTAACTTGATGAAAGAATATTTCTTAGGACTTGTCGAAAAAGTTGTAATACTTTTATACAGCTTGTACTAGTACACGCCTGATGATGACTTGTTTGTAAGTGTCATATTGGTTTAAGAACATAACCATTAATTCTGTATCTATCATTAGTTGCACTTGGTCTGGTTGTACAAGAGGCCCATTTGTCGCATAAATATGGGGTTACGTGTGGAAACAAAAGTTAGCTAGGTAGCTAACAAAGTTTGTAACACCTAACGTTTGATTCAACTGCTGTGTGTTTAAATTTATTAATTTCATGCGTTCGTGTGCATGAAAAGTCCCACACATGCATCAAAATAAACAAGTTGAAATGATTTCAGCTAGATCCGATCTAGAAATCATGGCACAACTTACTCGTGGAGCTCTCTACATGCAAGTGATCTAAAGGCATGTAGTTTAATCTCTGTTGAAGTCAGCCACCGGCATCTCTTATGACTCCGATTCTTGGGAATCTGAATGTTAGCCTAACTCCTTACTAAATGTTGCTTCGTCGTAAGAGTTGTTGAATTATTTTTCAAATCTATAATTTCCAAAGATCAGATTGCAATTCACAACATATAATTTAAGTTTAGGTTGTTGTGGCATCAATATCGTTTTTTTTTTTCTAATCTCCGTTTCAGTGTATACCATTTTAGCTAAATGACAGAAGTTATCGGGTTTGCCTCTTGTCTATATTAATTAACATTATTATACATAAAAATATCAATTAATATCTAACTAAAAACAATTCAATCGATAATAAAAGACATTACATACAGCTCACAAGTACCGGTCACAAAACATCAAACTAAATTAAATTTTCTTGGTACTTGAAACAAAATCAAATAACTCTCTTTTGCATAATATCTAATTAATTCAACATTAATTCACCAAAAACAAGAAAATCAGATAACTTTTAATAAATAATAGTACTCTAACTTTTAATAAATAAACCTCTGTTTCACAAAGAGTGTCATTTTAGCCTGATTTTTTTGTTTCAAAATAAGTGTCATTTTAGATTTTGAATGTAATATTAAACATAAATTTCCAACTTTAACCTCATATTCATTGAAGAATATTAAGAGTCAATGTCAATTTTAAGGGTATAAAAGATATTTTAATATGTTTTCCTAATTTGTGTATAAAGTATCAAATTGACACTTATTATGAAACAAAGAGAGTATCTCTAAAACATCTAATAAAATGGAACAAATTAGGAGTATTAAAATTTTGGGCTTCTCACCAAAGAAAGGATGGCATTGATTTCTGGAGATTCCAGATGATATATCTCCTATTCCAAATGAAATTTTAAGTACCTTCAAATAATAAGCTATTTTTTTTTCTTAAACTATATATTTGTCCAACATTTAATGGACAAGAAGAAGACATGGTGTGAATTCATCTGACTCACTAGCCGTGCATGGATTGGCTGCTTTAGAAATTTCTGCACTCTATCCACTTGAAGGTGACATATACACATTTTATTAGTGGTAATTGGTACTTTGCTTGGAGTATATATACATGCACATATCAGATCAGGTTGTATTATATATTGTCTACATCTTTGAAGCTATCACAACTTGGAAGTCAAGAATGGTCAGTCTAATGTTCGTTAGTTCGGCCTCATGCTTACGCTCTTCTCCATTAAAAATTACCATGGCTAGGTACTGGTTTTAAAATATAATGCAAGATACATGCACTACTCAAAGATTTTACTCGATCTATTTTATCATTAATTATATAACACTCGGCTTATTAATACACTAACTGAACTGATCAATTCTTTTGTCTACATGAAGTTTGGACTTCGAGATCAAGAAACTTGGTAAAGATCTTCCACCTTGACTCTCAAAACAGTTAGCAGAAAATAGTTTTTAGATTTGGTTATCAAAATTAGTCTCTTGTCCTTATATATGCTTGCTTTTGCTCAGGTGGTAGCACAACAAAACTTGTTCGGAACGTGAATTTGGAGAAACTAAAGAACAATTATTTGTTTCCTGAAGTAATATCTTAATCTTATCATCTTTCTTGATTTTTTTTTGTTAATATATATTCCAATATTTTGGGAATCCATATTTAACTGACAGTTTGTATATGTGTAAAAAATATAGATCAACAGACGTGAGCTTGAGCACGTTGAAAAGCATCCAAATGTACAAGTGATAAGCCTTGGGACTGGTGATACAACAGAGCCTATTCCAGAGCACATAAGCTCACACATGTCTCGCGTATGAATTTTCTTTTCTTCTTTAGCATAATTTACATTTCTTCATTGCTTTTTTTTTTCGAGTGTTGTGTGTTTGTGGTAACTGGTAAGCCCTAAAACTTATGGATGATCCTACGTACCGACGTGAATAGTCTTATTTTCTTACGTGAATGCTTAAACTGGTCAACTCATACAAATCGTCTTCCTGACTGGACTATCTCAAAAGTCAAATGTCGTTCTCTTCTTGCTTTTTCAAATTTTTCGATAGTGTCATCGTTTTTGTTTTCACGCAAATAAAAAAAAAATTCTTGGTCATCGACGCATGTGTCGGCCTTTTTTTTTTGTTGATCGGTTAGTCGTGTATGCGTACGTGCATGTGATCTGTTTCGTATATATATTATTAATAGCTTGATATGAAACCTTTTTAATAAGAAGAAAAGTCATGTTAATTAATCCTTTAACAATGTCTCTATTTTTCTAATTTTATTTTTCTCTGGTGCAGCAAGAGAAGCTATGTGATTCTTTTTTTGTGAAGTATATATGCTATGTAAATTTTATTTTCCATTGTTCTTTTATATATAGTGTTAGTTTGATTTTCATTGACTTTGAATGCTGTTATACCGTGATTGTTTTTTTCTTTCTGAAAATGCAACTATTACTTGATTAAATCGTTGGTAAATATAGTCATTGAACCAAAGAACAGAAAATTTAAAGTATTATATGTTCTTTTTTTTTTTTTTTTTTGCGGGGGGAAAAGAGTGCTTCTGATTAGTAACCATTAGTGACAATGTGTGGTTGGGTTTTGATTATTCAGTTTGCGCATGGCCTATCGACCGTAGAAGGATATAGAGGCTATGGACTTGAACAAGGGAATAAGGTAATCAAGGACCGGTTCTCTTTTCATTTTGCTTCGACTAAAGTTGTACGTACCAATTTAATTTGTTGTTTATTCGGTCAGGGTAATCATATCATTTTATATATGTTGTTACTTTATATAGCATGACTCTGTGACACTGTTATATTTCTTTGTATTGATTTTTTTTTTTTTTTTTTTTTTTTAGAACCTGCGAAAAGCTATTGCTGAAACGTTTTATAGAGACCTTCGTGTAAAAAGCAATGAAGTTTTTGTATCAGATGGTGCACAAAGTGATATTTCTCGACTTCAGGTAGGATGCAGCTAGGGAGTCTTTTTTTTTTTTGTTTTTTTTGGATATTTGACACAATCTTTCGACGTTATGCTGATTTGAGTTTTGGAATCTTCAGCTACTCCTAGGCTCAAATGTCACAATTGCAGTGCAAGATCCTACCTTCCCGGTAATGTTTTATGTTAACATCTTCCCTATTTAATGAGAAGCGGTTTTGTTTTGCTACTTATGCTTCTTTCTTTTTTTTTTTCTTCTTTTTTTTTTTTTGTGTGTGGATTCAGGCTTACATAGATTCAAGTGTGATAATTGGTCAGACTGGTCATTTCCATGAATCAACCAAGAAGTATCAAAACGTTGTCTACATGCCTTGTGGACCTAACAATAGTTTTTTCCCTGATCTGACTATGACCCCAAGGACTGATGTCATCTTCTTTTGTTCTCCTAATAACCCTACTGGTTATGTAGCATCCAGGAAACAACTACGCCAACTAGTTGATTTTGCAAAGAGAAATGGCTCCATTATTATTTTTGACACTGCTTATGCTGCTTTTATCGAAGATGGCAGCCCCCGTTCTATATATGAAATTCCTGGTGCTAGGGAGGTGAGAGGAGCTTACATATTCATATGTCTATTCCTTGTGGTCTTTTTCATTCAATAATCATATTACTTTCTTTGCTAGGTCGCCATTGAAGTTTCATCATTCTCCAAGTTTGCTGGTTTCACTGGTGTTCGGCTTGGTTGGAGTATCATCCCTGATGAGCTATTGTACTCTAATGGTTTTCCCATTATCAACGATTTTCATCGCATTGTGACCACTTCTTTCAATGGAGCGTCAAATATTGCTCAGGCGGGTGGACTAGCATGCCTTTCTTCTGGTGGCCTTAAGGTAATAAAAATGTATAGCATTTGTTTAAAATATCTTAAATATTCCACATTCATTAGGAATGGTACTAACTACTGACATGTTAAGTTACATGTGTACTCTCACTAATGAAATGGTTAAGTTTTATTTGGCTTTGATTAAGGGTCTATAGTATGAGATATGTTCTTATCACATTTTTGCTTCGTTTTCTTCGACTTTCTCTTTATGTTTTTTGGGTTAAAACTTGACAGGAGATACGGTCGGTGATCAATTACTACAAAGAGAACAGGAAGATACTGATGGACACTCTAGTCTCACTTGGTCTCAAGGTTTATGGTGGTGTAAATGCTCCATACTTGTGGGTGCACTTTAAAGGATCAAAGTCGTGGGATGTTTTTGCTGAGATCCTAGAAAACACTCATATAATAACAGTACCGGGCTCAGGTTTCGGACCAGGTGGAGATGAGTATTTGAGGATTAGTGGGTTTGGATGCAGAGACGACATGGTTGAAGCATCAAAGAGGCTGCGAAGTTTCTTTAATACACGAACCAAACATTTTACAAATCTCTCTTCCACTTCTAATACTAATTAGACACATCTCGTGATATGTGCATCGTCTTGAATAATCTCTCACACCTCTTGTACCATAATGTATATTATTGAAATAATAAAAGCTAAAACTATTAATAATTTGGTGTTTGAAGAGTGAGGAAAATTTCTTATAGAATACAAATGAGGTGAAGACTATATATAAATGATTTTTTCCAATTCAAAATGTAAATTAATATTAAATAGCTAAAAATAAGAGAGATATCTCAATAAAATTGACACATGAAAGGTGAATGTGACTTTTTCAAAAAAAAAAACAAAGAAAGGTAAGTATGATCACCAAACTAAATAAAATGAACTCAACAATCGCAATTAAATTATAAGGCTCAATAGCAGGAAGAGATGAGTGCCATGAAGATGACAGATACGACAGAAACACTGAGCAAGGACGCATCCGAACCCCTCGGGGACGGAACTGGAGTTACCGCATTTGCTCCACTAGACAACTCCGGCGCACCTGCTGTGGCCGTGGGAGATAAACCTGTTAACATCCAAAACCCAAAATGCTAATTCATTAGAGTTTTTACATATTATTTGACAAGACAAAGAAACAAATTACCTATTTCATTTTTCTGTTTAAAATTCTTATATTACAGGGACAAGTTATGCATTTTTAAAAATAAAACTTTGCAAATATGCATATCGAAAATATACTTCTATCTGAAATTTAGAAACAATATTCTATATTTTGATAACTTAAATAACATTTTAACACATTTTCTTGTAAATTATATAGCCGGTTTTTATGCAAGAAATCAGAATTCATTTTTTTTTTGTGTGGTCAAAATCAGAATTCATTAATAACTGTTTTAATTACATATGTAAATACATTAACATAAAACTTAAATATCTTTAAATACATAATAGTAATTATTTCAGTTTTAGTTTTCCAATTTAAAACAGAACCAAAAAACCAGATTAAATGAAAATTCGCAAACTTGACATAATACAAAATCTCTGTTTCGTAAATTCAACACAACAGAAAGATTTAGTCTAAGTATGAGATCACATACCAGGGGCAGAAGCAGGAGGAGATCCAGAGACAGAAACTACAACACAACATTTTCAAAAAATTCAAAAAAAATATACAAATTAATTAATAAAAATGATGAACAAATATAAAACATGGGAAACTTACGGCCACAACGAGCAGAAGGAGGAGCAGCAACTTTACAAACAGTGGGAAGAGTAGCAGCTTTGGAGAGATCAAGAGTAACACCAAGAGAAGCACTGTTCTTGAAAGCCTCACATAGACACTCAGGTCCTGACCTAACCACAGTCTTGAGCCCTGAGCAGCATGTCCCTTCCGGCTTCTCCACCGTACTACCACTCGTCACAAAGGACAAGCAATCAGCCATGTTTAGTATCAACGACGAGCAGTCCACGGCTGCTTGAACTCTATCGCCGGACATCAATGCCACAGCCGCGAAGATCATGATGAGAAAAGTTGAGGACGCCATTGTGATGAAAATGATGCGTCTCTTTTGAGGTTCTGGCTTGCTATATAAATGGACTAGCCTTTTTCATATATTATCGTTTATTTTTATATTTTTCGCCGAAAGCGAAGACATGAATCATTACTTTCTCAGTGTATTATGCTTTATGGAATTAATTACATTTGTTTAAAATTCGGTCGTTACGTTATTCCAGATTTGTAGCATATTTCCTTTTCAAAAAACTATTTATATTACGATTGATTATGAGAATAAAATAAAATTTTCGAATTTAAAAAAGGTAAAATTGAAGTTTTTTACATAAATTTTAAACTATCTAATATGTTGTTAATTACATGGTAAGATAACATAATTATTACTAGTCATGTGATAAAAATATGCATAAATTTTTGTTACAATTATTTTCTCTGTGGTTGTTTTTACTTTACATTTTAAGAATTTTGAAATCAAATAAAAAGGAAACATTTATATTAATAAAGACTAAACCATCAATGTTCGAAGAGACAATAAAAATAATATTAACCAAACAAATTTAACTACAATTTTGGATCATCATAGAAACTAATATAATATCTTTAGAGTTTTATCTTTATATATAAGTCTTTTATGGGTTTGTGTGTTTACATGTAAACTTTTCAAGCTAAAATATATATATATATATATATATATATATATATATATATATATTTAGAGAGAAGAATCACAGTGTCATCTTCCAAATTTGCCTTCGTCTGTATTATCCTTGTGTCATTCGCTAGCCTTCATGAATGTATGTTATATATGGCTTATTGCTTTTTTTTTTAATCATCAGCACCACTTCTATAATCATATTTGAATACTCTATACTTTTTTTTAAATGGATATTTTTTTTATATGTAGGTAATTTCTTCAAAGACCTTGTTAGTTCACCTGTGAAAGATCCTTGCTACTATAACTCAGGACATAAACTTTATTGCTGCCGACATATTAATCCGAGATTGGGTTCCACTTGCTATGAGAGCTTAAGCGTATGTAGGAAATATGTTAACAAAGATAATTGTAATCCTTATGCAAAAAAAAACTAAAAATTTGACAGACACATACACATACCATATATTTTCATATATATACCCATAATGATAAACTCTTTTTTTCTCTTCTTTTTATGTGGTATTTGTTTTTAAAACTAAATAATACTAGGTTGGTATCCGCGGTACGCCGCAAAATTGATTTTTTTTATATTATGTTTTGTCATATTTTTCTGTTTTGTTTTTCTAGATTCATAATTTAATATATGTTATTGATAATTTTTAAGTTAAACATGTAGTATGTTTTTGTTTTTCTGTTATGTAAGTTTTTGATAATTTCAATAGTATTTTTTTATTATTATTATTATTTACATCATTATATGATACTTTGAGTTTTTTTTTATTTCATAAATTTAGTTTCTGAGTAGATTTTAAATTTTATTACCAAATAAGTTTAGGGATTACAAACTATTAGTTCTTGATTTGTTTCTCATTCATTCACGAACCCTCTAAAACAGTAGAGTCGTCGTGTTTTTTGTTTTTATTATGTTGGCAAAGGTCTATGAAGTGAAAGACAACGTGATGTGGCACATAGAGGTGTCACTCGGGCTGACTCGGCCCAGTCCAGCCAAAAATCCGCAAAACCCGCATATATTTGTGAAACGATCCGACCGGTTTTTAATTTTTAAAATAGATAAATAATAATAATAATAATAATAATAATAATAATAATAATAATAATAATAATAATAATAATAATAAAAAAAAAAAAAAAACTACAACTAGTGGTCCCATACCCACTAGCCACCTAACCACAATCACAACCAACAGCGGAAATAACCAATACTAATATCCAATAAAAATCCAATAATAATAACCAATATTATAACATAAACAATAACCAAAAATCAACCAACAGGAATCATAGAACCAACAATCTAGCAATGTTTCTAACGATCCAAATCTAGCAACCTAGCAATGCCAAACAACAACCAATCGAGTCCCTAGAACATCCTCCTCTTCATTACCTTGATTCCACGATCACACTTTGCCTTTACCTGCACCACAAACACAAATTGCAATGCATGAGTATTTTATAAACACTCAGTAAGGAAATCCTCCCATCTACTGGGTTATACACACAAGCAATAGAGACATCTCTAACCATCAACCAACAATCAACAATCAACAATAACAAACCAGAACACTGCATCGACCGACACCAAACATGCATCGACCGACACCAGTTGGGGTTGCGTCGACCGACGCATGATCTGCATCGACCGATGCAAGGCTCACTTGCATCGACCGACACATGCTCGACATAGCACAAAAACCCTAGGTTTTACGCGCCGTCCTCGTGCTTGCATCGACCGACGCACAAAGTGCATCGACCGACGCACAAAGTGCATCGACCGATGCACATGTCGAGCATTGTTGTCCCCCAAAGCTTCTCGCCGGATATTCGTTCCTACAACCACAAAACTCGATCCAAAGCCACAAGAAAGCTTCCTAACGTCCCTAATAACATTCTAACAAGCCAAACAACACATAACAAGCAGATCAGAGAAATCTCCAGCTTAGATAAGCCATGGTCATGCACTTACCTTTGCCAAGACGATTTTGAACCACAAACAAGCATGAAGACGCTCCTAGGAAGCTCCTACAATGATCTCAGCTACAGATCTCTACAGAAACCTCCTCAATTCACCCAAAATCCTCAAGAACGCTCAAGAACACTTAGGAACCCTTTTCTCTCTTACTTTCTCTCCAAAGCAGCTAAACACGACTAATGAGACAAAACTCGTGTTAAGGGTTTTCCCTAATCCAAAACGCAGCGTTTAACTTAAACTCGTCCGCACATAACCGGCCTTGCATCGACCGACCGATGCAATCCCTAAACCGAGATTTTGGTTTGCGGATGTTATAATTCTCCCCCAGCAACATAGATTCGTCCTCGAATCTCAAACAACCATCAGCCAAGGACTCCCGTGCAACCGTCTCCACGGTCCTCACTCCTCCGACTGATCTACGAAAGGTCACCTCTAGGCGATAGACTCATGTTCCAGTCATTATATGCTCTCGACTTTTGGATTTTTCTTTACTCACAGGCCTAAACCTTGAGTTTTTATTGGCTCCTCATCAGGCCTAAGCCCGCATGCCATAATATTGGCTCCTCATCGGGCCTAAGCCCGCATGCCATAAAATATAAAGAAGTCCAATATTCGTCTCTCGGGTTGCCACCCTACAACGCGCCCCCCGGATCGTCATCCGAAGTCGATATACCAACCATACTCCCAAGCCACAAAGTCTCTGAATACGGCGGTACTACGAGAACCAAAGTTCCACAAGAGTCGCGAGCAAACAATTCTGAACACGTCTGAGTTCTATCTCTATCCAGGTTTCCTTCTTGAGGCTCGCGTAAAACATCACAATGTCCTACCAACCACATATCCCCTCACTGGAATACCTCATGACCACATATGGATCATCTCACTGTCGCTAGGGCTGCCACAAAGGCCAAACAAATGTCCTAAACAGGACCGCTACCAAGGCCAAACAAATGTCTTAAACAGGACCGCCACAAAGGCCAAACAAATGTCCCAAACAGGACCGCCACCAAGGCCACTCATCCCAAAAGACCGTCAAGAAGACCACTTGTCCCGAAGGACCGCCTAAACATTCATCTCTGGCTAAACAGCCCGCCACAAAGGCCACACAATTGGCTAAACAGCCCGCCACAAAGGCCACACAATGTCTCAAAAGACCGCCACACACAGGCACCACGACTCTAAAGTCCGCCACAAAGGCCGCACAAACCCCTCCAAGGCTCACAACCACTAAAAATGGTCCCATTCTAACTTACATAAAACTTTCAATTTTTAGACTTTCCACTTCTGGAAACTTTTCACTTTTAGAAACTTCTATTTCAGGAAACTTTCCCTTAAACCACCACCTCACGGAAATTTCGTACCCCGAACACCACCTCATCTTGTTACTTAGTCGCACAACCAACCACCACTAAGCGACCAAGTACACAAGAGAGATGGGCTGGAATACTCCATTCCCGCTCCAGGCATGAATAACAACTGGGACCAGGCTAGACAAGTTCAAGTTGCGACCTGCTTCTCGAACAACTTCTTGCACCTTGCCTTCATCCTCGCCTCTGGCTCCCAAGTCTGCTCCTCAACACCATCACAGTCCCATAGGACTCTCATCAAAGGAATATTCTTCTTCCGAAGTTCTTTGATCCTCCTCACGAGAACCCTCACTGGTCTCGCCTCCAAAGTCATGTTAGGCTGATAATCCTCAGGAATCTTAGCTAACAACTGATCATCCTCACGGAGACACTTCCGCAACATCGAAACATGGAAAACCTTGTGGAACGCACGCATAACCTCAGGCAACTCCAGCCTATATGCAACCGGTCCCACCCGCTCAATCACTCTGAACGGTCCCATATACCTCAGACTCAACTTAGTCTCAGTCAATGACCTGTTCGGACCCTGCAACATGGCCATCTTAAGGTACACTCTTTCTCCTACCTGAAACTCAAGATCTCTCCTCCTCCTATCGGCATAACTCCTCTGCCGATCCTTAGCTTCTTCATGTTCTTCTCTAATGTCTCCTGAACAAATCTGCCCCGTACATGCTCCTCTCCCCCACCTGAGTCCAGCATAACAGTATGCGACATGACCTCCCATACAAAGCCGCATAAGGAGCCATCTTAATACTTGCTTGATAGTTGTTGTTGTAAGAAAACTCTACCAGGTTTAGGTGATCTGCCCAATGGCGACCCCAATCCAACACACACATCCTCAGCAAATCCTCCAACGTCTGGATCGTCCTCTTTGACTGTTCATCTTTCTAGGGATGATAAGCTGTACTCATATGCACCTTAGTGCCCATCTCTGCCTGAAATGCCCTCTAGAACACCAAAGTGAACTTAGAATCCCTATCAGACACAATACTCGTTGGCACCCCATGAACCCTGACTATCTCCCGTACATACTTCTTAGCCAAAACCGCTGCTCCATCTGTTTTCTTAATGGCCAGAAAATGTGCAGACTTAGTCAACCGGTCCACAATGTCCCAAATAGCATCAAAGGTCCGAGACACTGACAATCCTACCACAAAGTCCATAGTAATCATATCTCACTTCCACTCGGGAATGGGTAGACTCTTAAGAATTCCGCCTGGAACCTGATGCTCAGGCTTCACTAGCTGGCAAACATCGCACTTCGCGACCCAAACTAGCTACATCCTTCTTCATCCCGACCTAGTGATAGTACCTCTTGAGATCATGGTACATCTTAGTCGCTCCTGGATGAGTAGAAAACTTGCTCGCATGAGCCTCTCTCAGGATCTCCTGCCTCAACTCGTCATCCTTAGGTAGACAAACCCGACCATGAACCAACACAGTACCATTATCTGAGACCTGATACTCTGAATCAACATCCTTTGAGGCATTCACCAGCCCCAAATCCTTCTCTTGTGCCAACCACACTGTACTCAAAAGATCTGCCCTATAATCTGCCTCCAAACCCAACGACTCCTGAGACACTGTACAAAACCTCAACGCACTGATCTCTCCTATCAGAGACTCCATATCCTGCTCCTGAGCCGAAGCTACCCTCTTCCGACTTAGAGCGTCAGCAACCAAGTTAGCCTTACCAGGATGATAAGCTATCTCCAAATCATAATCCAACACTAGATCCAACAACGCCTCTGCCTCAAGTTCAGCTTGGGCTGAGTGAATATGTACTTCAGGCTCTTATGATCTATAAATACTTTTGCAGCATAAAGATAAGATCTCCAAATCTTCAGGGCAAAAACTAAAGCAGTCATCTCCTAATCATGAGTAGGATAGTTGCCCTCATGCTTCCGCAACTGCCGCGAAGCATAGGCAATCACCTTCCCATGATGCATCAACACACACCCCAAACCAACTCTGGATGCATCAGTATAAACCACATAGGGTTCTCCCTACTCAGGCAAAGCCAACACTGGTGTAGTAGTCAACATCTCCTTAAGTGTTGCAAAGCCCTCCTCACACTCCTGTGACCAAACAAAAGGAACATCCTTCCCTGTCAACTTAGTCATAGGACGTGCTCTGCTCGCAAAACCCTGCACAAATCTCTTGTAATAACCTACCAACCCAAGAAAACTCCTGCACAACCAGAAACTCCCATCCTTCTTCTTGACAAATAACACCGGTGCTCCCCACAGTGATACACTAGGACGGATGAATCCCTTACTCAACAAATCCTCTAGCTGCTTCTTCAGCTCTGCCATCTCTGCTAGAGCCATCCTGTAGGGCGCCTTAGACAACGACGTTGTCCCCAGTTCCAACTCTATCGTGAAGGGATCAGACCGAGATGGTGGTAACCCTTGCAACGACTGGAACACATCCTCAAACTCCTCCATAACCTGAATACCTCCAACAGAAGACTGCCCCACTGACTCTGGCATCGAAATTGTAACCAAATAGGCCTAACGCCCCTTCTCGATCATCTTCCCAGCCTGCAAAGCCAAGATCACGAGACTCCCCAAAGTCGGTCTCACTCCCTGAAAAACCAACTTCCCTTCTGGACGCTCAAAGACCACTCTGCCCATGTAACAGTCCAAATGCACCCTATGACGATGCAACCAATCCATACCCAGAATCACATCATACAACTCCACTGGACTGATAATCAAATCTGCCGGCCTCGACTCCCCCGCAATCTGAATCTCCACATCTCTCACTCGACCAAAGACTCTCAGGAACTTCCCTCCTGCAACCCTGACAACACCTGTGCTCTCACCGGGATCTCCGCTGATACTAGCGCTCTCCGCGCACTCCGGAGTGATGAAGCAATGAGTTGCTCCATAGATAAACAGAACGTGGTACATAAACCCGCCCACCGACAAGGTCCCTACACAAACCTCATGTGTTGAGAACCTAACATTCAATCACAAGCAAAAACGAACATAATTAGAACTATTGAATTGACCAAGTTCGAATCTCAGAAGTTATACATGTGATCGCTCCTGCACTGGTGCCACCGGCTCCACAGTCGAGTACACCTGCGACGTCAGCTCGATCCAACCCACCGGCTGCACACCCTGCTGTACTCCTGGCTGACCTCCCGCTTGCAGCGCTGCTACTGCCATCTGCTGCAACTTGGGACAACGAGGCTTGATATGCCCCGTCTCCTTGCAGTAGTAACACACTCGTATATCTGTCCGCGGCTCCATCACTGCCCGCTGCTCCGTCACTGCCCGCTGCTCACCTCTCTGCGGACAGTTGGTCACTTTGTGGTCCTTGCTACCACACCCAAAGCATCTCGCACCACTCTACCTCGATCTATGTATATAATCAAACTTTCGCTTCTGCCCATGCGCAGGCTTGCCGCCCTTGCTATGTATATAATCAAACTTTCACTGACCGTTGTGGCTGCACCGAAGGACTGAACACAACCACCTGTGACCTCAAGTCGTCATCTATCCCAGCTGCAACCTCAACAGCTCCGCTCTCGTAGCATAGCTCCTCACTCTGCACCGAGTCCTCAGATCATCCTGCAGAGCCAACAAGAACCTCCGCACATGAGCCGACTCTGGCTCCAAATCTCGGCCTGCATACCCCACAAGCCGACTAAACTCTACATCCATCTTCGCACTGTACGGTCCCCCTGAGTCAACACCAAGAACCGTGCCTCCATGCGATCAATAGCCTCCTGTGGAAAATACATGGAGTTAAACTCCCTCACAAAATCCACCCAAGTCATATCCCGCTGCACACTCCGTGCTGTCACCGACCTCCACCACACACATGCATCACCTGACAAGTAGTGCACTGCCAAATCCACACTAAACTGGTCGGGACACCGAAGCGACCAGAAAAGAACCTCCATCCGCTCTCTCCACTCATCCGCTACACTCTGATCCGTACCTCCCAAGAAAGACCCTGCTCCCACTCGTTGCAGCTGCACCATCATCTGCACATGCTGAGCATCCACTACCATGGCCCCCGGCTGCACACCTGTGTGTAAACCCGCCACAGGCTGCACCGCTGGGACCTGCCCACCAACCACTGGCGGCACCACTGGAACCTGCCCACCAACCCCTGGCGGCACTACTGGAACCTGCCCACCAGCCACTGGCGGCACTGCTGCTGGAAGCCGCGCCAAAACCTGAGCTAGCAAGCCCATCAAGACATCCTCCCTGCATGGAGCACCCTCCGCTGCAACCCTCACACCTAGGGAAACACCGTGACCGACACCGGGCCCATCCGCCCTGCCGTCACACAAACCAGCCTGGTCTACAGACACACTAGGATGAACATGTGACTCCGCTACCTCTTCACTGGCCATGCTCTGGGTCACACTCTCACTGGCCTCAGGAACCTAACCCCTTCCCCGACCACGACCACGACCACATCCACGACCACGACCACGAACACGACCACGCCCGCGACCAACAGCATCCCACCTCTAACCATCTGTATCACCAAGAACAGAAGGGTAAGAAACAAATAATTCTAGTAACACAAGAACACAACTCACCGTGGAATCACAAAGCAGACTCAAAGAGGATGTTCTAGGACCTCATGCCACACATAATTGACTAACTCATATAATCAACTCTAGCATGAAATCCTAAACACAAACAGCAAAAGCAACAGTGAACCCTAGACCTAGAACCGTAAGGGCTCTGATACCAAAAAGAAACAACCCTTCCCGTTTTTTTTTTTTTAATGTTAACTCACTATTGGTCCCATACCCACTAACACCCTAGCACAATCAACAACAGTGGATAACAAAAAAATTCCATTAAACCAATAAGAATTCCAACAATAACTATCCAATAATTAACAATGCAATAATCCAAAACTAACAATGAAACAACTAAGTTCCAACATCCTACAATGTTCTATCAACTCAATACTAGCAATATAACAATAGCTAGACCACAATCAATCAAGCTTCTAGAACATCCTCCTCCTCATCGCTTTGATTCCACGATCACACTTTGTCTTTACCTGCACACCACAAACAACAATTGAGATGCATAAGTATTATCATAAATACTTAGTGAGGTAACCCTCCCATCTACTGGGCTATACACACAAGCATTTGAGAATCCAATGTCAAGCAATCATCAACAATAACAATCAAACCCGGAAACAAGCAATCGTTAACCAACAAAAGTTGGTGTCGACCGATGGGAAAACGAGCTATTTCCCCCCAAGAACTATCATATCTCGCTGGATGGAGCCCGAACTTGAGCCACAATCTATATAGCCATGTTATGTGACGGTTTACTATTTGCTTAACCGTCTAACGAATAGCCTAAACCAAATTTGACCAGATTAAACCTGATTTTACCTGAATTTGTCGATGTAACCAGATATATCATCTCCTTGATTCATTTGGCTCTCGTGGTGATCGTCTCTGCTGAAGTTATCTTCGAGGAAAAATTAGATGGTAGGCTACATACATACATTTCTCTCTCAGTCTCTTCTCTTATATTAAATCTTAAGAATGTCAATGCGATTGATGATTCTGTTTGAGATCGCTAGATTGTTTCGTTTCGATTAGATGATGCCATAACCAGTTTGTTTGATCCAATCCAATGTAGTTTCAATTCGATCGAGCTTTTTTTTCGAAATGATTGTTATAGATCTATGGAATTTGTGGATTTCTTGTTCTACTTGGGTTTTTTTTGAATTCGTAATTACGATCGGTGACCAAGGTTGTGATGATTAAGCCTCTCTTCGGTGACGCTCGGGATTTCACGGAAATAAGGATTTTGATGATAGTTAGGAGTGTAATGAGTTATGTTTTATGCTTAGATTGAAAATTTCTTGTACGATCAATCCATTGAATTCATACCTTATGAGAAGTTTTAATCAGACGTTTAGACTTTCATTTTCTCGTCTGATTGATTTGTTCCTTTGTTTTCTCTTTTATTCTAAAGATGGATGGGAGAAGAGATGGGTAAAATCCGACTGGAAGAAACAGATGAGTTTATATTGTTTGGTCTGCGGTTCACCGGATAAACCGAAGCAATTCATTTCCAGGGAGATATAGGTGTAGAACTTTTAATTTGGGGGGACATAGAGATTGGTCATAGTTGACATGGCTATATAGAATGTGGCTCAAGTTCGGGTCCATCCAGCGAGATATGATAGTTCTTGGGGGGAAATAGCTCGTTTTCCCGTCGACCGACACCATACTAGTGTCGATTGACACTGTCAACCTGGTGTCGACCGAGACCTCCTTGGTGTCGACCGACACCTGCTCGACACCTCGCAAAAACCCTAGTTGTGTCGACCGACACCTCCACATGGTGTCGATCGACACTCCCAAAGATTCCCGAGCCGTCCTCGCACAAGTGTTGACCGACACACCAATGGTGTCGATCGACACTGATGCCGAGCATCGTCTTCCTCGATGCTCTCTTGCAGATCTCCGCTTCCCAACGCTTGCCAATCATCCTAAACTCATCCATAAGCCACATAAGGACGTAGAACCACCAAAACAACCACAAGCAAGATGGGAATAAATTAAACAGCTCAAAAATCACAAAGAAACATAAAATTCTCAAGCTTAGATAAGCCATGGTCATGCACTCACCTCTTTTGCAGGAGAATCTGAATAAAAAACAGCTATCATACACTCCTAGCAAGCTTCTGATGCAATCCCAGCGACAGATCTTCCCAGAAACCACCACAATCTCTCCAAAACTCAAGAACACTCACAAGTCTCCTTTTTCTCTCTGAAACACTTAAGCGACGACAAAAAGAAACCTCTCTCAACCCTTTTCGTCGACGCACCCCTTAAATATGTCGGTTTAGGGATTTCTAATTGAACCAAACCGAACCAAACAGCAATCAAAACAAATCAGTCGAATCCGGAATTGTTGGTGTTGATCGAGACCATGGGTGTGTCAATCGACACTCAGACCAAAAATGCAAATTCTGGTTCGCGGATGTTACAACTGAACTCCAAGTCCAGCTCCCGCACTGACCGCGTCCCATGAGATAACTGAAGGAACTGCACCTCCAACCGGTTCAATGCCTCTCTCGGAAAGTACTTGCGGCTGAACTCCCCCAAGAAGTCAGCCCAAGTCATCTCCCTCTGCACTCTCCTAGCAGCCACTGATCTCCACCACACCTAAGCATCATCCATCAAGTGGTAGACCCCTATGTCCACCCAAAACTCCTCAGGACATCTCAGAGTCTGGAAGTTACGTTCCACACTCGTCCTCCACGCATCTGCAGCAGTAGGATCTTTACCACCCGGAAACCGCGCAGTATCGATGCCACGCATCTCCTTGAGCATAGACAAATAACGACTATGCCCTCCCATATCCGCAGCCACTGGCTGCCGCTCCTCCGCCACCACTTGTGGCACTACCTGAGCCTTAGCCGGTGCCACCGCCGGCATCCGCTCCAACAATTGTGCTAACAAGCCCGCAAGATCAACACCAGAGACTCCACCCGCTGGTACTCCCACATCCGGGACCCTAGCATCACCGGCTACTAGAGCATCAACACCGCCCCCTCCGGCCACACTCATGGAATCCCCTGGACACCCTGCGACTCGCCAAAACCCTCAGCTGTCACACTCTGGTCTGCAGTCTCACTAACCGCTGGGACTCTGCCCCTACCACGACCACGTCCGCGTCCTCGACCACGACCAGAAACAGCACCCTCTCTAACCATCTGCACTACCATGAACAGAAGGCTAAGCACAAAATTAACATAACACAAAAACATAAACTCACCTTGGAATCACACTATAGGCTCGAAGAAGATGTTCTAGGACTCCATGCCACAGACAATTGACTAACTCACATAATCAATCAAGACATGTAATCCCAAACATCATAACAGAAACCTAGGGAACCCAAACCTAGAACCGTAAGGGCTTTGATACCAATACTGAAACAACCCGACCCGTTTTTTTTTTTTTTAAATAGATAAATAATAAATAAATAAATTAATAATAATAATAATAATAATAATAATAAATAAACTACAACTAGTGGTCTCATGCCCACTAGCCACCTAACCACAATCACAACCAACAGCAGAAATAACCAATACCAATATCCAATAAAAATCCGATAATAATAACCAATATTATAACATAAACAATAACCAAAAATCAACCAACAGGAATCATAGAACCAGCAACCTAGCAATGTTTCTAACGATCCAAATCTAGCAATCTAGCAATGCCAGACAACAACCAATCGAGTCCCTAGAACATTCTCCTCTTCATTGCCTTGATTCCACGATCACACTTTGCCTTTACCTTCACCACAAACACAAATTGCAATGCATGAGTATTTTATAAACACTCAGTAAGGCAATCCTCCCATCTACTGGCTATACATACAAGCAATAGAGATATCTCTAACCATCAACCAACAATCAACAATCAACAATAACAAAGCAGGACACTGCATCGACCGACACCAAATATGCATCGACCGACACCAGTTGGGGTTGCATCGACCGACGCATGATCTGCATCGACCGATGCAAGGCTCACTTGCATCGATCGATACTCCCATTGCATCGACCGACGCATGCTCGACATAGCACGAAAACCCTAGGTTTTACGCGCCGTCCTCGCGCTTGCATAGACCGACAAACAAAGTGCATCGACCGATGCACATGCCGAGCATCGTTTTTCCCCGAAGCTTCTCACCGGATTTTTTTTTCTACAACCACAAAACTCGATCCCAAGCCACAAGAAAGCTTCCTAAAGTCCCTAATAACATTCTAACAAGCCAAACAACACATAACAAGCAGATCAGAGAAATCTTCAGATTAGATAAGCCATGGTCATGCACTTACCTTGGCGAAGACAATTCTAAACCACAAACAAGCAAGAAGACGCTCCTAGGAAGCTCCTACAACGATCTCAGCTACAGATCTCTACAGAAACCTTCCCAAATCACCCAAAATCCTCAAGAACGCTCAAGAACACTTAGGAACCCTTTTCTCTCTTTTCTTTCTCTCCAAAGCGGCTAAACACAACTAATGAGACAAAAACTTGTGTTATGGGTTTTTCCTAACCCAAAACGCAACGTTTAACTTAAACTCGTCCGCACATAACCGGCCTTGCATCGACCGATGCAATCCCTAAACCGGGATTTCGGTTCGCGGATGTTACAATTTGAGCCCTTCTCGGTCCGGCCAAAATATTTTCAAGGCTATATTTCAAAGCCCGACCCGTCTCTAACAGGGCTACAAGAATTTTCGGGCTTTTCCGGGCTTACCTTACGAATCAAAAATTCATACTTATAAGTTACTCCCTCCGATCCCATATAAGTGTCGTTCTGGACTTTTTTGAGTAGATTAAGAAAACAAACAATTTGACTGTTTTAACCTCTGAAATTAAACTAATTTACCATGTTATTTTTTGTTTTCTTTTTTATTCAATAAATTATTTTATTTTTTCTTCTCTTTATCTTTTTCTTTGCGACAATGGAGTCACAACTCCAATTTATTTTGTCTACACCGATTAGTTGATTAAGAAACAGAGATCTCAATTCACTTGATTCCTCACTTGATCTCATGAGGGAGATAAGCAATTGGGAGTGCGAGCTGATTTGAAGCAAATCAAAACCAAGAGCGGACTACATAGCTGTTTTCAAAGCCATGGCTTCGGTCGATAAAGCTGACGCCGTGAATCGATGGGAGCTTGAACCTTCAAAAAGGGAGAAACCTAGGGCATCTTTGATAATCCAACCCAGTCCACAATTTTCTGAGGATCTGGTCCAAGCGGTGTCGATAAAACAAGAGAGCTTTGCTGGGTTTGGTTCATTGGTTGCAAGCGTCTGAGGTTTATGCAAATTGACAAGGGATTGTTGAGCTTCGTGGCAGGCTTTAGCTTCGATTATGGCTTTAAGGATGGTTTCTTCTTTGGTGAACTTTCAATCTGCAAAAATCCTTTGATTTTGTGCTTTTGAGAGGATTTATCGGCCAAAGTTTCCGTGGAGCAGAAGTGTTTGCGATAGAGAGACGATGATGAAAAGCTCTGTTTCATCTGTTCTTCTTACTCCTTTTAAATCCTCAGTTGGTACATTTTGCTCTGTGTTTTTCTCTATTGGCTTAAGCATAAAGGGTTCTGTAGAGAGACTTAACAATGGCTTAAATCTTGATTTTTTGCAGGCAAAGACAAGCAATTCATCGCCTCCGAGTATGCATACTAGAAGAGCAACTGCAGGTGCTTTGTTGGAAGATGAAAGAGAAGCTCCAAAGTCTATTTCAAAGTTGGCTTCTCCAAATCATGAATCAAGTACAATAAGTTGGAAAAACCAGAGAAGATTTTCATTCTACGAGGAAGACTTAGCACACTGAGCAAGGTTTGTATAAATTTGAATGGTAATCGATATAGTATGAAATTCACAGATTCTACTTATGTAACCTCTCTGGATCCAGAGGACACGGAGAAGCGCGGCGGCGATTTGGTGAGCAAAGAGAGTTGGCAAGAAGGATTCCATATGTATGACTTAGAGATCTTCTCATTGGATTCTTTGAGAAGGTTGTGATGCTTTATCAGTCGTTGCAGAGGTGAAAGGTATTGTCTCTGTATCCTCTTATTCTAATTCTGATTTTTAATCTTCTCATGTCTAGACCTTTGTTAATTTGGTTTCAGCATCTATAGACCATTATGGTATCGATGGTGTATGAAATTCACAGATTCTAATTCATTTAATCACTGCAATTTGGCCTTTTAGTATTCTTCCCAATTTCAATTAACAACTTTTACTAAATTAAATACTTCCATGACTACGATGAATAGAAGTGGAGGAAAGGAAAAAAATTCATAGAAGAAGAAAGCTAATGGAGGCAACAATTAAAATTCAAATATTTTCACAATTCTTTATATTTGGAGTAACGTGAATTTGATTGATCATCTTCCATGGCTAACTTCGATCTAAATCTTTCACTTTCAGAAAATACAAACCATTCTTTGATTTGAATACCATTCCAGCGAATAGTGATGATCATGATTCTGAATATTGAGGTTTAAGAGATGACGGTGGCTACGTTCTTGCGGGTGAGGAAACAATGGAAGTAGATGTAGATCCAGCTGTAACGATTATAGCATCATCTGAAAGTACCATCGTTATCAATCTCAACGTCAATCCAACAGATGAATCAATTGCTGATATTTTAGAACTACATGCCGATGAATTGTATGAAGAAAATGAAGATCACATTGGAGACCAAGGTAAGTTGAATTTGTTTTTTAGTTGATTTATATGTACTCTTGTTGATGTCAATCCATATTCTCCATTTTGGATCAGGAGCAAACGAAAATGAAGAAACTCAAGATCACTTTGTTGGAGAACAACGTTAGTGTTCTTGTTAACTTGAAGAAAATATTTTAAGCAATTACATCTGATCTCAAGTCTGAAGCTTTGTTTAGTTGCAGCTTGATGATGATGGTAATTTCAGTTTGGTTGTAGCAAATGCTAAGCTCGTCAACTAGGTTATTTTGTTAATCGATTTGGATTAAAAAAAAAACATTACGATTCATAACTTCTATTTTTTGTGATTATACTTGAATTTGTAGTTTCTTTTTAAAAAAAATTGATTGGTGATCTGTGTGTAAGAAGAAGAAGAAGAAGAAGAAGAAGAAGAAGAAGAAGAAGAAGAAGAGAAGAAGAAGAAGAAGAAGAAGAAGAAGAAGAAGAAGAAGAAGAAGAAGAAGAAGAAGAAGAAGAAGAAGAAGAAGAAGAAGAAGAAGAAGAAGAAGAAGAAGAAGAAGAAGAAGAAGAAGAAGAAGAAGAAGAAGAAGAAGAAGAAGAAGAAGAAGAAGAAGAAGAAGAAGAAGAGAAGAAGAAGAAGAAGAAGAAGAAGAAGAAGAAGAAGAAGAAGAAGAAGAAGAAGAAGAAGAAGAAGAAGAAGAAGAAGAAGAAGAAGAAGAAGAAGAAGAAGAAGAAGAAGAAAGAAGAAGAAGAAGAAGAAGAAGAAGAAGAAGAAGAAGAAAAGAAGAAGAAGAAGAAGAGAAGAAAGAAGAAGAAGAAGAAGAAGAAGAAGAAAGAAGAAGAAGAAGAAGAAGAAGAAGAAGAAAAGAAGAAGAAGAAGAAGAAGAAGAAGAAGAGAAGAAGAAGAAGAAGAAGAAGAAGAAGAAGAAGAAGAAGAAGAAGAAGATGAAGAAGAAGAAGAAGAAGAAGAGAAGAAGAAGAAGAAGAAGAAGAAGAAGAAGAAGAAGAAGAAGAAGAAGAAGAAGAAGAAAGAAGAAGAAGAAGAAGAAGAAGAAGAAGAAGAAGAAGAAGAAGAAGAAGAAGAAGAAGAAGAAGAAGAAGAAGAAGAAGAAGAAGAAGAAGAAGAAGAAGAAGAAAGTAAGTGCTTTCGTAAACTTTTTGATATATTCTGATTTTAATTGGAAGTATAATGTAATATGCATTGTGATTTGATTATGCAAAACAATTACCTCTTGGAGCAGGACAATTTGTTGATCTATGTTTCTACAATTTGGAGCAGGACATAATGCAACTGTAGGAAGTCAAGACCACTTGGTTGAAGACCAAGGTAAGTGCTTTCGTAAACTTTTTTATATATTCTGATTTTAATTGTAAGTATAATGTAATATGCATTGTGATTTGATTATGCATATGCTAATTTATAAAACAATTACCTCTTGGAGCAGGACCTAACGCAAATGGTAATACTCTTGCTGGTAAGAAAAGGAACTACACTAATGGTCAAAGGTGGGCAGTCTATAACGCTTTACTTGAAAGGAGTGTGAGAGGAAATCTGGGTACACATACCACAAAAGAGGTATCGGATTCACTTTCAGTGCATATTCGAACAGTTCAAAGGATATGGAAACGAGCTAAAGACACTCTTGCTGGTGCATCTGTTGATGTGTCTCAAAGACGGAAAAAAAGATGTGGGCGTAAGAAAATTCCAATAGACATACAACAGATCATCAATACACCTCTATCTAAACGGACGACTTTGAGGACGTTGGCTGAAGACCTTGGAATTAGTTATGGTGTACTTTACAGGCGTGTGAAAGAAGATCTTCTGCGACGTCATTCGAATGCACTAAAACCACATCTCAGAGAAGAAAATAAGGTAGCAAGATTACACTTTTGCCTTAAAATGTTGGATCCTCAGAGTTTGAGTCACGAACCACAATTTATTGATATGTACAACATTGTACATATTGATGAAAAGTGGTTCTATATAACCAAAAGAACTGAGAATTACTATCTAGTTCGTGAAGAAGATGATCCGATACGGGCATGCCAAAGTAAGAATTTTATTGGCAAAGTTATGGTGTTAGCTGCAATGGCTCGTCCGAGATTCGATGCTGATGGAAACGAAACTTTCTCTGGAAAGATTGGGGTTTGGCCGTTTGTTACAATTCAACCTGCAAGAAGACGGAGTAGAAACAGAGAAGCTGGAACAATGGAAATAAAACCAATTACATATGTCAAGCGAGATGATGTGAGAAGAATGTTGATAGAAGAAGTTCTTCCCAAAATTCGTGAGAAATGGCCTCGTGAGGATGTAGATAAAGTTATCTACATTCAACAAGATAATGCGAGAACGCATGTGGATCCAAGTGATGTAGAATTCAAAGCAGCGGCGTCCCAGAATGGTTTTGATATTCGATTAATGTGTCAACCGCCAAATTCTCCAGACTTAAATGTTCTTGATCTTGGATTTTTAGTGCTATCCAAGCATTACAGCATAAGGTATGTCCGAAGAACGTTGAAGAGCTTATTCACGCGGTAAAAACAGCTTACGAAGATTATCCAGCGAGAAAGATAAACCACATTTTCTTAACTCTGCAACTTTGCATGCAAGAAACAATGAGAATTGGAGGGTCTAATAATTATAAAATCCCACACATGAGGAAAGAAGTGTTGGAACGAGAGGGTCAGCTTCCTAAGCAAATTAAATGTAATTCTACTATAGTAGAAAATGTGAGAAATCAGCTAAGAGAGTAAGATTTCCTTTTGCTATTTTGGTAGATGAATTATGTGGAATTATCTGACTCTTATTCAAATTGAATGTGGTTTGTACTTGAATACTTTCAAATTCAATTTTTCCTTCTGAAGAATTGTAATCCCCGTTTGAGAATCAGGATGTGATGAGATTGTGATTCATGTGATGTTCGCAGGTTTCTGTTGGAAACGGGTGGGTACTCTTGATAACAATTGCAATGCTTTCTATCTTGAGGCATGTCCTTATTTTGGGATCCACCTCATCATTCTTTTAGGTTCTAGGTTGGTAATGGGCTGGTTAAAATTTAGGGAAGCTGTGAGGAAGTTTGATTGTTTAAACAGCCTAAATACTGTAAGACTGAAACATAAGATTCACTTTTCATGTTGGCATCAGGAAGTATAACTCTGAAAATGACTTCATTTCAGGCATATCTTGTTCATGTTCTTGTAAAGGAAGTCGACGGTATCATATAGTAGTTGCAATCATCTTAAATGATGTTTTATGCTCTCTTGAGAAGTCAAATCCTTTTCTAAGCTGACAATATTGTGTTAGGAGTAAATAATTGGATGTCATCTTCTTGCTTGCAGATATTGTTAGCTTAGCAGAGTATATACTGGTCGTGGAAAAAGAAACAGGTAGACCCTCAATCTATATAGTAACCAGGAAGATGTTTTTCTTTCTTCATTACTACACACATTGTTCAATCACTTCATCCTTGTTTATAGTATTCCAGCGTTTAGCAAATGACATGTTTTGCAAGATGAACCGCTGCATCAATGTCACAGTAAGCACTACAGTTGATTTATTCTTACTGATTTCAGTTTTGACTATTTTCCCTTTCCTTTCTTTCCAATATTTGTTTCACATCAAAGGTACGACTATTTTTTTGCAGAGAAGAGGCTATCCTGATGTCTCAACAAGAAGGTACATACTCTAATCCCAGGTTTTTGGAGTACTATGGCAAATATATCTCTGAATAGATATATTCTTTCCAGGTTCTTGCGACTCCTTCTTTACTGCTTCCATATTTTAGACCGGCTAATTTTCACTCACAGATAATAAAAGAACTGAATAAATGTTGCTTAGATGCTACTGAAGTATGAAATGCCACAATGGAGGTATCCTCACTTTTGTTACTCATCAACCAGTTAGCAAGCTTTACTTGTCTTGTGATTCCTTGTTTTCATCTCCCTTTTTCCTTGAAAATTTAGGATTTAGTTAAGTCCAAGATGCTATCAATGGATGAAGATAACTTCAAAGAAGCCATTGAAAGGTGTAAAAGATCATTTCTTTTTACGTGAACCACTTTGATCGCTTCATCGTTGAAACATTTGTTTTTTGTTGCTTGTTTCTGGTATGGATATGTGAACCTCTGATATTTAGAAACTGGATTTCTCTTTTTTTATTATTTGGAGAACAAACCATAGGATAACTTATTGGTGATCATATAAAGAAGAGACCACTAGTAGAAAATTCAACAGAAAAATCTAGTAATAATATGAAAAATAAATTTTATAGAATGTTAGAATCATGTCTTGCATCTCTTTGTCAGGATGAATTTCTCCTTCCGCAATGAAGCGTTTGTTGAGATCAAAGTCATGCACCACTTTTGGCTTCACATCAGTAATCTCCTTGCTCAAATGAAAGTCTTCTTCTTCCTCAGGGACTTTGTTGAGATCAAAGGCATGCACCACTTTGACATTAGTTTGCTTATCTCCATTTTCTTCTATTTGCACTGGATTTGCCATTTTGTTGCTTTTCAGGTTTTTGACTAACCCAATATATATTGTTAAGTGACTCTTCATATCGTGTCTATTGATATCCATCGTTAATGCAGTATGTTGATGTAATATTTTCAATATTTCGTATTTTCAGTTTAGTAATCTGTGTTAGTTTAATTAAGGGTATATTAGTAATTTTGGTTGTGTTATTCCATTTTCCAAAACCAACGACACTTAATAAAAAAAAAAAAGGTCCCAGAACGACACTTATATGGGATCGGAGGGAGTATAAGTTAGTTTATAATATGTCTTAAAAAGCAATGTTTAAATGTGCAATATAAAACAAATCAATCAAAATTTAAATAACTCATCTATATTCACTAAATCCAACTTAATCTAAATTAAAAAAATTTAAAACCAAATATATTTTTATACTTTAACCAAATAAGAAATATGTAATTTATATAAAATATCACAGAAATTTTTTTTTATAAATATTAAGTAAGGTTATTAAGTAAATATGAAAATTAAAATTAGAGTTTTAAACTTTATATACAATAGATCATTAAAAAATATTGCAATTAAACAAAAATGTTAACAAAAAATATAATTATATTTGTATAAGGGTTTTCGGTCCCGCCCGAACCCGATCGGGATAAGCCCTAAAAACTCTAAAGCCCGAACGGGATGAGTCCAAAAGGCCCGATTTTTCTAGACATATATTTTAACCCGAGCCTGGTGTTTTTCAAGACCGGGCCGAGCTGGGCTGGCCTGCGGGCTTTGGACCTAATTGACATGCCTAATGACACACAGTTTTTTTATTGGTTTAGAAATCTTAGTTGTATTAATTGAAATATTTTCATTGGCTATTGATTTTAAATAAGGTGTCAACACCAGCTTCAATGTTGAGGATGATGTGTCACACAAGGAAAGCAACATATTGTTCTTTTATTGTATTGATTGATAATAATAAATTAATAATTATTATATCCTTTGATTTCAAGTTTTGCGTGATTTGATATTGTTTTCCATTTGCTTCAAACTCAATCACTACCACTTAAGGATTTAACTAAAATTTATAAATTCTTACCATTAAAGATTGTATTAAAAAAAAATCAAGATTATCATCATAATATTAATAATACGTTTGTGAAAAAAATTAAGTATTGTTGGGTAGTTTTGAAATTTGTAACATATTCTTTAAAATGGTTAATATTGAAATATTAGTTTAAAATTCAGCTGAAATGATTTGTAATTTGAATAATATAAATAGTAAATGTTTTGTTATTTTATTTGTTAGAGCCTTCCAGATATAGGTTAATTTTCTCCATGTTTGGTTTAAAACTATTACAAATTTAAAAGAGTACATTTTGGTTGCACTTGTAGTTAGATGTGTTCGGTTCCAGTTCCAGTAAAGTGTGACGAAGAAGGACTCTAGTGCATTCTAATGGGAGGAGAATTCACCTTTGTCACTCTTCCTAATTTTACCTAAAACTTTATGATCTTTAAAATTCTTGTATTACAGAGACAAGGTAATGCATTTTTAAAGACATTTTTTTTTCAAATATGCATATCAAAAATATACTTATATTTGAAATTAAGAAATAATATTCTATATTTTGATAACTAAAACAACTTTTAAACAGATTTTTGTATAAATTATTTAACCAGTTTTTAATGCAATTATTGAACCGAACCAAATTGAAAAGTCAGAATTCATTAATAATTGTTTTAATTACATATATACTTCAACATAAAACTTTAATATCTTTAGATACATAATACTAATTATTTCAATTACCAAAAGTGAAGGTTCGTCTTTAAATATATATTACTAATTATTTCAATTATCTTTAAATACATAACACATGATAAAATTAAAATTTTGAATTTTAAGAAGGGAAAATTAGGTTTTTTACACAATTTTTAAACTAACATCCAATATACTGTTATATGGTAAGATAACATAATTATTACCTAAGTCATGTGATAGAAATATGGATCAATTACAAAAATGAGGATTTTTTTTAAAGATTCTTATGAGTTACAGGAATAGGCTTTTTAATTTGACTGAACAAACAAAATTGCCCTTTAACTAAACGATTCTATCTCAATCTCACATTTCTCTCTCGCTTCAACCACGTTCTCAGATCTCACCGTCGTGGTTTGAAGAGAAAGACTTGTGACTGTCGTGAATGTTCAGATCTCTCAGTCGATGAACGTTTAGTTGATCATGTCCATTCTCATGGGTAAAAATGAATTTTATCGTCTCCTCCTCCTCGGTAGTTATCTCGTTTGTGGTTCATGTAAGATTAAAAGAGAATTTTGATATGATTAATGTTTATGATTGGAACCCTTGGGTTCTTAGATATTATTTCTTTAGGGTATAGCTTCTCATCCAAAGCAAAATAGATGAAATCTAGTGAATTTATCCATTCGGAGATGGTGTGGGTGTCGGAGTGGTTTTTTGTTTTTCGAAAGCTAAGGAATTGGTTTTCAAGGTGACGAAGATGGTGTGTATGAAACAAAAAATGAGATGCCATGGTTTTGCTCGACGAAAGAAAGGTGATTGTGGTTGTGGTCTGGTGAAAAGAAGGAAGGAGAAGACACAAAGGTTAAGGGAAAATTTGATTTTTCCCTTAGACTAAAAAGGCCTAAAACCGAGAGTCCGAACCATACTACCTAATTTCAAATATTTTGCTCAACAAAACCCCAATCCAATAAATATCCCGATAGAAATATGCATATACTTATCTAAGAATTGTTTTTTTTTAATTGTATACGGTTGCATATTTTTGTGCAGACTTAATTTGGATAGAAAAGTGAAAAAAAAAATGAAAAAAAAAATTGAAACATTTGCACAGTTTGACAAAAATGAATGCAAACCACAGTTTTTTCACCCTCAACAGTTACACAATCTCTTGATACAAGAAGAGAACTATAAAATCCATTTGGACTTCGAGATTATGGGTAGTGAATAGTGGAGAGAGTGAAAGTGAAAAGTGACTTAAATATGAAAGTGTATAGTTAGAAAATAAAAATAAATCGTAGGAAACAATGAACTGTACACAAACGAGTGTAATGATGGGTAAGAGTGGAGAGAGTGCCAAGAATGAGTGCAAAGTTTCAAATATCTTCCTTTTACCTTCCTATATAATAAAATAAAAATGAAAAAGTCTATCATGAACTTTTATCTTTTTCTAAATCTGTTTTCTTTAATTGAAATTTGAATGACTCAACTCTTTCGATTTAAAAATAGAAATTATTGCAAAAAAATAAACGTAACTTTACAAAGATTGCTTACGGATTTGAATCTTGCTAGTTTTTTTTTTTTTCGTTGGTTTGATAATTTGATTGATGTGGAGAGACCACACAATATGTAGCATTGTAAGAAGAGACTCAAATATACAAGGACCAACTGTGATACATGATCCATTTGACGTTATTGGTACAAAAGAAAGCTTCGTTCTGAGAGCCTCAAACTCATCACTTTCTCTCTCAACACTCGTCAACCAAACCGCTAGACATCGGTCCATCAACTCCTTACCACAAGACCAAGCTGAGTTTCCTTTCAGAATCCTTGCCCTATCGAACCGTAAGATATTGGAGAGGTTTGACTCAGATGGTTGGTCAGAGAATGCTCTCATGGTTGCTTTAATGGCTTCGCACCATATAGGACGTCCAACGTTCAAGAATTCCTGCAGTGCCGTCACGGGGAGATTTACGCTCCCCAATTCTGTTTCGTTGCGTCCGCCTTTTCCATGATAATCTGATCCTCCTAGTTTCAGCAGACTGTAGGTATCAGCCAACACGCTAAACACTGTTCAATCAACATTCAAATTCAGTGAACCCAAATAGATAGATAGATAGATAATCGAGAGAGAGAGAGAGCGAGGGAGGGAGACCTTCTAGCTTGCCGTCGCTCCTATAAACCTCGACCCCATGAAGTCCAGCATCTTTCAATCTCCTGATAACACCAACATAATTCTTCAATGCCCACGGATGTGCAAGCACAGCTACACCACCGGTTTTGCATATAAGTTTTACTGCTTCCTCGGCCATAGGCTCACTCCCTCTGCAAAAAACAGTATGATACAACTGATAGGTTTTAAACCGGTACCAACAAACTAAACCAGATAAGATATTTGATTTATCTAAGAGTCTCTAACAATGCCTAAAGGAATATCCAAGACCAATCCAGAATACCCCAAACTCTTACTGCCTAAACTTTCTCCCAGCATGTTAGATCTCCAGTTGACCTATTCTAATATAGTTGATAAACTGTTGAAATCAACTACAATGCTCCTTGAATGGACTAGCATATGGTTTATAATAAACACTTAAAATCCCACAAGGTTCCATAGCGAAGAAGCAGAACTTACGTGGCATAAGCAGGTCCACCATCATGTAAATATTTAGTGAAAGCTTGTCTCAAATTCTCCACGTATCCTGCTTCAAGAAGAGCTCTGGCTACATGCATCCTGCCGGGAGCAACATCCTTGCCTGCAATCCTGGTGACATGTTCCCATGTTAGAGGTATCTTGAGCTTATTCAGTTTCAAGACCATTTCTCTCCCACGGACAAAACGCCCATCCCTTATCTTCACCAAGAAATCTTCCAACTCGTCGTACATAGCTGGACCCGAAGTGCCATAGTAAGCAAGTATATGCACTGGCTCCACAGAACCAGAGTCTCTGGAATTTGGCAAGTAAATCTCTCATATATACTTTTGATGGAACGTTAAAATGGACTAAATAATTATGATTCAGAACAAGGAAGTCAGGGCAAGATCAGAAAGACACACCTCAAACCAAATAATGTGCTGATCTCAACACCCGGAATGATCTTAACTCCGCATCTACGTCCTGCTTCGACTGCTTCTGGGATACCAGCCATAGTATCATGATCCGTTAGCGAAAGAACTTTCACCTGCTTATTTATTTGATCACATTGAGAAGCAATCATAATCCTCAAATATCATCATGCCAATAGCAGTAAACTCATGCGCAATTGTGTAATCATGCTGGAAAGATATAAACCCTTGTTTCATATCATTCCTAAGGAATAGTATCACCAAAAAAAAGAAAAACAACCAAATATACAACAAACCAAAGCTGACCCACTAAAACAGAGGTACAAAGCTATAATCTTTATGGTCACAAAAACCATTTAGTGCATCGAATCGGTTGTGATGGACAAAAACTAATCAGAATCTTAAGATCTTCTATCCTTTTATTCATTCTATCAATTTAATTCAGATCTTCTCTCAATTTAAAAAAAAAAAAAAATATATATATATATATATATATATATATATATATATGAAACTAACCCCATTGTTATGAGCCCTCTCGACGAGCTTCGAAGGGGATAGAAACCCATCGCTGCGATTTGAATGAGAGTGAAGCTCGAACACCAATTTGTCTCCACATCTCAAAGAGCCACTATTGATGGTAACGGCAAAGTCATCAGAGGAAGAGGAGAGAGATGTCGAAGAAGAAGAAGAACCTACGAAGAGCCAATCGGAGACCGATTTGAAAGCCTCTGTTTGATCAGTGTTCATCTTCTTCTGGCTACCACTACCACGCTTCTTCTTCTTCTTCTTCGCCCTTTTCTTTTCGTCACCCATGGCTGGGGTCGATTGTGGGGACTAGGGCAAATGTACCAAAATATGGAGGATGGGTTTTAGAAGCACCGGAAGGACCGTCTTATTAGCGTCGGAGAAGTTGGAAGAGAGTGGGCCAAATAAATAACCATGGAATCGGGTCAAATATTAGATCTGATCAAATTTGGTTGAATCAAACCGAATTAAATAGTTTTCGGTTTATTGCTTGGTTCAATTGGAAGTGTAGTACTTTAGAATTTAGATAACCAATATTATATTTTGTTTTCAATGTTTTTTTATAAAAATTATCGCTTTTGTAAAATTTCTCAATAAAATAGTTAGACTTTAATATCTTTTTATACAAAACTTAATAGTTTTTTTTTTAGGGATTTTTGTCATTTCTGCCCTATTTTTCAAAATTCTTTCCAAATGTGCCATATGTTGTTTCATCTTTTCAAAAATTTCATATCCATTAAATATGGCATACTCAGTTTTACTAGAAAGTCCTTACACTTGAATTTCTATTGATGGTGGCACATGGAGAAAGACGGGCGTGTGATCAATAAATATTTCCCAGACGCGTGGACGAGAATTGATGGAAAACAGATAAATATATAGTAACAAAGTGGTGGACAACATAACAATATCGAAACAAGTCCACGCGAAGTTGTGGACAACATATTAAAGTTGAGACAAGTTCACGTAGTGGTGGACACAACATATTCAAATTAGAACTAGTCCATCCACCCATACCAAGTGGACAACATATAAATGGTAGACAATATTTTTTGAAAACGAGTCCATCTACTGATTTATTAGGGTGTCAAGAACAAACGATCTTCCAATTACACATGATAGACAATATCATACTAGACAATAATAATAACAAAACGATTTTTTCAACTAAAGTTTAGTCTACTGAGTTGTGCGAATTTGTCCACTCCAATTTCTATAACTTTAGAAAGACAATATCACAGTAGACAACAACAAGAGACATGACTTAACTGGAGCAGAGACATGATGATAGACAAAATCTAACACAAAATAGACATTAGAAGAACACTACACTTCATGATAAGAATAACACACCGATTTTGTCTACTGAGATTTAGTCTACTAAGTTTCTATGTTGTCCACAATAAACGCTTCTCTATATTCTAGATCTGACCCATAATGTGACGGGAACCTGTTGAGATTTCTTCCACTAGAATTACACTTCATGATAGACAATATCTTTGTGGACAATAATAATAACATACCGATTTCGTCTACTGAGATTTAGTTTACTGAGTTTCTATGTTGTCCACAATAAACACTTCTCCAAATTCTAGATCTGACCCATAATGTGACGGGAACCTGCTGCGATTTCTTCCACTACAATTTCAAAGGATAATTACAAAGAGCGACGTGTCATATGTATCAAAGGGTTGCCAGAAATTTGGAAACAAAATTATAGTTAGGATAAGTTGATTTGTTTAAAAGAAAAGAGAGCAACACACATAGAGTTGCGTAAGAGTGAACATGGGAGAAGAGGAAGTGAAAGATGAAAAGTTTTTTGTGGTTAGGGTGAATTTTTGTTTTTTTGTTTTTTAAGTTACTTCAGATTTTGCCAAGAATAATTTAGTCTTTCCCTTTTCCCTTATGCCATCACTATATCACATTTGGAAAGACTCTAAAGATTATGACACATTTGAAAAAAAAATTAATTGTTTATGGCATATTAGTTAGATTTCTCTTTTTTTTTTTACAACAAAAATAGTTAAAAGAGTATTCCTTATCTTTCTCTTATTTTCAATTCAAGTATGTACTGAAGAAGACAACTGAAGCACCGACCGACAGACACAAAGTTTTGGATCTCAAATTGTGTCTAGTTTCCAACAATTTGAAGAGGTAAATCCCCCATTTTGGGTTTTGGATTTTGATTATAGATGTCTTTGTTCTAGTTGTATTGTTGTCAAAATGTATGATTTTGTTTACGCTATTACTGGAATTTGTAGAATAAAAATATCCCTTGCCATCGTTAGGGCTTCTTTATGCATAAGAACAAAACAAAAAGATCGAAATTTGGAAAAAATTTCCTGGAGTGGGAGGGTGTAGGAACTTGAGAGGTTTAATTTGGAATGAAGAAGATGGTAGTAGTAGTGAATTAGTTTGGATAAAGTGGGAGCTTAAGTTTGCTCTGCTTAACTTAATGTCTATGTTAAACTGAATTTTATGTTTTTCTCAACAAAGCTGGCCCTTTGTTTCTCTCGTTAAGTGGATAGAATATGTGATAGAGAAGCTGCTCGAGAAATTTATGGATCCGTACCACTGGATTTGGAGTGTTAAGATAGATTCTTTGCCATCATAAGGCTTTGTGCCTACGAACAAAAAATCGAAATTTGGGAAAAGGAGTTCTTAGGGTGGATAGGTTTAGGAAACTTAGGAGGTTAATGTGCTGATGCGATGTGATATGTTTGGAATGAAGAAGATGGGAGAATTCAAAGGTTTTGTTCTCAATAGCTGGATAAAGTGGCTCTGCTTAAGTTATGTCTATGTTAAACTGATTTTTATGTTTTGTCTTAACAAAGGTATGATCTTGTGTGTTTTTTTTACTCTTTGCAGGATCTAAAATAGGTCCAAGTTTCTCACCCAACTGGAGAAAAGAAGAGGTTTAATATAAGAGTTACTAGAAAAAATTTCGTCTTTTGTGTGTTTCACGAACAAGGCGATGATGCGGTACAAAGAGGTATGTATAACTTGCCTTAACCTATATTTAAGTCTGTTTTTCTATTTCTCATTTCAAGTTTGCTTTTTCTTCACTGAAACTTGTCATCTTCTTCAGTTAAGTTATCTTTCTCTCTGTAAGTATATATATATTTTTTTTCAGTCTTTGAACTTATTTTTTGTGTATGCATGAATCAGGAGAAAGAGGTTAAGAAGGAAGCTTTCAGGAAGTATCTGGAGTCAAGTGGAGTTCTTGATTCACTCACCAAAGGTATAATTTCTATTTCCTTTGTAAATTGTTTTTTTCTTTAATCGAATAATTTGACCTGTTCTTGCAAAATAACTTGCTTTGTACTCTTTTGTATGTTTTGGAACGCGATGGGGGTGGGTTTTGAATCTAGTTCTCGTTTCTCTATATGAGCAGAATGACAAGCCTTCCTCTGCTCTAGAGTAAGTCTCTGATTTCTCTATACGAGCAAAATGACAAGCCTTCTCTCATGGGGCTTTTGAATCTAGTTCTGTTCTGTCTCTGTGGTTTTCTTCTTCAGATTCACTCAACAAAAGCTAGGTGGTCCATCTGTTTCTGAGTATGAGAAGCTTCAAGCTGAGAAGTGTGATCTGCAAATAAAGTACAATGAGCTTTTCGCTAAACATCAAGAAACCCTGAGAGAGGTATTGATTGTTGAATAATCTTTATAGTTGTCGATTACATATTACAGTATTAGTTTTGTCATAAAACAAAACAAAAGTGTGTAAATCTGTTTTTGGCTTATTCAGTATATGATTAACGTTTGCAGTTAGGTGAGGTGAAGAACTTGCATTCACGAAACTCTTCTAAAGATGATGCAGACGAACCTGAGACCCGTGAAGACCAACCCACGACTCTTGTCACTCCTCAACACTAAATTTTTTTTCCTTCTTGGTTGTACATGTAATTCCCTTTTCTTCCATCTCCATCAATGCCATTTCGGTTTCCATTTACGGCAGCAGAAGAAGAAAACAAAACCACGCATACATGAGCTTTCAGGGCATAATGACCATTTCTTTGTTTGAGTCTCCAAACTTTTAAGTGTTGTTAGTTTTGAAATGTGTAAAATGTTATTAGAAATGACTAATATTAAAATATGAGTTTAAAATTCAATTGAAATGATTAGTAATTTGAATAATATGAATATCAGATGTTTTGTAATTATATTTGTTCGGCCTCCTGGAGAGAAGTTATATTTTCCTTTGTTTGGTTTAGAACTATTACAAATTTAAAGAAGACATTTTGTTAGATTTTTCCTTTGTTTGGCTTAGAATTGATACAAGTTTTAAAGAATACATCTCTATCACTAATTAATTTTAGCAAATTTTAGAAACTTTGTAGCTAATCTATCCATCATGTGGATGTTGTTAAAAAAAAATAAGTTGTTCTAAATTGAAGAAAAAATTAAAAAAAAACGTTAATATACAATAAAATAAAATAAAATATAAACATCGATAATCGAGGAGATAAAAAAAAAATTGACCAAACAAATCTAACTACAATTTTTTCGGACTACCCTCAAAAATAATTTACTACTTTTAGAATTCTATTATATATATATATATATATATACGTTTACATTTAAGCTTGTTAATTTAAAACAACAAAACGTATCTGGCACAAGAATCACAATGTCATTTTCCAAATTTGCTGTTTTTTGTGTTGTCTTTGTTTTCCTGGCTAGCCTTTATGAATGTATGTTATGTATATCTATTAATGGTTTATTGTTTATCATCATGGACACTTCTATAATCACAATTGAGAATAGAGGAGTTTCTCAAAATAACACAATTTAATTATTTTTTTCAAAAATACAATACTTAACTTTTTTTCAAAAATACTACAAACACAAAAAATGATTTTTCATTGGGTAGAATTTCTTTCTTAGGTTTGGGTTGACAAATTTAGATTGAGATTATAGTTTTTAGAGGTAGAGTTTTGTGTTTAGGATTTAGGGATTAGTTTTTGATAGAAAAAAAAATAGTTCAATCACTTTTTGGTATTTGTAGAAAAAAATACATTTTAGTGGTATTTTTGGAAAAAAAAAACTAAAAGAAATATATTTTTGGAAAAAAAAACTCATTTTAGTGATAATTGCCCAATTGAATACTCCATAATTTTTTCAAATGATTTTTTCTATACAGGTAATTTCTTCAAAGACCTTACTAGTCCACCTTTGAAAGATCCATGCTATCTAACAAGAAATAATGTGTACTGCTGCCGAGATCTTACTTTTAAAGCGACGTATAGGTGCTCTGCCACCTTAACAGAATGTAGGAATAATATCAATAAAAATAATTGTAATCCTTTTGCAAAAAAGAACTAAGAAATTTGACAAATATTAACATGTACCAAATATATTCTTATGTTTACTCATAACACAAGTTGTAAATTTTTATTTATATTCACTATCTACAATTATGTAATGCAAAATGATAAACCTTATTTCTCTTCTTTTTATGTGGTATGTGTTTTTTAAATTAATTAGGTAGACAGAAAATTAATACGTAGTGTATTTTTCTATTTCAATATTTTTGTTGTGTGACTTGGAATTGGTTATGCAAATGCGGATTGTCGGATTGGTTATGCAAATGGAAGTGATTTAGAAGTTACTTTTGTAAACTCTTCTTCTCGTACTTGAGGTACCAATCTTGAAGTACTATTTTAATTAAGGTGTAGATAAAAAACAAAAAAAAGAGTTGTAAATCAAGATTGTATTTTCATCATAGTATTAGTTAACAAGATCCTTGTTTTCACGGACACGGTATCAGTTTGAGCGCACTAATTTGAATGAATTAGTAGCCATCACTCCTAATCAACTTCGGCACAACACACATTTCAGGTTCAGCGAATATTAACTTAGAAATGCCTGCTCATGAGAATGGCGTTCATGAGGATGATGAGAATGGCTTCGCTGAGGATGATGAGAATGGCTTCGCTGAAGATTATGAGAAGTGCTTCGTTGAGGATGATGACTCTTATGTCAATGGCTTCGTTGAGGATGAGGATAATGACAACGTCTCAATGAAAGTTGTTATCAACTCAGATTCTTATGACAAAGAAGCATATATGTAAGGACAATATTTGGGTTAAGGGTGAACCTCTTTATTCACCTCCTTATAAAATAAGAAAACAAAATTTGTATACATTGTTATAAAATAAAAAATTCAAACTGCTCTTTTATAAACCAAACCGATATAAAATTTCGTTTTAATTGTAAAATCTAAATTCTAACCACTTTATTTATAAACTCAACTCGATATATAATTTTATTTTAATTGTAAAATCTAAACCTTACCTCATTTGTAAACCCAAACCGATATATAATTCTGTTCTAATTGTAAAATCTAAACCCTAACCACCTCATTTGTAAACCCATACCCACATATAATTTTGTTATAATTGTAAAGTCATCCTCCTCATTTGTAAACCCAAACCGACATATAATTTTGTTTTAATTGTAAAATCTAAACCCTAACCACCTCATTTGTAAATCAAAACCGATATATAATTTAATTTTAATTGTAAAATCTAAATTCTAATCATCTCATTTGTAAACCCAAACTGACATATACTTTCGTTCTAATTGTAAAATCTAAACCCTAATTCTCATTTATAAACTCAAACCGATATATAACCTCGTTTAATTGTAAAATGTAAACCAAGCTTATATTTAACTTTCTTCAATTAAAAGTATACAAAATTTGTTTCCTTAATTTGTTTTGTTTTTTAATTTTATTTTATTTTTTTTTAAAATAAAATATTAGATAGAAGAATTTGGTTGGTTGAGAGTGAAGGATGTGAAGAATACAATGGTTCACCCCTAGAAGTAAACCTAAGTATTTTTCTATATATAATAAATTACTTAGGACAATACTTGGGTGAACCTCTTTATTCACATCCCTATGAAATAAGGAAATAAAATCTGTATACATCATTGTAAAATAAAAAAAAAACTCAAACCACTCTTTTATAAACCAAACAGACATATAGTTTTGATTTAATTGTAAAATCTAAACTCTAACCATCTCATTTGTAAACCCAAACCGTGATATAATTATGTTCTAATTGTAAAATCTAAACCCTCACCACCTTATTTGTAAACCCAAACTGACATATAATTTTGTTTTAATTGTAAAATCTAAACCTTAATAAGCTCATTTGTAAACCTAAACCGACATGTAATTTCGTTTTAATTATAAAATCTAAAACCTAATCAGCTCATTTGTAAATCCAAACCGACACATAATTTTGTTCTAATTGTAAAATCTAAACCCTAATTTTTATTTATAAACCGAAACTGATATATAACCTCGTTTAATTGTAAAATCTAAACCAAACAAATTATTAACTTTCTTTAACTAAAAAGTATACAGAATTTGTTTTGTTTTTTAATTTAGTTTTGATTTATTTTTAAATGAAATATAAAATAGAAGTTTTGATTGGTTGAAAATGGAAGAAGTGAAGAAGAGTATTCACCCCTAGGGGTGAACCTAAGTATTTTTCAATTACTTATATGTTAGATATTTGCAGTGTTCAAGTATGGTTTAAGATCATCTCTGAATTTAAATGCTTTACCTTGTAAATTGCTCCGATGCTGAAAAATAATTTGACTTTGATGAACTTGAGCAACTTAATCTGCTAATTTCAAGTGAAAAGAAAACTATCAAAATGCTTAACTATTTTGCTACGACCATTAAATAATACGATAAAACAATACATCTTCGTTAGCATGCAATGATTATATATACTAGATTAAAATCCCACTTATTTGTGGTTTTTGCTATGAAAATTTTAAATTCATTAAATATAAAAAATATAAAATTTGAAAATTAAATTAAGTCATCCAAATGGAATGATATTGAATATGCTATCAAATCATTCACCGATCAACAAACTTAAGAGAATTATATTATTTTTTATTTTGATTCTCATAATTTTTTATATTATATTATACTAATTACTATTTTTCTATTAATTGCACATATTTTCTCTTTAAATTAGTAATTTAATAGATAACTTTTCTATTAGACTTAGTCAAATAATACAAATTACTTTTTGGTTTTATATACAGATTACTTTTTTGGCTTTTATTAATTGCACATATTTTCCTTCTCTTAATTTAAATTTTTGTTCCAAAGCTAGCACACAATCTTAATTATTCCAAATATAGCACAATTTTAATTTTGAGAGAAATTACCTAAATAAATAAAAAAAGGGCAATTGACAAAAATAGCACCATTTTAAAATTTTCTTCCACAATTAGCATATATTCTTAAATGTTCCAAAACTAGCACAAAATTATATATACAAAATCAAATGTTTTTCTTCACAAAATAGCTTTTCCTTTCTCTTCACAAAATAGCTTTTCCTTTCTCTTCATCCTTCTCTGACGCTTTATCTCCTCTGGAATCAATCACATATCAACTCCGGCGTTTCACCTCCACGCTGAATCAATCCGACGAGTCTCCAATAAGAATAGTATTGCGAGTCTCTATTTTCAGGTAGAGTCCAAGTAGCGATGGATCTCGCGACGATGAACACTGAGACCGATGAGAGTAAGGAGAAACATGTCGGATCGGCGACGTAGGTCCAGTGAAAGGCTGACAGAAGTGGTGGTGGTGGTGAGAGCGAAGAAGAGCATGATGATTCAAGTGAAGAAGATTATGGCTTATCTCTTTCTCAACGCTACAGATCCGATTCACCACCGAAGAAACTCGGTTGAGATGGATTGATAAACTCGGTTCATGATTAGGAATACATATATACTCTTATCATTTACAGATTTCATTTGCTTGTAAATTTTTCTGAACATTTGCTAAAACTATGTGCGAATATGACGTGTACTGGGAGGTTCATCAACAGGATCTGCAACAGTTGTTGCAGCAATACAGATTATGATATTCAGGAATGACTCTTTGCGATTCAGGAAGATCTTCATGAAAATAATGTATAGTACTCCTACAACCTACACCTAGGCTTCTATCGTAGTATTCACGACGTGCACAAAAACAAATCATTACCCCCACATTGATGAGAAAATCTGTGATACATTGAGGCAAACATAAAAATGAAAAGATTTTAAACACATTTTTTTAGATTCAAGACATTCAAGAAAGATTACATAACATTCATAAACGTTAATTCACACCTACCCTGTTTTGAACACATGAGCTTAGGGATTATGTTAAATTAGATTGTCTTACATTTAGGCAAAACATAAGATAGGTAGCCTAAGTATAATTTAGAAAGGACTACTTGAAATTTTGGAAGGAGTTATTGACATTTAGGAAGGTCTTCCTATAATATCATGCTGGATATTCATATTTGTTGCCTTTATTATAAAACACCAACATGTGCACAATATCAAATCATTATACATCACTAATGGAGTAATATGTGATACAATAAGGTAAAACACATATAAAAATATTTAAAAACACATTTTTAAAAATTTAGGAAGAATTTCATAGCTTTTAGGAAGACATTCTTGAATTTAGGAAGCCTTTCCATAATGACCTGAACTCAAACTTCATCATCATCTTCATCATCAACTCTCTGCTCTCTTTTCTTCCCCTCTATCTCAAGACATTACACAAATCAAAAACACAACAAAAGATCGAGTATCAATCAATCTCAAGAACATCAACAAGTTTCTAATGTAAAGAAAATTTCCCTCCTGGGTGTTCTAATTATATAGCATAAACATCACCTGATCGAGATATATCTAAAAGAATCTCTTTGTAGCTGCATCTGTATCAAATCCTTCTACTCCTTTGACTGAAGCAACACCTCATAAAAACATGGCTTCAGCTCTGCATTGCCCAACCCAAGAAATCAACCTAAACACACATTAACATGAAAACAAATTCATAAATTGATTTGCCAAAGCTTTTTTACCTGTTCCCGTAAGAGGAATGAAATCATCCACAATGACCCATTTCAGCAAAAACATCAACAGCAACACGTCTAAAAAACTTCTCACTGTTACAAAGGACACCATACATATCAAACAGAACCACCGATACTTTCCCCCAATCATCCGCTGTAATTTTAGCCAGAAGACTCTCCTCCGCCACACTCACTATCGTCGACGACGGAAGCACCGTTTAGCTTAATTAAACTTTGATCTATGATCGAAACCCGATGAATAAAGATGCTTTTGATGTGGATTTTGTTGTATTGGAATCAATTGATTGATTTGACAATTAATTGAAAAGATCTGAGATCCAAAATGAATATCTTAGTTTGGAATTTTCACCGCAAGCTTCGTCGAAACTTTAAGATCCAAAATTCGTGAGTTTAATTATAGGAAAAAAATGAATTTTGTTATTTAAATTAAATAATAATTTTAATATATAAAGAGATATAATGCTAGTTTTGGAAAATTTGAGCATGTGTGCTAATGTTGGAAGAAAAACTTAAAAAGTGCTATTATAGGGTATTTCTCTAAAAAAAATAAAAAAATAAAAAAGGAAGGCGAAAACGCAGCAATTGTCTTTGCACAAAACCTAAAAAACTCCAGTTGAATTAGAGAGGCTAGAAGGAGGAGGAGACAGTGAATGAAATCCGTTTGATTTTGAGAAATGATGCAGCGAATGAAATCAGAGATGAAGATGTCATCTACGCTTCTTTTTCGCTGTAACGCTTTTCAATCTCAGATTTTAAACTCACGATAAGATCCATATTTTGGATTCTCGATGTGAAGCTTGTTTCTGGAGCAGAGGAAGTGATGAGTTTAGTGGAATAACGTTTCTTCCCAGAAAAGCCATTGTTGCAGTTTGACATTGTCGTTGTTAATTTGCTTTTTAGACTATGAAAGAGAATCCTCCTCTAGGTCCTTCTTCTTTGATGAGGGTAATCTTAAAGATCTCATCTTTCTTTATTTTCCTAGAAAGATTCCAAATTTTAAACTTAAGTTGTTCAATTAGTGTGTTCTGAGTTTTGACATTGTTCAAATTTGTGATGGGTTCTTAATAAAATTCATTACTTTGTATACTTTTTTGATATTTTCAACTTCTTTTGAACAAAGAAACTCATTTCTAAATCTTTGGGGGTGAGTTAAAAGTGTTACGAGCGTATGTTGTTTTATACAAGATTGGAGAAGATGGGGGGGTTTTAGATGTATCAATGGTGGTTCATAAACACCATGTGTGGCGTTTGTTCACTTGTAATGTTGTAGTGGTCAAGATTGGAGCTTTAGATATATCAAATGATGTTTTATACCATGTGTGGCGTTTGTTCACTTGTAGTAACTTTGTATAGATGCAGATTTGGTCAAAAGAATTGGAGTTGTAACAACACTCCAAGAAATTTAGAAAGGATGTCTCGAATCTAAGGAAGGGTTTCATTAAAAGGAATAAACAAAGAAAACTGAGCATACACGCCACCCTATTGAGTTTTGTTGATGGCTCGAGAATTCTTTCTCATGTTCTTGTAACTTTAAAAATCAGCACCCAACATCCAACACTCCTTGGAAATTCATGAAGGATTACACGAAATTCAGGAAATATTTATTGAACTTGAGGATGACCTTCATAAAAAGTTTGAATTTCAGGATGAACTTAAGGTTGACCTTTACAAAAAGCTTAGATATTGGTAAATACCCGGATATGTTCAAAAAAGATATCATTACCCCCTCACTAATAGAGTATTCTTTCATATATTGAGGCACGTGTCGACAATTCATAGGACTATGTTCCTTAATTCAGTTTTACTTTCTCTGTTTTTAGACATGTATGATGTTTGTAAAACCTTTTTAGATTGTTTTGGTACTTGTATGATGTATCTGCATCATATGTTTCTATTAGCACTTTATTTTATCTGTGATTGAACTTTAGGAAGGATTGTGTGAAATTCAGGAAATATTTTATGTAATCCAGGAAGACTTCCTTGAATCGGAGCAACCAATTTGATTCCCCTTGATGAATATGAATACATCGATCTATGTGAATTCAATATCCATCAAATCATGAACAATAGCCTAATTCTATAATTATTGAATCATCGAATCAGATTTGTTTTGTTTTCATTTTTGATAACATAATTTGGAGTGACAGATTTTGTCTCCGACGAATTCTGAGTTTGATCCTTCATAGTGGTGTTGTTCTCTCGAGAAGAAAGCCGCTATCTGCCTCCACCGCCGCGGTTGCTGGAGGAAGACAATAACAAAGGCTATGATTTCTAGAAATACTGGAAACGACAGAGAAGATAAAAATGACATCATTATAATTAGACAGAGAAGAAGATGAATAATAAAAAAAAAGATATTTATTAGTTTCATTTTAGAGAAATAATTAACATAATAAAAAATGCTACTTTTAGAAAATTGAGCATGTATGCTAATTTGGAAAAAAATTAGTAGGTTTATATAGAAAAGTTAGTAGGTTTATCTAGTATTTCTCTTGTATGAATTAGTAGGTTTATATAATATAAAATACGTTAATAGAAAAGTTATGATAATTAATGTAACCCTTTCCTTATCCCTTTACACGGCGTATTAAATTCCCGCCAAAATCAACCTAATTTACCTTTGTCTTTCGCCGGCGCACTCGTCAAAGGTGGGAATGGAATCGCCGACACAGACGGCGGAGCAAATAGAGTCAATGACTGAGTTTCTAGTGAAGCACTATTCGGATCAGCTCCGCGACATCTCTCTATCTCCCGATCCAAAACTTCACTACCCTCTCTTCATCGAGTACGCTTTCACTTCTCCTCCCTCCCTTTTAATCTTTCCATGATTCGTCGTTCACCTCACACAACACACACACACAATATCTTTAGATTCGCAGAACTCGTTGACGATGATCCCTCTCTATCGCGACTCGTTTTCTCCAATCCTGAACAGTATCTTCGTCAATTCGACGAATCAGCCATTTTAGCTCACGTATGTATGTGCTCCACTCAACTCAATCCTGATTTTGCTTTCGATTTTTTTTTTTAACTCTTACGAATTTTTTAGAAAATTGCGTTGGAGCATATAAAGAAATTTGAGAACAAGATTGGGATTGAGAAGAGATTTATACATGTTCGTATTGACACTAGTGGATCTCCTCTAGAACGAAGCTCTGGTATATATGTGTGTGTGTCTCTCTCTCTCTCTCTCTATTTTTGTTCTATTGGGATTGAGAAGAGATTTATTTTGTTTATTTCTGATTCCCACAGAGACTTTCCCAAGTATTGGCCGAGTTAGAGTAAAGCACCGTGGGATTCTTCTGATGTTGAAAGGCACGGTGATTCGCTCCGGGGCTGTCAAAATGTATGAAGGAGAAAGGATGTACCGATGCCGTAAATGCAAGTTCATGTATGTGTCTTTTCTTCTTTGTTTTATGCATTTGATTGACACCTTCTTGTTCTTGTCCCTATGGCTGATTGAGTTGCTTCCTTCTTATTATATAGGTTTCCTATTTTCCCTGAGTTGGAATCAATTAACTCAATTGTGAAACCGCCCTTTTGTCCTTCTCAGGTTTGTCATATTGTATCACCATTTCATTCTTTTACTACTAGTCTACTACCCTATATGCTCCTTTGCTGTAGTACTACATGATATCTGTCTTTTGTTTTGCGAAAACACTCGTCTCTGAAATCGTGTCCCTAGCTTTTCATATTCTTCAAAGCAACTCATCTTACAGCTCTTAGAAATCTTTTAACTCTTGGTGACAGCGGTCTAAATCTTGTGAAGGCACAAACTTTGATCCTGTAGATGATACAGTAACACGCCATGATTACCAAGAAATCAAAATCCAAGAAAATACTCAGGTTTTGGGTGTTGGGGTTATCCCAAGGTCCATTCTAGTCGTCCTGAAAGATGACCTTGTTGACAATGTTAAAGCTGGAGGTACAACACCATGGCTTTTGTTTTATTCTATGTATTACATATTCTTAATTCCCAGCCTCTGTGTAAGCATCCATTCTAAAGGTATCAACATAACCGTTTTACCTTCTGATACTTGCTTTTCTCAGTAAGATATCTATTGTTTTCGTTTTACGCAGATGATGTTGTTGTCTCTGGAATCTTGACTTCAAAATGGTCTCATGACTTAAAAGACGTTCGCTGCGACCTTGAACCTATGTTGATTGGCAATCATGTCAGGTATATGGCTTCGCAAATGTGATAAATCAATCTGTTTTAATCAATTTTATCAAGGAAATCTATACCAACCATGGCACAAAATTTGTATTGGTTTGTTGCCTCAAAAATTTAACCATCAAGTCGTTCTTAGTTCCCATTAAAGCAATTTCCCCAAGATTTATTTTGGGTCTTGATGAGATTACATTGTCCCATATTGTGAGTTACTAGAAGGCATTACAATTTCAATTATTGACACAATTTCTACCCCTTTTTCACCTGTGAACCCTGCCACTCTCCAGAAGAACTAATGAACTGAAATCAGAAATTGATATATCTTATCAATTGATCGAGAAGTTTAAGAACTTTTGGAGCCACTTCAAAGATACTCCTTTGAAAGGTAAAAACTCATTGTTACTTGGAAATTATTCTGCCTGTTTTTTCTTGCAATTATTTTGGACAACTAATCCCTTGGCTTGCCATCCATTTTGATCTTATTAGCCAAGTAAGATATGGAAGATCTAAAGTATAATTTGTGCTTACCTCTTTTATATTTGATTAAGTCAGGGAGAAATGCTATCTTACGAGGTATCTGCCCCCAAGTCTTTGGACTCTTCACTGTTAAGCTTGCAGGTATGCTGTATGCATTTTTTTTTGTGTGCCAACATCGTCTCTTATTGAATTGTCTAGAAACATTATGGTTCGTGTGCATTTGGTAATATGCAGTTGCCTTAACACTCATTGGAGGTGTGCAGCATGTTGATGCTTCTGGGACAAAAGTTCGGGGAGAATCTCACTTGCTTCTTATTGGTGATCCAGGTTGTTGTCAACCACTGAGTATATTTTTCTTCTGTATATGCATGCCCCTAAAGTTCCAAAGTTTTTGCCGGAACTAAATTGATTTGGAACTTGAGTACCTTACATGAGTTTCGAAAAAAGATAAAAGGTCTTGTGTATTTTCTTGTTACTATTTGATTAAAATCTGTATGGAGAGTGCACTTTCAATGACCCACCTTTTACGGTGATAATATCTGTCAGGCACTGGAAAATCTCAGTTCTTGAAGTTTGCTGCAAAACTGAGCAACAGAGCTGTGATCACAACGGGACTAGGAAGCACAAGTGCTGGATTGACTGTAACTGCAGTGAAGGATGGAGGTAAGCACTGCAGTCTTTTGCCTACTTCTTGTGTTGGGTCCTTTGTAACACCTTTTTTTCCCCCTCGTTTCGTCTTATTAATTTGTTTGCAGGAGAGTGGATGTTGGAAGCTGGGGCCCTTGTTCTTGCAGATGGTGGACTCTGCTGTATTGATGAATTTGATAGGTAGTCTCCAGATGACAGAGGGGAGAAACATTTATTATAAGGATCTTTTGCATTAATCTGTAGTGTTATCTGCTTGAAAAGTTTGATCTTCGATGAACTTGAAGTGTTCTTGTGGTCTTGTGAATCATTAGACTCTTATCACAGACAAGAAACAGTACCTGGTAGAAACTGTTCAACTTATAATGACAAACACTCTTGGATTTTTTTCTGAATTTTTTATATTGCTCTATTTTTCATCGAGTTTGATTCTATTGCTTCGTCCTTGGGAGACTTACCAACTGCTAAAGCGTTTTTTTCTTTTCTGTCTAGAAGCATGACAGAGCATGACAGAGCAACCATACATGAAGCAATGGAGCAACAAAGTATTAGCGTTGCGAAGGTAAACTACTCTACATAATTTTCATTTATATTTATTCTCTAGTTACAGCATCAGCTCCATTATTCAAGTTGTACAACTAAATCAGCTTCTCTCTCTACTGTGTCTTATTTTTTCTTGCTAATTTGAAGGCTGGCCTTGTAACGACCCTTAGCACAAAGACAATCGTCTTTGGTGCTACAAATCCTAAAGGACAATATGATCCTGATCAATGTATCCACTTCAGAAATAGTAGACTTCAAAGTATGTTTTTGCTTTACATACATACCTACTTTTTTTCAAATTCAAGTTAGTGATATCAATTTCAAAAATGCATACATTTTCTCCGTGAATCATTAGTTTGTCGGGCATTCCTTTTTTCCCTCTGCATTTGAATTTTATTTGGTGTATTTGAAATTTCTTAACTGAATCTAGCACTTTCTGTCAATACTGCACTTTCCGGTCCCTTGTTGAGCAGATTTGATATTGTGCTTGTTCTCTTAGATACTAAAAATCCCGAATGGGATGCAGTTGTATCTTCTCACATCCTTGCCGAGGTATGTTCCCTTAAAGAATCTCTATTGTGTTGCGTGCTGACGCAGAGTTTATGTTTGTGATAAAAATATAACTTTTATGTCTTTGATAATTTGATGACATCAACCTAGGTGCAAATAGAGGAAGATAGGTATGTGGATGATCTGACAACTATTTGGCCACTACCGGTGCTTCAAAGGTAGCATAGATCATTCAGTAATCTAGAAGCGTTACAATTGTTCCTTGCGCAGAAGTCTGAGATGGCATATGCATTTGATCTTAGCTAATAATGCATTCATGGTTGCTATTGAATTCTTATATCCTGACCTATGCAGATACATTCAGTTTGTGAAAAAAAACTTCAGGCCTGTTCTATCAAAGGAAGCAGAAGAAATTATTTCAAGTTATTATCGACCTGTGTTTAAAAAAGCGTCGCCTAGGCGAGAGGCGAGGTGATTATAAGGGTGTAGCGCCTCTAGTAGATGAGGCCAGGCGGTAGACCAAAGGCGCTCGCTTCGGGATGCCTTGCCATGGAGCCCGCCTCATCTCGCTTAGCGCCTGCAATAGTAGGAGGTAATATATGGTTAAACCTCAATATCTTCTCAATATTTTCTCAATATTTGCTTACTTAAAATGTTTAAGTTTTAGGCTTTGTGTTTAAGTTTTAAACTTTCGTTGGATTTGCTTCTACTTTGTTTTCATTTCTCTGTTTCAGACTCATGATTGGCTTTTTCTTTGTTTTCAAATCTTTCTCTATGTTTCAATTTCAAATGATAAGCTATTGGTTTTAGACTCAGGTTGTGCTTACATGGTAAGGAATCGATTATTTATGACTAACCTTATGTCTGTTTTTTGCAGTTGCGCCTCATACACCAAAGGCGTGGGGCGAATATCGCCTAGGCGCAGGGCGCCAAACCTACCCTTGCCTCTCGCCATTTAAAACACAGTTATCGACTCCAAAGAAGATCATCGACACATAATGCAGGTATCTCCTGAGGAATACACTTTCCTTTCCACAGATGCTATTTTTGTATTATTAACATGGGGTGTGGGAAGCTGACCATCGTAGAACACTAGAACAGTGTCCAGCTTTGAATCCTATATTCATATAGAAAATTGCTCTGCAAACACATTCATATTGGAGGTAACCAAGATATAAATGTATCAATTTTAAATATAAACATTCACCGATCGAAATGGCTGGAGTGAGCTCTTCTGTAGTCTTGTCTAGAAAATCTCTAGGTCTCATGGGTACAGGAAAACCAACTAAAGATAGAGGTGGGGTGTACTTTTTTGCATGTAATTTGATTATACTCTGAACTGCAGCTAGAACAACTGTGCGGATGTTGGAAAGCTTGATCCGTCTGGCTCAAGGTATCACTTCGGTTGTAAAGTCTTAATCAATACTCTTACTACAAAACACAGAAGGGAAAAAAGGGTATTAATGGTATAATGGTGTCACAGCTCACGCAAGGCTTATGTTCAGAAATGAGGTCACACGATTAGATGCAATAACAGCAATCTTGTGCATTGAATCATCGATGACCATTTCAGCTATCGTAGACAGTATGGGGAATGCACTGCACTCTAATTTCTCCGAAGAACCAGATCAGGAATGTATCCTTTTTCAAGCTTACTTAACTTTTGTGCCTACATACATATGTCCAAAGTTTGCTTTAATTAGTTACTTACAGTCGTGAACTGGAGCATTTAACACCTGAAGTTTTTGTATTTGTATTCCCTAACATAAAGCAACAAACAGACGCAAAGCAAGAGAAGATCATCCTTGAAAAACTAAGAGGAGACGACATCTATTAGCATTCTGGCTTCGATGAGTAGTGACCCGCAGAGAGAGAGAGAGAGACAGAGATAGGTTTGCAGCTGTAATCTCCTTCACATTTCTCCTGCAAGTTTTTTGTTTTTTATGTATAGATGGCGTTCTGTGTGATAAGGTAGGTTTTCAGACGGATTCTAAAGCACTAGAGCATTATCAAAAAAAAAAAGAAATATATGCAAGCATGATTGGCCTTAACCAATGTCAAAAGAAACATTCTTCTAATTTCATCCAAATAATCGTGAACTCCAAAAATGTAGTAATCTTCGATAATTTTTAACTGGAAGATATCTCATCAACATTTAAAAAAAAAGTTATAATATAATAAGAAAAAGTATTGTTATATTTCTTTTAAAAAGTTATTTTGAAATAAAATAAAATAAAAGAAAGATAATAGTAAAATCATAATTTGAAATCTTAATAAAATCTACGAAATTTAGTTATTAAAAATAATTTTATTGTCAACTTGAATGTAAAATCTTAGTTGAAATTCTGATTGGTTTATATTTTTATTTTAAAAAAATATAGTAATTTTCGTCCATAATTTTATTAGAGAGAGAAAATAATTTTTTTCACTAATAATTATCTGTATTTTTTAAAAATCTTAGCTGTTAATTTTTTTTATTATTTTCTTTCAAGTACAAATTAGTTTTGATTTGAATATATTTTTTTTTACTTTTCTAGATTTTTTTTTTTATTTTTGATCTGTCAGTGTTTTTTATTATTTTTAATTAATTATATTTATTTAATTAATTAATTAATCTTAATTAAAATTTTTATTAGCAATTGAATGTAATTTTTTACACATTTTAAGGTTAGTTTCATATTTGTACTTCCCAATTAATATACAGTAGTAGGATGTTACAAAATCTGTATTAGAAATTTTGAGTACACTTAATCCCTAACTTAAAAATACATATTTAGGGTTTCTTCAAAAAAATAAAAACCTTCCAAGTCACCATAATTTTTTGTAAACTATACATTTTATCTCCAGAAAATGCATTTTAATTATATAAAATTAAGAATAATACACTCACCATCTTCATCAACATCTCAAGTTTGTAAAAGGACAATTAATATAATTTTAAGGGAAAATCACGTTTTAAACCTTCAAAGTGTCACTGGGTACCACTTTAAACCTCGAGAGAATTTCACTAACACTATAAACCTTTAAAATGATTTTACTAACACTTTGAACCTTTAAAATGATTTTACTAACACTTTAAACCTTAAAACTAACTTTTATTTTTGTACCGCCATAAAAAATAACGGAATAATAATATCCGTCAACGCGAAATAGTTAAACTATGTTGGTTTAATTTAAATTTTAATTATTTTATTTTTTATAAATAAATAAAAAGATAAAAAAGTAAATTTGTGTTCATCTTCATTGTAGACAAAACTTTTACGATGTTACACTTCACATTATTAATCTTTTTAATAAATGCATTTCCACTGGATGCTGATTCAAATTGATTGACTTCTCATTGGAAACCAATGAATCTTCTATATATATATATTTTTAACAACAATCTTCTAAATATATTGTCATCTTCAATTTACATTTGTCAAACGTTTTAACCTTACCTCTGATTCTTCATTTTTTTCTCTGATTCTTCATTTTTTTCTTTGATGTATATTTTTTTTTTATCAATCGTCATAAATAATTAAATTAATTCAGCAAGTATTTAAATCAAATCAGGATAGTTTAACTATTTCACGTTGACATATATTATTGTTCCGTCATCTTTCGTGGCGGTACAAACATGAAAGTTAGTTTTAAGGTTTAAAGTGTTAGTGAAATCATTTTGAAGGTTTATAGTGTTAGTGAAAATATCTCAAAGTTTAAAGTGCTACTGAATGTGAAAGGTTTAAAATGTGATTTTCCTTAATATTAAATCGAAACTCAATGCAACGTGGAATTTAAGTCCATTTTTTAGAATTTTGAAACTGACTTTTTGTTTCGTGGGGTCATTTATCATCCCACCACATCAAAACAATGACCTTATTTCCTAATCAACGAAATTACGAAGACGAGTGTCATATTAGGGCGATGGTTTGGAACGCTAAGATACTTGGCCATATAATGTGCGTACTTGTTGAACACGGGTTCGAGAACTGCATCTCCAAAATGAGCAACAAGCAAAGGTTCGGTGATGCATCTTGCCCACCTTGCATGCTTTATACCAGCTTCCATGTGAGATGATTGGTCCTCATCATTTTCTTCCTCAAGGTCAATTTTGTACGGGACAATATGGTCGAATTTATCAATCTTTTTGATCTCGAAGGAACCTTCCTTGAAGATAACATCCCTCACCTCTTGTTCACTTGGATTGTAGAATGGCATGTTAAACGATTCCATTTCTGATTGCTTAACAAACCCCTACACTCACATTCTCCCAACAATGTATTACTTGGTACGTAGACGAGTACTGTTTAAAAAGATAAAGAAAAAAAGGGATGCTTATACCTCGGATGCTAGATCGCGGAGGCAATCGGATAACAACGACCAAACTTGGAAGCAGTCATTGGATAAAGTGTTGGAAGCCTTTCTGCCTACGAACGTGAGAACCATATGTCCATTATGCACTATCTCTTCTGAACGCATTTTAAGGAAAACCGAAAAATCATTCTTGAACTGATTCAAATAACTCTTGTAGACATTTGGAGTGTATGGATGTTTAATATGAATGCTTTTTGTGTTGCCCTCAAGACCGTCTGGAATTTTAGAGAGCCAATGGATACTAAAAGCTGAATGAACAAAATGGAGAGACTTTCTTGGGAATAGCCTTGAGTAGAAAGAACCGGGGACTCCCGAGACAAAGCACCTTTCTTTAAATTCCGTTTTTTGCTTCTTTAGGAAAGAAGGAACCAACTTGAAGGTTGTATTGAAATCGTTCTCTGGAAGATCGTTCAAATAACAATAGATTTCTGGTGGGGTTTTGCCCATTTGTTGGTACGAGTCCATGATCGTGTTGGCTATCGCGGACATGGCCAACACCGTGTTTTGTCCAGTAGAACAACCCAAGTCTGTCACTTTGATGAAATCAGGAAAACCAATTTTCTCTAGCATTTCTCTTACGTTTTTTGTCATCACATGTTGTATCTTATAGAAAACACTTCTCTGTAAAATCCCCAAAATTATATCTTAAATTGACTAAGTATGAAAAAAAAAAAAAAAAAAAAAGAAACTCAGAGCTTATGAATAGAGTTACTTTGTCAATGATAAATTACATATCTATCGGCCTGTTGGCATAATTATAAACAATAAACTCACATGTTACTAGGTTAAACTTCTTCGTTTACAATCAGAAATGGAACAATTGTGGTATATATCAAACAAAATCAAGATTTGGTTGAAATTTTGCTAAATGAAAGGTTACCAAAAAAAATTAATTATTGTCAAAACGCTTAGTACTTTTTTTTTTTTCACAAATCAAAACGCTTAGTATATGAATCAAAATATAATACGTAATTCCTATATCATCACAATTCGTCATAGAGTGTTTATTAAGTACCTGATAATGTGAATTAGTAGCGTAACTGTGTTCTCCTGTTCCTCCTTTCATACTAAGAGCGTCCACCAGTGAGTCCCTAACGTATACACAAACTTTATTTAATCAGAATAATTCAAAATTAGGAAATTAGGATTCCAGATTCATAAACACACAATGGTTAGGTTGAGCATTTTAATGAAACCGAATACAAACCAATTTATCCAAACCCGATATGAGACTAATTCTTTTTACTAATCTAAAATCCATGTCAAGATTTCCACCACAAACCTAATCTAAACAACCAGACCAAACAAACCACAGTGCCTAGCTCACTACAAAAAGAGACCATGATTAAACACATCTTCCCATTATACCTTTTGGGTTTGTTTGTTTTAGTGTATATCAACAAATAAAATTGATTACAATCTCATCTACCCACATTGTAGCTCTAAAGAGAGAACTAACTCCAAAGAAAGAAAAAAAACAAGAAGAAACAGTGGGACAGTTACATAGTTACAAGAAATTAATCATCCCGTTTCAGTTGAAGATCGAGGAATTGAATCATTACCTTGAGGGAGACATGATGCGCACAATATGCGTGTATACAATTTTCTCGATCCAACGTATATGGTTTAAGATTAGAAAATATGGCTTGAACTAGCTGGGATAATACATACTATATACATGCTTGAAAACTTCAATAAAAAAATTCTGAGTCATTTTTTCTGTTTGGTATGTGTTCTCGAAACTATCACTATCACATGCTTAAGAGCCACTTGCATGAAGTAGCACCACAGAGATATATATTTCTCACACTTAACATTATATTTGTATCTATTTTTTAATTTTACGACAGCTGAAATCGGAATATAAAAACAAATTTAGCAAACAGGATAACTTATAAATATAAAGAAAACGTAATTATTTTGAATTAAAAGATATAATTGCCGTGAAGAACCAGGATACTTCACTAGAAATATCAATAAAAGTGGTTAGGCAATAATATTTTCTAACGTAAGTAATTTTAAAATCCAAAAAATCTTTTTTTTTTAATTGTATTACAGAAAAAAAAAAAAAAAAAACAATAAACGGTTTTCCTGTCAATGGGCCATACACTTTGAAATGAGAATCAATTGTGAAGATGTTGGGATAACTATGGTGATTGCTAAAGTTTGAATCGCTTGGTGTCTCCATTGATGAATTTGGGATTTGAGAATATCAAGTCTCCAAAAACAAGATATGAATCGGTTCACAATAAGCAGCAACAAAGTAGTGCAAGAGAAGATGATATCAATATTAAACAATTTTGGAATGGATAATAATAGCTTTAGTTTTCTTGTGTGCTTTATTTTTCTTGTGTGCAAAGGAAGTCATCATTAGCTAGGAGTTGATTTTAAAGAACAAAATTTGCAAATTTGTTGTAAGGTTAGTGTATATTTACTCCCTTATCGTTTTTCTTTAGGATGTTTAGTGTATGTGCTTTCATGTGTTGATGATTTTGCACAAAGCTGCTGTAATTTTGAAATACCAACTCTTGTATTCGATTTTATAATAACGAATGAAGTTGATGTTTTTAAAGAAAAGAAATTGAGAAGAATGAGAAACTGAAAAAGAAAATGATAAGAGTAAAAACTCATCCTATAACCAACTAGGTAAATTCTTAGATTTTACATTATCATTTTTTTTAAAAGATTAACATCTAATCTGATATATTTAAATACAAAATATCTTCTATTATTGAATGGTTTTAAACCACAAAAGTAATTACTTACAATAAAAATCATTAGAATAAAACTCAATGTACATATTTTCTTTTATATGATTTTCCTGATTATCAATGATAAAAAAAGTTATTACAAAATAATATGACGTAAGAAAAAAGAAAATGTTATTTGGGCTGTAATATTTTTCAGTAAATAAATGAAGAATTTAGTTTACTTGGAGAAGTGGAGAGAGAGAGTCCCGTCTCTCAAAACCTACGGCAAACGCAGCCACTTGGTTTATTCAAAACCTTGTAATAAATATAAAAAACCCACACATTTTAGTAACGCTCTTGTCCTAACAACTTCAATCGCAGTCATGAGCGCTGCTGCGACTACAAGACACACCTCGTGGATAGTGGCTACCGCGGTTGCCGCCGTGGAAGCTCGTTGGAACTATCCTCTCCGTTTATTTAACAAAGATGTCAAGGCTCGTCTACGTGCCATCGCTGTCACTTCACGTCCACCTTCTTCTTCTGATGATGATGTCGTCAGAGACAATAGTCATCCTATGCCTAAATCTGATGCTTCCATGGAGAGAGTTATGGGCCTTAGCTGCTTTGGCCCAACCACTGTTCGATTTTAGATCTCTTTTGTCGTATGTGATTTTTTTCATTTTTTTTTCACTGTTTTCTTGAATTTTTTGCATCTAATTTTCTCTGTTGATAATTCTTGTAATTTCTCAGAAAATTTATTGATAATTCTTGTGGTAGCCTAAGTCCATGAATCGCAAATCATTTAGTTTGGTATTTGATAATTGAGGCAAATCACTCTCTTTTACAACATTCTCCCTAGAAGAGAGAAATACACCAAATCATTAAAAAAAAAATGGTTTTGGTTTAGAAAGATAAATTACCATTGATAATATAAACATATATTTTAGAAGAATGAAAAAAAATAAAAATAATAATAGACATAGTTTTGAGGAAGTTTTATTTAATTTCTTTTTGTTTTTGTTTTTGTTAGCGTCTAAAGTAAGATGATGAAGAGATTAGTGGCGTGAAGGCGACTCAGAGTTTGCTTCTTCTTCTTTAGCTTGTAATTGCTTTGTTTCAGCATTTGGCACTTTTTTGTTTATCAAAGGCTCTATCATTTGCTCTAAGTCATCCAAGTCTTGCGTGACTTTTTCCACCTGCATATTTAAATTTTGACTTCTCTAATCACAATCAAAAGTTCTGATATGTTGACCCAAAAAAAAAAAAAAAATGGGACCCCTAAAACATATGTTGAAAATTTAGTTCGATGTTATTAATTTCATTTATCAGTTTGAATGATAAAGTGTACCTTGTGAAGGAAATCTTGGGTTAGATGTGCTTCATGAGCAGCAACTTCTGAAATGTGTTCCAGAACCAAAGCTACTTGTTTCATTTTACTTTTCTCGGGTAGTTTCTCTGCCATTGCTTCAGCCATTTCGTCGGTCGCTGTCGCCACTTTCTCCACCATTTCTGCTACAGCCTCTACCCCTTCTACAACCAACCCCGCCTCTCCTACATCACATCAGTCCAATTTATGGCAAACACAAAATAAGCCTATATATAACATAAAAGAGCTATGAGTAATGCATAGAAGAATAATGAGATATTACTATATTCGTTACCTTCGATACGTTTGAGTTTCTGTATCCTTTTGTTGTTCCAGAAAGATAACACGAAGGAAATCACTGAACCTATAACCCATCTCCCCCTGCCAGTTATTCTCCAAATTAGTCCCTAATGCATTGATCAAGATTGAATAATCTAATGCAAATTGATTCGTACGTATATCATAAGCTACCCTATTGTTCCATTCGATGTGTATAGAGAGAAAGAAAGCGAGAGAGGGGAATTACCAAAAAGGAAAATTAAACCATTGGCTTGGAGGAGAAGGTTGCATCTTGGAGTCGTTGGAAACATTGCTTAAGTATCTCCCAGCATTAACCGGACTTGATAACTTGAGACCTTGAGGACACATTTGGTTATGATAGTCTCTCCCAAATCGAATAATCGCCGGATATGGATTCATAGACGTCTTCCTCTCGACGTTGTTGTATATTTGTAAGACCTCCGCAAGGCTCTGCCTATACACCGCAAAACCTCCACTCTGCATTCTCCGAGTCAGATACATTTTCAAACCGTTTTCTTGAAATCAAGATTCTGAAATTTTCATAGACACAACTTCAATTATATATACACAGTAATGTTTTTATTTTGTGTGTGATATTGGTGAAGCGTATGCTTAAGATAAAAGGCTTTTACGTGTAGTAACGCTTCGGGATAGATGTTGAACACGCCAAGAAATGTGGTTGTCTTTTTTTTTTCTTCTATTAATATATTTGTTTATATATCTTACTTATCTGTATTAACATTTTTGAAATTACATTTTAGAGAGAAACCTTTAGATTATTCATAACATACTTTGAATAATTATATATTTTCCGGATATTTACGAAAACTTCACATGATATATCTATGAATAATTGTACTTTTCAGATAGAGCCATAGAGGTTATACTTTTCTTTGTTTGGTTAAAAAGTACAAATTAAAAAGACAGACAATTTGTTTGCACTTGCAACTAGATTTGTTTGGTTTTGGTTCGAGTAACGTGCGTTGAAAAGGAACTCTAGTGCATTCTAAGTGAGGAGAATTCACCTTTGTCATTTTTTCCCTATTTTGTAATTCATAAAACCACTGTTGGTAGAAATTCATCCAAAAAAAAAATAATACTATATAAGTTGAAAATGACTATATTGCAATTTTCTTCTCAAAATAATAACCAATCAAAAATTATATTAAACCATCATTAATTGGATATATAATAGATATTAAATAATTTATTACTAATTTTTAAGATAAATGTTCTTTATCAATTATTAAAAGAAAAATTGTAGCTAATTAATTAAATCTTGCAACGATGCATTTGGCATGTGGTTGTTGTTACTTTATATCTTTGGAACTTATTAATCAAATATAAAAACAAATTAAAGGTGTATATTAATAAAGACTAGCCCATCAATATTCGGGTTCGGATCGGGTATTTCGGATAAAAACTAGGTCTGGGCATTCAGGTACTCGTTCGAGTTTGGATTGGGTATTTCGGATTTTCGGGTTTTTGGGTTTAGAGATATAATACCCGTTTGCGTATTTCTAGATTTCGGGTTCGGATCGGATTACCCGAAGTTCACAAAACTCAAAATTTTAGTATCTAATTTAGTCTAAATTATTCAGTAATACGCAATATATCTAAAAATTTAGAGTATTTTTTATCCAAATTTACTAATAAACAGTTTAAATACTTCAAATTATCTAAATATCTAAAAATCTGAATATTTTGAACACTTATATTATTAAAATTATAATTACTACTAATAGATTACTACTATATATTAATAATGTGGATATATTCGGATACTCGTTCGGATTTCGGTTCAGATCGGGTTCGGGTTCGGATTTTCGGATTTAGAGATTTAGAACCGTTCGGGTATTTTACAATTTTGGATATAGATTCGGATTGGACTTTTTGGATCGGGTTCGGATCGGATCTTCGGATCCGGATAATATGCCCATGCCTACAATATTCGATCAGAAAATGGAAATAAAATTAGCCAAACAAATCTAACTACAATTTTGGATTACTCTAGAAAATAATATACCATTTTTAGAGTTTTATTTTTTTATATATAAGCTTTTTGTGTGTTTGTGTGTAAAATGTTAATACAGAACAATAGAACTTGTGAAAGCCCCCTTGGCCCAATGGTTATATGGTTTATCATTCATTATTTATCATCATCGGTACCACTATAATCATAATTGAATACTTAAAATGGTTTCTTTATATAGGTTATTTCTTTGAAAAAATTATTTTTAATTTTAACTACTAAAATTTATAAAGTATTAACATGTAAAATTTATTTTGAAAAAAAAAATTGGCATGGTCATGCCTTCAGTTACAAAGTTCACCATTGCTTTGAAGAAAACATCTTTAGAAATAATGAAGATATTTTGAGCCTCACATAATATGCAGTTTACTTTTTTCGCGATTCAGTTTTTTGTTTATAGGATTCTAATAAAATAGAATGTACATTTTAATTTCATAGAAAATAGAGAAAAAAATTGAAGAATATGTTTTCTAACAATTCAGAACATGAAGAAATATATTCTAATTTTTGTAGAACAAAGATTAAAATATAGAATATGTATTAGTATTCTAATTACAATAGGACATAAATAACTTCTACATTTCATAAAACATATAAAATGTGTAGAATACATTATTTAAATTATGTAGAACATGTACAATATATATAATACACATTCTAAACTCATTAGGTGTATTCTAAACTTTGTAGATCATATTTTATCCATCTAAAATGGCAATAAAAACAACATATTTTCGACGTTATATGGATTTTCACGTCTTATTCATTATTTTCCTAGGAATTTATCTTAATGGTTTTTTGAAATTTTTTTGACTAAATTAACTATAAATGGCAATTGAAAAAGAGTTGACATTTGTTAATAGAATCATCAATGGATCAATGTTTAGATATTTATTTTTATTTCCAATATTCCATTTTGATGGTATTTTGAAAAATATCTCTTTTTTTTTTCTTACGACTTAGATTAAATTGTCAAATACACAAGTATCATCACTCCCAAAATAAATAGTAAAATTTGCATCTACACCTACTTTCATACAAAGTAATATCACCTACACCCACTTTATGCTAGACATATTCTTTTACTATATGAAATGACAATAAACCCCTGACTAAATTTCTTCTAACTAAAAAAAAGAAAAAAAAAAACTCAAACATCTTCTTCTTCATCGTTTCTTTTTATCTCTCTTTCTCTCCTCCATTCAGTTTCTAGGGGTTTTACAAATGGCAATGACCAATGTGAAAACGTCAGCGACACCGTTGACCACCGTGGGATCGCCGCCATAAGATCTAATACCGGTCGATGAAGAGCCGCCAGGTTCATCATCGTTAAGCCTTTGAGATCGGGAGCTGATTCTCTTTCTGTTTACAACACTACTTCTGAAATTTGCAAGAACACTTTTTGGACTTGTAGGTGCAGACATGGCGGAGAGATTTCCTTACTATGGAATCAAATCAAACCTAATAAGCTATTTGAACAGACTACTTGGTCAATCCATGGCGGCAACCGCCACTTACATCACCAACGCTTGGTCTGAAATCACTTGGTCAATTTACGGTGGCATCCACCGCTAATACGAGCGATCAGAGCAGTATTGAGATTTCTTTTCTTAAGACAACAAAACAAAGTTGTATTTAATTTTCTAAATTCAGTTATTTCTAGGGGTTAATGACCACATGGTCATAGTTTAGTGGATGTGCTTGACTAGTCAATAGAAATTTTTGTGTGTAGTTTGTGTTTCTTTCTCCCATCTAGTGAAACGACCGCACCCGGATTCCTAATCCTCACATAGGATCCACGGGAAACGATCTCACCGGAACCCCATAATTCCGACGAGACAACCGGCGTAGAAATCGCTTCTTACAAAAACTTCCACAAATACACCAAACACCACCTCATCTAGTTACTGAGTCGCACAACCAACCACTCCTAGCGACCGAGTAACAAGAGAGGTGGGCTGGAATATTTGATTCCGTCCAGCCACGGACAACACTTCCCCACAATTATTCCAACTCACTATCAACTCCTCTAGTGTTGAACGGCACCTCCACCTGGTGTCGAACGTCACCCATCGCACCACTTGCGAACCAACACGCACACCGACGTTCATGGAATCACTTCCGTCAATCTCTCCTCATCCAAACCTATCTCCAGCTGTTATCATCTATTTTTTCTATAATATCTATTAAAATTTGTTTGTCAATGTTTTTTGTAATTATGTTTTATTGTTTTACAATTGCATATTCCATGAGAGATATCTCCAGCTATGTCACTTTCATCTTCTATTATGTCTAGAGAGGGGTCGCTACTAACTTCTTCTGAATTTTCAGTTTCTGAAAGAAGTAATTTTTCTAGTTTTTCTTTAATGTCTTGTTGATCGTGAAATATTTCATTGATTTTTCTTTTCATTTTACAATCTGTAGATTTATGTCCTGGCCTTTTACAGTTCCCACATATAATTTTCTCTTTTCTAGATGGCTCTCTAGGGTTTTTATTTTTTGTATAGTATGAGTTAGAAAAATTCTTTATATATATATATTTTTTTTATTATATGGTTGTGGATAAAAAAGTTTATTTTGTTTACGTAGTTTTTGTCTTTCTCTAGAAGGTGCAGTGAGACGATTATAACCATATTGTTCACAAAATGAGCCCATAGTTTCTCCAAATTTAAATTTGTTGTTTTGTTGTTTATCTTTGTGTTCTTGACATATTTGTAGTCCTTCATTTTTAACAAAGGCAAACAATTGACCATAGGTTATTGTATCCCATGGTATTGGTTGTCCTCCGGAATAATATTTTAGTTTATTAATTAATGGTTCTGCGAAAAATGATGGTAATCCTGCGATGAACCTTTTGTTCCAGAAGGGTTGATTGCAGTCAGTTCTTTGAAACATGTTGGTTATAAATATATCTTTATACCATTTAAAGTCTCCTAGTGTTGGACATCTAAGATTTGTTAAAATAAGTTTTTTGCTTGTTAGTTCTTCAGAAGGGTTTCCTACAAAGTGCATGGAAATGGTGTGGAGTAATACTTATACAACGTTTTGAACTTGGTCTTCTTCATAAAAACCATCTTCTCCTTCTACTCTTCTAGTTTCAGTATGGTATATAATAGAATTTTGAGTTTCTATGCCTAAAGCATTGTCCCACCAAAATTTTAAGGCTCCATTAAAGCCTGAGATTAACATGACACATGCTTGTTGGTCGGTCATTCCTTTAGCTTTGTAGGATAGGGTTGCCATCCTCATTTCTTGAAATAAATTCATCATTTCATATTCGGATCTTCCATCTATATTCCATTCATATATACCTTCTCCATTGTAAAAGTTTGTTGAGGGAATATTATGATGTTCTTCAAATAGTAAGTCAGGTGGTGAGTGTCTTTGATAATTTGGTTTTTTTGATGGTTGGAAGTTTCTTTTTATTCTATTTATTTCTATGTCGGTTTCAGTTGAATATTTTCATCAATATTATTTATTCCCTTAGCTTTGTCTATTATATCTAGTCTACTTGAGATTGATTTTAAAATTTCATTTTCTGGAAGTTTAATAGGTTTTGTTAATGGTTTGAAGAGAGGTGGTGAGATTGCGTTAAAGGGCGGTGATAACGGTTGATAGTTTGTTGTTATGTTTTTCTCGTCTTTTTCTAGTTTGTTATCAAGGTTATCTATTTGTCATGAAATACTATGTAATATTTGATTTTGATAATTATTTTGTTCATATACAATCTTAATGTCAGCCATATATTTTGAATCTTTATCATCTCGGTTTGCCTCGGTTCTAAAAGGTGTAGCTATTACTTGTCTTTGGGGAGTGTGAATTTTGATGTCTTTTAATGGTGGGTGGACTGATTTGTGTATTTCTCCGTCAGTCATTTCCCATGTGTGGTATAATGTGGAACTAGCGTTTATTGATTCATTCTACACTTTCCTCTGATTTAGTGCTAGCTTGGCCAGTTCTGTACTCAGAGAAAGATGAGCGTGGCTAGAATGAACTAAATTTCAATGATGGTAGATCTCTAAAAGAACCAAAGTTTAATAATACTTTTCCATCATATTGTTCTGTTATACTTTTAATAGTTCTTTGTTCAAAGTTTCTTGGTGGTTGAGTAATATTAATCTTCCGTTGATCAGGAATTGTAATTTCAGTCCATTTTAATTGTTTAGGTGTGTATGTAGAGGCTGGTGTATCTTTACTATGTACAGCTAATATTGTTGTTTCGCTTTTATCATCTTGCAATAAACATCGTGGGTTAAACTCAGATGTAGATTGCTTAAAGTAAATTCGATACAATAACAAATAGCCATGTCTTTCTTGCTGAAATTTAATTTCATGCAAGTGTACGTTTAGAACTAAAGTATTAAATATTGTAGGATCATGTAGGCTTAATTGAAAATTGGGTGCACAGTTAAAATATATAGCTCTGTTGCATAAGTTTGATTGTACTGCTCCTAATAAGGAGTCCTCAAATTTTGAAAGTGTTTTATCTCTTAATAACATGAGTATTGGAGAATCAATCCCTGTTCTATATAAAGGTTTAATTGCTATTTGTATTAGACCAAAATGACACAAAACCCGACCTGAAATTTTGCTTCGGTTATCTTCGACATAATTTTCAAACAACCGAATACCCGAATAACCGATCCGACCCGACCCGAAAACCTGAACTCGCAGGCACTTGTTGTTTTACATCGTAAGAGGAGGAGGAAGTGTTGGCATGTGAGAACGTACGGGCAAAAAAAGAGAAAATTTTCCTTCTTCCTACTTCAGAGATACGAGAAGTGCTGGCGAAGAAGAGGCAAACGAGAAAGCTTTTCCTTCTTCTTTGTTGTCTTTGATTCTTGTGTGCCAAATCTGCAAACCAAAGACAACAAGTTAGTGGTGTTTCTATCTCTCTACACTTATTTATTTCCTTTGTCTTTGGTTTGCCTCTTGTGTGCCAAATCTGCAAGCCAAATCTGTAGATCTCTCTACAGTGATCTACCATCATTGAAATTTAGTTCATTCTACCCACGTTCATCTTTCTCTGAGTACAGAACTGGCCAAGCTAGCACTAAATCAGAGGAAAGTGTAGAATGAATCAATAAACACTAGTTCCACTTTATACCACACATGAGAAATAACTAACGGAGAAATACACAAATCAGTCCACCCAACTTTAAAAAACATAAAAATTCACACTCCCCAAACACAAGTAATAGCTATACCTTTTAGAACTGGGGCAAACCGAGATGATAAAGATTCAATATATATGGCTGACATTAAGATTGTATATGAACAAAATAATTATCAAAGTCAAATATTACATGCTATTTCACGACAAATAGATAACCTTGATAACAAACTAGAAAAAGACGAGAAAAACATAACAACAAACTATCAACCATTATCACCGCCCTTTAACGCAATCTCACCACCTCTCTTCAAACAATTAGCAAAACCTATTAAATTTCCAGAAAATGAAATTTTAAAATCAATGTTAAGTAGACTAGATAGACTAGACAAAGCTAAGGAAATAAATAATTTTGATGAAAATATTCAATATGAAACCGACATAGAAATAAATAGAATAAAGAGAAACTTCCAACCATCAAAAAAACTATATTATCCAAGACACTCACCACCTGACTTACTATTTGAAGAACATCATAAATTTCCCTCAACAAACTTTTACAATGGAGAAGGTATATATATGAATGAAATATAGATGGCAGATCCGAATATGAAATGATGATTTTATTTCAAGAAATGGGGATGGCAACCCTATCCTACAAAGCTAAAGGAATGACCGACCAACAAGCATGTGTCATGTTAATCTCAGGCTTCAATGGAGCTTTAAAAATTTGGTGGGACAATGCTTTAGGCATAGAAACTCAAAATTCTATTATAAACCATACTGAACTAGAAGAGTAGAAGGAGAAGATGATTATTATGAAGAAGACCAAGTTCAAAACGTTGTAGAAGTATTACTCCACACCATGACCATGCACTTTGTAGGAAACCATTCTAAAGAACTAACAAGCAAAAAAACATATTTTAACAAATCTTAGATGTCCAACACTAGGAGACTTTAAATGGTATAAAGATATATTTATAACCAACATATTTCAAAGACACGACTACAACCAACCCTTCTGGAACGAAAGGTTCATCGCATGATTACCATCATTTTTCGCAGAACGATTAATTAATAAACTAAAAGATTATTCCGGAGGACAACCAATACCATGGGACACAATAACCTATGGTCAATTGTTTGCCTTTGTTAAAAAGGAAGGACTACAAATATGTCAAGCACACAAAGATAAACAACAAAGCAACAAATTTAAATTTGGAGAAACTATGGACTCATTTTGTGAACAATATGGTTATAATCGTCTCACTCCACCTTCTAGAGAAAGACGAAAACTACGTAAACAAAATAAACCTTTTTATCCACAACCATTTAGTTTTAACAAAATAATAGAAAATATCCTTCTCCAACACTATTTAAACAAGTAACTACTGGAGAATTACAAAGAGAAGTTAAAAATTTAAAAACACAAATAAAAGAATTACAACAAATAGTTCACCAACATCATATTCACCAGTTGCAAGTAGACGCTAGATTAGCCCTTATAGAACCAAAAGTCCACGAATCTCCACCCACAACAATGGACAAACCCTCCACAAGCAACCCTGAAAACCATAAACAAACAAAAGAAGAAGAAGAATATATCCAGATAATAAAAAAAATATACTATCAAAAATGGTATACAAAAATCACATTACATATAGGGTATGATTTTAAACTAGAAACAATAGCACTTCTAGACACAGGAGCTGACTACAATTATATTAAAGAAGGAATAGTTCCTACAAAATTCTATGAAAAAACATATGAAAAACTTAGTAGTGCCAATGGAAGTAGTTTGAAGGTCAACTACCAATTACCCGAAGCAATAATTTGTAACAAAAATTTTGTTTTAAAACTCAATTTATCCTTGTAAAAAACTTAAGTCAAGAAATTATACTAGGAACTCCATTTTTTACACAAATTTATCCGTTTAAAGTTACAGAGCTAGGAATTGCCACAAAAATTGTAGGAGAAAAGATAGTATTTGAATTTCTATCCCCAAAGAAAACAAATGAAATCTTAGCCTTACAAAATTCTACAATAGAGAAATCTATAAATTTAATAGACAGAAAACAAAAAACAGATACAATATTTACAACAAGAAATAAAATACCAACAGATAAAACAACAACTAAGTGATCCACTAGTCACAAATAAAATAAAAACATTAGAAGTCGAACTACTAAACCAGGTATGCTCTGAACTCCCAAATGCCTTCTGGGAAAGGAAAAAACATATTGTTGAAATACCCTACGAAAAAGACTTTAATGAAAAAAATATTCTAACTAAAGTCAGACCTATTCAAATGAATCAAGAACTTTTAGAACATTGCAAAAAAAAGAAATACAATAATTACTAGATAAAAACTTAATAAGAAAATCTAAATCTCCTTGGAGTTGTTCAACATTTTATGTAAACAACCAAGCTGAAAAATAAAGACGAGTACCACGCTTAGTAATCAACTATAAAACCTTAAATAATGTAATACAATGGATAAGATACCCAATACCAAACAAACGAGATCTATTAAAACGATTATATGATGCCTATATATTCTCTAAATTTGACATGAAAAGTAGATTTTGGCAAATACAAATTACCGAGAAGGATAAATATAAAACAGCATTCACAGTGCCTTTTGGACATTACAAATGGAATGTTATGCCTTTCGATTTTAAAAATGCACCATTCGAATTTCAAAATATTATGAACGAAATATTTAACCCTTACTCCATCTTCTCTATTGTATACATAGATGATGTTTTAATATTTTCAAAATCTATCGATTAACACTATAAACATCTATACACCTTTTTGAACATTATTAAAAAGCATGGACTAGTAGTATCTGCAAAAAAGATGCAAATATTTCAAACAAAAATACGATTTTTAGGCCACAACATATATCAAGGTACTATAACACCTATATCTAGATCTATAGAATTTGCAAATATATCAGGTGAAATAAAAGAGAAATCACAATTACATAAAAATTTCGGCTGCTTAAACTACATATCTGATTTTCTACCTAATCTACGAAAAACCATACAACCATTATTTCAAAGATTGCAAAAGAACCCCATACCATGGTCGAGTCTGCATACTAGTCTAGTCCAGGATATCAAGAAAAAGGTTATAACACTACCATGTTTAGTCATCCCACACCACAATGCATTCATGATAGTTGAGACAGATGCATCAGAAATAGGTTACGGGGGATCCTTAAACAGAAAATGCCAGAGTCTACCCAAGAGTCTATAGTCCGTTTCCACTCGGGAGTTTGGCTTGGACCACAAAAGAATTACTCTACAGTTAAAAAGGAAGTTTTATCTATAGTAAACTGTATTTCTAAACTTCAAGATGATTTAATAAACAAAAAGTTTTTACTACGTGTCGATTGCAAATCGGTGAAACATGCTTTCTTTTGTGGTGTGCAGGTCTATGAATGAATGGATGATAACAAACAAACAGACTTAGGCTAAGATGATCAAATGGAATGCAAGGTGTTTCAATACCCTTATGTAGTTGTAGCATAAAGGATGTCAATCCATAAAGAGTGTGATATGTAAGCAGTCAAGACATGATCAATGCATTCAAGTTAAGCCAAATATCAAGTTGATTTGTTTCTAACAACCTAATGACAGAAATGGAAATGCAGAATATTACAGCAACTTAAGACAGTACTAATGCATAATTAAACTATAGAACAAGTGCAATAAACTATGCTAAGCAATAGCAAACTACTAACAAATGAATTTAAAAGCAAACTGAAATGAAACAAAGCATAAAGAAGGAAGTAAAATGGCGCTCGAGTATACACTCGGTCGAGTGCATAGTCGAGCAGGGGGTCGAGTGGTGCATAACTGAAGAACATAAGCAAACTTAACAACTTAAACAGAGACATAAAGTAATGAAACATGATGATATGCAAATACAGATAATCAATAAACAAAGTAGGCTCCTAGAGATGGATTCATGGGCTGGTGTTCAAGTTGTAGCTATCTAAATTGGTCAATAAACCTCAATCAACATGAGCTATCTCTAGACAATGATCTTGATGACTTACTAATCCATTCTCATGACAGAAGTAATGAAGTTTTAGTAACATCCTAACCCAACTCTCATTGGTGAAACCATACTAAACAGAAGTAATGAAGTTTTAGTAACATCCTAACCCAACTCTCATTGGTGAAACCATACTAAACAGGCATTAAGAATCAGACCATTACTTGTCAAAAATCACCTTATACAATCAATCTCTTGGGATAAGCATGATAATCTCCAACATTAGCTTTATCTAACAACCTAAATATTGGTATGATGCAAGGAAGCTTAAGATCTGTTCTTACCCTCTCAGATATAAGAACATCTTAGAGCACATCTAACCCAGAAGAGATATATTATCAAACAAGCTTGACCAATCCAAACAATCACAGCCCTAAACCAGCCTAATCCATCTCCAAAATCCTAACTCACTACTCAGATGAACATAACATGAAAATGATGAACATAAACCCAGAAAATTATGAAACTAGCATGATGATAAAGATAAGAGAAAGATCTACAACTTTGTTTAAAGCAACAAACTCAGATTATCAATACCCAGAAAGTTATGAGACTTACAAGGTATGAAAATCTGGAGAAAAGTAAGAACAATAGCAATAATAAAAGAGGCAAATGTTAGAAAAGTGCTAAAAACCCAAAAGGGGTAAAAACTAGGTCTTTGGTGGCTGCTGATGTGTTTTCTGACCTAAAGTGACTTGTGGGCGGCCATGGGGTACAATAGATATATATAGGACAAGAGGGAAGCCCTAAATTAGCTAGCAGACAAAATAGAGAGGCGGCTTGAATTTCTCGACCATGTGTGGTCGAGTGGCCATGGTCGAGTGCTTGTTTCCTCTGTTTCTTACTGGTTGAGTCCCTCAGCATCACACAGTCGAGTGTCTTCGGGTGTGGTGGTCAAGTGGCCTCTAAACCTTGGTTTCCATCTTGTTTCAGCCTCTATCTGCTTCACTGGTTGCACTCTACTCCTCTTAAGCTTCATTTCCATGCTCATTGGGTCCAAATCACCTGTTTAAACAAGAAACAATGCAAATCCTACTTTAATGCACAAACAGACCTTAAACTACATAAAAGTTATAAAACTATATAGCAAACCATGCAAAAGATGTAAATAAACTATGGTTAAACATGGTAAAATAAATGCATATCAATCGACCAAAGAGATTTTACAAACGGACGTTAAAAACTTAGTTTCTAAACAAATATTTGCTAGATGGCAAGCTATTTTATCTGTTTTTGACTTTGATATACAATATATAAAGGGAGAAAATAATTCCTTACCTGATTTTCTAACAAGGGAGTATTTACAGGAAAAATCTCAGGATCAACAAAATGAGTGAAACACAAAAGAAACCAATGAGTGCATCTGACTACATCAAGAATCAACCATATTTAAAAGGGAAGCAATTAACCACTAGTAACCAATTCTCTGCCTTGGCGGAGTTTCCTCATTTATCCTATGCAAAAGCCGTCAATCCCCAGCCACAAAAAATATCCACTCCATCCTCCTCACGAAAAACCACAGACCAAAAATTGTCCTACTTCCTTAAACCACAACGCCAACACCTTATTACAACCTCATTTACCAAACCAATATCCCTTAAAGACCTAACCCAATATACCAACTGCATATTTTACGAGGAAAGCCAATACCTTACTGATAACCTCACCAAAAACCGCACATTCTACGAATATATTCTCGTAGACATCAAATCAGTAGATATAACCCACCATACTGTCAAAAATGACCAAAACCTCATTTCCTACTCCACCTGTAAAATTCTCAAAGTATGCAATCCCCAAGATCTCCGGTTTATAAACCTCCACACCACAAAAGAATTCTCCATCCCGGGGTTCCATATTCCAAGATTTTCCTACACAAATTACCAAAAAGCCTTTCTCCATACCCTTTATTTACGAACTTATGATCACTCTTGGTTCCTCTCCTTCGATTTTCATTGCCCCAAGACAATACCAGGATGGTTCTACGAATGGTGGTCTTGGTTCGGCCCAACCGATGACATATATCCTCCCCAAATACCCAAAGGTTCACTATCCTACTATACTAAACACGAAAAACACCAACCCATCATCCCTCTACCTAAAATAGCCTTCCACATAAATATGGGAATACCTTGGATACTATATTGGCACTACAACCTTGTACCCTTCTTACCAGACATGCCATATTCACTAGTCCGCAAGTTCATAATCAAGTGGTGGGAAAAATATAACCTTGACCGCTGCTCCTTATCCAACTTGGAAAAATGGATTCAGACACATCAACAAATAAACCAGTCCATAGCTACAGTATCCCGAGCATTACCACCTATTCAAACAAAAACTTTACCTCGTAAACCACCAAGTCCTACAGAATCAACAACTTCATCCTCTGAAACCAAGAAAAGTAGAGGCAAAGAAAAGCTCAAGAAACTCCTCGAAACAATTGTAATGCAAATATCCTCCTCGGACGACGAAGATGATATAACACAAGACAACAATACACAAGACGACGATCCATTCTAAAACATATCTATTCAAAAAAAAAATGGTTTACACTCCTACGCAAAACCTTACTCCTAAGTTAATTTTATAAATTGTATGTGTGTGTGTGCATATATATATTTAAAATAAAACAAAAAACAAAAAACAAAAAAAATTAATAGTACAGCTCTTAAAAATATTTACTCTCTAATAAATTATGCTTGTACTTGTACTATAATTGTATATTTAGTATATTATTTTGTAGAAGAAAGAGGCAACTTCTTTCACCGACGCCATCAAGACTCCATTATTCAAGGCAACATGAAGACAAAAACCCAATTATGCAACAGTTCAACTGTCAACGAAAGACTTCAAGACCAAGAAATGAAGACTTCAAGACTATACAACAAGACAAAGACATCAATCAACAAAGGATTACTCATCTCATGCAATCCCAAAAATAGGCCATGTCTACAACAACATACGCAACTTCACACAGCTTTGTATAAATAAGAAAGAGAGAGTATTAGGAAAGAGTAGAGTGTTTTTAGCGATCGTTCACAATTTCCCTACACATCATACTCTCTAGTTTTCATAATTTTGTTTTCAAAGCTTGTATCGATACTCGTGTATTTCATATCAAGTTTAATAAAGTAAGTTTTAATCATCCCACTTGTCTATATTTTGAGTTACTCGTTTTATTTAAAGTCTTATAATTATAGTAAAGATACACCAACCTCTACATACACACCAAAAGCATTAAAATGGACAGAAATTACAATTCCTGATCAATGGAAGATTAATATTACTCAACCACCAAGAAATTTTGAACAAAGAACTATTACAAGTATAACAGAACAGTATGATGGAAAAGTATTATTAAACTTTGGTTCTTTTAGAATCCACCATCATTGAAATTTAGTTCATTCTATCCACGCTCATCTTTCCTGAGTACAGAACTGGCCAAGCTAGCACTGAATCAGAGGAAAGTGTAGAACAAATTTTAACAAAAACCCAAGGGAAAAAACCTATTATTTTTCAAGCACCAATAGCTGAACCAATTCAACAATCAGAAGTGGAATCGTCTAACAATCCTACTTTCCCAACAGCTTCAGATTTAAAATCAATAAATGTTATTATAAAAACATTTACAATAGACAAAGATTATCTTAAAGGAGAATTTTTATCAGAGTGTTTTTAGCGATCCTTCAAAAATTCCCTACACATCATACTCTCTTGTTTTCATAATTTGGTTTTCAAAGCTTGTATCTATACTCGTGTATTTCATATCAAGTTTAATAAAGTAAGTTTTAATCATCCCACTTGTCTATATTTTGAGTTACTCGTTTTATTTAAAGTCTTATAATTATAGTTATACAACAACGTTATATAACTATATTTAATCATGGGTTTTGTTATTAGAACGTATGGTATCAGAGCCAAAAGATTTTTGCTTATAGTATGATATATGTTTTTCTTAAAACATCCAAGCCAAAAGAAGTTGTGTTTAATCTAACCTTAAGCCTAGTGTTAAAAACCAATCTACCAGAACCTTGTCAAGAGAGTTGATAGCATAGGTGTTTCAGGCTATAAGAACAGAAGGCAGTGAGTTAGTTGGTAAGCCCACGCGTCATTCGTCATCGATAAGATCGGTTAGTTTGCATTTTTAGCATCAGATTAAGGATAATTTAAACATGGCATCTATGGATAGGAAGTTGTTTAAGTCTAAGCATGCATCATCTTCTACATCTAAAAAAACAATTAATTAAAGAGAAATTATGTCAAAAATTACAACCTTTAATCAAGAAATATCAAAAGATCAGCTACCACATGTTAATCCACAAAATATATATCAAATAGGAGCTTTTGATTTTAGAACTGCATATTCAATCAAAGAACATGAAAAAACTTTATCATTACAAAATGAATTTGAAGAAACTTTCTTCTATCGCTTTAGAAAACTATAAAAGAAAGAAGTTCAATTATATTCATTTTGGTCTATACAAATAGCAATTAAACCTTTATCTAGAACAGGGATTGATTCTCCAATACTCATGTTATTAAGAGATAAAACACTTTTAAAATTTGAGGACTCCTTATTAGGAGCAGTACAATCAAACTTATGCAACATAGCTATATATTTTAATTGTGCACCCAATTTTCAAGTAAGCCTATATGATCGTACAATAGTTAATACTTACATGATCGTACAATAGTTAATACTTTAGTTCTAAATGTACAATTGCCTGAAATTAAATTTCAGCAAGAAAGACATGGCTATTTGTTGTTATATCCAATCTACTTTAAGCAATCTACATGTGAGTTTAACCCACGATGTTTATTACAAGATGATAAAGGCGAACCAACAATATTAGCTGTACATAGTAAAGAAATTACAATTTCTGATCACTGGAAGATTAATATTACTCAACCACCAAGAAACTTTGAACAAAGAACTATTACAAGTATAACAAAACAATATGATTGAAAAGTATTATTAAACTTTGGTTCTTTTAGAGATCCACCATCATTGAAATTTAGTTCATTCTACCCACGTTCATCTTTCTCTGAGTACAGAACTGGCCAAGCTAGCACTGAATCAGAGGAAAGTGTAGAACAAATTTTAACAAAAACTCAAGGGAAAAAAAACCTATTATTTTTCAAGCACCAATAGCTGAACCAGTTCAACAATCAGAAGTGGGATCGTCTAACTTTCCTACTTCCCCAACAGCTTCAGATTTAAATCAATAAATGTTATTATAATAACATTTACAATAGACAAAGATTATCTTAAAGGAGAATTTTGATCAGATAAAAACATAGATAAACGAAAATGGTACTTTCAAGCTTTTAATAAAGAAAAACTTACCACTTTTAGAGAAATATGGTATAACCATATGGAAAATATAAAAGTAAATATTCCATTTTTCACATGGTTTGAAACATACGCTTTAGAAAATGGCATATACTACCCATATAAAAATGAATCAACAAACACTAATTCCACATTATACCACACATGGGAAATGACTAACGGAGAAATACACAAATCAGTCCACCCACCTTTAAAAGACATCAAAATTCACACTCCCCAAAGACAAGTAATAGCTACACCATTTATAACTGGGGAAAACCGAGATGATAAAGATTCACTATATATGGCTGACATTAAGATTGTATATGAACAAAATAATTATCAAAGTCAAATATTACATACTATTTCACGACAAATACATAACCTTGATAACAAACTAGAAAAAGACGAGAAAAACATAGCAACAAACTATCAACTGTTATCACCGCCCTTTAACGCAATCTCACCACCTCTCTTCAAACCATTAACAAAACCTAGATAGTATGATATTGTGTCTAAGTGACACTGTAACAAAGCAACAAAGCAAGAGGTCAAGCAATATGGTGATAAGGCTTTAGATATAACAAATCATAAGACAGATGATTTACTGTGCACTAGGTGTAACTATTTTGTCAAAATGGGTATAAGTGTTGTCTAAACACTCCTAATCCATCTCGAACTCTTATAGTTAGTCAAATACATTGATTTGTGACACATTTTGACCCTAAAAGCACTAACAAAGCCGTTTACTGCTTCTTAGGAAAGTTTTGTCGGTTTTAGCCTGTTTTCTCGGTTTTAGCTTGTTTTGGACAAAATGGGTATAAGTGTTGTCTAATTATAAGCCATTTACTGCTTCTTAGGAAAGTTTTGTCGGTTTTAGCCTGTTTTGGACAAAATGGGTATAAGTATTGTCTAAACACTCTTAATCCATCTCTAACTTTTATAATTAGTCAAATACAATGATTTGTGACAAATTTTGACCCTAAAAACACTATCAAAGCTGTTTACTGATTCTAAGCAATGTTTTGTTGTTTTTAGCCTGTTTTGGGACGAAATGAGTATAAGTGTTGTCTAAAGACTCCTAATCCATCTCTAACTCTTGTAATTAGCCAACTACATTGGATTGTGACACATTTTGACCCTAGAAGCACTAACAAAGCCGTTTACTGCTTCTAAGCAAAGTTTTGTTGGTTTTAGCTTGTTTTCTCGGTTTTAGCATGTTTTGGATAAAATGAGTATAAGTGTTGTCTAAACACTCCTGATCCATCTCTAACTCTTATAATTAGTCAAATACATTGATTTGTGACACATTTTGACCCTAAAAGCACTAACAAAGCCGTTTACTGCTTCTAAGTAAAGTTATGTCGATTTTAGCCTGTTTTGGGACGAAATTGGTATAAGTGTTGTCTAAAGATTCCTAATTCATCTCTAACTCTTATAATTAGTCAAATACCTTGGATTGTGACACATTTTTACTCTAGAAGCACTAACAAAGCCGTTTACTGCTTCAAACCAAAGTTTTATCAGTTTTAGCCTGTTTTTTGGTTTTAGCCTGTTTTGGGACGAAATTAGTGAATTTTATAAGGCTTAGTTGTTGTTGTAGTGAATTTTGTAAGGCTAAGATTTCTTTAAAAAGCTATACAATCCATTAAAAAGAGAAACAAACAATAAACACTCTCGAAAGAGAGAGAGAATAGAGAAAAAAAAAACAATTTGTTAGATTAAATGTAAGCCATTAGATCTAAACTATTATTTAAAATCGTATGGTCCAAATTATAGTTAGTTTTGATCTTTTAGTTATCTTATTGTTATAAGTTTAAGGATAAAGTTGTCCAAAATTAATGTGAATAATGTAAAAATAGTCCAAAAAGTATATTTATAGCATGAAGTATGTCAAATAAGAGAACTGCTTCACTCAAATAAATAAGGGTCGATTTCGTAATACTAAAGAAGTAGAAGGGTTCTTTTAGGAAATTTTTATAATCCCGGACCAGACCAGGTCTACGATACAAACTTTGATTAAAAACGATACATACATTGTTTTCGACTCATGATTAAACATTCACTAAACACAAACAATGATTAGAAACGATACACAAACTTTAACTAAACACACAAACACAAACTTTAACTAAACACAAAACACAAACTTGTTTAACTAAACACATAACACAAACTTTAACTAAACACAAAACAGAAACTCGTTTAACTAAACACATAACACAAACTTTAGCTTAACACAACCAACTATCCTAACATCTCATCAATTAGCTCCTTTCTCAGATTGATTTCAGCCTCGGACATATCAGTTTTGCTGACTAGACTCTTTAGAAGTCGTTTCTTGGAAATTCTTTCTCTCGCAGCTATTTCTTTCTCCCTGATCTCCCACGCCTTCTCTAACTTTTGTAGAGAATTACCCTCAGTTTCTGTACCATGACCATTGTTCTTTCCTTTCCTTTTGGATGCCTTAACACCTGGAGGGCGTTCATTAGCTTCTTCCTCAAGACGAGAAGTTGTATTTGAACTGGAGGAATATGTGCCACTCACATCAAGCTTTGTTCTTTTGGAGTTTTCAGGTCCTCTCAAAGCATTCGAAGAACACCACTTCTGCTCATGGCGAAGAAGCCTCCAAGCATGCTCTAGAGAGAACTTCATTTTCTGATCATTGACGTACAACTCGTTTGCCATTTGGAGAACATCATCTTCTGACTGGCCACTGGTTCTCCGACTCGAAGCTTGGTTGTAGCATCCTACAAACTTGTTGACAGTCTCATTTATTTTTTTCCACCTCTGATTACATTGAATGGCCCCTCTCTTTGGTTTACCCGCTACTGCTTCACTCGCTCCATAGTAGAATGTAATTCGCTCCCAAAAGGAACCACCCTTTTGCCCATTGCCCACGACTGGATCTTTGCTAGTGTTTAACCAACCACTGATCAAGACAATATCTTCCTAGGCAGTCCATCGGATTCTAGCTTCCCTTGCGTTTTCAGCTACCTCTTTGACATCACTAAATTTTGTACTAAACTGAGGGATAGGTGATGAGCTTATTTGCATAGGTGAAGAGCTTATTTGGATAGGTGATGAGCTTGTTTGGATAGGAGGAGAAAAAGATGGAAGAGATTATGGATTATTCACCCCAACTTGGCTACTCAAGAGGTCTGTAAAGTTTAGAGAAAAGCTACATGAATTGCTAGAGCCCATACCCTAAACTATATGAAAGATGGAGAGAAGAAGAATTGGTTTCGGTGGTTTGGGGATACAGAACAATAGAAGCTAAATGAATAGACTCGTTCGTAACCCATATGGTGAAGCGGTTAGGTGGAGTTTAAGTGTGTTTTGTGTTTAAGTTCAAGCAATCAATGACAACTACCAAAACTTGAGTAAGTGCTTAACTACCAAAACAACTCAAACTTGAGTAAGTGCTTAACAATCAATGACAACTACCAAAACAATAAGTGTCACAAATCAAACTATCACTGTCAAAATCAAACCAAGACTTCAAACAAGACTTAAAACATAACCATAACCCTAGATAAATCAAGACCTTTTTATTCTAGCAAGCAAAATAAATCAATCCACAACTGAATAAAAACACACCTTTTTATTCGACTAATGGGCAAATTTAAACATCCCTGGACCATTTCTGTTGCACACAGCTTCTCGTGTGCAGATGCCAGAATATCTGCCAAAACAAGCACAAAACCCATGTCAACAGATTAGCTATATAGATTCACAGATTTATTAGAAGAAACAAGTTGTAGATAGTTGGATTTTTCCTTTGAACAATGCCATAGATAATTGACAGATAAACCCCAAAAAAAAAATAGCAAATCGAGTAATCAACACAGGTACTTGCCTTGTTCTTCTAACTACAAGCCAAAGAAATAAAAGGTAAAAAAAAGGCTTACTTGCTGGGTTCGAACATCAATTGCAGGTACTTGCCTTGTTCTTTTATCCAGAGTTCGAACATCAATTGTAGGTACTTGCCTTGTTCTGTAATACCTATCCCACTGCAGTATAAACATGTACCATGTGAATATCTGTTTATAATGGTGTAGCACTTGTGATGTAACCGGAAATTTCATCAAGCAAGTAGATCAAATTGAAATCAAAGTTGCAAAAATCATCAACCCCAAAAGCTTAAAGAAGGTATATCACGATCACTAAACCACAAATTAAGAGGCTAATGCTAAACAATCAAACAAAACAGATAGAGATAATTAAATCTTCATGTCATCTTAGAACAGAGACATCGAGATCCATACCTGATACAATATGTTCCGTGAAACCAAGAAGGACAAATCTCAGCAAGAAGAAGACGACGACGAGTGATCAATTTTATTTGGAAACCGATCAGAAAGTCGATTGTTTTGTTTTCCACGATTTTGATAAATCGATTCATGTTTTTTCGTTGTTTTGGTTGTATCCAAAGAGAGAGAGGACAGCAAATGAATAAAAGAGAAAGAAAAAAAAACAAAAATAAAACAAAATAAATCTTACCCACTACATAAGCGACACGTTGAGAGTCTGTGAGTGTCTAAAAAATGGGTGCAGAGACACAGCTCTCTCACAATTCACAATTAAAACTTTATTTTTCATCCACTTAAATACTAATAAAAAAAAAAAAAAAAAGACTGCAATGGGATAGCGTCTCCGATTGGATTGTTGAAGTTAAAAAAAATAAATTGGAAAACGAAGAAGCCAAGAGAGAGAGAGAGAGAAGTCTGAAACATATCCGGAGATGGGGGACGAGAAGGTTAAAGATGAAGCGATGCAGATAATGGGAATGTTTCAGATTCTTCCGAGACTCGTCGTCTTTGATCTCGATTACACTCTCTGGCCTTTTTACTGGTACCCTAAATCTTTTGTCTTTTCTTCATTCAAATTCCATCCCCAATTTTTTTGTGGAACTTGTTTCGTTTTATCAAATTGGTAATCAGGTTGTATGAATTGGAGAAAAAAGTAAGAGTTTTAAAGAAGAGTGTGAATTGATCGATCACACTGTTTGTTTTTGATACTGCTTTGGAAGAAGTTTGCATCTTTTTGAAATTAGTTTCGAATGTTTTTTGATGTTATGGATTTGTGTGACTCGTTCGTTTCAGCGAATGCCTTTCGAAACGCGAAATGCCGTCTCTGTATCCACAAGCAAAAGGTATACTGAGTGCTCTGAAAGAAAAGGGAATTGAAATGGCTATTGCTTCGAGATCTCCTACTTCTGATATTGCTAACACATTTCTTGATAAACTCAACATTAAGCCCATGTTTGTCGCCAAGGTTAGTTTCAATCATCTTCTTCTTTTTGTTGTCTCCTTTGTGTCTCTCTTCTCTTCTTCTATGTGGTTCATTGTGTTAGCCGCCAAATCATTGTCTAGTGATGTTTCTTCAGACTTACCTCACGTGTGTTGTTAGATAAAGTGTCCTTCTGGTACCACATTTGATATATGCATCGTAGTTCAAAACGTATTGGAAAGGAATAGGAAGTTGTTGTTGATATCTGCCTGGCATAGGGTAATAATAATAATACTTCTGGGATTGTTTCAGGAAATTTACTCAAGTTGGACGCACAAGACAGACCATTTTCAGAAGATTCACACAAGGACGGGAGTGCCTTTTACTGCGATGCTCTTCTTCGATGATGAGGACAGAAACATCAAATCAGTTAAGACAAACTCCTACTTTGTGGCTAGTTTGAACTTTATGTCGCGTGGTAGGGACTATTTCTTTTACTATGTGCGTGCACTAAGATTGAATCTTTGGTGTGTGTGTGTGTGAATAAAAAAAAAACAGGTTTCGAAAATGGGAGTGACAAGCATCTTGGTGGGCAGTGGAGTTACGCTTGGAGCATTCAGACAGGGGCTTACTGAATTTACTCAAAATCAGAACAGTATCGAGAAGAATAAACAGGTTTGGCGCGACAAGTATTCTGGAAAGCCTGCTTCATCAGAGACAAACAAAGACTGAGACATTCATTTCCGTCCATCGGATACCCAACATTCTTGAGTGTTGTTGTATTTATTTCCCATTATTTACTACAAATGAGTTACATGGGTACCTCGAGATCTGTATTAATGTCTGAAAGATTAATTTGGCTGTTAATGCTATCTGGCTAAGCAAACTGATTTATTCGGCTTTCACTTAAAAGAAAAAAAAACATATGCTTGTTCCTAAAGATATACATTCTCTCAACTTCTTTGGATAGAAGCAAGCAACAAGCTCGTTAATGTTAATGTTAAATGTTTTTTTTTTCTTTCGTGACCCACTACTTTGATGTATTGGAGAATAATGCTATGAAGAGTGAAGTTAGGAATTTTGATTATTCTTCTCGGCTCCGAGAAACAAATATAAGTTGCATCTTCTAATAAGCTAATAATACCCTCACCAACAAAACCTTTGTTAATCATGTGTTTCACTATACCTCCCCCACGCACAACCGATTTCAAGGAGAGAGAACAAATCTTTTCCATCACCAAATGAATGAGAAATGCGTGCAAATCAGAACCGTCCGTTCCCATTAGTTTCTGTCCTTGATCTTCTTGTACCCGGCAACTCCTCATGTTTCCCTTCAAAACCAATTCTGTAACCTCTCTCAACTGATTCCGCTTCTAAGGGCAGCTCGTCTAATGTCTGTTTTAACTATATCAATTAGACACATTTTAACAAGTTTAAATTGCATTTTCTTCAAGGCAAACCCCTTTGAACTTACCCGATTAGCCTGCTGAAGAATGCGAAGAGTCTCCTGCGTGCGTTTCCTCTTTATCGCTAACTCATCCGGCTCTTTCAACAATTCTTCAATCAAGTTCTCCCTGCCCCCATCCACCAGATTTTTTAGTTCATAAAAAAAAAAAAAGACTATTCACAAAATCAGATGAGACACATGGTTTCTTTCATCACCTGTAAAGCTTCTCGATGAAAACATTGTGCAGCTCACGTTTCGAGTAATTTACCTGTGTATATTATCAATTACATAAAATAGTTACAAATCCACTCACAGCTGAGTTACTTCAGGTGGAGTAGAAGATCGACAGACACTATTAGTTACAAGTGTCATCAATGAACGTTGCTTGACAGTTGAAATTTTAAAAAAACTTTGAAGATCTCAAGTAATACCACAATGTGAATATTTTATAAGAGGGAGGAGAGACTAACCAGAAAATGCATGATTGCTTTCGGGACCAAGTCCTCAACATTCTTCCTTACAATGTCATAGTAGGATTTCAATAATAGCTTTGTTATCTGAATCTCAACTGACTCCTGTTCTGAATGATTTTCAGATGACCTCAACACAGTTGGAGGCTTCAAAAACCAAACATTTATGAGGTGAATAGGTAGTAAATAATTATACTGTATTGGGAAAGTATGAGGAGCTTGAGAAGGCACAAGATATTATACCTCCTTCAAATAGATTGTTGACAAGTTCTGATACATAGCTTGAGTAGCTTCGCTGAATGGTTTGTTTAGTAAGTTGTTTTTAGCAGCTGCCTGAACATCACTCCCCCGAAACATTGATGCTAAACCAGTCCAGGTGTTTCCTACACAGAGCATTGGGTTCTTCAACAAATAAAGACCAGACATGTATGCTCGTATGTAAGTCATACCTTAGACAATGAATTCTATCATTTCAGTCAAAAATCGTCTGAGAACTACATATATTCATTTAACCATGCATACATGCAACGCTGAAAAACGAATGTAATAACATTTACCAGCTGGTCCGGACTTTTCAGCATCTGCTGCAGCAGCTAGAACACCCTGTGAAAAAATTTTATGGAAATATGTTATATGGTATAAGAAGTCTTTAGCTGGATCTTTGTACTCTCCTCATGGGCTTTCGGAAGCAGGAGACAGACTATAAATGTCACAGAGTCAAATACACACATAACATAAACAAAAAAATGACATACCAGATCAGTGACGCTTCCATTAGTTTGCCGGCCGAGAAAAGATCGGGTTTTTATTTGACTCGCAGAAGACGCTGCCTTCTCAGGCTCCACTGTATCCTGTTTAGTCAAAAGGAACATATAAAAAAAATTGTACTATTCACAAAGAGAAACACATAAGCAATATTAATGCTTTGCTAAGACATTTGCCCACCTTTGGCCGCGTAACAGGATGCGAAATCCTAGAAGATTTTACTTGTTGCATTGCAAGCTCCACAGCTTTGGTTCCCCCAATAAAATTTGGGTGTGAGGTATTTATGTAATCCATCTGCAAATGGTAAGCTTAAAAATTTAAACCGAATTTCCAGCATTCACAACCAGCATAATTCCGAATCCAAATTTAAAAGAGGCTCTATTCAGTAAAATTGAGTAATCGATTATCTCAAACTTAATGCCCCTGCTAATCCACCCGCATGACAGGAAAAACAAAAATCAGTATATAGTTTAGATATCTCAGCATATTTAACATAACTGACCATGCAATCAGTAGTGCGTTGAGCTTAAATTCTTCATGCATACCTCCATTTCAAGAAGATCCCGGATCATTGCTTGTGAAGGCTCAAGACCTTCTCGCAGAAAGTTCCCAATAACCTCGTCCATGCGCTTTTGCAGGACAGGAAACCGCTGTAACTCAGTCATCATACACTGATGACTAATCTGTAGAGAAATTTTCTATTTAAAATTCAAGATCAAGTAAATTTAACAGTAAGTATAATAACGTAGCACATGACAAATCACACCTTTATTAGCTCATCATAAATGAACCTAGCACACTGAAGGCTGGGATCTAATAAACGGGATATTTGCCTCCTGACAAGAACTTCAAATGGAACCTATGCAGAAGAGAATGAAAACAAGAGATACTTATCAGAGTAGCTAAAAAGTACAAAGCTCAAGCAATTTAAGTATGTGGAAAGTACTGATAAGCAGGATTTGGGGATAAAGACCTACATCTGGAACAAATAATGCAGATCTGGGACCAGTTGCATTTTGTATTGCAGTCCGAATATCCTCATCTGTTAAGTCTTCACACGGATCAACCTCCTTCAGAAGCAAAGTGAAGGAAACAAATAGGTTAAGCTCTAAAACCCGTACCAAGTAGCACTAAGCCACTGACAACATTAGTAGCTACAGGAATGTAAAAGATCACTATATAGCAGAGATATAGATCAATTTCAAGCGATAGCAGATCAGATGCTTCGAAAGATGCAGGGAATTGAATAAACACAAAACACTGATTATTTTTCTAACTGAAGTAATTTTACTCGTAAAAAACTGCATACATGGCACGCTTCCAAGAGCTTAAAACCTGAAACGAACTGTCTGCCTTCTAGGTCAATAACCACACTAATTATACTAAGATATCCACACAGAGTTAATGGTTTTACTAATCAATTAATTATCTTATAAATAGAAAGTCACCCATACGTGTATATGTTTTATGTCAATAGCAACAAAATGAACCTCCAAGTGAAGACCACAAGTGATACCCTAATTTAAATTAAATTATGATGCCATCACCTAACTAAGATATAGCCTAATGCACAAACTTGGAACAACAAAACAAAAGGCATCTAATAATTGAGATGAGGATCGAGGGAAAACTTTAAAAATGTACAAACAAACCTCTAAGCTCTTTACAAAGACTGATTGGAAGATGTAGAGAATTCTTGCTCCACCGGAAAGCTCAGATGTAGACATTTCTTTACTTTTCCCTTCCAGGGTTGAGGAGAAAGCTGTTATGAAGAATTAAACCGTGATAAGGACCAATACCAACCTAAGAAACTAACATTTGTCGCCTAAACAGAAAGAGAACCCATCTTCAGATATTACCTTCACAGTATTTTGTAAGAAAACTGAGGAGAAGAGCTCCTTGACCACCCTATGAATTTCAAAACAATACAGACCCAGAGAAAGCTGTAAGTTAAATAGCCACAGTGATAAACTTATATATGTTTTAAATGACATATTATGAGGCAAGTATATATTAGAAGCAAATGTAACTGGAAAGCATTTCTAGCTACAAAAGAAAAGATGTCTAGTAATTGTGCCAGACACCTTTCTCTACATATCTGAACGCGTTCAAACACTAACTACATAAATTATTCATATCTCGTTCTACTCAAAATAAGCTGAAAAGGCTCCCACATATGTCAAGAAGACAATCACATACATGTATAAAATTGTATTCACAACGAAAACTGAGCAAAGAAACCATACAACCCAAAAATAAGTAGCTAAAACTGGCTGAAAAACACATACCCTGGACTCTCTTATATCCCCATAGCTCTCATACTCCTTTGCTGTAGCAAACAATGCACTGTTGATACGCGACTTTAAAGTAGGAAGCATTGCCTTGATGTGTTGGACAAGGATCTGCAAAAAAATGGAAAAGGGACTAGCTCCCATTAGACAGCTTCTAATATTACAGATAATAGAAACCTATGAAAAGCCATCTCTAGAAAAGGAGAAATTAATTCACAGAAAGAGCATTCACCATATGAAAATGAAATCAACAACCATAATGAGCATATGTTTCCGATTTTTCTTAAATATATACAGTGAGGAGAAGCAACATAGTATCCTAAAGTTCCTAACTCCTATCTGAAATGGCACAATCAGACTACGTAAGGTGAGGAAACATGATATAAAAGCCAATTTGCTGTCAATTAGAAACATGAGACCTAGAAAGTGTATCTCTTATGGAGCTTGTGTCTTGACTGCATAATAAGATAATCATAAAAAGGGAATTTAAAGATCGACTGCAGATAATACCTGATTTAATTTCTTTGCTAGTTGAGGAACACCCAAACGATCAGTGAGACCGCTGTAAGCCTGTTTAGTTAGAAAACAAAAAAAATATATATATAATCTACGCAGAAGTAAATAATTAGGTGTCCGATTTTCAGCTAGTGGACAGCTATACCAATAATCCCGTATCAGAACAGTCAAAGTAACACTGAGAAATCAAATAGAAAGAATGAAGCAGCCTTACAGGACGACTAAGAAAGAACTTTTCCTCTGCAATAAGAGCATCCTTGATGCTACGGTTCATCAAAATATCCTGTTAAAGAAATCAATACCCAAATAAATTCTTTTGTTGGGTAAAGTGCAGAGGCGACAGAGCAAGAGCTAAAGCAAACTTAATATAGTATAATTTGGTAACAACGAACACATATTAATTAAAGGTAGAATATATAAGGTAAAAGAGGAGTCGACGAGGTATAATGATAGCACAAAATAAGCTCATTATGATAGAACAACAACAATATGCATCATATTCATGTTGTAAATGTTTTATGAAAACAGGGTTTACCTCCTGACTACGATTTACAACTCCCACATATCCAAGTCGAAGAGGAATTGTTTTTCCAAGAAGGTGATTCCGAGCATCAGTACCTCTGTCCATAATATCCAACTGAATCATAGAGAAAATAGAGCAGCCATGAGAAATAGAGTAGTTTGCCATTACAGCTAATTCTTAAAAAACAAGAAACTTTCAGGAGCAAATATATGAAGAGAGAAACCACACCTTTGTGATTACACCAATGGTTCTATGACCTGAGGACAGTAAAATTAATATGCAAAAGCAAAAGGTGAATAATCCTGTATATCAATGAAATGAATAAAATTCGCAGTTGACTTGATGAAACCAAAAAATTCACCATCAGGATCAGCATTTCCAGCGATTTGCAAGGCGTCAGAGTTGGCTAAATCGGAATTAGCAGGGGTAACAGCAAGTATCAAGCAGCTAGGGTTCTTAATGTAAGACAAGATCATGGTTCTTATACGAGCTTCGATATCAGATGGCTGATCACCAACAGGAACCTTAGTGATACCAGGAAGATCCACAAGAGAGATATCCAAAACATTAGGGGAAGATATTTTCAAACGAATTGGATTATCTGATACACCTTTGTTCTCTCCTGATATTCTATTAGTCTCAGCCTACACAAACAATTTAAACCATATCATCAAAACTGATCTGTGACAAAGAAGCTACACCAACACTTGGAACAAGAGAATGAATAACTAAACCTCAATCTCACGGCGAATCTCGGAGAAATCGTAGATGCGTTTAGCAGGATTGTGGTGAAGAAACTCGCCCCACTCTTCATCGGATCCACCTTCGGAGCGAGGTTTCGTCTGAAGGAGCTGGAGAACGAGAGGTCGTCGCGTGCAGATATCATTACCGCGAGGAAGAAAATCACGGCCGACGAGTGCTTCTAGGACGCTGGATTTGCCGCTGCTTTGGCTCCCGACGACGGCTACTTGCGGGAGCTGGATCGTCGATTTGCTTCCTAGCTGAGCGAATATGTCTTGAAGCTTGTTCACAATCGGAATCACGGAGGAGCCTAGTGGCGTGACGGCGGAGGCCGAGGGCGACGGAGGAAGATCGTCGACGGACATTGAAGTGAATGATCTTAAGTAGGACTTGGAAAAGAGGGCTTAGGGTTTTGAGAAGATTTGTTGCAAGAGAGAGGTTCGTGATGAAGAAGAAGAAGAAGAAGAAACTCTTTTGAGAGTTAAAAAATTAGAGTTTAAATTGAATCTTTTTGGGTTGGGTCAAATCTGTTTAGGTGATAATATCTCCTCCGCAATTGTAAAACATTTTATACTTTCTATCGGTTTTTCTTAAATATTTTAAATTTAATTTAATTAATATTGGTTGTTTTGGTCCCAACAAAAAAAGAAACATTTAACATTGGTAATTTTTTAGTATCAACAATACATACTTTGTATTCATCTTCTTAAACGGAATGAGTATAATTTGAAGTGTTCAAATAGAAAATTTTCAAAGTTTCTTTTTTAAACAAAAGAAATTTTCATTTTAATATTAGTATTGACAAGGTGATTTGGTGCCACCCATAGAATATTCAATTAGGAAAATCATAACTAAATTGGTTAGTTAAAAATCTATCATGAATCAACAAATCATCAATAATGTCCATGATAATCATATTGTATAATCCAATTAAACAAAGAGAGTATAAGGATATGGTGGTTGACATTAGTTCATGATCCTTTTATGATAGTTCATAAAGCATTGTACGTGATCTCAAGCTAATTACAATTTTCGAGAAAAATAATATGTAAATTTTTGAGGAAAATATACAATCAAATCTCCAAACTTTTAACAACAACTAAAGCCCTGATTAGTAACGATTGTTATTTTTAGCTGTAAAGACTTTAATTTTAAAATTTTAGCTGTAAAGAATTTTGCTGTATATGTTTTAACTGTACAAATTTTAACTATAAAAATTTGATTGTTTACCAACCACTTTTAAAACTGTAGCTATTTTTATTATTATCATTAGATATTAATAATATAATTATAATAAATATAAATTATGACAGAATTTAGTCCATATAGCAATTTAATAACAAAAATAATTTTTATTAATGATAAATTATAATTTTTAAAATATAAGTCCATCAAATATATGATTGTGGCTCTGATGGAGAGAGACTTTAAAGACTTTAAAATTAATTTAAAGTCTTAAAAGCCAAAATTTTATTTTTACCAATCATGCTTTCATTGCTTTATTATTTTAAAAAGTCTTGAAAGTCTAACTGCTCATTTTTTTAGTTTGTACGTACAAATTTTTAAAGTCACAAATGTAAAACTTTTTTCTGTTAAAAATTAATAAAAAAAGCTGTAGTTATTTTTTCTCTTTCTTATTTTCCATGATGATTGAAATAATAATAAAGTTCTCCACAAGTTTAAATATATATATATATATATATATTACATATTTTATTTTTATAAAATAATTATTCTTATTTTTTTCTCTTTCTTTTAATATCCATTTCAATAATAATTATTTTTATTTTTATTATCATCATTAATATCATCATTTCAATATTTTTAATAATAAAAGTAACAGTTACAGCTTTAAAAGTGTTTGTTACCAATCAAAATTTAACAGTTAAAGTTTGTACAGTCAAAGCATCTACAGTCAAATTCTCTACAGCTAAAATTTTAAAGTTAAAGTCTTTACAGTCATAAGTAACACCCGTTACCAATCGGGTACTGAAAATTATGTTTTTCTTTTGTTTTTGGTGATTGGGTTTTGATTGATTTTTAATTATTTTGAATGTTTTTTTTTAATTAAGTAGTTATACTAGCAGTCAAAAATCCATTAAACACTTATTAATGCATTGTTTTGAATGTTACTCTCTTACTAATGATGAATTTCATAAATCTTTTACACCATTATTAATGATGATGATGAAAAAAATAAAAATTATTATTGAAATGGATATTAAAAGAAAGATAAAAAATGAGAATAATTAATTTGTAAATATATAATATGTAATATATATATATATATATACTTTTGAAGAGCTTTTAAATATAATGGAGGAGAAAAAAATAATGTTTTTAAAATTATTTAGTTTTATAGCATGATTTTGACGCTTTAAAATTTTTGAGAAAACAAGGAAGGAAAAAGAAAAGATTGGCTTTCAAAACTTTAAAAAAAAAAAAAAAGAATAAAAGTGTGAATTGCAAAAATATGGCTCTCAATGCATTAAATAATTTTAAAGTCTTAAAAGTTTGTCACCAATGAGGGCCTAAGTAGTTCTATAAACTCAAATTTTGAACTACAAAATTATTAAATGGTTCCTAATTAGTCAAGTAAATTATACATAATGGATATTATTTCCAGATTTAAGATTCATTTTATGCAAGTCAATATCATTTTTTATTTTCTTAAAATGGCATGTCATTATCATTTCCTAATTCATAAAAGAAAATTTAAGTTCAGCATATTTAATTTTTATGCCTCCGTATGATACTTGGAGAATGGTGATGATAATGGTTACAATTTATTATTTCAAGATTTAATCTATATTTTAATCATGTCAATATTTTTTCGATGTAATCTTATTTGATAAAGTTGGGGTTTCAAAGCTAGTCATTAACAGCATCATGACACATGTCAAGTATAATGATGAGGTTGACATTTGTCAAAAATTATTATTTTTCAAAACAGCTAATTAAGATAATAACATTAAATTTACATGAAATTTACATGTTTATATCTAAAAAGAAATTTCCCAAATCAAAAAAAAAAATTAACAAAACTAATATATTTTTCATTGTACGCTAATTATATTATACGTGTTTTCTCAATTAGATTTTGAAAGATATAAACAAAAAAATAATCCATTAAACATTTATATTATTATTAATCAATAAATAGGGAATAACAAATCTAAAAAGAATAACATAAGTTATGTAAAAAAAATTATTATTTTTGAAACGTAATAGGACAGCTAATTTGGGAAGTTAGAACGGTAAACTGTTTTAAAATTGGTTTCAAACCGGATTTATGTGGTTTTTATCGGATTTGGTTTGTACACCGTTTAAACCCAGGTATGTATAGAAATATATGAGAACTTTTGATTCGGTAGAAATAAGTTTAGAACTTACGATTCGAGAATATTTGAGACGAGGTCATAGTATTAAGTAGTTTTGGTACAGTGCAATACTTCTGAGGACCGTAAACAAGTTGTCGATCCCTTAACGTGATTCTGACATAGGTCATGTTTTGGATTGTTTATAAGGTTTCTATTTTGTATATCTGAATTATTTAAGACTTATATATACCATCATGATTATAATTTTCAATTTTTTATTTTTCTATGTTATATTAATTTTCTTTCAATTTCTCAATAAAAAACTTTTATTGGGTTGGTCATAAAATCATTGTACTTGAGTAGATAATTTTCACCCGTTGTTCATCCAAAATATCTTTGAAGTAAAAAAAATCATGGTTAAAAAAATTATGTCAGAAAACAATTTATTCTGATTATAAGAACTATAATTATGCCAAAATGAAAATAAAACAACATAAAATTTGTTTAATTTGTTTAACAGACATTTTATAGGTGGTGATGAAGAGCATACTTAAAAAATAAAATAATTTTGGGTGTAAGAGTATATTTTTAATGGTAAAACATATAGTAAAATTGTACGTGGTTATTAATTATATGTTGTTTTGATGAATTTTTTGCATGTAAAATATTTTGTAATAAGTTGTGAAATGTTTTTGAAATTTGACAATAATAATATTTGTAATGATGAGTATTTGGCAAAAGTTTTGGGGTAGAATTAAGCTTTAGATTATTGTAATAATTGTTATAATATATTTAAAATATAAAAATATAAATAAGTGTATGAAGGTAAATACAAATATGGTTTTTTCTCTAACTAAAGTTATTTATATATTTATTTCATGAAATAATATTTTTTTTTTAAAATTGTTTAGGGTTTAAAATTTAATTTTTTCAACAATTTTAAAATCCGGACATCGTGCGGACCCTTATTTAGTTGAAAAATAAAAGAGAGATTATATGAAAAAAACTTCTCAATTGTACTACTTTATTCAAAGCACCTTACTGGTTACTGGTTACTGGTTACAAAGAGCCTTATTTCTTATATAACCATATTTTATTTTCTAAACCCTTTTTGAGCCAACACGTCCACCACGACGACGACTCCTCCGAGATGAGTGAGACTCTTGCACATTAATGGTCTTTAACGCGAGCTTCTGACCGTTCATTCCCTTGATGGCCTCCTTCATGCATTTCTCATCTTTGAAACTAACAAAACCATATACCTTTCTCGTTGTTATGGAGACCGGAAGCTCACATTCGTAGTCGTTTTCATAATCATAATAGTCATAATCTCTTTCGTAAACGACGTGCCAAGCAAAGTAAAAAAAAAAAAAAAATTACAGATAAATCAAGAATTTTAATACCAATGAAACAATAACCATTATCATTATAAATAAACTTAATACTCAAATAAAATCATAATATATTTAAAATGAGTGATTATTAGATTATGAAAAATTGTTATAGTTACTCGATTAACCATAAATATAAAAATTTGATTTTTAAAACACACAAAAAAATATATATTTCCATAAATTGTAACATTTTATAAATATTTTCTTTACCACGTAAACATAATTCACATGTGAAATGTATTCTTGCACGAATACATTGATTTTGAAATTTTATTAATTTTTTCATAATGGTTTTTTTGCTTATAATCTGTTATTTATAGAAAATATTAACAAACCGACTAAGTCAAAAGATTTAAATAGCCTAATCACAAATATTAAATCAAGATTATATTCAGAAAAGTTAGTTTAGAATCCGATTGTTACTAACATATAATAAAATTAATTAATTAAACTACCGAGTAATTTAGTATATTTTGTTATGGTTACATAAGAAACATGTCAAATTGTTATGATTACAAAATAAAACATAAGAGATATGAATTTGATTTTTAAACCACAAAAAAGACATGTTGCAATAAATAATAACATTTTATCAATATTTTCTCTTACACATTTAAAGATTTCACGGGTGAAACATATTTTTTACACGAAAAACGCAGCTTTGAATAAATAAATAAAAAAATTTTAGTTAAAGATTATGTTTGACACAAACAAATATTGGTTCTCGAATAATAATTTTACATATAATAATTTTCTTTAAATCGATTTATCCCATACATAGTGCTGGTTGTTACCTAGTAATATAGTAAGTAAAAAGAAGTAACCACACTTGTCATATATGAAGAAAATGTGGCAGTACTTGTACACATAAGTGCTACAAACACATGTCTATATAAAACAATGTGTGAGCATGAGGTTCTCAATTAAATAATATGAATCGTAAGTATTAAGAACCAAAGAAGAAAGAAGTTTGAAAGCATATCCTTTCCATCTCCTTGGCGGCACTAACATCCGAACATAAGGAATTAACCTATGCTTAGCCTGCATGAAACAAGAACAATAAAAAATTACCTAAAAGCTCATGCATGGAATAGTTTTATATCAGAAAAGAAACATTTTAAGTTAAATTTTTTAACTCACGGACTTATCTAGTCCTGCAAAGAAAAGCAAACTAATCATATCAAAGTAGGTTTTATATAGTATTTCTTAACATATATTAAATCATAAAGTCATTGAAGACAGCATACGAAGATACAAAATACGGAAGTAGGCGATTGAAGGACGAACCTGAGGTAACGTGACACGAGGTTGATGAATCCACTCTTCTCACTGAAACAAAAAGGAAACAAGCCACAGTCTTAACAATGAAGATCCAGAATCGACAACACAAAACCCCATCTCAGTAATTCCATCAACGACGTATTTGAGCTGCGGGAGCTTCTCGGTTGCGGCGGCCATGGATAAATTTTCCGATGAGATATATACGATAAAAAGAACAAAGTTTTATCTTAAGAAAATGAGTAAATACCTTGTTGACCACAGATTTGGTGATCCTCAGGAACTCCGATCCAGCTTCAGAACATACTTGGAGAAGGAAAAGGATAAACCGAGTAACGAAGATGTGGTCCTAACCGCCTCCCAAAACAATCTAGAGCAAAAAAAAGACATAAAACTTAAAAACATAGTTAAATGTCTATGGAAACACACTTGCGTTACTATCCAACTCTTTTTTCAATGAAAGGTGACCACTAAATAGATAACACTCAGTTCCTTGAAAACAGAATGTGACACACCAAATCGAATACAAATTATGTTCTCTACACATTACCTTTGCTCGGTCATTCTTACAGCTTCAAGTCCGGTAAAGATTTGTCAGTGAGACCAATCCTCTGCTCTAATTGGGAAACTCTAGCCATCACCGCAGCTGATACACCGTGGGATTCGTCAACGGTTTTAGCTTTGCTTAAAGCGTCTTTGCCTAGCACGAATCTTGTGGCAGGCATTGTTTTCACCACTTCTTGAGCTTTAGTCACTGCTTCTCCAGCATTGAACTTGCCTCGTTGAGCATGAGGCTACATGATTGAAGAACGAATGAGCTTTAGAAATGAGACCAAACCTGAAACCAGTGAGTGTAAGATTCTACTATTTAATAAAACTCAGAAAGATCAAAACTGAGAAATGTGTAAAAGAAAGATTCGTACATTTGAGTGTGATTCATCTTCAAAACCCCGCGGAGTCGCATTCCAGAAATCGAACTCTTTGTGATGTTGTCCCCAACGAGTAATGCAAACACGCTGATCCAATATTGTTGTGCCCTGAAGAAAGCGAGAATTCCAACGAACCGAGTTATTAATGCTCAAGAGACACACAAAAAGAAAGAAAAAAGTGAATAAAATTGAAACAATACTTACACTTGAGTAAAACAGCAATTTCTTGAGAATAAGAATCCCTGAACATCATATAAGCAGTGCAAGCTTGCTCACCCGACCTAGTTTCGTTAACAACATAGCAGATTTAATCTTGTGAATCCAAAATATGCACAAAATACCAATCTTGTCTAGAAGTAAGGTTTGTTTACCTGACAATATCTATATATTGGATTGTACTAGAGTAAGAGAAGAAATCAATAAGATCCAATTTGATGATCTATCTTCACCCAACAGCTGAAAAAAAAGAAAAAAAAAAATAGAAAAACCTTAAAATATCTCAACTTAACCTAATTAACAGATTCATCACTTCCAGACGAAATCGAAACTCATACATATATTACCACAGAGTGGTGGCGAGTTCTTGAGACACGGTGAAGAGAGAATTAAGAAATCAGATTTCGGGTTGTTGAGATTTTGGAGACCTTTTCGATAAATTTCAGATTATTAGAATGTTATTTGATAGGTAAGCAAAATTATAGATGATTGTAGTAATAATTTGATTGGTTACAGATTTGATTGATTATAAAAGATGAGTTATATTATTGTTATAATTTAATTGGTTTTCTCATGTGTTAAGCTGTTAGCACATGGTGAAAAACCAAAAAATTTTATTGTATTGATTTTACGAATCCCTAAAGTGAACTTTTTTGATGTGTCTAAAACAACTCAAGCAACGTAAACATAGATAATTTCTCACTTAAGATTTTATTTCATGAATTATGCAAATATGAAGTTTTATTTTGTTACTTTTCCCATGATAACTAGTTGAGTACTAGTTTTTTATCATAGCGACTAAAAAAAAAGAAGAAAAGTAATTTGTTGAGATCCATTGCTAACAGCTCTAGGACTACGCATAGGAAAATAATATAAAAGCATTGAGAAAAAGAAAAAAAAAAACAAAGGGTTCAATGAAATTGAATTGAGATCCAAAGGGAAAAGTAATTTGTTGGACTTGGCTTTAGTTATGGCTTTTGCGAAGTAGGCATTGCAAGAGATACCGAAGTTGGAATATCCTTCCACTGTTGTGTCACTGTCTTGATCTGAGTGAAAAAGTCCACTCCTGCTTTGCCTGCAACAATATTCCAAACTCGAGTATATAAGCCAAGAGAAAGAGAATACATCTTCTTCTGTTTAGTTAGTTGTGACAATCTTCTTACCATAGAAGTTAAGATCTCCGGCAAAAGAGGCCTTGTTCCCAGTGAAGGAGAAGAACGGTAATGGAACCGGGATTGGAACATTAATACCGATCTGGTAAAACATTAATAACAACAAAAGAAGAGATCAACCATGTAATAAGTTGCATACAACAAGTTTTGTAGTATTTTTATAGGGTCTAAAGTTCGTCATACCTGTCCTGCTTCAATTTCCATCTGAAACTTTCTTGCTGCTGCCCCCGACGAAGTAAAAACCGCAGCACCGTTCCCATACCTGTTGAAAGCGCAAATACCAAATTGTTGAAAAAACATGCGAGGAATAATATTAGTATTGAGATATAAATGGGATATAAAAAAAAGGGTGCTTACTTGTTTTTATTTATTATGGATATGGCCTCATCAAAGCTGCTTGCCTGTAAACGAATATGTCACACAGGTATCAGAGGGCATAAAATCACTACGAATATATAAAAAAGTGAATGAAATGATTAGAATAAAACTATTTTTTTCCAATCTGACCTCCATGCATACAAGAACGGGACCAAAGATTTCCTCCTGCAATGTGCCAAAGGACAAAAGAAATGTAAGTTTCAAGCAGACTACGGATTATTTTGCTGAAGTACAGAATAATAATACCTTGTAACACTCCATGTCTGGAGTAACACCAGATAAAATGGTAGGACCGATGAAATTCCCTTTCTCATATCCTGGAACCTGTTTGTTACGAGAGAAGATGTATAAACTTCTCGGACTAATCGATTGTTGACTTCAAGATTACACAAAGATTTTTAATCCAACGATATCATCCAGCACAAAGAGACCAATATATTTCTGTAGTTCGTGATGATTACTATTTCGTAAAAAAATGGACTGTATTTAAGACACGATGAGACTGTTGCAACAGCAGTAACTTAGGAGATTGTGTAAATACCACAATATTTCTTCCGTCAAGCAGCAATTTAGCACCATCGTCCACACCAGACTGAATCAAGCGGCATATCCTTTCTTTGGCCTAGCCATATAAAAATTTAGCAATACGTTATATATATAAAACAACAGACAAACACAACACTAAACATGATCATTACACACGTAAGTTCAGCAGTAGTCATGACCAGTAGCAGAGGTCTGAGCACAAAAATACCTGTTTGCTAATCACAGGACCCAGGTCTGCATCTGGTTCTGACCCACATGTGACTTTAAGGGCTTTTGCTCGTTCAACGAGTTTATCCTCCCTGGTTAGTATCAGACAAGTTAAAAGCTAATCTTTTTTATACTGTCAAATGAAAATCAACTGGCCTCACACAGCTTCTTCAGTTACTAAGCTTTTAAATCCAGGACAACAAACAGTTATCTGTCATTCTAAATTAATAAAAGAAGTGTTGCCCAAATATGTTTGTGTATGGTTTATGCATAGTAAGGTTGTGGAATTGCAAAACCTCCGGATGGAAAAAAGGTTACATGCAAGCGTGTTTATCACAAGAAAAATGAATATATGATACTGGAGAAGGTTAAAACTTGTTAGACTGATTTGAATACAGAGGAAAGAAAGTTAGCAGTACCATGATTTTGCATCGCCTACAAATACCACTGTACTCAGTGCCATGCATCTCTGTCCAGCGGCACCAAACGCAGCAGCAAGTAGCGCATTTAAAGTAGCATCGATGTTGGCATCAGGCAAGACAAGTCCATGATTTTTCGCCCCCATATTTGACTGAGTCAATATTTAATAAGCAATTTGACATTATTAGTCTCTAATACTGAGGAGGAATTTTACAGGGGAAAAGATGCAAGATGTTACCTGAATACGTTTGCCTTTCGCTGCTGCTCTTGCATATATATGCATTCCAGCCTTTAAACAAAACAATTCCATTCGGAATACACAAGTTAAACCAAAAATTTGAGCTCAGAAGAAAAGCAATTCTGCCATCATCAGATTTAGAAGAGTTTAAAGGTATAATTAGCTATCTGTGCAATAGAGTAGTATGTTATGTTATCTAGCTGAAATAATTACACAGGAATCTGACTAGATGTAATTTTATAAATATTATCAATCATAACTTGGTCAAACGCAAACCCAAGTCTACAGGCTATAAAAGAGCACAACAAAAGATATACTTACTGTGTTCGAGCCAACAAAAGAAACAGCTCTTATATCTTCATCATCACAGATAGCATCCACAGTATCCTGGCATGTAGAGAAGCATTATTGTTAATGACAAAGAAGTGAAGGTAATACTGCGGAATCTCTACATACTGTATTACATTTTGGGACAGTTTTAAGGGGAATCCTCTCTGCAACAATTTAAATCCTACTACAAATAGAAAACTAAGCGAGAATTTTTGAAATAGCCTACATTAGTGCCATGAACGATATTGAGAACCCCGTCAGGTAATCCAGCTTCCATTGCCAATTCCGCAAGTATTACAGAAGCACCTTCCCAACGCAAGTAACATTAACAACCAGTTTCAATACCACATTTTGTTTTCTCTATATATGTTTATTAACAGTAATCCATCACTAGAAGAGAGCTTCGTTTCAATCGTGGACAACGGTTAACCAATATTGCAGGTGGTAAAGTGTAACATATAGAAAATCTGATATATCTAAGAGCATTCAGCGCATCACATGGCATTGCTAGAAAGGTGAATGTTCACTCATGATAAGACATGATCAGAAAGTCTATATATCTTGAAAAGTTCATTCATCGATGAAACATCACAGGAGTGACCATTAGTTACTGAAATAATCCCACGGAATAATGGTAACAAAATTTGAGTACTTTACCAGGATCCTTCTCTGATGGCTTAAGAATATAGGTATTACCACATGTCACTGCAACTGGAAACATCTGCACTAACAAACACACAGTAAATACTCGGACTTCATGGAAGAGAGAATCATAAACAATTAAGGATCTACATATCTGTTATCATAAAAGGGCTTTAGCATGGTACCCATAAAGGAATCATGGCTGGAAAGTTGAAGGGACAAATGCCAGCACAGACACCTAATGGCTCCCTAATACTATATGTATCAACTCCATTAGATACATTGGGGACATATTCACCCATCTGTAAAGTTGCCATTCCACAGGCATGCTCCACAACCTCTGCGTACCAAAAACTAATCAGTAAGGTTCTCCTCTGCTTGTCAATCATATAAATCAAACCTACAGTAAGAAAAAAACTAACCTAACCCACGGAAGATATCACCATGGGAATCCTTTAACGTCTTCCCTTGCTCGGTCGTAATGCTCATAGCAAGTTTATCCTACACAAAAAAAGATTCAAACTTTCAGCCAAAGACATGTCAAGATATCAAAAAAACAAAAACTAAACCAAGTAGGAGTTACCATATTCTTGCGTATAAGCTCTTGAAACTTGAGCATAACACGCTGCCTGGTAGTAATCGGCGTGTTTCTCCACAACGGAAACGCTTGCTTGGCAGCGGATACCGCCGCCTTAAACTCTTCATTAGTAGTCAATGGAACTTTGGAAACAACCTCTTGTGTAGCCTAATTCAAGCAAAACGAAAAATTGACTTCAAAGTTCAAACCTTTTTGTACTAAGAACACTCACAATAGGACTAAAAAGTATTAAGAGAGCTTACAGGGTTGATAACATCGATATGTGATGATGATTGAGAGTCAACAAAAGAACCTCCAATAAGATTTGGTACTCTCTGAATTGAAAACAGAATCATATGATCAAAAAAAAAAAATCAAACCCAGTAAAAATCACATCAAGATCAACCCAAGAACTCACAGGAGGGTCCGGTGAAGTTGATAAGCAAGAGCTACGGAGAGCGAGAAAGTGAGTTGTCAAAGGTCTCAGACTGTTACCTGGAAAAAACACAGTACAACAAAACTAGCATCGATGGTATCGAAGTCTCGAGATTACGATTAAGAACAAAAAAAGAGAATTGAGAGTATACCAGAGATTCGTAGCAACATCTTCTTCGATTGATTGATTTGGTGTTGCTGATACTTTGATCGTAGTAGTTTGGTGTCGTCTGGTAGAAAAGCAGATACGTTTTGGATTGGAGTGATGAGTGAGTGCTGACTCAGTGTTGATCGTTCATCTTCGTTGTTGATTGCCACGTGGTTAGATATAAAACCGTTAGATCAATTAAAAAAAGTTTCGATTTTTTCTTTTGTGGGACAAAAAAGACTCAGGATTCTTAAGTTTGACTCTCTATCATTAAAGCAAATCTTCCAAAGACGAAAAAAAAAAAAAAAAAATCCTCTTCCTTTTTATTTTTCCTTGTAAAGAGACGCAAGTAGCGAACTATGAGAGACGTTTGTGTTGTTTGTTCTTGTAATTGTGGGAGATTTTGTCTCCTTCTACCAAAAAAAACAAAAGAGCAAAATTTAAAGCGGTTTTGATGGGAAACCACCATGTATTTCTTCACATATGTAATGAACGGTGACAGCCTGATCATATTAGACTAGTTCATAAAATATCTACAGTACAACTTATGTGCATGAATATTTAATAAATTAATCATTTTTTCCTATCTCAAATTAAGTCAGATAAAAAATTCCACCAGATGATGATAATTTTTCAAGAATCCTATATCTTATTATATAAAATTAGGTTTTCAATCGTTAGTCATTAATAAAATTTTGACATATGTCAAATTTATATTAATCTGGAATTTTGACATGTGTAAAAATTAATATTTAATAGGAAGGATTTGAGATTACAACAACAAAACAAAATATTTTGTTTTAAACAATATTAATAATATAAAAAGATAATTATAAAAAAATTACAAAAGAAAATTAATTCAAAAAATAATTATAAGGAGATTATATATATATATATATATAATTCATAAAATTCGAAATTATAACATTTTTTTAGTTTTAAGTTATTAATTCTACAAAAAAAAATAGAAATGGGATTAAGGAAAATATACATTTAATTATCAATTCTAAATTTTGTAAATATTCACTTCTATATAAACATGGGAAAATTGCATTTTTTGTACCTTTATTTGCATTTGAATGAAATCGTATACCCCATATTCGATTTTCGAGAAACATAACCACTATGAGTGCTGAAATTACAGTTGACTGCCTTACGACCAAACAAAACACAGAAGCCGAAATGACAGATGTAACCCGGAAGAAGTATGCAATAGATACATTTAAGGGAGACTCCAATTGACGTCAACGAGTAGAAATAAAGATATGTCTACTCGTTAATTATAGTTTAAATTTTAATTTTAAAAATTATAAAAAATAATTTGGTAAATCTATTGACCAAATAATAACCACACAGACTTCCTGCATTGAAATAAAATAAATTTACATATAAACAAGTCAAATTAAGGGAGGAAATGCTGATAAGGTTAAAATTATTTGATTTAGGATTTGCTTAAGTAGACCTCTCTGTAAACTATTGGTGGTTGACTTTGTAATGCCATCAACTATTAATATTATATTATTTTAATTTCACAGACAATTTAACCAAACCGATAGCTGAACCTAACCGAATGCATACCGATTTCTTGATTTTAACCTAACCGGATTCAATAACCATATAAATACTTCTTTCTGTAAGTCAACTCTAGTTTGTATATGCTTTCTCTCTCCACAATTTCTCTCTGTAAAATTCCGATATTATTGCTCTCGAAAATTCAGAGTCTATCCTCATCATTTATCGTCTTCGAAACTCAAGGACATCTCAGATAAGTATTCTCATCATTTATCGTCGGTTATTTGCTTTTGTAATGCTTTAGCTAATTTTCTTCGAAAATATATATGTTCTCATAGTTTTTTGTTCATTTTGCACTCAGATATGGGGTTACACAGCTACACTCAGCCATCTTCTAGTTCTTTGCAAGTCTTGGCCTGACAGTTGGAATTCCTGACAAATGTTACTGCGGAAGGGAAACCGTTATGAAATGTTCCACCACATCCGACAATCCTGGAAGGATTTTCTTTGGATGCAATAACCATGAGGTTGTTAGATTGTATGATGGTTTATTCGTTTGGTATAATTATTATTTGAGTATAGATAATATTCTTATGGTATATTTATTTCTATGGTACGGTATAGGATGGAGAGGACCATATTATGAAATGGTGGGATGAGGCTATTATGCAAGAACTTCAAGCAATGAGAGGTGGACTTGCCGACCAAAAGGATTCTATTACAGCCATCCAGGAAAATGATGAAATGCTATGGGTTCAGCAGCAGCTAGACAAGGTGAAAGATCAGATGAAGGAATTACGTCTGTCAGTCCGTCGAGAATGTCTTAATCGCCGGTATAATCTTTATTCTTGTATTAATCTCTTTTGCTTCATAGATCTTTCAATTAAAATCTGTGAACCTCTCTTTATCGTGGCCGTTTGTTTGAATGGCGTATTTATGTCTGTAATCTGTGAACTTGCTTCAGTTTCCGTAATATGTGGACGATATCATTGACTTCATTAGATGACCTATTTAGTAGACTTCCCCCGTTTACATTAAGAAGTTAGTAGACGAAGTCTACAAGTTAATGATTTACGACACGACGGTTTGCGTTATTAATTTGTAACTGTTCATTGTAACTATTTCGTCTCGTATATATAAACCAGCACGGGTCTTTTGATTATTTTAAAATTGCAACCAAAAAAGTTATTTGTAAATCATTTCTTTTCTCTTTAAAAAAAAATAGTACGTAGTTCATCTTCACGACGGAAAATTGGTGATTGGTCAATATACTTGTATCGGTCAATATAAATCATCCACGCTTAATTGGAGACTGATCACAGTTGGGTAATTGAAACTTTCTCTATATCACTTCACTTCATCATATAAGTGTATAATCATCTATCATTCACGTCTCTGTAACTCTTAGAAAGTTTCTATATCATATCACTTTATACTTAAAAGTGTAGAATTCTATATATACGCAACTTTTGTCCCTGTACCATAGAAACTCGTTCATCATCGTTAACGATGTATTAATTATTTTGATTTGATGGATTTGCAGTTTAAAGTATGTTTTAGTTTCCCCAGAAACAAGTCTACTTGATAAGTCTTCAGCATAATAGTACAAAAATTAATTTGATTTGATGGATTTGCAGTTTAAAGTATGTTTTAGTTTCCCCAGAAAGAAGTCTACTTGATAAGTCTTCAACATAATAGTACAAAAATTAATTTGATTTGATGGATTTGCAGTTTAAAATATGTTTTAGTTTCTCCAGAAAGAAGTCTACTTGATAAGTCTTCAGCATAATAGTACAAAAATTAATTTGATTTGATAGATTTGCAAACGGTCCAGTTTCCCGTGGAGAAGTCTGCCAGAGAAGTCGTCAACATATTCATTACAAAGTATAATTTGATTTGACGTTAGTTGGCGGTAATATTTATATGTTTAATTCACCGATACGCGGTAACCGGTTTTAACCGGTTTCTTTATAATTTTTTCCTAATTTTCTGGTACTGTTTCTAATAAAAGATTTTGGTTTTATAAAACCGCGATTATTATAATTATTGTAATTTTATACAATTTAAAAAACCGAGATAACATAGGATAATTATCTCTAATTCTTCCTCATAAGAAACTAGAAAACGATTCCCTTCCGCTTATCTCTTCCGCTTATCCTTCCGCTTATCGCTTATCACTAACGGTTGATTTTCCCATTTTTTGTTCATGTTAAACCTAAATCTCTATCTTTCGGTTTGTCAGTTTACTTACTTTGTTTAACTTATTTGTACCAAATCTGACGAACTCTGTATTCTTCAACCCAGCCGCTTTATCTTCATCTTCGCCGCGTCTTCGCCACCGTTGTCCTCTTCGATCAAACCGGAGGTTGACTTCTTTTGCAATTTGATAGTAGCCTTCTTTTTCAATTTGACTCATAGACTTATTGGATTTGTCTTCCTCTTTCTCAATCTCTCGTTTTTTAATTTCCCCGCCAAACCTAATCTTATCTTGCATAATGGACGAGGAGAGAAAACCAGAATTTCTTCGGAGGTTTTACACGAAAGGTGATGAGCCGCTTCCAATAAAAAGCATCGGCTATTACAGCAACGATACGAAGCTGTTTGCTGAACTGTACAAAGCTCTTGAGCTGGATGAATGGGACGAGATTTATCAATCTTGACTGGGTGTCTTGTTACAGTTCTACAAGCTCGAATTCGAATGGGCTTCCAGACTGGTTCACCATATGCTCACCTTTCAGATAGTCTGCAACAAAAAATACGAGATTTGGAGTCTGGTTGGATCTAACCCTTTACGATTTTCTTTGAATGAGTCTGAAGCCATCACTGGACTTAACTGTGACGATGTCGAGTCGTTGGAGCAGCCACAAGTTGAGGTTTCAGACGAGATGGAAGAGTTTTGGGAGAAGCTTGGAGTCAATTTAGACAGCGGTATGAGTATTGAGCAACTGGTTGCAGCATGTAAGAACTCAAGCGATTGGGATAGAATAGATCGTATTAGGTTGGGTTATTTAGCTATCTACAATGGGTTTATAGAAGCTAGGAAACCATCAATGCCCACCCGTCTAAATATGGCTAGGCTAGTCATGGATTTAAATGCATTTCTTGATTATTCCTGGGGAAGAGTTGCTTTCAAGAACATGATTTTGTCTGTTAAGGAGAAAGACTTAAACAAGCATAGTTACACCATAGACGGATTTGTCGAAGCTCTGCAGATATGGGTGTAAGAATCTATGCCTGATTTTGGCAAATCAATTGGGGAACCGTTGGCGAACAATCCAAGTCCATCGTTGCTTGCTTACCGCAGTTCTCGCGGTAGAAAAAATGTCAAAGAGGGCATTCTAAAACAGGTACGCACCTCTGTGATTTGTCTATAATTTATCAACGATATTAGATGACTCGGTATTGTGTTAGATTTGAACTAGTACACTGTTTTATATCAATTGTAGACAAACTTCAGACACTTCAAAACCATTGGTGACATGATTAGTCCTGTTTGGGAAGACGATGAAGCATATGAGAAGATTGATAACATTTTGAAAGCATTCAAGGGGATTTTGGTCCATGGAGGTGGGGGAGAGGTTTGTGGCAGACGGATGGTATTTATGAATCCAACAATACGAAGGTGAAGGTGGAGGAAAAGAGTGAGAAGAAGAGAGCCGGTACATTTGATGAGCTAAGTGGGAAGAGGCACTGTTCAAGTACTTCAACTACCTTGGAGTTCAATATCTTGGATTCTATTAAAGATGAGCTCGACATGTGGGGAGCAGCTCTACTCGATCAGATGAAGGAAGGTTTCAACATGTTGAATAGGAAGATTAAAAGCCTGGCTTCGGATCTTACCAAAATGAAGGGAGATGTGACTGGTACGAAAGAGGCTGATCCTTTATCAAAGGAACAGAAGGACTCTCAGGCAGCTACTGGTACGAAAGAGGCTGTATCAAATGAACAGAAGGACTCTCAGACGGAAATGGTTAGTTCTGAACACTTGCAATTTCCTACTATGATCCCTCACAATCACAATACCAGGTACAAGGCGAGGAAAAAATAGACTTCCAGAAGTTGTCAACTTCGAAGACATAAAAACAATTGTCTTCCTTATGTGAAGTAGACTTCCTTATGTGAAGTAGACTTCTATATCCGTGTTTTCTTTGTTTGTTTTATTTGAGACAAATTAAACATATGAGGCGACTTTAATATTATCTGTTTCCATAAATGACCATGTAACTTTTAAACCGGAATTTGCAAAACAAGCCAGGGCAATCTGAGCCCCTGAAACCATCTCCACCTATTACTTGTACGGATACGAAGGTGCCAAAGAAAGTAAGCTCTGAATCATCTGACACTGAGTCAGACCCACCTGTATTTATTCGCACGGAAATCCCAACAACTGCTGACTTGACTGCTAGAGCCAAGAAACAAGAACCAAGGAAAGAAGCGGCTAGGATTGCGGCACATGGCAAGGCTGAAAGGATTAAGAGGTTGGCGTCAAGTCAACGTTCTCCTTTCGTTGGTGATAACACAACCAAGACTATCGTGGGTGATAAATCAGCCACGTCAGCGTACAATCCTTTTGATAAAGCATACATGGAGTTGAAGAAGGTTTTCCTTTATTTCTTAAAGAAAGATCCGTAAGTCTACTAACTTTTATGTTATGTTTCAAAAATTCTATTTGTCGAAACTCTAGTAACTTATATGTATTCAAACCATTCATCACCCGTAGGACGTACAAGAACAAGGTCCTAAAGAAATCCCGATGATGTCTTTGGTGGTACGACCTGCAGACAAAAACAGTCTGGCTACGAGATTCGGTAAGTCTACTAGAAAACTTCTTCTCCAAGTATACTAGAAAACTTTGAGTCGGTCTTCAATATTATATAACTTCGTTTTAAATCCATGTGGTTATCCAGCACATGGATGCGGGGTTGAATCTATTGAGACATCAACACGCGCAACATCCTCATATATTTAGAATGAGTAGATTGGCTTTCCTAGACGCTATGTTCACTCATCTGTGGCCAACGAAGTACCTTGACTTTGTCAATTCTGAGGCACATGCTAATGGATCTGGGAAACTGTTGCCAGCTGGTGCCTTCAGCTACCATGCAGGGGAGTATCCACCGTATACTCAGACTAACAAGCAATGGAGTCTGGAAGTGGACGATTTATACGCGCCTTTAAACGTGAAGTCGACGCACTGGGTAGCTATGTGGATCTCGATTCCCATGAGACACATCATCGTCTCGGATAACATCCTGAGTGTCACCAACGACGAAGAGCTTGCATCTGCCATCGAGCCTATTGCCGTCTTTTTTCCCTACGTGCTGCGGGAGTTAGCCAGCCCTGACCACAAGCATATGTATTCGTACGAGAAGTTCACTCATGCGCGGGTGAAAAAGGGAATGCCTCCGAACAAGAAGCTAGGTGACTGTGGTGTGTATACTTTGAAGTACATAGAATGTCATGCTCTTGGGTTAGCCTTTCCTACTACTTTGTGCGACGCAAACATCACACGGATAAGGGAGAAGATGGCTTGTGACTTATTTCACGAGATTGAATGCCGTGGACCAAATGAGGAGAACTACATAGACGACTTTGGGCTCTATGATCCTCCCCCAGTCCGAGACTAACTATAAACTTTGTTTGAAAGACTTAAACTCTTGTTTTAAGTATGTATGACTCATTAGGATGATGTAGGGTTGATGTTTTGTTTCTGTTTGGGGGATCTTTATATTTTGTGGGTGGGATCCTACTGATTAAACTCTAATGATGGGCGGGATCTTCATATTTTTTGTGTGATCCTCCTTTTAAACTCTAATGTGTAAGGATGATTGTTCTTGTTGCCTACTAGTTATACGTGGGATATTAGTATTTTTTGGTCAGTTTTTCGTAACATTTACATAACTTCATACGTCAAACATTAATAATAGTGTACACTTGTCTGTTCCTCATTAGTTACTTATTAAAATATTAATTACTTGTAGTCTCTCTAAACAATAGCGTACAACGAAAGCCTAGTAGACATATTTCTGAAGTTAACTTGGAGACTTCGAATGGATATTGTTGTTCAATAGACATGTAGAGTTGACCGATAGAAATAGAGAAATAGATATTCAGAATGCATACATTAAGTTCAAAAATAAAATACAAATAGGAGTTTGGGTGATGCAAGTAATCGTCGAGACGGACATGAAGTTTGCCCCAATCAATAGGAGGAGGAACCACACACTGTTTGACATCAGCTTCCGCAACCTCTCTCATCTCCTCTAATCTCTTGTGCTCTGCCTCGAAGTCGACAAGTTGTTGACCCAATATTTGATTCAATTGAGATAGTTGAGCGTCGATCAGATCCACTTGATGCACAAGGGCAGTAGCCTCTTCCTTCTTCTTCATGTGATCTCTCATCATACGAAGAATGACTTTAAAGCGGTCCTTCGTCTCTTCTTCAACCACGACTCTCGTCCTCTCAAAAGTGTCTTTCATGGCATCTATTACTTCCTCTTTCCACCCGAAATCGGAACTGTTTTGCTTACGCTTACTGGAACTCTCTCCGGCCATAGCTCGTAACCAACTTATTCTCTTGTTATCGAAGAAGGAGATGCAATAGATTGAGTGGAAATTGAGAGGATATTTATAGGTAAAATTGAGACGGCAACGATACAATGAATGTAGAGAAATCGAAAGGGTACAACGAATGTAGAGATATCAAAAGGGTACAACGAATGTAGAGATAGCGAAAGGGTACAACGAATGCAGAGATATCGAAAGGGTACATTGAATGTAGAGAGAAACGCGTCATACATCGAAAGCTTAGTAGACATCAGATTGAAGTTAACTTAGAGACTTGGTACACATCCCAAGACACATTGCGATGACAACAATGAAACCTATCCAAGAGAGAACCATAAATTGTCGAAGCATATTTTCCCTTTCATTCGCTGCTAGTAAGTCACATTCAAACTTTTTCTTGTCTTCCTCATATGTGTTAACCACCCCAGTGTTCACCAAACCATTAACAACTTGTTCTTTCATTTCTCTTACAGATTCTTTAAGTACCTTGATTTCTTCTCTATGTCGACGGATCTCATCCCTCGCATCCAATAAGCTCCGCCTTTGCCAACCATGTGATGGTTCTGCGTCTGACCAATGGGAAAACCCATGAACAGTGCATCTGAAGAAATTTCTTCCCGGATTTGCATCTGTCCATGATTTCACAATAATTGTTGATCTACCACAGTAGTTGCAGATTGGAGCAGTTATTTGTATATGCGAATTTTTATCAGAAACTGACCCCAAAATTTGGCTCATCATTCTCTTGCTGATTGTGGTTGTTCAAGAAGAGGAGTATCATAAAATGGTCTTACGAGTAAATGAATGTTACGTACTAGTCTTTGATAATGTCGACTTGAACACGTGGGATAATCCCGGAAAATTACAAAGACAAATTATAGCTAGGGAAACTCTAGATGACTTCACAATGAAGTTAACTTCTTCTTGCCGTGGGATTGTTACTTACACAATGAGGTCGAGTATGTCCAGGCTGTCTGCATTTTGAACAAGCATATTGCTTATGAGATTTCCTCGGCTTGCTCCCATTTTTACGTGACAGTTCTAGCCATGTTAGCCAACGAGACTTCTTTTGCCTTCCAGGCTTCCGCTTCGTTATTGGAGGTATACATCGGATATCTGGCCCAATTGGATCGTGCTCGACATTGGGCATGATGGTAGCCGCGTACAACGCATAGACATAATCTTTTCTATAGTAAGCTTCGACTACGGTAGACATATGCCATCCGCTTGACTTGACAGCCTTAATTGCATGTGAACATGGCATTTTCTCAACATCAAACATCCCGCATGAACAAGATTTTGCTTCCAAGTCAACCAAACAGTCACGTTGCCCACCCCTAACGTAGAAACGCCAGCCATCAATGTGTTCTACTGTCATCATATCTGTGTAATGCTCCCTTATGACCAATAAGAACTCAACACCCCGGCTAAAAGTGGTTGTCAGACTAAGTGCATCCTCTCGTCTTTTCCAATACCACCTACCTAACTTTTTCGTAATAAACTCAATAAGATATGTGATGGGATAACCTTTGGCTTTATTTAGCATGGAGTTGATAGATTCCGCAATGTTGCTAGTCTTGATGTTGTATCTATCTCCTGGACAGTAAACCTGAGACCATAAAGCTGGGTCTGCCTCATTCAAGTACGCTGCAAGGGCCGGATTTACGTTAGTAAGGGAAGCCATGTATCGGTTGTAATCATCATATGTATGCGCATATGCTGCCCCTTTCACCAAGTACATCAGTTGCTTCCCACGGAAATTAGAAATTATGTTTTGTTGGAGATAGGAGTAACATTGCGACATGCTTTAGCTATTGAACTGCACCTATCCGAAACTACTACCAGTGGATATTCATCCGAGATACACTCACTTAATTTGGTGAAAAACCAATCCCATGAAGCATCACACTTCGAGTTACCATCTGAAAGCCAACGGAAATATCTGAAAGTTACCATCTTGTGCGCAAGCGACTAGCAATACACCTTTGTATTTTCCGGTGAGATGGGTCCCATCAACCACAATATCTCGCCTTACGTAATTGAAACCACATATTAAAGCATCGAAAGATAGGAAAAGGTACTTAAACCTATGCTCGTCATCAACAACAAGGTCAACGATACTTTCCGGGTTTGACTGCTCTATTTTTCTAAGACAATAAGGCAACTTCGCATATCCAGATTCGGCGTTTCCTCTCACATATTCCAAGGCATATTGTAAAGCCCTGTACGAAGTTGTGTAATCCAATGTCATGTCGAACATTGTCCTCATTGAATCTTGGATATGTTGTGGGACAACACCATCTACTATTCCTACCTGGTCTACAAAAAGCATCCCAATATATTTGGAGGTGAAACGCTTACGGTGAGCTATGCGGTCCACAATAGAACATGTATGCACGTTCAGATATTTGGTGATCCAAAAAGTGGTTGGATCATTCTTCACAGTGGCCACGATCGTCCAAGTGCATCCTGGCACAGAGCATATTGCCACCAACCGAGACTTTGTGAACTTCTTAATTTTGAAAGAGAATTTTAGCGTCATAGCGGTCAAACGCACCTCTGTTATGGCATCATGTTTGCATGGAAAGCATTGACCTACTTTCAGTTGGTCTATCCAAGGATTATTTAACTGTCCATGAATACCACCAACAAACGGTTTCCCTTCTTCAGCATCTACATCTGGGTGATCTCCATCTTCATCGTCATCTTCATCTTCAAATTTCCCGTACTCACTATAATCGAAATCCATGTCATCAACATCTTTTGGCTTCTCATCTATAGTGTCATGGAGAGCTTCTTCACATTCTTCTACACCTTCATCGGCACATGGATCTACATCGTCACCAAATTCATCTGTTGGCTCCCCATCGGCAATAGAACAAGAGTTATTTATATCATTAACACATCCCTTAACCGACTGTCCATCCATGCATCACGTATAGACGCAAAGGCGAACAACATTCCTACTACTAAAATCTATCAAGTTTGAACTTATCTATCATTTGTGACATAGACAGGAGGGGTATCTTGGGGAATTGCTGAAGCATCATCTTTGTTAAGGGATATGATAACTGAACCATCTCTGTTTCTTTGTCAATCAAATAATCTTCTATAGCCATTTCAAGAAGCTCAGCGTATGTACAACTGTGTCGCAAAAAAAAAATTCTCCCACCTTTGCTTCCATCTATATCAAAATGCCAGGACCCATTTCTCGTCGCCCATACTCCGTAAACAACAGGTATTTGCGCCATCTACCTGAAAGAGTAAGCAGAAGGTCAATTACTCATTACATAGCTGACTATCCGTAGAAGTCTTAAATCAATAACCTAGATGCCTAACAAAACCAAAAACATGATTGATCCAAAAGTATAATATATTATCATGATAATAATAGACAGAGGCAAGTACATAACCGATACAAAACATTTTGAACTACAAAATCAAAAAGAAAAATTTATAAATTTCAATTAAACACTATTTCAAATATACAGACTTCACAGATAACCCCAACGGTTTGACTTCGTAAATTAGTCTACTTTAATGACCTAACTACCTATGAAAACCAAAAACTTGATTTCTCCATATGTATAATATGGATTCATGTCAAAAACATACAGAGGCAAGTAAATAACATATATCAAAGAATATAACAAGAAAATCTTAAAAATTATTCACCAATTTGCAATAATTTGGTTTTCAAAATCTGCTGACTTCATGTTGACGTCAACGGGTAGATATAAACTAGACTATACGAAGATAACTTCAAATAAAGTCTATTTTTTGTGGTCTATTTTTGCAATTACAATTTAACAAAGAAGACAGCGGATGAAGTCTACTAGAACTGGTTGACTTCTTCTGTGGTCATCCTTTGTTAATTTTTTGGTCAGTTTTGCAATTAAATAGATAAAAATAGGTAGACTTCAATGAAAGTTCCACCTGTTAACTTCAATTATAGTTTACTCTGGTTATTTTCGCAATTGACCAACCCATTGAATTTACAATAGACTTCTGTCTAACAAGTAGACTTCATCTATCCGTCAACAAGAAAATGTAAACTTCGTCGTGGTTAGTATTGCAATTGACCAAGTTTGACTTTTGCCAAGTAGACTACGTACGAAGTCTATAGTAATGATGACTTCGTTTGCAGTCTGCCGTGGTCATTTTTGGAGTTAACCAACATTTAATATTTTTAATTAGTAGACTTCATTTGCAGTCAAATAATTATTTTAATATAATAATATTACGGTCAATGCTTAAATATTTTGGTCAATTCCAAAAATAGTCACTATAGTAGTCTACTCGTTTATTATCGTAAGACGACTTAGGCCAGCAGTCATCACTAAAAAGTCAAGAATTTGGTCAATTGCAAAAATACACCTTAGTAGACTGCAAACGAAGTATCTGACGGAAAGATTATAATGCAGTCTGAATCATATTTTTTTGTTTTCAAATGAAATTAAGGGGAATGAAATTTTAGTCTACAGGCTCAAAAGTCGATAAATTTTAAATTGCAAAACTGACCACATAGTAGACTTTACATGATATTATGACGGTTGGACTAAGAAATAAAGTCTAAATTCGACAAAAAAACAAAGAAAATTACAAATCTACCGGAAAATAACATTATCGGTGGTGGTTTCGCAATGTCAAGCACCGAGGACGTCGTATTTAGTCACCACTAAAGAAACACAGCGCCAATTTTCCTTGTTCACGAGATATAACAAGTTTAACGAACTTTCAATTTTTTCGATTAAAATGGAGAGGAGATGGAAGAAAATGAAGTTCTCATAGCATTGAGTGTTATTTAAGCTCACAAATCGGGTTGTTGAAGCATTAAGAGCTTCAAATTTAGTTGTTCATGGTTGTTGGAAAATTGATGGCGGTGGTACAACCGTAAATAAGACAAGAAGATGAGGATATGGATGTAATAAACATTTTCGCAAGAAATTCAAATAAATTAGAAATAATGGCATTTCTGTGAATACAATGAATGACAGAGGATTTAGTAGGCAGAAAGTGGCAAATGTTTGAGAGAGAAAAAGAGGAGTCTAGTCTTGCAATTGACTCAAGTTAGGGATCTAATTTTGCAAGTGTCCCTATAAACATAGATTGTTTCATATTTTTTATCTAACAAAATAATTTATTTAAAAATATTGCTTTCAACTTTGTTCTATTCATAAAACTTTTTTTAATGGAAAGGTAAATTTTTCTTATTTTTTTAAACCAAAAGTTTCTTCTACTTTCTCCTTTTTCAGTTTGGAATAGGTAAGATTAATATGTTGACCCAAAAATAAGATTAATATATGCATTTTCTTTTTCTAATACTATATTTCTAAATTTAATGTCGTATTTTTAGATTGTTTTATTTAATTTATCTTTTCACTTTTGAATTATTTGGGATTCATATATTAACTTTCTTATAATTTTTTATTATTTTTTATATTTATGTCAAATTAATTTTCTTCTAATTTTTCAACCTTGATTGGTTTGTCATAGACCCTTTTTGTGCAAACATAATTGTTACCATTCATTCAATCCCAAAAGGAGATAAGGAGTAGAAGCTCATCAACCTAATGATTACATAAAATAGGCTAATCAAATACAAGCTTACAACAAACATATATAGATAGATTGAAAAAACCTAAATTGTTGTTGATAAATCCTTAGGAGTTCGGAGACTGTGACACCCTGTTTTGCGGATAGGTTTAAAAGAATTGATTATGCCAACGATGTCACCAAAAAGCAATTATCTTTTTGATCAAGGGTCCTGAGAGAACTCTAGAGTTAAGCGTGCTTAAGCTGGAGTAGTTTCAGGATAGGTGACCTTTCAGGAAGTGATTGTTGGAACTGTGCGAGTAAGGACAAAACAAAAGGAAAGATCACACGTAGGGCCCACAAAGGAAGGTGAGCCTATGGACATGGGCTCACTAAGCAAGGTGGCAGTCAGGGCGTTCCAGAGATAAATGCTACATCATAGTTAGAAAAAGGTCTTTAGTTTCATTGGTTGTCAGATCAAGCTATATTGAGATAGCGAAAAGACGTGAAAATGTTCTCTCCACAAATTAGGAGGGCAGATGATAACAGGATTTTCACCCAGAGTATCAATTCCCTATGCAATTGTAGTACAAAGGGTTATCAGGTCAAATGGTTGTTATGCTAGCAGATGAGATATGATCAGAACTATGCAAGTCAAGCCAAGCAATCAGTGAGTTTGATCTAACAGTCCTAAAATAAACAAAAGAAAGCAGATAAACAAGAACCACACGACCTATGCACTCGATGCAAGCATTTGAGTACAGGATCGGGTGGGGTGATCGAGTAAACAAGATGAGTATGAACAACTCGAAGGTGTACTCGAAGCAGGTGATCGTGTACCTGTTCGGGTAAGTGATCGAGTTATGAATGAAAATGTAAACAATCAAAATGCGAAAGCTCCTAAGGATGGGGTAATCGACTCCTAATCGTTCCTGACCAGTAAGAATGTCCTACATGCCTCAAGCAAATATTCCCTAGACAATGAATCTCTAAAATCTTGTTAAAACACTCTCGTGGTAGAAACAATCAACCTTGATCACTCCCTACCCAACTCTCGTTGGAGAAACATGACCAAGCAGACAATACAAACTGATTCATTATTGTCAATAAACTCCTTACACATCTAATCTCTTAGGCTAAGTGAATAAATCTCTAGCATTGATTGATTTAAGCATTTCATCTACACCTCTCGATGGTAAAACACCCTAGATCTAATCTCAACCTCTCGGTCTGTTGATAGCATGAAGAACACCAATCTATAAGGGAATTTATAAAACATAAACAACCAAGCTAAGACATCCTAACTGGTCAAGAACACGAAATTGTCTATCCCATCCCTAGAAACTTTGTTTCACTACTCAGATCTCATTGCAGAAAACTCAAAAGCATAGATAAATGAAAATTGCATTGTATTAAAAATAGAGTAAAGAGGAAGAGTATAGAATCGAAAATGCAAAATAAAATAACAAAATGAATCCTAACAAAGTGGAAAAAGTGTTTGAGACACTCAAGATCTCTCTCAGAAGCTCTCGTTCTCTGGTTTGAGTGTCTGCGGCGTGCTAGGGCGAGAGGAAGAAGAGGGGGTTTATATATGGAAACCCATTAACCCTAGCTTCTCAGTCCTGCCCGAGGGTCTGCTCGATTAGGTGCTCGAGGATGAGCTCGGGTTGCTCTTCGGATAGGTCTATGGATTGTTCTTCCTGCTCTTGGATCCTCTTCAATCGGGTTGGTGTTCAGACTGTTCTTCCTGCTCAATAGCTCCTTCGGGTACATGCTCAGATTTGATCTTGTTTCTCCCCATTTTAGGCTCTAAAGCACCTGTTTTCATCCAAAATATGCAAATGCAAGAATGCAACACACTAAATGGCCTAAAAGTGAATTCCTATAGTTAATGACCTAAAAATGCTAAGGTTAGGGTAAAAACAATACAAAATATGGACAAAAAGAGATGCTTAAAACATGTAATTTAGAGAGTTATCAGCAGAGCCGAGGTTTTCTCTATGGTGGAGGAGGTTGGACGCAAGGTTATCTCTCCAATGGATGAAGGTGGAGGAGGTTGGACGCAAGGTTATCTCCCCAAGGAAAGAAGGTGGAGCCATGGTTCTCTTCATGGTGGAGGAAGTTAGACGCAAGGTTATCTCCATAGGGAGGAGGGCGGAGCCGAGGTTCTCTTCATGGTTGGTTATACACTATTTTGATGATACATCATTGATTAGTATACTATGTAATATATTTTTAATCCGAAATGTTTTTTTGAGCCAATAATTTTAGTAATTAAAAACACTATACAAAAGTGAAAGTAAAAAGATATATAATAGTTGGCTTAATATGTTCATATAGATATTTTCTAAATGGTGGTAAAGAATATATTTGTAATATACTATATATTTAGGTCTAAAAAATACGCTTTTAATGGTAACATACATAAAAGATTTATAAATGGATACAAATCTAATAATATTATATATATAATTTATCCAAAATGCAGCTAAGATAGTTTGATATACTATTTGGTGAGTTTTGTTTTTTATATTAGTAGCCTTGTTTTTTTTTTTTTTGTAATCACTAAAAACTAAACATCAACAACAGTAAATAAACGGTAGAGAAATAGAAAAGGTGTCGCTGCGACCACTTTTACGTCTTCAGTGTCGCTAGAAAAAATGGCGATAATAATTTTAGTCAGTGCAACTTCTTTTATGAGAATGATGATGTTTACTCTCCACATATACTTGACATACAAATCAAGTATAATTTCCACTCGCCGAACGTAGTCGCAACAATTACAAAAAGAACAAGTCATTCTTTTTTTGTTTGTCAAACCACTTGCTTTTCATTCAAACTAGTAAGAAACAAGTACACATACATGGAAGAAGAGCTCCAAAGTTTAAGACAATACAAAAGAACGCAATGCCATAAAAGGAAAGATAAAGTTCATCGATTTCATTTCCAAGAGAGCTATGAACCAATGGATTGGAAGTCCACTGGCACCTGTGAGGTCATGGTGAATAGAGAGGTCATCCTCAAAAGCTTCAAAGGACAAATGCTTGGTCATGGTGATAGGACATGGTGACGTTGAGAAAGAAATTGATGTTTTGGTTCTCGCCAGAACGACGTTCACTACCCAAGGTGAAAGCAAGCACTGATCTTGGTGACTATGTTTTTGTAGTCTCGGGAGGGTTGCTTTGAAACCCAAAGCACAAGGATTGGATCAAATCGATAAACGCAATAAGAACTCCTTGGTATTGGATCCGGCTGATGGGAGTGGTTGGGTAAAGATGCTTGGTATCATCAGATAAATAGTTTGGATGCTAATCGTCATTGAACATATCTAGTTCAAGACTATGTTTACCACTTTGACTATAACGATTCAGAATACTTAGGCCATAAAATCTTTAGGCTTAAATAATCATGTTGCAAGTCCCTAAGATCGACTAAAGCCAAGGTTCTTTCTTGATAAACAGATACACAAAGCAGCATTAGTGATACCCTTCTCCAATGGAGTATTCTGCCATTGAGAAGAGGAAGTCGACGCAGAGCTTGGCTTTGGCATAGCATAATCGTTGAAAGAATAGACCTGAAATTTGTCGTTTCAGAAATTAGGTAAAGGTTTATGAACTTGGGCCTTTGGAAATTTGATGGGCCGACACATAAAAATAGGACCACAAGAAAAAACCCTAGTTTCACTGTTGGAGGCCAGGAGAGAGGTTGGATGTGGCGACTGACTGAAAGTTGCAGAAAGATTTGCGGTGCTGAGTGCGTTTCCGGTGAGTGGAAGAGCGATAGGAAATAACGGAGATTGTGGCTTGATTCGAGGTTGGAGACTAAGGCCACTAGGGAAAACCTTAGTTTCACAAACACTTTCCAAATGAAGAACTGAGAGTACTGACTGCCTGAGATTGATGAAGAGATTGACGATGCTATCATCTCCAGTACGCGAAAGATCAGCAGCAGGAGCAGACGGTGGCCGTGAATTGAATTAAAATCAGATGAAGGAAAAGTGCAGCGGCTACCCAAGTTATGTAGTGAGATTTGCTGAGCAAAGAGCATCTTTGGTGAGTGAACAATCGGCAGGAGCAGACTATGGTCGTGGTTTGGTTCGGGAACAGAGGTCAAGAGAGTTTGAAAAGAGTTAAACAAGGGGAAAAACTGGAGAAATAAATTGCAAAACAGAAAATTAAAAGAAGTAGATCGGTGACGAATAGTAGCTGAAACAGTGGAATCTCGACGCCGGCGAGCAGTAGCACCGCCGACTTCGGAAATCTTGGTCAGAAGAAGGTTCGAAAATCGTGTCTGAGAGCTTTTTTATTAGACCGTCGAGAATTTTGAACAAACCACTTTCTTTCTCTTATATTATACAATTGTTTGGCAGAAATAACGCATCTTAAAAAATAATAATAAGATATCATTTAATATTTTAATTTGAAAAAATTCAATCAAACATAGAAAACATTGTAGATGATGAAATATTCATTTATGGCTGTGATTGGTGACAGATGTTTTGCGTTTTTTATAAAATATTCATTTAAGGCTGTGATTGGTGACATATGTTTTGCGTTTTTTATAAAATGATGATGAAACCGCACACCGATTTCTATAACTCAAAAAAATGAAATCTTCTGTTCACTTTTTACCCACATGTAAATAAGTGTGTTTTTCCGAAAACTGCTTCTATTGTCAATAATAAAACTCAGTTCTATATATATACATACATGTTAGAGTTGTACATCTATGTATAGTAATATTATACTAATGTATGTTTATTTTTTTCTAATTTTTTTGGTTGGTTGCATATTAATTTTTTTTCAAACTCTTAAATAAATTTATATTAAATTGTTTAGCAAATATTATTGAATAATTTTATTTTATTTAATTTTTCAAACTCTTAAATAACTCATTTCTCGCAGTTGAACCATACCGCACTTTAAAAAATGCAGTTACCATTCGAAGCCTAAATTTCACATAGAAACTGACAAGGTATTTAATAAAATGAAGCAAACAAATAATCCTAAAACATTTATGAAATGGGAAATAGGGAGTTTATTCTAATTTTGTTATTATATTTATGTTTAAACTGCTTAAGAACATTCTTAATTTTAGGTGATTTTCAAAAATACCCCTTTTTCTATGCCATTTTTAAAAAATACCATGAAAATTTCATGTTGTTTATTTTTAAAAATACCCCTTTTCAATGTATTAAATGACTAAATTATAAACCCTAAACCCCAAATTCTATACCCTATCCCCTAAATGTAAAATAGAGAACCCAAACTTTAAAAAAAAAGTCTAAATATTAATTTAACATATTATTGTAATTGTATAACATAGAGTTAAAATAAAAATAATCAAGAAAATTGATATTTTTGAAAAGGGATATATCCAAAAATATTATTTCTAACAAATTCTCAATAGTTTTAGCCTGCTTTTTAAATTTACTTGTATAAGTATAAGCATTATAATTTCACAATCTAGTGTTAAATATATAGTAACCATGCACACTTTTTTCTAATCTTTGAACGTGTATCATTTTTCTTTGGATAGACTCATTCATAATATTAAGATACTCATCATTACTTTAAGTTAATGAATATTTTTTTTCACAAGTGAGTACATTTAAATTATTAATATATAGTCTTAAATAAATTTTGTAGTGTCTAAATTTATTAGTTTATCATCTCCTTATAAATATTATTTGTCGACATCAAATTTATAATATTGATTAAATGATGAAACATGCTATTACATGATATAAATTGTCTATATTTGTATCTTTCTAAAATTATATGTTGAAATCTTTTATAAAACTATTTTTAAAAATTATCTCTTTCTATATAAATTAAATTACCTCTATAATTTAATAAGATGATAGAGTTATGAATTTTTATTAACATATAGTGGGTTTACTGTATTTCTAATGGACAAAAGAGCAACTTCAGAAACATTGCTAACATCTATCTGACATGTGTTATGATATTATTGGTTTAATTTTTATTTTTAATTTAAAATTTAAATAAATAATTAAAATAATAAAATATTATGTTTGAGCAATCTAGCGTGTTTCTATCCATTGGAGATGACCTAAGAGTTCATAGATAGTAAAGTTAACTAGTGTTAGATTTCCTAATATATTGTTCAAAATTAGTAAAGATGGTGTCATATTTAGATGATTGGTCACAGTATTTCAGATTGAAAGTTTATTTATGGGTTTCTCTATTATTTTGTGTCTTTTTCACATTTCATACAATCTTAATGGTACGGCGGATCGTTTGGTTTGTAGTGCCTCTTTTTGTATGTAAACACTGTCATTCTGGTTTAGAAAAAACAAAAAAAAAGTTGGATATCGGAAAAAGCTAATTTTAGAAACGAATATGTGTTTAGAGTGTTGACTCTCAATCTTACATATGAATGATGAGTTTATGCAGCACCCATTAATATATACACTACATGAGTTGTTGGAAAACATATAAGGAGATCATGAGCAAGTGGGTAGTAGAAAATTATTATTATCCATCATTGGTATTACTAAGCCATGCTTTTTAAGGTAACCTTAAAGTTGGATCTGGGACATAGAAAACGAGGTCTCTAAAACAGCTTCTACATTTTCCTTTATTATTTTATGTTAGATTCTTTATCTATTTAAACTCCCACTTGCGTTGATCGTACCAGCGAACATTGGATCTAGATTCTTAATGTCTGTAATCAGCTTTGGTAAACAAAGTGGGAATATTTTTAGAATGCTTTAATCGAACTGGAAATAAAAATTTACGATCATTAATGCCAAAAAACTTAAATAAATAAGAACCATTCTGTTGTGATTAACTATATAACATAAGTTCGAGAGATCTTCTAAGAAGTTCTTGTTTTTATAAATGCATCAATAACCACCCTAATGCATTGAAAACCACTTCAAAAATAACAAATATATAAGCAAGTACTATCACCCTCAACAATGAGTTACGTACAAAAAGAATTTGGAGATGACTGTTGCCAATACAGCAATACTTCAAGTTCACGAAGCTCTTGAACCTACTTTTCAATGTTGATGCTCATGTTACTGATATAACATTGAGCTAGTTACATGCATGGTTATTATATATATAATGGACTGAATGCAAAGTATAAAACATCATAAACGTTATTAAATGTTACGTCATTTGTCACTACATCCATATATTGCTTCTTGAAGAATGTCATCTTCAAAGAAAACACAAAGGAAGGTTAAGTCACGCTAGTCATGCTTCATCAACAAAGTTTTTAGCATTGCTACTCAAACAAATATCCTCCATTACTAACAACCGATCTCAATACAACAACTTTTGCAAAACTCGAAGAAAATATTAAAAGGTAAAAACAAAGAACAAAGTTAGATTATATTTTCGAATTGATTATCTCTTGTTTTATACACTCAAATTTAATGTACAAATTCTAAAATCTACTCAATGTAATATGAACTTTACATACGGAGGCAATAAGAAACTTTTGATAGCTTAAATTTTGACTCTTCCGTTAGTCAGTCAATATATAAATGCCACATTTTTTTATATCGTTTAAACTTAACTCAATGACCGAGGATTAAAGTTGAAGATAATATACATTTAGTACATTACTAAATATAATAGTCCAATTATTGGGCATGATTTAACAATGGGAGTGCAACAATTCTTTCTAGATTCCTTTCTCCCATCGGTTTTAAACTCGACGAGTCTTATCCTTATTCCAAAAATTCCAGGGACAGTTGATGTTAGGGATTTTCGTCCTATCTTTTGTTTTAACATGACTTACAAGATCATATCTCGGCTGTTATTAGACAGGTTAAAAATTCTTCTTCCTGATCTTATACTTCCTAATCAAACCGCATTTATTAAGGATAGGCTATTATTGGAGAATGTGCTATTGGCCTCAGAAGTTGTGCAAGGCTGTCATCTTGCTTCAGGTAAAGAAAGAATCACGCTGAAAGTGGACATTTCTAAGGCCTTTGATTCGGTCAGATGGGACTTCCTTTTTAGCTCTCTTCAAGCTTATAAGATTCCTCGGGGTTTCATTAAGTGGATTAGAGCATGTGTCTGTTTCCCCTCGTTCAGTGTTAGTCTTAATGGGGTTTCTTCAGGCTTTTTTAAAGGAAAGACAGGTTTGCGCCAAGGAGATCTGTTATCCCCCATTCTGTTTGTTATGATAATGAATGTGTTATCTCTAATGTTGAACAAAGCAGCAGAAGAAGGTTCGTTCAATTACCATCTTGGTTGTGAGGATCTTAAGCTTACTCATCTTTGTTTTGCGGACGATTTATTAATTTTCTTAGAGGGCTCTGAACATTCTTTGAGAGGAGTTATGTCAGTCCTCTCAGACTTTGAGGAAATTTCTGGACTGGGAATGAATATTGAGAAGACCTCCATGTTTTGTTCCGGTTTAAGTGAGAGTAGTTTGGAAAGGCTGCATTTACTATTCAACCTGAAACATGTCTCACTTCCAGTCAGGTACTTGGGCCTTCCTTTATGCTCCAAAAAACTTTCACTAAGGGATTGTGATCCCTTGTTGTCTCAAATCAGAAAGAAATTAAATTCTTGGACTCACAAGTTTCTGAGTTTAGCAGGAAGGTTAACACTTATCTTTACTGTTATTTCGGGCATTATTGGTTTTCGGACTAGTGCTTTCTTCCTTCCGAAGCAAGTTATTAAGCGGATCAATAGCCTATGCAGCTCTTTTCTATGGCGAGGCAAGATCGATTCTCCCTCGGGCGCCAAAGTGTCATGGTATGACATTTGCTTCCCTAAGCTTGAGGGTGGTCTTGGTTTAAGGAACATTGGTAGTTGGAATGAGACTTGTGCCTTGAAACTTATATGGATGTTGTTTTTTAGAGCTGGTTCGTTGTGGGTGGCATGGATTAGAAGTAAGTATTTTTCTAAATCTTCTCTGTGGGCGCTCAATGAGAAAAATGTCACTTACTCTTGGAATTTTAGAAAATTACTTAAGCTTCATCCCTTAGCTCTTAAATTTTTAAGCATCAATATCGGTAATGGTGATTCTACCTTCTTTTGGTGGGATCCATGGACTCCTTTTGGTTCTCTCTACCATTTTCTAGGCTCAGACGGTCCCAGTCTATTAGGGATCCCTCTGCTTTCAACTGTGGCTGAATTGAGATTTGAAGATGGTTGGTCTCTCCCTAATGCTAGATCAGAGAGACAAGTTCTTCTCCACTCTTTCCTCGCTACCATTACCATGTCCTCTTCAAATGATACTCCGGTTTGGGCTGTTGATGGTATAACTTACAGGTATTTCTCTTCAAAAGTTGTGTGGAATGCTGTTAGGATTTCAAAATCTGATAAATCTTGGGCTCCGCTTGTTTGGCACAAAGCTGTCATCCCAAGACATGCTATAACCACTTGGTTGTTCATTCTCAATCGTAATCCTACTCTTGATCGTTTGTCTACTTGGGGTTATGATGTTGAGTTAGATTGTCTCCTTTGTGGGTTAGGCCATGAATCACGAAATCATCTGTTTTTTAACTGTGCATTCTCTGTTTAGGTTTGGCGTTTGATAACGAATAAACTTCAGATTTCTACTTCTCCGGTGTTATGGGATCAGATTCTCCTTTGGCTGCCAAGGTCTTCAGTTTCGAAGCACAAAAAATTTGCTCTCCTTGAAGGATGGCAGGGTGCGATCTATGAACTATGGCGAGAGAGAAATCGGCGGTTTCATGATGGTATCTCGCTATCTGCAGTTGCTCTTACAAAGATCATTCTTTCTACCATGGAGGATCAGTGTAAAGCAATGTCTCAGCTGGACTTAAAACGTGGGATTTCCATTCTTCATTGTTGGACTTCTGAAAGTTGTGTTCGTTTACCGATACCTGCAAGAGCTTAAGTTTATTTTCAATGTTCCTTTTTTGGATTCTTGGTTCTCCTAGTATTAGTTATACTAGTTCTTTTCTCTTTTCTGCTGATTCTATATTGCTTTTTGTACACTTTTAATAATTTAATTAAGAAAATCCTTTAACAATATATATATATATATATATATATATATAATAGTCCAAAACTGTCCTCTATCCGACTTTATCAACCTCAGAAAGATCAAAACCGGAAAAAAGAAAAGATGATGCCATAAAGTAAAATAAATAATAAAATAGTGGTGAAAGAGTTCATCATCGGACGACAGTGCAAGTACAGCACCAGCACTGCCAAAAGCCAAAAATATAAAAGAGCTTACACATATATTGTCAATTACAGAAAGATACTAAGAACTGTTTAAAATAAACCCTCGGAGTATACAAAAGCATCTCTTTAAGATACACGTGTTGGTAATCTATTGATTGCTTCAGTACCACCTTGTATTATCGCCCCACGATTCGTGGTTGTGTACACCTGAGAGTCCTAGGATATTTTGAGCTTACGCGCTTGTGTCTACGCTTGACCGGTACTCGCTCTTCTCGTCGCGATCTTAGCTTACTTACGAGGTCAAAGGTTTGACTAAATCAGATTTGCGCTTAAAAAAGCGAGTATAAAGATTTACCATACTTTCGCAAGTGGGGATTTATTGAAACTACTCTTTGTATTAAAACCAGCAGTGGTTTCGTCTGAATCCGCTCTCTTGCCATATATACCACAAACAGAAACCACAGAAGACATCTTTTTGAGAAGGGAAAAAAAAAAAAAAAAAAAAGAAGCTTCGCCTCTTCATCCTCTGCCTTCTTTCCATTTATTGCCAAAACCTGATCAAGTAAGTCAAATCTTCACGAATACATATGTGTACATTCAATCCAAGAAACTAGGAGGAATCTAAGAAAAAGTGGATAAATCTATAAGTCAAGTTTTGAATCAGGGAGATCATATGGATTAGATCACCTTGACATTTAAGATGTGCATATTGTTTTATAAAATTTGGTGCAGTTTGTTTGGAGTAAGTTTTTGAGGGAGGAGATCATGGGGAGAGGGAAGATAGTTATAAGAAGGATCGATAACTCGACAAGTAGACAAGTGACTTTCTCCAAGAGAAGGAGTGGTTTGCTTAAGAAGGCTAAAGAGTTATCGATCCTTTGTGATGCTGAAGTTGGTGTTATCATTTTCTCTAGCACCGGAAAGCTCTATGACTACGCAAGCAATTCAAGGTTAGCTTATTAATAATGAAACCCATATATCTTCTTCTTCTATTCTTGTAAGTACAAGTCAATGAAATTATATATTTTGCATTTGCCTTGCTTGTTAGATTCTTCACGTCTCTTGTTCCGAAGACATGTGTGTATATACGATTGTCACTAATGATAATTTCTCATCTTTACATATTAGTTTTTTTTGTTGGTGTTGTTGTTGTTCTTCGTTTTTGTTTTGGTCTAAATATTATTTTCTTTGATAGGATTATATAACATATGTTTAAACAGGAAGAGCTATTTTGGACGAATATTTGATCTTTGTTTCTTGGTTCTTTGGAATTAAACTTAACTTCTTATATATCGTTAGGCTTTTATTGTTTGTACACCTTTGTGTACTCTATTTTGTTATTTTTTTTATTCGAGTACAAATTATAAACCAGTAAAACTTGCTTCGCTAAATCTGATTAATTAGACACACTTTTAACTGAAAGTTAGTTTATTTCACTCATAGCTTTCGACAAGTAAGATGCACATGATTCTATATTTGTTGCAACTGCATCAATATAAATGGCTACTGGCGGTTTATGCCTTGCTATGTTTTCAATTATAGATAGAACATGAACCACTATAATTGCTATACAGATAAAAAAAAAAATTAAAAAAAAAAGGTTTTACTTCTTTATTAAGTGGTGTATCTTTTTAGTACGCAACTAATTTGAATGCAGAATATCACATATATGACCATGTGATGCTATGTGATAAATTTTGAAATGGAAATTTTTTTTTTAGGGTCAAACTTCAATTTTTTCTTTTTGGTTTTCTTCCGTATAATGTAGAACGAAAGACATTTGATAATTAGTATATAAAATTACTTATCCCAATTTATGAATAGGCTAAGTATGTAAACTAATGTAAGTACATAAAGAAAATACATCATCCTTAACTTTTTTATATAGCAATATACTAATATTACAAACATCTGTATGTACGAACTGTTGTTGTAGTATTTTGAGTTCTGAAAACAATATTGGAATTGTAATACTTATCTCCATTGCTGTATCTATCGATATAATATATGATATCAAAATTCATAAAATACAATCGAAAAAATTCGAGTTAATTATTTTATTGTTGAGTGATTTTTAATATGTTAATGTATTATTAATTACTTTGTTTTTCTTTATTTCTTTTCAAACCCGAATAGTATGAAAACTATCATTGAGAGATACAACAAGGTAAAAGAGGAGCAGCATCAACTACTGAATCATGCCTCAGAGATAAAGGTATTTATATTATGATTTTCAACTTGTGTTTTCTTTATATTATAATTTTAGCATTCCTCTTAGGTTTTTCAAATAGAATGATTTATTATTTTTTTATAAAGAGAAGTATTGTAAATTAGTGATTTTTTAAAAATTAAATAGCATTGTGAAAAAGTACTAACCAATTCATTTTTGATGTATTAGTTGATGATTTTAAATGAGTAATTGAAAAAAAAAGATACTTTTAAATTTCTTTATCTTGTGATTTTAAATGATGTTTATATGTTAAAAGAAAATATATTGTGAATTTTGTTTTTGTTGTTTATATGTAATTTTGAGTATGTAAATTTTAAAGTAAAGAGTAGAAAATTTTGTATAACATTTACCATGCAAAATTTAGAGTAAAGAGTCATATACTCAATATTTTGCATATGATTTTCTAATGAAAGTAGTTGAATTTGATTTTATTGATTTTGTAGTATTTAAATAATCTGATTATGAGATATATATAAATATATATATATATATATATATATATATATATATATATCTTGAAAATAATTATAAATGGTTTTTATATCTTGAAAATAATTATAAATGATTTATATCTTGAAGATAATTATAAATGAATTTTTATATCTTGAAAATAATTATAAATGATTTTTATTAAACTATTTACTTTAGCTTGAAAAATAAAAAGTAACTAATTATAAGAATGAATATATTAAAGATATATAAAAAATATTTTGATATTGAATAGAATATTTCTTTTAATCATGAAAACCTATAAATGATTTAGTATAATAATTTATTATTATTTTATTTTAATTTAGAATATATTTTTTTTGTTAGTGTTGGTCAACGCCGGAGTCAATGTCGGTCTTCGCCGGAGTCAGTTGACCGGTGTACTGGCATATATATCTATGATGTTGACCGCATAACATCATATAGTTTATGTATGTGGTCATGTAATACATATATTTCGTGTAGTTAAGTATACAATAGTATACATATATTTCGTGTAGTTAAGTATATAATAGTATACTTGGCATATGTGACCATGTATTCATCAATACTTCGTATAACTAACCATTTTTTTTCCTTTTTTAAACAAAGAAATACAGAATAGTCTTTTCCAAATATAGAATCTAATATTAATAAAACTATTATTTAGTATTTTTTAAAATTACTTAGAGGCTGCTACCGTAATAAATAAATATTAATAGATACATTTATATAATAACATATGTGACACCCAAAAAAGCATACATATATTTATATGTTATTCGAAATTTTGCTTCTCATACAGTTTGCTTCATGTAGAATTGTTATGCCCAAGATTTCACTTTTACGTGGACATTTCTCTTCAATCTCAGTCTATTTTCCTTAGAATATATTTTTGTTAGTTTGTTGACACCATATTTTCTTTTGGAATATATTTCACGTACGGGATTCACGTACGGGATTCAACTGTGTAAGTTTTTTTTATGAGGATGTGCTTTCATAAAAATTTCACACCTACGATATAAAATTCCAAAATTTTAAAGCATTACGAAATTACCTCAACTGTAAACAAAAATTTTCGTAAATGTAAAATTGAATTAAAAGAAAGTTAAATCTCTTACAATTATACAAATTTTTTATATTTTATTGGATCATATATTATAAAAATCTTAAATGAAAGATTTGAAAAATATAAGTATGCATGACTCAAAATCCGGGAATAAGTTGTTTGGCATAGGGTAATTGGTTCAAAATTTAATTTTACTTTCGAAGTATTTTCAAAATAAGTTGTATACAATGTTCGTATTCAGTTGTAGTTGCCATAGAAATTAATGCTTAAAATTCATTTCGTAACAGTTCTATTTATCGCCGAACTTAATTAGGAGTAATAGTATTAGGTTTCAGTTGGGCTATGGAGAGTTGTGATCCACAAATCTCCTATATATTAATAGAAAAACATTGTTTTGAAAAAGCTGATGTGTCGCCGCTAGAGAGCTCGAGACACATTAAGCAAAAAAAAAAACTTTAAATTTTTTACTTAATTACATTAACATGCCATTATATTTTCAAAAAAAACAATTAACTGAATAATAATTAGATATGTTATCAATTCTCACACAAATTTAAATATCACATATTAAAACTAATTAAATAATTACATACTATTTTAAGTCAAAATTTCACTAAAATTTACTTACAAATATACAAGTCAAAGTTATATTATTTTTAAGAAATCAATATAAAATATTGATTTCTTAAAATCAATATAAGTAAAATTTTCTAAAAAGGCTATAAAAACATAGAAAGTTAATAAAAATAAAGAACATATAACTTATTAACAAAATCATATAAAAATGTTATTTTTATGTTAGTATTATTACCATAATAATTTAAATAACAATCTTTCAATAGTAATTATAATTGGTTATAAAAATAAATATATTACTCCTGAATTATCTCCAACTCATTAAAGGAAACTTAATTCCCAATAAATATAGATTTATATATATTCATAAATAAATATAAAAATAATAACAAATTAGGGGATATCATGATGTGTGATTATTTATATATATATCTAAGTGTGTAAACTAATTAAACTCAACATTTAGTGTGATTATTCGTTAAAAATGGAAATATTGATAACCAAATAGGAATATACGTTTTAATTGTACATTAATCTATGTGCTATTAAAAATGAATGAAACAATAACCCTTATCATTATAAATAAACTTAGTACCCAAAAAAAATCATAATATATTTAAAATGAGTGATTATTAGATTGTGAAAAATTGTTATAGTTACTAGATTAACCATAAATATAAAAATTTGATTTTTAAAGCACACAAAAAATATATATTTCCATAAAGTGTAACATTTTATAAATAAATTTTTTACCACGTTCACATAATTCACGGGTGAAATGTATTCTTACATGAATACGTTGATTTTGAAATTTCATTAATTTTTTCATAATGGTTTTTTTGGTAATAATCCGTTATTTATAGAAAATACTAACAAACCGACTAACTCAAAATATTTAAATAGCCTAATCACATATATTAAATCAATAAATTATATTATTTTCAGAAAATTTAGTTTAGAATCCGATTGTTACTAACATATAATAAAATTAATTAAACTACCGAGTAATTTAGTATATGTTGTTACGGTTACATAAGAAACATGTAAAATTGTTATGATTACAAAATAAAACATAAGAGATATGAATTTGATTTTTAAACCACACAAAAGACATATTGCAATAAATAGTAACATTTTTTCAATATTTTCTCTTACATATTTAAAGATTTCACGGGTGAAACATATTTTTTATATGAAAAACTGCAGCTTTAAATAAATAAATAAAATTTTAGTTACATATTATGTTTGACACAAACAAATATTAGTTCTAGAATAATAATTTTACGTACAATAATTTTTTTTAAATCGATTTATCCCGATGCTGTTTGAGTACTTAGTTAGTAGAAGAAACGACACTGAGCGATGCTGTTTGAGTATTTGGTTTGTTTGCCCAACGTTGATGACAATAATTAATAGCACTGAGTGATGAACTGATATTTGTTTTTAGCACAATTACACCAATGGGTAAGAACTTTTTTTTACTAAACTAAAAGGTTTTTGTACGTAAAATTTTACATTTACTTTAGCAATGCAATAATGAAAAAAACTTTTAAAAAATAACAGTTAGATTATATAAATAAACTTTGGAAAATTATATAACCTTTAAAATCTCACACTAAAACCAAGTTTGTTAGTTATCAATGTGGAAATTTAATTTCTCCATTATAATTTTTTTTTTTAATTATCCAAGTGTTATCGATCTAATTATCTTGCATTTATATTTTCCTTTGCACGCTAAAGTTTTGTGTCAAAGCTTTCAATAAAATAGTGTTAAGCTTTGAAACTTTTTTTTTTTGGTCAACCAAACTTTTCTTATATATGTACATTTAACTGTAAATACATTTACTATTTATTTGAATGAATGTTTTTTTTTCTTTTGGGGGTTATATATGCACATAGTTGTTTGAGGCAAGATAAAAATAGACATTGTTATATGACCACTTTAACATATTCGTCTATATGCACATTCATTACTTTTCTCTTTGTGTTACTAGTTTTGGCAAAGAGAGGTTGCAAGTTTGCAGCAGCAGCTCCAGTATCTACAAGAATGCCATAGGTAAAGGTTGTCCCATGTCAAAACGTAAAAATTTATACCAATCTTAATTTTCAAAAACTATCAATTATTAGAACTTGACAAGAGTCTCTAGTTATAAATAATCATGCGTCACTCTAAATGCATTGTAAGATTAATTTTTGATAATATGAAGGAAACTAGTTGGAGAAGAACTTTCTGGAATGAATGCTAATGATCTACAAAATCTTGAAGACCAGCTAGTAACAAGTCTTAAAGGAGTTCGTCTAAAAAAGGTATGGATTCATTTACTTTTCCAAATTAAGAAACTTATTTTGGACGTAAAGTATTTTTCGTTCTGCAGGATCAACTTATGACAAATGAAATCAGAGAACTCAATCGTAAGGTCTGTAAGCTAAAGTAATCTACATATGCTCTATCATGGGGATTATAAGAAGATATACATTCTTTTCTTTGATATTTTTTGTTCATTATCAAACTAACGATGTTCGATTATGTTACAGGGACAAATCATTCAAAAAGAGAATCAAGAGCTACAAAATATGGTAGATATAATGCGTAAGGAAAATATTAAATTGCAAAAGAAGGTGACGAATGCTTTTATTTAGATATAGAAAAATATAAAACTCATTTACGTAGAAACATGTATTCATATTAACCTAAATAAACACTTGTATTGCCAACAGGTTCATGGAGCAATTGAAGGCAATTCAAGTTCAAATCCTATAATCAATGGAACCGAAACATGTGCACCACCGCAACTTCAACTCATACATATACAGCCTCCTAAAGAAAAAACAATAAAACTAGGGTAAGCTTTCTCACGCAGTTCACTTCATTTTGAAACTTATTTAAGCTTATATATAGTTCATAATCTTATTAAATATATTTGAATATTTGAATCAGTCTACAACTTTCCTAGCAAAATATGTTGGACAACGAACGATACACAAAAAGAGGTTGTAGGTCATCTTCATTAACATCCAAGCTGGATCATTTTAATCTTGGTTTTGTCATTCTGTTTACTATTTTGGAGTATGTATATGCCATTTCTCTCTTTGTAAAATTACTTGTCTATGTAGATCATAAAATAATGATGTGATGTGTGAGTGCGTAACATACTATATATACATCATTTTACTCTTTTTTTTTTCTTTTTCAAATTGGATACATTATAAGAACAAAATCCAGTAAAATTGACATTTTATTGTTTATCTAACACTATATTTTAAATCTTATTGAGTTGTATTAGACAATCACCATATGTAATCTTCTGAAAATGAGTTTTTAAAAATACTTTAATATAATAATATTATTTAATTTAAATTATGTTTGTTTTTAAAATATCAACCAATCAGATTGTGACATATAGTGAAAGGAGGTCTCAATGTGTCGACAAAAATCTCTTCTGTAGAAATCTCAACAGATACTTTGTGTTTCTCTCTCCTCAACTTTTTCTTATTTATTTGTTTTTTATTACTTTGACACCCACTAATGGATGACCAATAAAAATGGTCTTATGATCCTTTAGAATACCTAGTGATGTGATTTGTTTGATTGTTTCTAAAAGTTTGAATTTATCTTGATAAATTGTTCATGAATATAATAGGGAGTGAAACCTACACGAACAATAACTGAAACCAAAATTGGACGTAGTTTAAGGTCAGTTTTTAAGCTTTCCGTCGTTACAATTTTGAAAGTAAAAAAAAAAAAATTCCCTATTGTTTGCAAAAGACACATTTTGAATATTTTAAATATTGAAACGCTCATAAATCAAAATGGTCTCTTTAAAGATCATAAAAATCACAAGATAAAAATTTGATTTAATGAAAATGATAAATTTAACTAAATTGCTCATGAATATAAAAGGGAGTGAAGGTTCGAATATATCCTTATTGAGAAAAGAGATCCCAAACACTAATATCGAGGCAACCAATCTAACCACGTCCGCCGGTGTTGGTGGAGCTCTGGCTCATCGGCACCGGAATGTCATCGCGACCTCCACTCTTTTAGCTCTATGTCCTTATGTTATAGCTTTTTCCCCTTGTTTATTTTCTTTTTTCTCCGTTTTGCTACCTTATCAAACCAACCTAAATCTTAGGCTTCTTCTTCAATTAAATGCAAAGGGAGAAGATGGGTCCGGCGTTTCCCATCTATCACCGTCCACTTGCCCCACCATTACAGAAGTATTACCTGAAAGAACCACCGCATCACAAATCTGAGATCTCGTCTACCCGCGACAAAATGATGCGCCAAGCTACGACTTACGGCGAGTTTCTCCTCAGTATAACGATTCTAATAAACGGAACGACCAACAAAACAACCAAGTTCCTCTGGTTCTTCTCCTCTGCTACACGTTTTGGTCTCAGCCATAAACCACTAACACAAACTTCATCGGAGATTTGCGCTTCATCGACAAATCACTATCCAACTCCGTACAAGTGCCGCTACTCTCGACTCTCATGTCTACCAGGCAAAAGGAAACTAGGTTTCCATCTGGTGGGCTTCTTTAAGTCTGGCCCATTAGGATGTCAAAAACCATTAAGATTTGTGGTCCATCTCTCCCTAGCAAAAGCCAAGGTCTTCTATGAATTCTTCTTTGGCAACCCTTAGTCTGATTCTGCGTATACTATCGGTACAACCTGATCGAAGACGTCAAAGGTACCGTAATTTACCAGTTTCGCTATGGCTGCTAAAGATCTCTTTTGGAACCCTGCCCATAGACCCATCTCGGTTTTTCAATCCTGATTTTAAAAGTTTGAAGAGGAAAGGTCTTTTATTCTCAAATCCATTATGTCGATGTTGGGATTATTGTCTTCAAAGCTCCTTTAATTGCTTATCCCCGACATCGTTAAGTACCAATACCCAACAACCATCCTCTTGTCTGAATTTGAGGTTGATTTATCCTTTGTCTGTCTTGCTGTTACAAATTTTGTGTGGAATTCTTGATCACCATATTCATGATAGAGAGGATCCACCTGTTATGTTACGATTTTACACTTATTTTTTGTGAATCCTGTTATTAGCTTCAATGGTGAACTCTACTGCTCCTAAGTATTTGTAGTCCCTTGGCGCCATCAATTGCTTATCCCCGACATTGGTAAGTACCAATACCCAACAACCATCCTCTTGTCTGAAGCTCATGTCTGTTTATTCTTTGCCCGTGTCTGGCCGATTACAAACTTTGTGTGGAATTTTTTATCACCATATCCATGGCAGAGAGGATCCACCTGCTATGTTACAACCTTTACATTTACTTTTTGCAAATTCTGTTATTAGCTTCAATGGTGAACTTTACTGCTCCCAAGTATCTGAAGTCTCATGGCGTTTTAGTTCGGAATTCAAATTGTCGAGGCTGTGATTATGGTCTTAGAGATTTCTCTGCCAACAACCACCCCTCGACAGCTCTAACTACCTCCTTCAGCCACCATCTTGCTGCCATCACTTCTACGATCTGGATCCTAGCTGCCTTAGCTCGCCATAAGGAAGGTCCAGTTTCTTTAGTTAGTGTTTCAAAACATGCTCCACCCTATTTTAAAACCATAATCTCCCATGGTATGGCTTATGCTCTACTTCAAGTAGATTCTCTCGTGCTGGCGAGACTCATAGCCATAACTTCATTATCAACGTCATTTTGTCTTGTGACAATGACCAAATTGTCTACCATTGAGCTACTCATGGAAGGTTGTTTGACAATCCTTGATCTCACATGTGTCAAACCGTCTCATAGCCTTTGCCTCAAAGCTATATGGGTCTCTATGTCGATCATCTTTATGTACCTTTGTTTGGCATTGGGGAATGTCCTTATCTTAAAACTTTGGATCTCTGAATCCTTTTCTTTGTACTTGGCTTTATAATGAATGAAATCAAGTCTTTGTTCAAAAAAAAAGAATATAATAGGAAGTGAAACCTATACGAACAATAAACGAAACCAAAATTGGACGTGGTTTGAGATCAATTTTTAAGCTTCCGCTAATGAAAAATTTTGAAAGTAAAAAAAAAAAAAGAATCCCTACTATGTACAAAAAGACATTTTGAATATCTTAGATGTTGAAACGCTAATGAATCAAGATGGTCTGTTTAACAATCACAAAAATCACAAGATGAAAATTTGATTTGATGAAAATGACAAATTTAAACTAAATTTCAAATTTCAAAGCTAATTCATCTGCAAATTTGAAATTTAAGTAATTTATATTTTATACTAAAACTCTTAATTATTTAAAGATTTGTGAAATACTTTTTTCCGCCGACATCACGGTGAGGGAGGGGCAAGATAATAGAAATGATGGGGGAAATATTAATGAGAAATGGTTTTTTTCGAACTGATTATTTTTTTCTATTACAAATTATTTGTTTTTCTGGGAAGAACATAATATATATTTATGTTATTAGACAAAACCGAATAAAGTATTAATTTGTGAATGAAATCAGCGAAATGATTGAATGCATGTCTCATTTTATCCCTCATGGATATATAAAAAAAAAAAATCAGAGACGGTGTCGCCCATAGGTACTGCGTGTGCACCTCTTACCTCACATAGTTTTGACACAAGCCAGACTTGCTAAACCACATGCCCATCAGTTGCAATTCTTTATATTAACTTTTTGATTCTTTCTTCCTAAACAATTCAGCGGCTCCCACAGAAAATTACTCTCATTCCTACCAATCTTTGTTTATTTTTTTGCATGTCTATCTGTTCCCACAACAATTATTTATAAATCGACCATGCACTCTTAACTCTCCAAACAAGCTTATCCAATTCTCTTGATTGTTTAAAGATCATCTTATCCATCGATCAATGGCACCATCGGCTGCAATGCTCATACTCTCACATCCCCTAATTAGCCACAAAGCAACAAATCAGTATCCGTCGTCTCCCGCCGTTAAGTCGACACGTGTATCCGGTATTCTTTTGCCTTGGAAGGCGTCGGACGGTGAGTATATTTCCACAGTTGGTCTCCAGCTCTTTGGTGATCAAGATACACTAGAGAAGCGTTTCCAAGAGGCTCTTGAACTTAGCTGCTGGTAATTTGTACAAGATCTTGTAATTTTTTTTTTTCCTTGGAAATGGAAGTTATGTAAAAATTTGAAGTGGATTATGTATAATTAAAGGTAATTATGGAAAAATCAAACGACAACAAACAACTATCTCAAATTGCATCTGCATAATCATCACTACGTGTAGCTTAGGAAAGGTGAAGACTCTCTTAAACTTATTAAGACAACGAAGGCTACAACAAAAGCCAAAGGTGAGCAAAGCAGAGCATGTGGAGGCAATATCCAAACCCAATCGGGTTGACAAAGAGATTCATTGACAAACAAAAACCAAACCAAACCGACTTATTAATATTTTGATATTATTTTCGTTACCTAAATAAATTCGAAAACCCATAAAACCCCCAGAAAAAAAAACTTATAAATCCTCTATAAATTTATAATATCGGAAAGCGAAATATTTTATTAATTTATTAATTGGATAAATTAGTTGGGCAAATCTTATAATATCGGAAGCGAAAGAGATTTGCCCAATTTTTTTTTTTAAATCTATTTAAAATAAGATTGTTTTTTTTATAGTTAATAACACAAATTTTCTTACACATATATATTGATATTTTATAATTTATATTATTAATTGTAGTTTTTTTTGTAATTAATTAATAGGTATAGTTTGACTGTGAATGGAGTAACTATTAGTTTGAGCTGGAATAGAAAAAAAAAACAAATTTGAGAAATAATCAAAGTCTAGTCGAGTTTTCGTCTCAGAACTCCCTAAAACATTTCTGACAATCTCAAAAATCCCTCTCTTTTTTTGTCTATTTTTTGATTTTTTTTAAATCAAGAATTCAGCGTTTTACATTATTGTCCAAAGAAAACTAAGATAATTACAAAGAATATCTAGGTCTAACCAAAAGAAATCGGATCTAATACCCGAGAAACTGAATCGGTATCTTTAAAAAAAAACTGTAAAATTTATGTTTAAAACCGCTCTCTCTCGTCTTTCTTCGGGAAACTCGAATCGATTTGGGTGAAACTGTAGAACTAGGGTTTTCTCGTTTTCTTTCAATCAACCAAAAATCGAGTAAGAAGATGGTGAAAACAAGGGGGGGTCGTGTGAGGAGGAGTGAGCGTTTGAAAGAGAAGAAGATCTCACAAGGAGATGGTGGTTCGAAAGCAAAATTCGATTCGCCGGAAGTAGGTGTGTCGGGTTTGAGTCCGGCGACAGTAGGAGGAGAGAGAGCTTTGAGTACGGTGGCAGAAGAAAGTGAAAGTCGAGTTTCGGAGGAACCCAATCCGGTGGTCGAAAGAGAAAATGCGAACGAAGGAGAGAAAGCAAAATCCGGTACTCCGGAATCAAGTAATCAAGAAGAAGATGATGAAGAAGGAGGAGATAATGAGAGATCTACTTCTGTGGAATCAAGAGATGGAGAAGAAGAAGAAAACGATGAAGTGGAAGAAGAAAACGATGAAGGAGAAGAAGGTGAAGAAGGGGAAGAAAAAGACGATGAAGGGGAAGAAGAAAACGATGAAGGAGAAGAATCGGAAGAAAAAGACGATGAAGGAGAAGAAGGAAACGATGAAGGGGAAGAAGAAAACGATGAAGTGGAAGAAGAAAACGATGATGGAGAAGAAGGTAAAGATGGGGAAGAAAAAGACGATGAAGGGGAAGAAGAAAATGATGAAGGAGAAAAATCAGAAGAAAAAGACGATGAAGGAGAAGAAGAAGAAGATAAGGAGGGAAGTTCGAACTCGGCAGGTAACTCGAGAAGGAGTACAAGCGAAAGTGAGAGGGAGCACGAGGAGCACAACGATGCAAGTGTAAGTACAACAAGTCTGTTTCATTCTTTCAGAATTGAATTGGAATTTGAAATCGATATAGTAGAACTGGTAGAACTGGTGCAACTAATGGGTGTAGAACTAGTAGAACTAGTACAACTAGGTGGTGTAGAACTAGTAGAACTGGTATAACTCATGTAAAACTGATATTGTTGCAGGAATCAGAGGAGGAAATAGAAGCGATGCAACCTTTAGGTATGCACTTTGAGCCTAGTCAGTACAACAAGAAAATCAAGCTATCGACAAGGTGTCATATTTTTGAAACTGTGGAAACGCTGGATAAATTATAGCATCCATTGACTAGTTCTCAGAGGGATTGGTTTGAGAAACATCCACAATTCAAGCACATTTTCCACATGCCAAGGGAACCAAACCACAAGCTTATGGGAATGTGGTTGCTCTTACTTCGAACGGCTAAAATCGAAAAAAAGAAGGAAGCATGGTTTGTTGTGAATGGTGTTCCAATCCGGTATGGTCTGAGAGAACATGCGTTGATGTCTGGATTAGATTGTCGGTGTTATCCACTTGATTACAAGGAAGCCGGCGGTATCGAGTTTCGAAGGAAGTATTTTTTACGAAAAAAAAAGATTACACTTCAAGATGTGAGGGGAAAGCTAATGGTAATGCAACCAGATCGTACTCGTGATAGGTTGAAGATGGCGGTTCTCTACTTTTTAGGAAGCATCATTGTAGGCCATACAAAAGAATCGGGGAAAGATGCTGCGGGTATCGATGATTTTGTTGTAAGAGCAGTGAATGATCTAGGTTTTTGTGTGTCTTTTCCGTGGGGGAGATTATCATTCGAGAAAATGCTAGAAGAGATTTCCCATACAATGAGGCATTTGATGGGGTCGTGCATAAAGAGAATGTGATATGGCCTGTTCCAGGTTTCTGTATTCCATTGGAGGTTAGTTAGTTTAAAATTTGAATTTTTCTCATTGTTGATATTTCTTATAAGTGAAGCTGATTTTTTTTTTTTTTTTTGTGTTGTGTAGTTTTTACTATTTGAGGCAGTTCCAATTTTGGCAAACACTTACATTGACCAAATTTCTGAGGCGGATGCAAGTTGTCCTAGGATGTGCAGAAAGAAATTTAAGAGTACCGGTCAGAAAGGTTTTCCTCTAAAGAATATAGGTGATACACTTGGTACAACAAAGGTTAGTCATCCTAACCATTGAAATTATTAATCATTTGAATAAATTGGTTTGTAATGTATCTAAAGTAGGTTGTTTACACAGGCAATTGCTAGTGTGATCCCTCATATTGATGATGAAATTCCTCTTCTCGATTTAATCATGGAAGAAGCTGAGGAAGACGATACCCATGATGTCGTAGTTGCCAGTTGGATGTGGCGCCTTCGTAGAGGACTACCTGTACTTTTGGAGGAGATGTACACAGCCGATGTGGCTACTCGTTCAGGACAAAATGATGCGAATGAGGAAATAGACGCCAATGAACAACCGAGAGAAGATACTATTGAGTTGGTGGAACTTCTAAGGACCATGAAGCAGGATATGAAAACTCAGTTCGATAACATTTCGGTGAAGATTGATGGTCTTGAAAAAAGGATCGAACCGTTGGAAGTATATGTGAAAGAGCAAGAGAAATCAAAGGTAATACTTCGTAATACTATAGTAATACTTGGTAATACTTCGAAATCAAAGGTGTTAACAAAATTTGGTTTCATGTCAGTCGCATGTAGATGATGAGCAACCGAGTACTTCACAAGAAGGAGGGAGAGGGACGAAGAGAAAAAGGTCTAAGAAGTAGTAAAACTATGTTATTTTCTATGTAAAACTTAATTATTTTCTTGGTTTTGTGATTGGTACTGGTATTACTAGTAAAGCTATGTAAAACTACGTTATTTTCTTGGATTTGTCGTTCGTATTTTTGGTAAAACTACGTAAAACTAAACAAAACTAGAGAATTCATATAAGAAAAATATAGAACATGATTCAATTCAAGAAGGAGGCATAATCCTAGAAGTCACATAAAAGAGAGATAGAACATCATGATTCAACAAGAGAATTCAAGGAAAAGATAAGAAACAGAAACTGATTAAACAAGTTTTAAACCAACGTAGAATGAGATCAACTCATATAATATCAATCGAAACACAACCTATCCAGGAGATCGACTCGAGTGGTAAGCAACGCCACCTCCTCCCTTAGTTTGGCAATCTCATCACTCTTCTCCTTAAGCTGCATCTGCAAATTATAGATCTGAGTATGATGTGGTTCAAATTCCTTCAATCTCTCCAAATGGTTATCAACATCCTTCCTTAAGGTTTGGGTTTCTTCTTCAATTGCATCAGCCCAATTTTTCCGCCTGTGCAATCCATCATCCTGCAAAATATATCAACGAACAGACATCATACCCATGTCTCTCAATTGTATTTGATTTAATTTAATTTACCTTATACTTAACGCAAGTAAACCATCTATTTTTCTCTGTTTCTGTTGGAGAGATCTCATTGACGATTCGTTCGCCACATGGGCAAATTCGAGGCATGCCCAAATCACCATCGGCTATGGCTTGTCGCCACGCTTCTAACTTCCTCGCCCTCTTCTGATCAGCATAGTATGGGTCAGCCTCAAATTGTTCCATAGTTTGAGAAGGAGAGAAATAGATCTAGAATTCAACTTTGAAGATGAGAGAAGGAGAGAAGGTGTACTTTAGGTTTCGAAGAAAATGAATAAATGGATATGTGCGTTCACACTGCATTAGGTTTCGAAGAAAAACGAAATTCTGGCCACGTGTAAAAGATGTGTGCGTTCACACTGCGTGTTCACACACAGTTTTACCGATTAATGCAGTTGCACTAAACTTCCAAATAGTTGTACTTTAGAGGTTTCTCAGTTTAATTAGTTATACTAAACCTTAGCATTAGTTTTTTTAGTTTTACAGTTGATTAAACTTAACTAACATACAATTACAAGCTTTTTGCAACTTCATAAGTTAAAAGTTATAATTCTATAACTTTTTCATGCTTTTGTGGTAATTATTTACAAAGTAACATTAAAAGTGTAGGGAAACATTTGTTGAGATTCTTTCATAAATAATTTAAAATTAGTAGATTTTCGAAAATTATTCACCTATAATAGAAACCTATGTAGAACATTTATACACATGTATTATACAATATGTATTGGTTTTAGGTAGTACCAATTTTATTACTTTTACCAGTTTTATCTTAGTTGTGCCAGTTATACTCTATTATATACACATGTTGAAAGAAGAAAACATTAATAGACTTCAAATTAAGTTTCAAACCAATTTTTACATTAAGTTTCAAACAAAACACAATTGATACATGAAGAGGTGAATCAAACATGAACATTATCTCCAAATAACAACCATTGGAGTCCTTGTCTCCGGCGCCTTTTATTCTGCGTCCTAGGTCGAGTCTTTGGTCGTTTTTCTCCAGCAGATGCATACCTTTTTGTTTTCTTTCTTCCCCCTTTTATTTTCCGATTCAGAGGCATGATCTGCATATCTTGGACTTCATCCAGGACATCCCATCGAGACTTATCAGGTACTAAATAAATTGTCCTGCAATATGCAATTGCCCACAGCTCCGTCCAATAATACTTAGAACACAACTCATGTAACTCGATATCCTTACCTCCATATTTTTGGAATGTAATGAAAGACGCCAATGCATGCACACAAGGATACTTTTGTATATCGAAAAACCTGCAACTGCAACTTCTCAATTGCAACTTCACCAAATAAGGCTTTCCGTCACTGTCAATGACATTGTATTCAAGTTCGAAACCATTTAGCTCTATCACCTTTAGTTTCTCAGCAGTTGCCCATAAATCATGTAAGTAGTTCTCCACTAAAGGCACCAATTTATTTGCGACTGATCCAGACACAACATCTTTCCGATGTTCATTAAACCATTCAGAGAATTTTTTAAGTATTGCATCAAGCATGGGTATCAAGGAGTACCTCCTTGCATCTTTAAATACGCTGTTCAACGATTCAACACAGTTGCTTGTGTCTAGGTTGTATCTATCTCCTGGAAAAACACATCTTGCCCATCTTTCTTTCTGGGTAGATTCTTCAAGATACTTGGCAGCAGAAGGATATCTTGTCGTAAAAGAAGCGTAAGCAATGTTGAACTCAGCCACTGTGTAAAACCTACTACACTCCATGAATCTCCATGCAACAACGTCTTTGTTGACGTTACGAGCATAACCTTTCACATTTTGGGATAAATGCCATATACAAAAACCATGATGAGCTAGAGGATACACATTAGCTATGGCAGTAATGAGACTTGTATTTCTGTCAGTCATAAATACTATTTCAGAAGAATCCCCAACAACGGTTTTCAACATCTCCAAAAACCAATTCCAACTTGCATCATTCTCACCATCAAGAACACCAAACGCCAAGGGATAATGGTGACGGTTAGGATCTTGAGCCGACGCAAAAACAAGAACACCCTTATATCCGTTCTTTAGAAAAGTTGCATCCATAGTTATAACTTTCCTCATGACTTTAAATCCTTCAATGCTAGCTCCCAAAGCTATGAACAAGTACATGAATTTATTATTCTCATTGCAATGCACATATGATCTTGTACCATGATTAACCTTCTCTAACATGTGCAGATAACATCGCAGCATCTTGTAGCTTTCTTCTAGGCTACCTTTCAAATCAGTAACAGCTTGATTTTTCCCTCTCAACGCCGTGGAATATGATATATCAACACCTAATTTTGTCTTGACAAGATCCATGATAATTTTCGGAGGTGGAGTTTCCATTTGCCCTGGATAATCACCATGTAAAAGAGAAGCAACTAATTTTGGAGTGCCTTGTCTCTTACTGTTGCTTGAACTTTGACTAGCCCGAGAGCATGTATGCATCTTGTTGTGCCTTCTAATCGAGAAAATATCTGTATCTCGAATCCTACCACCTCGTAAACCCCAGTTACATCCTTCTTTAGGACATTTGACCACATAACGCACCTTGTCCGACTTTACTATTTCAAAACTAAAACAGTTAGCGAATGAAGCTCTATCCACCACATCTTGCAATGCCTTCTTGTTTGGAAATTCTTGAAGTTTAGTCAGATCCAAACCGTCATCCCATGGTTCAATATACTTACCCGGTTCTACAACAGGGCGTGGCTCAGTATATTCATCACCTTCATCACGTGATTCAGCTTCACCCTCTACAGCCTTTTCTTTGCCTACGTAGACAACAATGGCGTTAGGTCCGATTTCACCATCCTTCGCATGTTGGTTTTCAAAGTTCATACCGACAGAACTTTGGTCCACTATGGGCATTGTGGGCACTGTGGGCGCTATGGGAACTTGCTCAGGCTGAGGCTCAGAAGGGATGACATTCACAAACAACATACATCTTCGCTTCTCATAATTAACAGAGTCTAGATAAACATTAACATCCTCATCATCATTAAGCTCACAATGCTCAACTGTTTCTACCAGTAGTGGCTTGTAGCTCAGCTGCAACTGAACGTTACTTTCAACAAACCCAATCTTCCTTTGTATCCTTGCTTTTAACATCAACAATGTTATATTCCTCTTTAACATTATACTATACATGTGTCCTTCAAATTTAAAATGTAGGCTGACGTTCTCGCATATTGTATCCTGCCAAACCAACCAATATAAAAAAATCATAATTAGTACTACTACTAGTTTTACTAGTTTTACTAAATATACCAGTATTACCAGTTTCACCACATTCTCTCTCTCCTATCAAAATCGACTCGAATGGTAAACGAGTTCTAATCGAAAGCCAAATCCATTTCTTATCTAATAGATAGCTCAATCGACCAATAAACCTTTGTAAAACACCCAATGTGCTAAGCTTTCTTCGATCTAAATCCAATTGAATTTCTGAATTTACAAATCAAAAACAATTTCAACAAAAAGCTACTCTAATGAGAAGTAACGCACCTGCATTTTGAAGAACAACTTGATTCAAGTCGAGTTGGTGAAGAACGACAGCAGTAGGAGTTCCGACGACGGAAGAATAGCCGGCGGCTGGGTTGAGAGGTGAGTAACCAGGTTGGGTTTCTCGGGTTGAAAGAGAGCTCCGACGAACAACTTGATTCAACTCGAGTTGGTTAATAACGACAGCAGTAGGAGCTCCGACGTCGGAAGAATTGCCGGTGGCTGGAATGAGAGGAACTTACACGTCGGTTTCTCTCGGGTCGAAAGAGAGATGGGTTCATTTTTTTTTCAAAAAAATTTAATCTAAATCAATTAAATTGTAAGGCTAAAATGGTCTCACCACCTCTTATTAGAAAAGGTAAGGGTATAAAAAATAGAGAGGGAGATAAGAGATTTTTTTTACTCTAAGAGGGAGGGAGTTTTGAGATGTTTAGTCAGTCTAGTCTTGACAAGATCCAAGATCCACGACCCAAGATCCGAGATATACCCACCCTGATCAGACGACCCGATTCGTTCATATCTTTCTTAAGTCCTCACATTTCAATTTCTAAGTTCAGATCGTTGAGCAATCAATAATGGAGTCGTCGGAGATCGAAGTGGTGCCTCTAGATTCAAACTCTCACCAAAACCCTACCGAATCACCAACCGTCACCGACGTCTTCTCCGCCTCTGCTTACGGCGATCTCCACCAACTCAAGCGTTTCGTCGAACAAGATGGCTCTTCTGTTTCTCTTCCCGACGCTAATGGCTACTACGCTCTTCAATGGGCTGCGCTCAACAATTCTCTCCAGGTTGCTCGATATATCATCGAGGTACCGAGTTTTTAGCTCAATTGTGAACTAGGATTCAACCAATATCTCGATTGAACTAGGTCTGTAGTGTTTCCAGTGTAGTGATGGATTTGTGATTTTGACATATTTGCAGCACGGTGGCGATGTTAATTCAGCTGATAATATACAGCAGACGCCATTGCATTGGGCAGCTGTTAAAGGTTGCATTGATGTTACAGACCTTTTACTGCAAAATGGAGCTCGAATTGAAGCTGCTGATGTCAATGGGTTCAGGGTATATCTTCTTTATTTTCATCCTTCAGCTTAGTAATGTCATGCAGAATGGAACAGAATGGGTCACTCTTGTTACTTCCGTTCACCGACCACGAATAAATTTTTATTATAAGCTATTCACTATCTTACAACATGTTTTCTGTGCAGGCAGTTCATGTTGCTGCACAATATGGACAGACAGCTTTCTTGAATCATATTATTGTGGACTACGCAGCTGACTATAATGCATTAGATAACGAAGGGAGGAGTCCACTTCATTGGTATGAGTACTGAAGAATGCTTATAGTGTGTATATTGCCTTTAGCACTGCTCAGTTTATTTTAAATGCATGGAGTAGTTCTGGACATGATGTTTTCCCCCTTAGCACTGACTTCTCAGTGGTTTTCTAAAGTTATTTCTCACTACTTGCCCATCACAGATGTTCTGAATTTATTTTTCGCCTGCCTTGTAAACATCTAGTTTGAGTGTTTTGATGTTAGCCTTACAGGAAAATAATAATTTTTGCACATTATTTCTGTTCATAGAATAGAACATGTCAAAGACTTGATGTATCTTTTTTTTATATTGTATTTTGAGTATGTCTGATCATTGTTTACTTGCACTTGATACGCTGTTACTTGTCATTTGACAATTTAAGAAAGACTCTATATTTTTCCTTGTTTGTTTGACTCAGGGCTGCTTACAATGGATTCACAGATACAGTCCGGTTACTTCTCTTCCGAGATGCATGTCAAAATAGACAAGATAACACAGGCAAATCGAAAACTCTCAATACTTTCTTTTAACAGTATCTACTTGTCTGCTCTAGAATTAGTAAAGAATGGCTTTAAAACGGAATTTTTCATCTACCTTATGATGTGTAAAGATAAGTGCAAAAATAAATATGACTTTCTGAACTCCATGCTTTGAGTGCTGGTATATTTCTGTATGTAGGGACTATTATAGAATCCCGGACTGTTTTTGACTCGCTAAAAGTGTAGAATGCTGATGCCCCGATGTATATTTTATCCCATTTTCATAGATACAGAATTCTTACATTAGTCACTTTACTTGTCAGGCTGCACTCCTTTGCACTGGGCTGTAATTAAGGAAAATGTTGAGGCTTGTTCTCTGTTAGTTCATGCTGGAACGAAGGAGGAACTGACATTGAAAGATAATACAGGATCCACGCCACTTAAGCTTGCATCTGATAAAGGTCACAGGCAGCTCGCTCTTTTCCTTGTACGTAATTGTTTAGTGTTGCTTGCTACCCTTCTAACATCCGTAAAAGGAAGACATCTTGATTGTTCAGAATAAGGTTTTTGAAATTTGATTAACGAACCTCGCATTTTCTTGCTGATTTGCTCCTTGATACAAAGTCTCCCTCTTATTTCATTTCCGTCACCATTAGTTGGACGGATATAGCTTGATAAGGTTATTAACAAAATGTTTCAATCAATATAGCCTTTTAAAATTCTGTAATTTTGTATTTACATAAATATGAAATAGCAATCGCATTCAACATATGAGAGTTTGATGTACCTATGGTTATAAGTGTACAGTTATTATATAAGCCTCAATGTTGTGATGTTTGCTTTTTCTTATGCAGCTTTGACTCAGATTGCGATACTATGCTTAACTGAATTGACTCTGATTTTCGGATATTATGGAGCTTCATTGTGATATAATTGTTTCCACTGTCTGTTTTAGGTCACACTTTAGTGCTCTCAATATGATGGCTGTCTCTTTAAGGCCATAGTAGGTTTTAGAGTTCACAGTAAGAGAGATAGCTTGTTAAATGGTGGTACTGTTGTTCAAAGTTGTTTGCAGGGCTATTTGTTATGTTCTAACTGTTTCCATTTGATAGGTTGTGTTTCCTGAGAATCCAATTTTTGATATTTTTCAGTCGAAGGCAATGCGAACTCATAATAATAGTTTTGTGGACAAGATCTTCTGTGGAAAATTGGGAGAGAGTAGCTATGCTCCTATGTTGTTCAGCTTAATAGTCATTCTTATGGTCCTCTTCAGCACATCCATTATTTCAGGTGAATAATCCATACAACAAAGTAGTGTGTGTTGAGTATCTTACTAATGAATTTATTATTTAGTCCTGAAATTTTGCGTTTATGTGTAGCTTCTAATCTCCCAAAGATAACTGCTATGGTTGGTTTGTGGGCATGTTTCGGTCTTTCATGTGGCGTTTGCGCACTGATAACTTTCTATCGTGTTAGCAGGTATCCTTATTAGTTATCTTCAATGCTATCTGAAATTTTTGAACATGTGTATTTCTGTTTGGTGTAGTTATTTAATGAGTTGCGAGATATAGCATTACTTCTTCATTAAGAAATGAGGAGGTAGACATATGATTCTGTAACTACTTGTGACTCTGAGAGACGTGTTTGTGGTGTATTGGTCTTGGAGTGATAAATCAGTCATCTGTTTTGTACAGCAAAGATCCTGGGTACGTTAAAAGAACCAATGAAGCTGACAGCCAACACACTGCCCATGTAAGTTAAACTTCCTTTTCGTGTTTCCCATGTTGAGAGAAAACATTCTGATTGAACTGTTGATCTGATCAACTGTTTTAGCAGTTTGGCATGCAGTCTATATTCGGTTTATGCATACACATTCCAAATCAGTATCAGTATGCAGTTGTTCAAGCCTCTCGTCTTAAACATGCTAATTTATGCCTGATTTAAGCACACACCAATTGTAAATCAATCGAACAGTATAGGTGTTCTTCTGAAAGTTTTTTTCACATATTATCTTCTGATGGTTTCAGGACCCTTTGATTGGTATCAATTTCAACAGTCCCTCATGGAAAGGAAACTGGTCCCAGCTCTGCCCTACTTGCAAGGTTTTTTTCCTCATAAACCCTTTCCTTAGAGTGAAACCCAACATTTTTTTTTTCTAGTAGAGTTATCGCACTTTCTTCAGATAATTAGACCGGTGCGATCTAAACACTGCCCCACATGTAAACGCTGCGTTGAGCAGTTTGACCATCACTGCCCCTGGATTTCCAACTGTGTTGGTAAGGTAATAGTTCTTTACATGGCGAGTCTCTTTCACTTTTTGTTTATTGGCAATATCTCACTTGTGACATGAAAACACCCTGTTATGCATATATTTCGGTTAACGGTGTCTGTATACAATTATTCGTCTCGCAGAAGAACAAACGCGACTTCTTAGTCTTTGTGATCATGGGAGCTTTAACATCATTCGTTGGTGGCACAACTGCTGTTCAAAGTATGTGACTGAAACAACTCTCCCTAGCAATCCTACCATTAAATTTTGCTATTTGATAAAGCATCTGTTTCTGCTACAGGATTATGGAGAGGTATCCCACAGATACACCCCAGAGAGTCATGGATTCAACATATAGTCATTGAACATTCCGATGCTGCCGTGTTTCTGTTTTTCGACTTACTCATTTTCATTGCGACAATGACGTTGACAATCTCACAGGCTTATATGGTTAGGAAATCTCAGCTAAAGTAAAGAATAGGCTCTCCATCCCCCTCTGCAAATGATTATATAACAGTTATTGTTGTCTACTGCAGATAGCTCGGAATATTACAACCAACGAATTATGGAACGCTAAAAGATTCAGTTATTTGCGGGGACCTGACGGAAGATTCTACAACCCTTATAACCACGGCTGGCGAAGAAACTGCACCGATTTTTTGGTTCATGGCTACACCAGGGACGACGAGGTTGTCCCGTCTTCAATTCTCTGAAGTTACATCTATTCATCTCATTAATGTACATATAGATATCTCCTCTTTGATTCATATATTGCAAAGGGTGTGCATGTTTATGCTCCTTTACTTCACATCTTACACTAATATTTTTTCCATTATCACTCGCCAGTTTCACCAAAATGTGCTACTCAACCCATTTAATCTCGGACCCTCTTTCTTAGGCTTTTTTTTAACAACGCAATGTTTTAAGGTATAACCAAACCAGATTAGTTTCCAAGTAACAATCATCATCTCGGTCCGGGTTTCAAAACATTGCAGCTTATGTGAATAACATTTGGTTCACGTTCAACACACTCTGCGAATGCCCATGCTTATGTGAATGTAATGTTAACTTTCAAAAACAAACTTGAAAATATGAGCATAAGTCCCAAAGAAATGAACAAAATGAGCAGCTTCATTCCATCATATGCTTCAACCCATAAGTGCTTTCATCTTTTCATTGGCAGCCACAAGTTCCGCTGCTATTCCTGGCTCATTTGCCGAGTGCCCAGCATCATCAACAATCTGCAGACCATGTGTCGTGTTACACCAACAAGCAAAAACAAACTTGGAAAAGATCTTCAAGAAAACATCCAAAAGACTTAAAGCTTACCTTGAGCTCTGCCTCTGGCCATGCTTTGTGCAGATCCCAAGCAGACATCATAGGACAGCATACGTCATACCTTCCCTGTCCATTGTAATAATCCAAACCCAGTCTCAATCCCATAATATATATAAAAAGTCTATATCCAAATCCAAGTTAAACTGATGCTTCTTAAAACCTACACAAACATATCACCATTAACAACATGAGATATGCAAGGCCGTGGATCACACAATCCTGTTGTCTGTGTTTTCTCTTTATATTACCTATAGTTAACACAACTCGGCCTCACTGGATCAGTCTCCAAACCAATGAAATCCACAATTCCTATTCTTTTATGAAGGATGTACCTGAACGATGGTGGTCTTAATATGTCGAATTTTATCAACATTGTCTAGCAAGTATGAGTCAGATGGAAAGAAACCCTTGTTAACAAAGTAGTGATTTTCAATCCTTGCAAACGCCTGCAGAGCAAAGTGTCAACAGTTAAGAAATCGGTTTGAAGATTTTACAAGACCAATGAATCAAGATAAGATTGGAACACTCTTAGAAACTAACCAATGAAAACTTATCATCTTCTGCCTTTTGAATGTTGTCATTATTCGGAAGAAGATAAGCAGTCGCCATTTCCCATTTGGTCCAAGCTCTTGCAGCTGCATACTATAAGACGCATAAATTTGTTAGTCCGCGCACACTCTTTCGGCAAAAAAATCCAATTTCCTTCAACAGCCAAAAAGAATAATAATGTTCAAAGCATTTTCTCGTGTAACAGTTGTAAGATCTCGACTCACTCGAGTTTCCATATCATCAGAGTCCAGTCTCTTGTGATATGCGTCCACAAGGCTACCTCTCTCATTTTCTGGAATCAGATCTCTGAACTCCTCCCAAGCTTTAAAAAACAAAGAAACAAAAACTCATAATAAAGAGAAATAATAGAAGCTCTTGAGCCAAAATCTACTACTGCTGTATTTGCACATAAAACTCTAGTCCCAATATCACTAAAGCTTATATAAAAAAGGCTATAAAAGCAGACTATAGTAATCAGTAACTCCAGGAATGCAAGAAAGAGAATTACCATCAGGGTATATAGCAGCAGCACCACCTTCGTAAAACCAATCAATCTCCTTTTTCCGCAACAGAAAAATCCCTCTAAGGACCAAACCAGTAACCTTGCACCAAAAGAGTAAACATATATATATATATATATATATATATATATCTGTCAAGTTATGAACTAAAATACCAAAAGAAACTACTTACTTCATAATTCCATCTATTCAGATCACAATCCAATCAATCAATAACCTATCGTTCTTGTTCCATCTATTATGCAAACTCGATTCGTAACAAAGTAGAATAATATATCTCAGATGTAAGAATGTAAACATAACGATATGCACCTTGTCAGGGTGAGACTGGCTGTATGCAAGTGCTAGAGTGCTTCCCCAAGATCCACCAAAAACCTGCACAAACAGAGAAAATTAAGATATACATGTGTTCCATGCCAACAACAACAACAACAAGAAGCATATATTTGGAAGAAACTTCCTCACCTGCCATTCTGGAATTTTCAAATGTTCTCTCAGTTTTTCAATGTCATTCACAAGGTCCCATGTGGTGTTTTCCTCCAAGCAAGCATGTGGGGTACTCTTTCCTGCACCTCTCTAGAAGAAAACTTAGGGGTGAATATATATACAAGTTGGAAAAAATGTAGTGTAGTGTCCAAAAGAGACCAACCTGGTCAAACAGAATAATCCGGTAGAACTCAGGATCGAAGAATCTCCTATTATTAGGAGATGTCCCTCCTCCAGGCCCTCCGTGAAGAAAAACGACTGGCTGCAAGATGTAAATTCTCACAATTACAATGCAAAAAAGGTTAGAAACCTAAAAGACCAGAGAGAGAGAGAGAGAGAGAGAGAGAGAGAGAGAGAGAGAGAGCTACAGAACATAAATGACGTACGTGGCCATCGGGTTTTCCTGATTGCTCGAAGTAGAGTGTGTGAACATCTGAAACCTTTAAATTTCCAGTGCTGTATGGGTCAATGGGAGAATAAAGGGTTCTCGACTTGTTCACCACCAAAGCCTCTGCTTTAGGTTCCATTAAATCACTCTTCAACACCTCACTCTTACTGCAACAACTAATCTTGCCCTTTCCTACTAAATTATCAAAGAAAGAAAGCTCAATTCAGATGATGCTGGATGTGGATGGCTACTACTACTAATTGACGATTTATTTTAATTTGAGTTGCAAAAAGTTTGAAATTTTTTTAAATCAAATTGAAAACTCCAAAATTCCCTATATATATATATATATATATATTCCAAGGCATAATAAACTTGTAAAAAATTAAACGAAATCATACACTCGATATAATTAATAGAAACCCTAGGAGCTATGATTAAGGATCATGCGAATGATTAATAAGTTGATAGAAGATAGATAAACCTGGGAATGGGAGATTGAGATTGTTGTTATGGTTTTGTGGAAAAAAATTAACACAGAAGCAAGAGGGCGAAAAGGTCGATGGAAGTACGTAACTGTGCCTGTGAGGGATGATAAGCCCAAATCTCATATTTATCTGAACTTTTGCATATATTTCGACTATTTTTTTTCTTTTGGTAGGGATGAAACTGAAAGATTAAACTTTTTCTATTATTTAAAGTTATCTGTTTTTTTTTTTTGCGTCCGAGAAAACAAAATGACCATAATTGCACAGTAAAACTAAAACACAATAAGCCCTTGATAATGAAATCGAGAAGGGTGAAAGTGATCTTAGCAAATGGTAAATCTTTAATGTACAAGACACTAGGGATTGAGTCCCGCTCCCTATGAATGTAAGGATTTGGCTAATAGATCGGTTTATTGTGTGATTGACAAAAAAAAAAGTTGAGAAGGTTCTCCATGCACTAGAGGATCAAAATGATCTTATCTAGAAGCCATGAAGGTTTTCCTAAAGCCAAATTGGACCGTAGTCTTCCATCCTGTGTTACACTCTTTTCAATAGCTACCGCCACTTTATTTGCTGAGCCCGCCACTGCTTGGCACTCCCATCATACAAAACCAACCAAGATACGATGAATAGCGCCTAAAAGAACACAAAATCGGGGCCAATCATGGGGTGAATTAATAGCCTCCACCACCATATGATTGTCTATAGTGACTACCACCCTCTCAATGTGCAAGTTCTGTAACGCTTCTAACGTCCACATAATACATTGTAAACCCGCTCTCACAGCCGAATCTGTTCGACAAAAACCATCTCTAGTATGGTACACCACCTATCCATGCGCATCTCTGACCAACCACGAATCTCCATACATAGAAGAACTATTAATCCAAGAAAGAGCAACATTACACTTTAAGTTTCCCGACAATGGTTTACACCATCTGTTCTCCAGCTTTTGATTCATCTTACACCAAGTTGAGTCCATGTTGTCAAGGGTCTCCTTAGAGCATCTTTTTGTGCTTTTCATAACCATCTCCCTCACATCTCCTTGTTTGCTTTGAAAAATAATTTTTTTTTTATGTATTTCCACACTGCCCACAACACCCAAGTAATAGCCAACCTTGTCTCTTCAGGGAGCCAATGATCATGGAAAACTCTGTAAAGATGCTAACAATTCTTTCTATATCATTCTCAGAAAAACCGTCGTATGGTGGAGGGATGTTAGCCAACGAAAAAGCTTGGCAAGCTACATAACAACCAAACAGTGTGTGCCCAATTGTCTCAACCTGACAACCACAAATCTGACACCGCAAATCCACACTTAGACCTCGTGAAGCCAAACAATCTAAGACTGCCAATGACAATATCTTCCACAGAAACGTTTTAATTTTTGGCACCGTTTTTAATCTCCATACCTTAGCTTTAACCTCATTTGTAGCTCATTTGTTTTCTTAAACACCATTGGCGTCATCACATGTACCGTGGGAAGAGAGCTCACAAGCCAGTAAGCACTCTTAACCGAATATGTTCTTGATTGGCAATATGGCCAAATGATCATGTTAAAAAGAAAAAGAAAAAACAGGATGGGTTGCTTCAGTATATAGTAGTTCTGTTTAGTTTAATAATATGTTATTGTAGGATAATAAGGTAATCTCCGTGAGGAGTATCATCACATATATGACAACTATATATAGTGTGTACAACTAGGGTTATGTATCGAGAATATTCTATACAATGCAAAATTAAGAATGTTGCCATATATCTATTCTACCACTCCCCCACAGTCGGAGCTTTCGGAGCGTTGGGTGGACGAATGCTCAGACTGGACCGAAAGTCAAGAAACAAGGGAGAAGGAAGACCCTTAGTAAAAATATCAGCATACTGATACGCAGAAGGAACATGAAGAACGCGAACTTGAACAAGAGCAACTTTTTCCCGAACAAAGTGAATGTCAATCTCTACATGCTTAGTGCGTTGATGTTTGACGGGATTAGAGGAGAGATACACAGCGCTGATATTATCGCAGTAGACCATGGTAGCCAGGTTTAACGGAACACGAAGCTCAAGAAACAGATTCCGTAGCCAAGTAGCTTCGGAGACCGCATTAACCACACCTTTGTATTCTGCTTCAGCACTAGAACGAGACACGGTGGGTTGCCGTTTAGATTATCCCCAAGAAATATGCAGAACCCTGACGTAGAACGCCGTGTAGATGGGCAGCCCACCTAGTCGGCATCGGAATGAGCAGTGAGTGAGTCGGCAGAGTTCGGTGAAACATAAGCAGCATTCGAATAAGCAGTAAGAGTAGTTGTGGAATTCGTATAGAAATGGAGCCCGTGATCAAGATTTCCCTGAAGATACCGAAGAATGCGCTTCAACGCATGGAAATGCGACTCCCAGAGATCATGCATGAAGAGACAAATTTGTTGAACAGCAAACGAGATATCAGGTCTTGTGAATGTGAAGTATTGTAATGCTCCAGCGAGACTACGATATAACGTTGGATCAGCAACAGGAGGCTCATCGTCTTCAGCTAACTTACCGTGCGTATAGACCAGAGTAAGACAAGGTTTGCAATTGCTCATGCTGGCGTAAGAAATGATATCTGTGGCATAGTTGCGTTGATGAAGGTTGAGGCCAGTGCTACTACGGGTGAAGGTAATGCCAAGAAAGTGATGTAGTTGGCCAAGGTCAGTCATTTCAAACTCCTTGCTTAGAGAGTGAATAGGCATATCACGGAGAGACGTGGAGGAAGCGGTGAGAGCAATATCATCCACGTACAAGAGTAAATAAGCGAGATCCCATCAGAGATGCTCTGTTGGGATCCAATGCTCTTTGCATAGTTGGCAAACCTGGTGTTCCAAGCTCTAGGCGCCTGCTTGAGACCGTATAGTGACCTGCGCAATAAATAAACATGATCGGGTTTCTTGGGATCCACATAGCCGGCTGGTTGGTGCATGTAGACGACCTCTTCTAGGTCGCCATTGAGAAATGCGTTCTTGTCGTCGAGTTGACGAAGTGACCAATCTCTAGTAGCATCAAGATAAAGAACGGATCGAATAGTTGCAGGCTTCACAACCGGGCTAAAGGTTTCATCACAGTCGATACTAGGCTCTTGAGATTCGCCATTAGCCACAAGTCGAGCTTTATAACGCGCTAAACTCCCATCTGCATGATGCTTATGTTTGAACAACCATAAAGAACGGATCACGTTAACGTTAGGGTGGCGCGGAACAAGGTTCCAAGTGCCACTCTTAATTTGAGCATTGTATTCCTCATCCATAGCATTATTCCAAAATGGATCTTTTGCAGCTTGAACATGAAATAAGGGAATGGGAGAGACAGCATTAGCATTAAGACAAAGCCGAGTTTGAGGCTTACATATGCCATTTTTGCTGCGAGTGGTCATGGGATGAGTAGCTTGCGGAGGAGGCAAGACAGGAAGAACAGGCGGGGGACCAAGAGTTGTGTTTGAGGAAATAGGAGGAATAGGCGGTATGATGGGAGATAGAGGAGACAAAACTGTGTTTGTGGGAGGAGTTGAAATGTTTGGCTTTGTGGAAAACGGGAAGATCGTTTCATCAAAGATAACATGGCGAGATAAAATGATCTTATGTGTGGAGAGATCAAGACATCTGTAGCCACGATGATTAGAGGGATAACCAAGAAATATGCAAGTTGTGGACCTAGGAGCAAGTTTGTGAGGAGAAGTAGGTAAAAGATTAGGATAACATAAACAACCAAAGACTCTAAGATGAGAATAAGATACCGGTTTTTGAAACAGTTTAGTGTAGGGAATCTCATGACCAATTGTTGAGGATGGAGCGATGTTCAGCAGATATACCGCCGTGTGAAGAGCCTTGACCCAGTAGGAGTAGGGTAAGCTTGCTTGAGCTAACAGTGTGCGAACAATGTTCTTGATTGTCCGTAGCATCCGTTCAGCTTTCCCGTTTTGTTGAGATGTATGGGGACTGGAGAACCGGATCGTTGTACCTTCCGACGCCAAGTGAGTAAGGATCATGTTGTTGTTGAATTCTCCCCCATTGTCACATTGAAGAGACTTGATGTTGCATCGGAATTGAGTCTTCACATAATTTGAAAAATGAAGATATCTGCTGAACGTACCGCTCTTGTGTTTGAGTGGATAAATCCAGACAAACTGAGAAAAATGGTCAAGAAACAAGAGATAATATTTGATTCCACTTAAACTGAGAATATGAGAGGTCCAAATATCAGAATGAATAATATCAAATGGTTGTGAACCAATTGTTTGAGAAGACATAAAAGGAAGTCTTGTGTGTTTGCCAAGTTGACATGCATGACACACATTATTTTGCTGATGAAATAAAACAGAAGACGAAGAAGAAGCTAAAACACGATGATTCGCGCTACTAAGGTGACCAAGACATTGATGCCACACATCACTAGTGGGTGTAGTCACCGTGAGAGCATGTGGGGAAGCAAGCAACGTGGGAAGAGACACCGAGTAGAGAGGACCTGCATTGTTACATCAGAGAAGCTGGATCCGAGTTTGAAGGTCCTTAATAGAAAAACCAAAAGGATCAAATTCAAGAGAGCAATTGTTGTCAATAGAAAAACGACGAACAGAGATTAAATTCTTAACCATGGACGGACAAACAAGAATATTTTTGAGCTGAAAAGGACGAGAGGAAGAATTAAGAGTACCATGACATACAGTAGTTACAGGCGCAAGAGATCCATTACCGACTATAATCATTCGAAGTATGATCAAATTATGAGTAGAACTTAGATTACCTTGATTGTTGGTGACGTGAGTGATCGCACCGGTATCCATGACCCAGCCGCCATTGTGTGGGTCTTGCAACATCATAGTGTTGAAAGCATGTGCGAGAGCAGAAGGCAGATATGCAGATTGATCAGGAGCTTGAGCTGGTGGGAGGGAGGGTCCTTGAACAAGATGAGCAGCTGCTTGTGGAGGTTGAGGATGTGAACCAAGGATGCCAGATGCAGCGTGTGAGGGATGTGCCGGGAAGTGTTGTGGAGGTCGAACAGAGTGCTGGAAAGGAGTAGCGACGTAGTATGGAGGTGGTGTCGGCCCGTAAGTGTATGGATATGAAGCTTGGGGAGCGCCATAATTCCAATTGTTTGAGGACGGGGGCCAGTAGTTGTTGTGAGGACAACCATGTCCACCACGGTTGTTGCGTCCGCCACAACCGTGGCCACGACCGCCACCACAATAGAGAGATCCCGATTATTGTTGATGACGAGGGTGATGATCCGATGACGTGAAGAGTACGTCAGGGGAGGACGAATGATGAGATGTGGTAGGGGTGACACGGTGTTGCTTGGAAAGACGTTCCTCTTCCCTAATGAGCATCGAACGAGCAACCAAGAATGTGGGAAAATGCTCACGATGTTTTATCACGTTGATGATGCTGTCGAACTTATCCGTCAAGCCGTTGAGAAGATGGAGCACAAGTCCACGATCGGTCACCGGGGAGTCGATATTCGGAAAGAGATCAGAGAGGTTCTTCAATTTCTTGCAATATTCATGAACACTTCGGTCTCCAATCGTGATCGTGCGCAGCTCATTTTTGAACTGGAGAGCTCGAGCTTCTTTGTTGTCACAAAAGAGAGCCTCGATGGTAAGCCACAAATCACGAGCAGAGCATTTTGCTTTGAGAACCGTGTCAAGAATCAATTTCGAGATGGTACCGTAGATCCACATCTTCACCAGCCCATTACGTTCTTTCCATGTAGTCTCGGTGGTAGATGATGGTCGAGAGGAACCATTGAGATGGTCGAGGACACCATAACACAAGTAGTGAGTCTCGAAGTGCTCACGCCACTTGTCATAATTCAGTTTCTCCATGTCAAGCACAATAGGGACGCATGCCCAGAATTGGGAGATGCCAAAAGGCTTATCATTAGAAGAAGCAGTTGGAGCAGTCATGGAGAGAGGGCAAAAACAGAGCAAGAAGCGAAGAAGAAAAGGAGAAGAAACGCAAAAAAGAAGAAGATCGAAGAGAAGAAAAGAGCGGAGTTGGATCAGTTGTGCAGCTAGGGTTTAAGATGAACCTAGTGCTCTGATACCATGTAGGATAATAGGGTAATCTTTGTAGGAGTATCATCACATATATGACAACTATATATAATGTGTACACAACTAGGGTTATGTATCGAGAATATTCTATACAATGCAATATTAAGAATGTTGTCATATATCTATTCTATCAGTTATATCTTCCAATCAAACTGGTGTTACCCTTGTGGGTTAATGGCTTAATCATATTTTAATAAAATATTTATCTATACATAATTATTTTCATCACTATTTTAATATATAAGTTAAACATATTTATAAATCAATATGTGTATATAATATATAAAGTTTAATTCATATATTGATTTATATTTAATTTAATGTGCATTAATAAACTTTGAGGCATTTATATAGACGCATTAATATAGAAAATATTAAATTTTGTTAAGGGAAACGATGGTTTTTAGTATAAAATCCACTTAGGGATGTCAAAATGGATCAAAATTAATGAGCCAACTCAATTCAACTCAACTCATGAATCCTAATGAGTTGAAAATTTTGACCATAATGAGTTGACGGGTTAAATAAATTGATGATTAAATAAATTGATTAATGAGTATGACACCGTTGATGATGATGATAGTTAGCCCTGAGATTAATATACAATATTCGCGGATATCCGTATTCGTATCCGAATCCGCTCCGAAAAAAATGGATATCCAGGCGAATGGATACGGATACAGATAGTGAAATAGCAAATAAAACGGATACGGATACGAATACGAATATTGCTAAATTTTAAAACGAATAGCGGATATCCGCTTTTTCCCGAATATACTTTATTATATACGGATACGGATAATGCTAAATTTTAAAACGGATATTTGTTTTTTCACGGATATTCGGTATTTAGATATGGATATACAATATTTTTTCCAAAATACACAATATTTTATACAAAATACGCTGTATTTTAGTTTAAACTACATAATTTTTTTTATTTTTTTTTTACAGATATCCGCGGATATTCGCGGATAGTCAAAATTTTAACGGATATCCGAAATCTTTGGATACAAATACGGATAATAAATTACGGATAAAACGGATACGAATATCCCTAAAAAGCGGATATCTGCTCCGTTAACAGGGCTAATGATAGTGAAATGAGTTTGGTTATAATGGGTTTATGAGTTAACCACTAACCCATCAATTTCTTCATTATCAACCTAATATCATCAACATCATTATACAATGTCATCATACTATCATCATCATCATCCTACCATAATCATACTATCATCATCATCAACATTGCCATACTATCATCATCATCATCATACCTTCATAATTATATTAACATCACCATCATCATATCAACATATATATCATAGTCAACAACATGATGTCGTCATCATCATCTTATAATTTTTCCGCAAAAAATGGAAAACTAGATGTTTCCTCCGTAATTTTCCACTAAAAGTTATGTGATGGTGATAATGATGATGATGAAATAATGATAAAGTTTTTTTTTTTTGGGTCAAAATGATAAGGATTAATTATAATTATTTTATATTAAATATTAATTAATTTATAATGTAGTGGGTCAACCTAATTATTCATCTAACTCATCTAACTAAATGGATACATGGGTTAATCAATTATTCATCTAACTCATCTAACTAAATGGATATATGGGTTGATCAAACCCAATTGTTAAATGAGTTTAGTCAACTCATAAACTCACTGGATAACAAGTTGAGATGGGTTGGATTAACCATTTTGACACTCTCAAATCCACTTACCATAAAAATTCTCTAAATACTTTATTATTAATAAACCTTATAATAAGTTTGAGAATTTGTTAGAAATATCTTTTTTAATATACTCTTTTTTAAAACTACCCTTTTTTGGCCATTTTTATTTTTGCCCTCCTTAATTTTTAATCACATTTTACCCTTACATGAAAAATATTTAATCAATAAAATGAAAAACAAAATTTTCCTGCCAAAAAAATTTGCGACATATTTTCCCGCAAAAAATATTTTCGGAAAAAGTTTTCCGCCAAAAAATTTTGTCAAAAAAATTTTTAAAAAAATTTGACAAAAAAAATTTTTGCCGCAAAAAAAAGTTTACAAGGATTTTATAAGATTTTAAACGATTTGAAAACCTCATAAAAGCCTTATAAAACCATGTAAAAACTTTGTAAATGCCTTATAAAAACCTTGTAAAAAAACTTTGTAAAAACGTTGTAAATGGCTCATAAAAGCCTTATAAAAAACCTTGAAAAACCTTTTAAAAACTTTTTAAAAAGTTTTTCAAAGCGTTTACAAGGTTTTTATAAATTTTTTTAAGGTATAAATTTCAAAAAATTTGGCGGAAAAATCCAATTTCATTTTTTGGCGGAAATTTTTTTTCATTTTTATTGGGAAATTTTTTCTATTTTGGTGGCTGTACATTCTTATTGTCTCTCAAAAAAAGATAATTTGATCATTTTATACATAAAGAGAGGTACTTTTGAAAATAGTTAACATGGAAGAGTATTTATAAGGAAAAATGTCAAAAAAATCATGAACTTTCAAATTTGGGAAAAAAAAACATGAACTTTCGAAATGTCATTTAAATTCTAAACTTTCGGTTGACTTTTTAATAAAATAACTAAGTTTGGTTGACGCGGCTATTTGAGGCATGACATTAAATATTTATTAAAATAATAATAACGGAGTTAACTTCCGTTAACAATTAGCAGTCTTTGTCTGGCTCGTTTATAAAGCGACATCATTTAAAAAAATGAAAATAAAAACTGAAACCAATATTGATTGAACCCCTAACCTTGAGTTGTCCATAACAATTTGGTAATATGTCAAACAGAAATGTATATATTACACGATTAATTTAAAATAAGAAACAGATCGGCCATGGCTAAGCTCTTCACTACCACTTGTTCTTCAGTTCTCTTGGTTTCCACTGTAAACTCAAGAAAGAGCTTCTCTCTCTTCTTATATCTCCCTTAAACCCAATTCTCTCTTTCTTTTTTGGTCATAACCCCAGATATCTAGCTTTCTAAGATCCAATGAGATTCGCAGCTTCTCCCGTAAATTAGACCATCGCCTTCTCCGCCGGACAAAGAGGAAGTTCCAATGTTACCGAGAACCAGCTAACCGTATCCGTAAATCGAAGAAATGGTTTAGTGGTTTTAGATTTTGGACTAACAATATAAATATATGCGTTTCTATTTTTGTCAATTAATCAATGTAGCTCAACTGGTTATGGCTACATGGAAAAAAATCAAACATCTTTAAGGGAACCGGTTCTAATCTCATTTTTGTTTTTTTTGGTCTTAGTTTTTATTTTTTTTAAATGACGTAGTTTAAGTGCTTACGGAAGTTAACTCCGTTATTAGTATTTTAATGAATATTTAATATCATGCTTCAAATGGTTGGTTCAAGGAAACTTAGTTATTTTATCGAAGAGTCAACGGAAAGTTTGGGATTTAAATGACATTTCAAAAGTTCATGTTTATTTCTTTCCAAATTTGAAAGTTCATGGTTTTTTTGATATTTTTCTCTTTTAAAAAAGAAGCATGCAAAAAGGGGTATTTTTGAGAATGCCCCTAATAAGTTCCCTTATCTCATGTCCGCCTGAGTAAAAGTATACAAAATTTATACTACTAAAAGAGAAACATTTTTAATAAATAGACATAAATTAAGAGATTATTACATAAAATGCCATTTAAACGGGAATAAGGATATGTATAATTGTTGAAGCGAAACAGACATAATTAGCACGATATTCGTCATGTATATGCCAATATCTAAACAAATCTACCCATCTAATTAGCACGTCAAACTTTAATGCTTCCTTTATTATATTGTTACAATTAGGAAAATTTAATCTTAGAATATCTTCTATTAATGAATAATCTAAGGAATCATAATAAAATCTATATCCCTGAACATTAGCACCTACCATAACAATTATGAGTAAGCGTTAAAACAAAATACTTCGAGCATATCTTTCACCTGCAATTTTTTTAAAAAGAAAGTAATTAATGATAATTCCAAAATTTATCATAATAATAATTTCGCAATATTAACAAAATATATCTAAATCTAAGTTTTTTTTGGCAATTCGAATGTAATACGTTACTATTGTTTAGGAATATTGCACCGGATCCGGCATATTCCTTTCATCGAGTAGTTACATAAGGCTATAAATATAGAAACATCCTAAAAGTTTAACATAGCACCCCACTATTAAAACCATTCACAAAAGCATACACTTTTGAAATCACAATAGTTGCAAATGCTACTCACAAGTCTTGCTATGACCAAACCTTTTGAAACATGTTGGAGGTTCAAGTGAAAATAATGCACACATAGAAAATCAGAAAAGGGGAAGCCATAGAGATGATTGAATTTATCCGATGTGTCTCTGTAAGTTACTTGATTTTTAAAAATTATGTTTTGTTGGCAAGTATTATATTTAGTTATGACTAAACCATGTTTACTACTTATGATTTAGGTTACCGAAGGATGGACTATCACATCCTTGACAATTCAAGAAAGTATGTTAGCTTTTTTCCTCGCAGAACCATTTCAGAAGTTTTGGAAGCAACTAAAGTAATGACCAATGTATGGATAGTACGTCAAGTATATTTCTATTACTTATATTTTATAGAAGGATCATGCAAACTAATAGCATGTTTAAATGTTTCTTTTAGGAGGGGAAGTATAAGATCTGCATGTGTACCACCTATTCGATTGACATGGATTTTGGTTCTTATTACTTTGCCTCCAAGTGTACAAGACGACATTTAAGGTGCCAAAAACCATGTTAGCATTATAAAACAATTATTCTATGAATGAAACTTTGTGTGTGTGTGTTTTTTTTTTTTTTTTTTTTTTTTTATTTTTTTTATTCCAAACTAAATTAAATACGTGTGGAATTGATTTTAAAGCTAAAATTATTATTATGTTTGTAATACATAAGTGCAGATTTATAAGTAAGAAGATCACTCTATGAAAAAAATAGTAAGAAAATTGTGGTATGGCTATTTTGGGAGAGAGAACCCTTCCCATCCCATGTATGCCATGTTTTGGTATTAGTTTTAATACCCATTTTAAGATTATACATTTTAGTTCAACAGATAAAAAAATTAGGTAAGAGATTCAGACTTAATTAGTGACAAGCTAGATTTCTTTAAATAAATATTATTCTAGGCTTAAACACAAATATTAAAGAGAAGCATTTTTCACTATCTAGGCATAAATTTTGAGATTATTACATTCCATTGGATTTAGTTTTAGGGAAAAAAAAAAGATCAATTGGTTAACCAGGGAGATCCGAATATTCCTATTCGGATCGTGATTAATGTGGCTAAGAGACTGGGTTCTAAATCTGTATCCAAACATATAGAATCATTTAAATTCATTACCATAAAACCCCAGTTTGATAGTTGTTTATTTTTATTTTATATACTAGATAAAAAACCGCGCTGCGCTGCGGAAATTATTTTTTTTATATAAATATGATTAGAAATAATTTAAAAGACTTTTAAGATTTAATATCTTGCATTTGCTCATATTTTAGTAATTTTTTACTTGATTATTTTATTTATGTAGGCATACATTAATAAATATATGCTATATATTACTTTTACAAAGTATTTTGTTGATACAAACTCACAAATAATAGTTCATTCATATTATTTTGTAGCTAAATTTGTTCTTTTTAGAAAATTATATGAACTTCAATCTAAAGATTTTTTTTTAAACCTCCTAAGGATAACTTATATCCTTTTTTAAAAGGACATTTACTCATCAATTTAAATTATATTGCTAGATTTCATACTAATGGTTTCATATTTCTATGATTTAATAAGATTTTTGTTTTAATTCTTTATTGTACATTTCACTTCATTTAAGTAGGAGCTAGTGCTAGGTTTCATTATAATTCTATACTCTAACTAAATTTAACTTTCATGAAACATATGATTTTATTATGTAATCTTAAGAACCAAATTCTTTTAACCAGTTTCTTTTTGTTTTTGAAAAACATTATAACGATCTTTATATAATTAATATATTAAAATGAATTACAAAAATTTATTCGAGATAAGAAAAAATAGCTGACAAATATATTACAATAAACTATTTCATTAAATATTGCATAATTAAAAAAAAAAAAAAAACACGCATGAAAATGTTAGAAAATATTCAAACATCAAAAATAAATAATTGGAACTGATATTTTAACGTCTAAATTTTTTATTTTTATAACCATCAATTTTTTTATTTTACATGTGTTATATCATACTTTCTTCATTCATAAGTATGAAGAAGTAAGTATAATATAATGAATTATTTAGCTTATTTTATGTAACACCATCTAATTTTCAAGCATGGGATTATGACATAGATATAATTTCGTTTTCCCCGTTGTTTACAAATAACTAATAATATAGGAGCGAGAGAAAAGATGGGTAGAGAAGCGATCGCCAATAGTCTCGCTATTATTAAATTGAAACAACACAGTTATGGGAAATGATGATGTTTATAAAGATATGCATCATTTTCATTTTGATAGACTATCAAAATACAATAATTGATAATTTCATTTTTTTTTTTAAATAATGTGTTCAAAAAAATATGAATATTTGGTCTAGCATGTAACATTGGGCATGTCCAATAGAATATTTGGTTTGTTTTTTGAGTCGGCCAATTTTGGTAAAACCCAAACTATGTTATGGTCCACTTATAAAACGATCCAAAACTAATTTCATGTGCCTCTTTGTTTTTTTGTTTGGTAAGCTGAATCTATACATACATATACATACGTATATCTTCTTCGCCGTCTAGAATCTACTTTCCAGGCAAAAAAATTGAGGCAGAAAATCAAACGGGTAGAAGAAGGTTTTTGGTCGAGATTGGAGTCTCCAATAAGACAATTTTAAACAGTGTTAAGATGGAGGTTGCGGATCGGAGATGTTTTTGGAGAAGATTTCGATAATGAAACGGTGAAGATGACAATCACGGACTGACGTTTCCAGTTGATGGAGGATGTTTCCCTTGCAATTATCGATCTTTCAGTTTGTAAGTTTAGTTGATTTGATTTTAAAGCTTTGATTCTAGATACAGCTTTGATTTGATTTACAACTATTTTTTTTTTGGGTGTTCTCTTCCTGAAGTAGTGTAAAGACTTCTATTTCTCAATTGAATCGAGAGACTAATAATTGTTTTTTTTTTTTTTGTGTGTGTGTTCTCCTTTTGCCGTTGGTGGTTCCTGCTTTTTGTCGATTGCTGAGAATCTTCTTTTCTGTCATTGCTTTGTTAGTAAGTATCATTCAGAATTTGAATCAAACTCTACTTTTGTTGTTTCTCAGGACCTTGAGAGAAAGAATGAGAGAGGGAGGAAGAGGTGAAACTGTGAAGATCATAAGAAACCTCAGTTTCTGAGGTTTTTGTCCGAGAAGAAGAAGAAGAAGATGGCGGAGACTGTACATGCTCCGATCGTTACTTACGCATCGATGCTTTCGCTTCTCGCCTTCTGTCCACCTTTCGTCATTCTCCTGTACAGCTCTCTTACTTTATTCCCTCTAGTTCCTCAGATCAGACTTTGATTCATATCCTGAATTTGATTGCTCATATCTTTAAATCTTAGGAATCATTAGAACCTTCGATTGAGTAAAAGCGATTCACAATGATTCTTTCTCGTAAAAAAGTCTTGTTTCAGTAGAGCCGCATGCTGATAGAGTTATGGTCTTCGTTGTCCAGATTAAGCAACATGCGTAGATTTGAAGCTATAAATTCATATCTAATCTATTTGGGGAATTGTATCGGTTATGCTAATTCCTTTTAAGGTTCTCATTTTGTGAAACCAGTGACTGACTGAGATACCCACTTTTACAGGGCTGTTGGTGAGCCTGCGTTTGTCATTGTTGTATTTGATGAGTGGAAATGCTGGATTCATATAGAAGCTTAAAGGAACAACAACGAAAGATGAAATGCAGAAGCGGAGGTAAACAATTCTAGAAATTGGAAATCATTAAACTTAAAATGACTTTAATTATTTGGTGTCTCCAGTTCGGGCCTTCTTGCTTTGTCTCTCTGATGGCTCTTGTACTGAGGCTTGAACAATAATGTCATTAGAGTTTGCAGTGGCAGGTTGTTGGTCTTCGGTGGAAGGTGTCTCTGATGTCTCTAAGGCCTGGGTTTGGGGATCAACTTCATTACAGTCGATTGATGCCTGAGGGGGTGGTTTCTGGACTTCACTGACAACCCGAGACACGGTAAAGGTCTCATACTTTGATTTGAAGTTGTAGCGGGTAATCTTTAATTCAAACTCGAATGTCCTCCCAGTTAACTCGCTAAAGACTTAGGCACCCCATCCTTCATTACAGGCTATAGAAATGGAGTTTAAGAAAATGTCACGGAGAGAAAAGAAACATGAGAATAGCAATAAAGCATGAGGTATAGGGGAGGGTGAGGCTAAGCTGTTGCAAACCTGAGAGTCAATCAACTCAGTGACTCCAATGTTTATCAATTGGGTGGTGGTTTCATCAAGCATCACGAAAATTGTTTTGTCTTTACCGTCCCTGACAACCAGCTCCACCCGATACTTGACCACACCAATAGGCTCACCAGAGCAACGTTTGCAAATTAGAGAAGGACCGGATTCCACAAGCTTTAACCCACACTTGCCACATGCAACGTATTTCCACCCACGTTCAACCACAATCTCTTCAATGTAAGCTGTGCATTTGAACTCCTTTTCCTATATTTATAATAGCATTCATGGGTCATGGAAATAAGTGTAGGGATGGAAACAGTGGAATTAGACAATCAAATAGACCTGTTCTGTAGAAGTGGAGACAAATTTGCGAGCCTCTGCAATTGAAAATGGGTCAATTTTTGCAGGCGATTTACCTCCATTAATAGTTGGTGGTACACCATCGGGAAGTGAGGAGCTGTAATTTGAGAGGAATATATTGTCAGACAAAACATGGTAAGTATTAGAATATATGGTAATATGGTTATTTCAATTCTGGAAGATAGAACCTTTTTGGGAAAACTTTGATTGCTTCATAGGCGTCACCTGTGTAGAAACGGGTTGAGTATGTTGTGCTCAATGACAGATTGCTTATTAGGGAGGGTAAAGATTGTAGTAGTAAAATAAATATAGATTGTCTACCTCCATAGGACTTTGGATTGACAGCTGTGATTATTAGTATTGTTGATTTGCCAACAATAGAAGCATATAACTTTCTGAATTCAGCTGCACATCCATCCCATACCATGATACGGACATTGTTATCACTGCATATACATAGAAAAATTAAGTTCTAGTAGGTGGGAGCAAACGTGTAAAAGTTAGATGGGATTAATGGAAAACTTACTCAGCTAGTCGCAAATATAAAGTAATTTTGTCTTCTGAGGATGTGTCATCTAAACTGGTACCTTGAATCTTTGTTAGTTCCCCAACAACATCTGGAAGGTGAATACTTGTTAGAGGATGAGCAGATAAATATATGAGCAAATTATCATGTTGATAGACCTAAATATCGAGGTAACACTACCAGGTAAATGTTGATTAGTTCCAGCAAGAGTCCACAATTCGTTTTGTTGTCGAAACCGAAACATCTCATGTGGAATCACGGCTGTGTTTCCTTCTATGGATGTAAGGATGGTGCCATCCAAGAACTTAATGACGTAGGGATGATCTGTTAGTCTGTATTGTGGATAGCTAGTATCCACTTGGAATTCAGAAATATTGTAAATGCTCCCCTCGTGAAGGTCATCCCTGAAGCGGTAAACTCGGTATTGGGGTATTGAAACTTGAATTAAGGTAGACTGCATTACATTTTCTTCCTCTGTTAATCTTAAAAATATAGAAGATAGAAGGCTATATATAAATGTATGGAAGTTGTATACCTGTTCATCAAGTAGGAGGAAATCTAGGCTGATAATTTTGCCATTTTGATGGAAAGCTTTTGCATGCCATTTACGTAGAAGGCGACCACACACAACCTGAGGAACACGTCCTGGCTGAAGGTCCTTCAATGGAATGGTACTCATAATTGGTAATGTTGAAGGTCGTTGTAATGAAAATATGGAAAGATGGGTAATTTATAGAAGGAGCTGATATGTAGGATTTGTTTTAAAAAATTTTGTATCGGGAATTAATGAGTGACGATTTGATTACATTTAAGGAGATCATGGAGGTTTTTAGAATATATGAATTCCTAACGTTTATATGGCAATAAATTTAGGAGATCGTGGGCCAAAGCGTTTTTGAATATAGGACTATAAATTGCGTAATAAAGAGAATTGTTGACCTCTACAATTGAGAAGATCGTGGGCAATTAAAGAGAGGCAATTAATTTTCAAACCAATTAAATACCAAACAACCAATAAGGAGAGAGCAGAAGTATACTTTTATATATATGATTATTAATGATACATGAAGATACCAGTATAGATACGTGGAGAAACTTCCTACCAAAAAAATACGTGGAAATACCAATATATAAATGGTTTTATTATTTTTTTGTCACACATGAATTTAATACTTATATATATATATATATATGTTTGCAGGCGGTAAAAAAACAAATGTTGTTACTAGATATGGTGCGAAAGAGAAAACATGTAAGGTAGAAACGTGAAGGAGTATTGTCAAAGGACTTTAATTATGAAGAACATACTTCTCAAGTGATTGATTATAATCAATTTAATTGTATAGTAGATTTGTGTAACCATCCACACATATAGCGTAGGTATATATATGTATATATGTGTGGTATAAAAAATCAAAATTTTATTAATGTGTTTTTTAAAATCATTTTTAAATTGTAAATTTACATTTTTGTTTAATTTAATTTAATTTGTGTGTTATTAAAATTACGGCAATCAAACAAAGTATATTTTAGTGTATTAGTTATAATTTCATATCCAAACTTATATGAACCAATAATCTACCATAAAATATTGGAAATATAATTATCAGTTTTAAATTATATAAAGAAATCAATTTTAATTCGATTGCATAAATATAGAAGTAAACATACCAACTTTTTTTGTTGGGACAAAAAGAAGCTATCAGACCAATTAAAACGAAAGAACATATCATACCAACATAACTATTGTAACAGTGTTAGTGCATAAGGATAAGTTTCATTTATAAATACCAATGAATAAATATCAATTTTAAAAGTGAATAGTTTCACTTATTTTCACACATGAATATATAAAATTTTGGGTAAAATTCCATTTTTTTAATAGCTATATTTTATTCTCAAAATCTAAGTTGAGTAAGAGCAATTTAGAATGGATAAATATATAACTTTGGAATGGAATAAATTTGAGTATTTTTGAAAATTTTACAGAGTTTTAGACTATCAAAATATAAAATAATCTCTAATCCAATCTCTTAAGACATATTTTATAGATAATAATTTTTTTTAATTGAAATACATGTTACCTACGGGTTTTGCAAATTCAGCATGGCCAATGCAGACATTGCTCCTTTGGTTTTTGGGTAAAGAGTTTTCCACAAGTAAAAAAATAGCAAAACCATTTCAAGGTAAGCCTATCAATGTGGATTTGTCACGCTATACAATTTAAGGTCATTGAGTTTAGGAATTTTAATCATTATAGCAGATTTTATAGATAATTTTGAGAAATATAAAGAAAATTTGTATAATATCCACTAATTTGTAAAAGTTAAATATCCAAACAAAAAGTACTTGAAGTACGAGTATCCCATCCGAATCTTCTACCTATTTCTTTATCTGTTAGACTAAAATTTACAATCTTAAATGGGTAAAGTATTATTAAAGTCACGGTTATGAAGTAGAATAAACATGACGTATATGGGACGTGACGGTTTTTCTGTTCAGATATAAACATTCTATTTTCATCTTATTTTTTTTAATTGTAGTTGTTTATACTTTTCGTCTAAAAACAAAACATATAATCATTCTTTTCGTCCAAAAACCAAAAACATATCAAATACTATACTGATACGAGTTTAGATTATAAATGTTACTAATATTCGTTAAAAATATGTTTATAAACATTATCCTGCATATACATCATATATTGCAAACTTAATAATAACCTTAATTTTTGAAATCAACCCCGCACGTACGTGCGGGTCCGAATCTAGTTTGATATAATTGTGATTTATTTAATCCCTATGTAGATATATGTTTACATTAATAACATACATTATAATCATGTAAATTTATACATATATATATATATAACGATATATTAATATATGATTTAGTGTTTTTCTTAAATGAATGTTTGTTAGACCTCATCACTAACTTTTCTTATATAAACGTTCTATGTTATCTTTTAAAACTATTTTATCTAAGTTTTCACCTACGGTACACCGCGAGACTAAATTATAAATTATTGTATTTAAATAAGAAATTTTAAATTATTTAGTTTTCAAATTCTCAATTAATTAACTTTTGTCTAATTAATTTTGTTTAAAATATTTTTTCTTCTTCTTACATTTTATACTGTTTAAACCTAATTAATTACATCATATTTATTATTGGATAGAATATAAAATTTTAGATTTGTTTTGTTTTCTAGAATTAAACAGATATGTATGCCTATATGGTATGTTAGTGTATATTTTTATGTGTATAATTTTTTTTGTTGAGAATATTAAGAATGTGTTATAGTATGTGTAATATTTTATAGTTCATATACTAAATAATTTATAAATTAATTTTCCAAACTATGATTACAAATCTATAGTATATGAAATAAACTAGTAGGAGGTGTATTGAAACAATGATTTTGGAAGATTTGATGGGATTCAGAAAATTTGGAATTTTGATAGATTTTAGGGAAGTTGATATGATTTATGGTAAAATTCTTTCAAATCCCTCCTAAAACCCTGAGATTTGGATTTTTGTATTTTTAACTAAACAAATCCTCTCAAATCCTCCTGAATCCCTAAAACTTATTAAAATCCAAATCAACAAACTGTTTTGAAAAACAGTGGATTTTAAAGTAGATTTTTAAATCATCAGTTCAATAATAGTAGATTTCAAGAAACTTTTTAAAATCCATGATTGAATAACATAGGATTTGTAATATTTACACAAATCATTTGAAATGTCAAGTTGAATACACCCCCTAATAGTTTTATTGTTGGTTCTATAGTCCAAATCCGCTATGATTGGTGGGTCATGGAACACATATTTTATTAAGGAATATGCTAGGAATCACGTATTATTACTTTGATTAGGTATATTTTTAATTTTAGGGAATGTTATATTTATTTAATTTATTATCAAATTACTATTTAATATAAATGTAGTAGTTCCGATTTTTTTGGAAAGTTGCGAATATGGGGGAATAACTATTTACAAAAATTGGAAACCTTATCATAATTTAATAAATTGTAAATTATAAATTAATAAATATTTAATGACAATAGCATGATTGTAAATGTGTTCCAACTACAGGATTTATTTGATAAATGTCTCCACAAATGGATATAAAGATTGTCTATAATGTTTTCCTAAAAATAGCCAATGTTTTGTAAATATGGAAACAGAGGCTTTAGAGGACAACATCTTGTGGGATAATATCTATTATGAGAAAGACTATAAACCTGAGATGCACGATAGGGTAATACTACATTTACTATTCAAATTCTAGTCTTAATTAAAATTTCACTACATTCCCATTTTTGGTAATAGTACCCATATCCAATAAGTCAAATCTATAAATAAATAAACTTTTAACATTTTGATAAATATACTAACAAAATCTTCAAGAATTTGTGATCAAACCATCACCTAAGTTTGACTACAAAAAGATATAAAATGCAACAACCAAATTCACTATTGAAAGCAAAAAAAAAAAAAAAAAAAATCATAACAAAAATTTACTTACATAATGAAAAACATTTCTTTCAAAGTTCTGTTATTGGTTTCTCTTCTACTCGCTGTCTTTTGTAAGTATACATACCGTACATATAATATCATTTTAAAACAAACCAAAAGAATTTTACATATCAAAATTAAGTTAATTTACTTATATCTTAACTTTATTTTTTTTTAAGATCATTTCGTTGTATTTGTTTTGTGTGTTTGAAGGGCAAAATATTGCGGCCAAATATCATTGTTTAACGAATGAAGATTGCATGAAGCTTTGTCAATGTTATGAAGCGTATTGTGACATAAGATTCAATACTTGTATTTTTGGAAAAAATGATATGGGTCCGATAGATGTCAGTTCTTCTGAACATCCTTGTATTCAAGGGACATAAAAGTTGTGACGGTGGAGAATCTCCACCACGACGATTGAAGTTATAATGAAAAAATATGCATGTATACTTCTAATAGACATTATTTGCTAAAGGAAATAAGAACTTTTATGTGGTGATATGTCATGTGGAAATACAATATCTCATGATCCTATATACATGAACACTTCCTTATAAATGAAAATGAATTAAGAGCACGCATATTAAAATGAATTAACTAATTAAGAACACACAAATTAAAACATGTAAAAATTGTAATTTGACAATATGTATAATATTTTAAAATTCTTGGAAACTTGACAACCATATATGCAACAACAATTACTCCACTCCAAAAGACTCACCTACAGACTACAGTGTGACGATCATTATGTTTGTAACCACAAGAAAACAAACAAGTCTTGTATGATGTTTCAAATACTTGTTTTCGCATATAACTCGAGATAAAATGAACAGTCTCATATCCAACAACTTTATTAAAAATCTACAACTTTAGCTTGATTGATTTTAAATTCTTAATAGATTGGGATGATTAGTGTTTCCTCATTTGTAGAGCTGCTTGAATCTTCTACATGCCTCCAATATGTTGTCTCTGTGTCCAAAGGCACTAACACGAACAAACCCTTCACCTCCCGGTCCGAACCCACTCCCCGGAGTTGTAACCACATGTGTCTTCTCTAGAATCTCTGAGAACACATCCCACGAACTCTGTTTCGGGAACTCTACCCAAACATACGGTGCATTCCTCCCTCCATACACATTGTAGCCTAGCGAAGTGAATGTGTCGATGATTATGTTGGTGTTTTCCTTGTAGAATCCAATCACTTTGCGCATTGCCTCAAGCCCTTCAGGAGAGAGGCAAGCAAGTCCACCAGCTTGGGAGAGGTTAGAGGCACCGTTGAAGCTAGTACAGACTATACGATTGAAGTCTTTAGCAACGGGGAATCCATCAGAGTACAGCAGTTGTTTTGGGATCACAGTCCAACCAAGTCTCACTCCAGTAAAACCTGCATATTTGCTGAAAGATTATGTCTCAATCGCCACCTACATTCCCAATCAAGAGTCGGTTTAGTGACATAACCATAACTAAGATACATCACAATCAAAGCTTAGAGTCAGCTTTACCTCCTCAGCTCCGGGGATTTCATAGATGGAGTGCGGGTTGTCATCAGACATGTACATTGCATATGCAGAATCATATACTATAATTGATCCGTTCTTCTTTGCAAACTGAACCAACTGTGTTAGTTGCTCTCTTGTGGCAGCAGCACCAGTAGGATTGTTAGGGGAACAGAAAAATATTATATCCGTTCGACCAACAGTGGTTAAGTCAGGAAAGAAGTCATTCTCTGGAGTGCATCTCATGTACTCGATGTTCCTATACTTCTGGACATCGGTGATAAATTGCCCCGTCTGACCCATAATAACACTAGACTCGACATAAGCCTGTGTAACAAAATTGAAAAGTGAATCAATATTTAAAGATAGTAGAAAATTAACAGAATTTAGCTTCATGTTTCGTTAGATTACCGGGTACCAAACATAACCTGAACAACAAAGTGGTATCAAGACACAACCGGTCAGTTTCTAAAATAATTGTTCTTATCTTGAATTTTGATTAGATTATTTAGGCAAAGCAATACACAAAAACAAACCTGGAGACGTGATATGTCACATTTAGCACCATCAGAGACAAAAATGTCATCATCCCCTATGGTTAGGCCACCGTAGAATGTTTTAGCAATTGTAGATCGCAGTGACTGTTCAAACCAAAAGTTTCAGTTAGTTACAAGATTCACCAAATGATGCAACATGATTCAGAAACATGAAACAGGATTCTCATCTCCTGCTTCACTACAGAAACAGTTTGCAGAACTGAATGCATTACACAGCAGAAACGCAAAAGCTTAACAATATTCATGGACTTATCAAGACCCAGATCATACAGTCGCTTAGGAGCTTCATGGTTCAATTCAACATATTTGACATATCCACTTGAAGCTCATATTCCAAGCTAGTACAACTATACATATAATAAATCTTCCACTGACAAAATAATGGATTAAAGTAGCAACGAAGACTGCACTGACCTTTTCACCTTGTTCAGCACCATAACCACTGTAACCCTCTATTGTGGACAACTCATGAGCTTTCTACAGAGAACAAAAACAAAATTGACTTATGAACCAAAAAAAAAAATGCAATATTTGTGAACTAAAAAAGGAAGAGAAAAGAGATTAAAAAAATGTACTTTTGCAATAGCAGAAGTAATGACTTCAGGAATGGGCTCAGTAGTGTCACCTATTCCAAGACTTATAATTTGTGCATCTGGGTATTTCACCAAATGTGCAGATCTTCTTCTAGCAATCTGCTTGCAAAATTCAGTGAAACACAATGTCACAACAACATTTGTTCTAAAAAAAAAACCGAATAAACAGAATCCGATTACACAAACCTCTGGAATAAGATACCCAGCTTGGAGTTTGGACTTGTTTGAATTCCTTGAAACACTTGTTTTGTACTCTGTAGATGATAAAAGCAAAACAGAGATTAGACCCAATTATTAGCAAAGCTCAAAGCTTTTTTTTTTTTATGATTTTGAAAGAGCGATTCACACCAATCTTTTCTGATTGAGAAGCCTCGCATTTGATCGAACTGGCCCTTTTAGCCATTGGAAGAGATGCATGATATAACGTACTTTCTTGAGTATCTGTTATTGGGTGATACCGGATTAATAATATCATCTCCTCTCTATCTTGTGTTATTTTTTTGTTCAGTTTACCATCTGCGACGACCAAACAGAATCCCACTTCTAAATGCGTGACTATTTATATTACTAAGTTTTGAACCCACGCTAGGCGTAGGTTTATTTGATATATTTTGATAAAAATTATATATGGTTGATGACAGTAATAAAATATTATCTTATGAAAAATTTTAAATTAGTATTAAAGAAAAAAATAAAATTTCATATATATAATTTTTTAAAATATAAAAATTAGTTGTGTTATAAAATCAAATCTGATAAAAAAAATCATGAATTTAACTCGACGTCCAGGCGAGGCAAATCAAACTGATGACCTCATATATCCTAAACCATTTCTTTGAGCACTAGAAAAACGAAAACAATTTTATAGTCATGAATTTAACTCGTTTTCATATTTAATTGATCGCTACTACCTATGTTTTCGTATTTTTTATTCAATGTTTTCTTATTCTTCATATTATTTCTTGTCATTTTTATTGTTAAATTTTGTGATAATTGTCATCGTTACTTTTACCTTTTAGTTTTTCGTTATAAATAATGACTTACAAGTTTTGATATTTATTTAAGTGTCAAAAGTTTAATTATGTACAAATCTTACAAATAAAAGTTAATTTACCAAATGTACTTCCGAATAATAGGGGATGTTTTAATTTTTTTTTGCAATATAATTAAGTATCGTTTATTGTCTTTAAATTACTTAAATTATACGCAAAAATCCAAAAGGTTAAATATGATACTACATTTATTTTCATACAAATCTTATATACGGATAACTTGATTCAATGATAAAAATGCGAAAAGTCGATCAAGTGTCCGATCAAGTGTCCTAATCAGGCAATATGTCATAATTTTCAGAACGAGAAAGCACCAAAAGAAAAGGAACAAGAAAAGAAAAAAAACAGGCGACTAGACGGCTAGACCATAGAGGAAATTAAATGAAAAAGTTTGGAAATGTCAAGTGGTCGGAAGAAACCATCGAGCATCCTTGAGGTTCATGCTGGAGAGACAAGAGAAGCGTTTGAGGCTCTTGGTTTCGAGATTGAACACACAAATGTCCAGGTTTAAGTGCTCCTTGCGATAGATACGACTATGACGTGTAAAATAGATGGAGTTTGGTGTGATGCTAGGCACGGAAATACCCAAGTCAAGAAGCAGGGCCTCATCACCCAAAGAATCAACCTCTTCTTGCGGATTGTAGTCTATATCCTTGAAGATGGAGAAGCTTACAATGTTAGTATTGTCGAGGATGCTCTTGACCAGCAAAACCTCTCCTCTTGTTGTAACCGCAATGCTACAGTCTTGAGTGGAAGAAAACACTTGGAATGGTTCAAACTTGTTAACATCCTCGTAACCTTGTTGTTTAGACAAATCTAGGATCCGAATGTAGCTAAGCTGCGTGCGGATGTAAAGACGGTAACCCAAGAGTACCGCATCGGTTAAGCCTTCTAACCTCCATGGCACTCCGCGATGCAGCGGGATTTTAGTGTAATGATCATCACCTTTCTTGCAAAAGCCAACATTACCGCTAGGGAAGTTGAAGAACAAGACTACAACGTACTCTGCCGTCTTCTCGTCTACCCACAAAAGACCCCTTAAATCTTCGGATTCCTCTTTATCTAAGAGAGACTCTTCTAGATGGGGAAGATCGATCCTAGTCTCGCTAAACACATCGATTATATAGAGATCGAATCGAGAATCTATCACTAGGAACCATTTACCTGAGTTTGCAAGGAATCGAGTCCCTGAAAAGTCTCTCTTTGTTCTGTAAGTTCTTTCTTCTTCTTCTGGATTGAACAGCAGCACAGAACCAGAACCATCTTCTTCGTTTTCGTCGTCTTCAGGAAACAGCAACAGCCATGGAGATCTGATTTTCTTGGGAACTGTTAGCTTCGAACTCAAATTCCAGTTCCAACACACGAGCTTGGTGCGGTGGAAATCAGTAAAGCTTAGTCGATTGTAAATAGATTCCAGCAAATCAGGAGGGAGCTTCGACCAGGTACGAGGATTTTGAGTTCCCATGGTCTTGATTGGTCAACAACAAGTTTGGAGTTTGTACGTTCCTCGATCCTCGGTATCTTTTTGTAGTTGTGCTTTTTTTTGTCGGCTTGCTGTCTCCTTTATCCTTCTTGTTTGCGTGTTGTCCTTCTTTGACTAAGTATTGACCTCGTGTTGAAAAACAGATATTATTTTAATTTGTTTTTTCACATGTAATTTCAGAATTTTCATAAGTAATAAATTTTTCATTTCCAAGCTAGCTTTATACACGTTCAACTCTTTACTATAAGTATTACTTATGAAATATAAAAATATAAGTATTTTTACTGAGTAATTGAAAATTTGTTACACACTTAATTTTTTTCAAATTATATTTTTGTATAAATATACTATAAGTCTATAATGCCATGTAAATACAAATTAAATTGATATAAAATAATTTACATTTATGTTTTATCTAATTTTTTTTTTACATTTGTTGTTGTAAATGGTTAATCGAAAGCCATAAAAATTTGGCGTATTTTCAAAAATTCTTTTTTTTTTCTATATTATTATTTAAAAATACATTTTTATGTTGTCTATTTAATAAATATCCATTTTCTTTGTATAAAATAACTAAATTCTAAGCTCTAAATTTCCAATACTAAATCTTAACCCCTCAAAACTATATTATAAATATAAAATAGAGAACCAAACCTAAAAAAATTCTAAAAATTAATTTAACATATTATAATTGTATAAAAAAGAGTAAAAATAAAAATCTTAAAAAAATATTTTTAAAAAAGATATCACAAAAAAATATTTCTAACAAATTCTTTTAAAATTATCTATTTTTTTATTATATACATGTATTAAAAAAGTATATTCGTGGTAAATAACTTTTTTAGTTGTATTTTAAATTTTCTTCTTTGTTCAAAAAAAAAAAGTAATGTTTTTTACATATTTAAGAAAAGAAAAGTAGATAACTATCTCTGAACCGACAAATCAAATTGAACGAACACTAATAAGGTCCGGTTTGCTAAAGAAGCTTTCTCGGTGCTCGATTCAAATCGACTCGCCAACCACAATTCTTGCCTTTGAGAAATCTTCGCGACCCTGTGAAGCTTTGATTCGTCAGGTATTTTGATTCTACAGCAAATTTATTGCCTTTTAGACCACAATTCTCAAACAATTAGGTTACTTGTGAAACCCTAGTTTAGAACTCTCTGTTTTTTTATGATTCTTGCTCTCATAATCGAAAGATCAAGTTTTGTGGTAGGAAAGCTTTAGAATTCTTGAATTGGACTCTCATTAGCTGTTGAGTCGTTTGTTTTTGGATACTTCCCATAACGATTTAGGTAGAGAATAAACGCTGAAACGGTCTGTATTCTTGTGATTACAGAGATTTAGGGAGGGGGTTTGTGTGGAGTTTAGAATGGATCTGGATACTGAGAATCGAATAGCTTCAATTCTATTAAGGGAAGCAGCAGGATTGAGAAGACAAGCTGAGAAAGATGGTGTTAGAGCATATCTTGAGAAGCCTAATATAAGGCATCGACCTAACTCAAGGTTTCTCAAAGCCACTGTTCCTAGTGTTCAGCAATGTATGCTTCTTTATTAACCCTTTCTTCGTTTTATTTCCGTTACATATTCGGTTCTAGTTTAAAGTTATGTTTCTCTTCACATTCTATTTTATGTGAACACACATTGGAAATTATAGATCGCAACCAAATAACTCAAGTCATTGGAGACTGTTTAATCTATCTTTCCAATCTGCATCACTGTACCCTTTTGGCATTTTTGTTTCTTTGAAGCAGTAGCAATAGCTGCGGTTTCGGATGGGATTAGGCTCTTTGTTGGTTAATGAGAAGGTTGGTAACATGTGACATTTTTTTGGTGGTGGTTTATGGTTTAATTATCGATCCTCCGTAATAGTTTCTTGACTTGTTCACTAGTTTTTGGTTTGTTGGATAAAAAGAAACATATGTCTGATAGTTTCATTTCTCGTTTACTAGAGTCTCTAAACTTATCTAGTACTTAATGTTGTTTAAAAGCTCATTGTTTACTTTTTAACTCTTACGTGTTCTGTTCCTTAACCGTACAGCAAACAAAGCGGTAGAAACAAATGAGATGTGGAGGGTTCGGAAGAATGAGATTAAGCTAGAAGATGTAAGACTCAAGAGGAGCGAAAGAGAGGAAAGCAGTAGTAGCCACATGAAGCCGAATGGTAGTTTCCTGAAAAGGAGTCTGGATAAGAGATGCAGCTCGGGTGATGAGAAAAAGGTTACGTGTACATCATCAAACGAGAGATGGTATTCAGAAGATGATGGAGGCTTACGAGATGATGAAATTGAGACTTTTCTCCAATCACGGTATGTCCTTTTCACAGTCAACCTAGCAGCAGCTTCTTTCACCTTTGAGTTTGCTAGCCTATCCTCCTCTTTCTCTTTCATGTATTTTAAAACGTCTTCTTAATCTCCAAACAGGAAAAAACGTGGCAGAGGCTCTGTCGGTCCTATGATGGATGAAACAGGCCCTTATCTTCCCGCCGAGAAGGGACAGTTGCAAAGTTCCGATACAGGAGAACGAAAGGTAGTTCTAGGCCCAGTGAGACCACCTTCACTGAGACAAGGCTCAGAGATTGAGCATGGTCAGAGAACAAGAAAGGAGTATACGAAGAAGCATAGTAAAAAGGACAAGAAAAAGGAAAAGAAGAGAAAACGACAGGCACTAAGAAAGGTATTTGCATGATGTTCCTTGTGGAAGATATTTGTAGGATGAAATCTTTGTTCCTTTTGGTCCGCGAAAAATTTATAAATGGTTGTGATCCCCTGTTATATATTTTAACTGTACGAAGAAATTATTATATATTTCATACAAAGTGGAAGCCCCTATGTCATAGAGTGCGAAGTAAGATCATTTGAGAGTCCAGCAAGTGTTTTCAGACAAACATAATAATAGTGAACAAGTATCTCTTTGGTTCGTCGCTCACAAAGAAGCTCTCTTCAATTCATTCTACGATACGTCTTTTAAAGCCTTTGTATACTCTCTTTCGCATGAAAGGAACCGGTGAAGACATGGTAACATCGTTAACCCAACATTGATTGGATAGAAACAAATGACTAGTGACTAGACGCAGCAAAAGGTTTGTGCGAAATACTAGCCGAAAATACAATGACTGTAAACATCTATTCAACAATTGGTTAAAGCAAGGTTGAGAGTACAACTAGAAATATTTAAAAATATCACTGGAATAGAAGAAGGTCTCACAATGTTCTCATGGTCTTGGATATTATTGATAAGCTTTCCATGATACAAGAAAAAGTCTGATAGATATTAGATATCCAAACTTATAAGGAACCAATTGATATGAAAATACTTCTTTATTAATGAGATATCGAAATACAAGACTTGAGAGAACTTACGGATTCTCACTCTCCCCCTTACAAATTGATCCAAAATCTAGATACCTCTCTCATCCTCCTCACCTCCTACTTTATACTACTCTTGTCTTATTCTACTAAGAGCCGTTGAAACAAACACAATGGACAAGCCAGCTCATACCAAATGACTCATTACCTTAACTAAGGTTACTTTATTCTTAACCATGGTGAACAGTACCCAGGCTGGCAGTCGTAATCTGATCCACTCAGTCAACCTGAGACACCTCATCCCTTCTAGGTCCTTCATTACTTGTTGGATCCATCTTGGGCCTTGAGCCTTCAACTGCAACTTCGTCATTAAGGTTGAACTTTGGAAACTGACCCTTAATAGTGGAAACCGACTCCCAAGAACTTTCGTAATCAGGCAGCCCCTTCCATCTGATGAGCACTTCTGACTATCCTGTAACAGGGTTTTTACGAGTTCCCGCAACTGCTTCTGGTTTTTCATGAAGGAATCCGTCTTCGGTTATTTGGGCTGGGATCGAAGCAGATACTGGAACTTCTCCTATTGCACGCTTTAATTGAGATACATGAAAGGTGGGGACATAGCCCGTCGTGCATCCATATTCCTAGACAGATTCCTAGAGATGAGCTTGTCAAGTTACTTCCAGAATCATGGGTTACCAATTACGAAAAACTCCATGACCGGAGTACCCCAATACAATCGGTGGACTCTTCTATTCATAGGAGAAAAGATGGAGCTGTAGAGATTGCCTTCAAGCAACAAGAAGAAAAGTCAAGACCAACAGCTTTCTGCACAGAAATCAATACAATTACTCCTTTTGAAGACACTCAAACCTTGGAGATCAATCCACGTTTAGATGGCGTTCCAATCTCATCCTTTGATTCGTTGGGAGATCCCATTTACTCTTTCCAAGATGAAACAGGCCACAAATTCTTTGATGTTTGCGATTGCCAACACTGTCAGATGAATAGTTCTGATGATGATGACACCCCAAGGCGTAGGAGAAAAAAGAAAACTACACAACAAATTCTCAAAGAACGATTTGAATCTGGAGATCCACAAGTTGGCCTTCTCGGAGAACCAAGTGGCAAGAATTTTGAATACTATGTATTGTATTCAGGTGGCTCAACTCCCACAACACCTGAAAAAGAAGAGGTACAACTAAGTTACATGTTCGGACCTCCATCACAACAGGATTCACCATTTCCATCCAAAGAGTTCGAAGAAAACAATATAAAGCACTCGTGGAAAATTCGGAATCCAAATGTTAAGAATCCAGATGGTTCAGTAAAGCAGATCAGTGCCGCAGAAGCAACGTTAAACTGGCAGTCGGAGAACGCCGTAACCCAAAACCATCTATTAAGCCAGATTGACAAAAAGGTAACCATCATGGACCTTTCCATTAAAGAACTCACCAAAAGGATAATCTCTCTCCACCAAGAACTTCTCCACCTTGCAACTACTGTCTCCATAAACTCTCCCCTCATGTCCCAAAAAGAGTCTGAGCTAAAGTCCCTTCGAGCTCAATTACACTCCTTACAAAACCAACCCAAAACTCAACCACCAACTCCATATGACCTTTTTACACCATATCCCATCTACACACCACCTTACACAGCCCAAACACAACCTTTATCTTTTTCCCAAGACCCAAGTATTTTTGGAGCACCCTCCTTCTTACCAACAAAAGTTCTCTATGAACAACAGTCTACCAAAAAGAAAAAGCCAACAGAAAAAAGACCAGGGAAGGAAGCCATAATTGAACCACCCAAACCGCTTACCGAGACATCAAAATCTCAAGACCAACCCGAAGCCAGCAAAATGCAATTCATGGTGGAGCATGCTAATCCAATCACTGTTTTTCTCGAGAAGGTCGCAAAACAAGAAAAAAGACTTTCTCAAGGAAGTATGATGAATAAGGTACCAACAACATTAAAAGATGAGAATGATGAGGCCATGATCCCACATTTTATGATGGCTTCACCTGCTGTGGTTGAAGAAGACATAGAGAGTGAAGGTGGAAATGTATATGAAGAAACCCAAGAAACTGGACGAGATCAGACAGAAGGAAACCCACGGTTTAGTACAGAACCACATAAGGGTTTCTCTTTTGATGATGTTCCCCCTTCAAAATGGCGTGACAAAGTATATGAGATGCATGCATGGCTAACAGAACAACAACTTAACCCATGAGCCACTTTACCTACATCGATTGATAAACTGGTGGCTAAATTCCAAGGACGTCTCAGGCAAAGGTGGATAAGCCTAGGTCAATATCGACAATTACAAATCCGACAATCTCCAACAATCGATGCTTTGGTGGGACACATTCATAATGAATTTCTCGGCACATGGGATCACTATACTATCCAAGCAAGAGAAGAATATCTTAGCATGAGATGCTGTTCCTTCAAGAGGAAGGATCTTGAAAGACATTATGAGCGGATGTCAAAGAGATTCTATGCCCTAAATGGAATAGATGATGTCAACCTCAAACAGGCGTACCTGAATTCACTTCCAGAACCACTTGGAAATGAAACGTCAAGGGTATTGTCTCTCAAGAATATGCCTCTCAATCAAGCTTCACTCGGAGAAATATATCAGATTTCTCTGGCAGCCCTTGAAAAGCTATGCAACCACCAGAAGTTTTTCAAACAGCTTCAGGAACAAGGAAAACTTCTAGGAAAAGCATGTGATCGGCCGGAACTCAGTATCAAATGCAGAGAAAAGAAATGCCATTGTTCTACAAGTCATGGAAAAGAAAAAAGCTACAGAAGCAAGTGGCAGAAGAATTATCCAAAGCTATCTTCGAGAAAGAAATGGAAATTCTTCAGAAAGAAAAACCCAAAGAGGTTTCAAAAAATCAGATAGATGTTACATCTGCAAGAAGAAGGGACATTATGCGAAACAATGTCCTAACAAGAAGAAGAGAGACAACCTCCTTGGCTACTTGGCACAAGTTGAAGATATTGACGACTCGGATATTGAATCCATCTTTTCCCTTGATGATGAACCAACTGATGATACAGTTCTTGCAATGGGTATGGAGTTTGAAGATGAATCTTCAAAAGAGGATACTGGAGATGAAAGCGATAGAGACGATCAGTTCATGTTGTTTGACCTCTACACATTCGATTTCTGCAAAATAGAGCAATCACATCAAGAAGAATTGGTGTATCTAACCCAACCATCTCCAAATGCCAAGATCTATATCTTCCCAAACAAGTATGATAAACCAATACCGGTCATTGCCTATTTTGACACTGGAGCTGCTTCATCCATCATCAAACCAGACCTCCTCCCAGCTTCACATTGGAATTCATGTTCAGTCGCTTTCAAAGCAGCCAACGGCCAATATACATCCAACTTTTCCCCGGATACATGATTAAATCCAAAGTATTTGGTTCTGAACTCCCTGGAAAGGACTTTATACTTGGATTTGATATCCTCCATAGTCTTCGGAGAGTTTCGTGGCACCCAAAAGGTCTCAAGCACAAAAATCAGCTGCTACCTTGGACAACGGTGTCTCATCTATACCCTATGGAGATGCTTAATCCCATAAAAGAAGAAATAGCAAAGACATCTTGCGCCACCTCTCATTCGGAGTTTCTCACAAAGTGCTCATCTCCTTTATGGAAGAATCCAGATTTTTTCATATCCTTACCTTTCAAGAAGAATGAAGATATCAACCCAACTAAAGCAAGTCACCCAGGAATGAACCCAGATCACTACAATCTTGCACTCGAAGAGATTGACCAACTCCAAAAAGAAGATCTCATTGAGAAGACCACTTCACCTTGGGCATGCGAAGCATTCTACGTCAACAAACGGGCTGAACAGGTGCGAGGAAAACTCAGATTGGTCATCAACTATCAACCACTCAACCATTTCCTTGCCGATGACAAGTTTCCTTTGCCAAAGAGAGCAGTGTTATTCCAAAAACTCCCGCAAGCACAAATCTTCTCCAAGTTTGACTTAAAAGCAGGATTTTGGCAGCTTGGAATCAAACCAGAAGACAGACCAAAGACGGGATTTTGTGTACCAGATCGTCATTACCACTGGAAAGTCATGCCTTTTGGACTAAAGGTAGCTCCTTCATTATTCCAAAAAGCTATGATCAAGATATTCGAGCCTATCCTCCCAAATGCGCTGGTGTATATCGACGATATTCTGCTATTCTCGCCAGACATAGATTCCCACACTTCATTATTGGCAAAGTTCCACAGTATCGTACAAAAATATGGTATTATGCTATCAGAAAAGAAAATGGTGATCGGAGAAACGGAGATTGATTTTCTGGGAATGCACATATCCAAGGGAGAATACTACCTCCAACCTCACATTGCCACCCAACTCAATGAGTTTCCAGATGAACGACTATCTTTCAAGCAAGTCCAACAGTTTCTGGGGATTGTCAATTATATGTCGGATTTCATTCATGGTCTTGCAAAACACAGATCGGTTCTCTCTGCTCAACTCAAGAAAGATGCCCCTCCTTGGAGCCAGAAATGCACAGAAGCAGTGAAAGAATTGAAGAAAATTTCCACAACCTTACCAGCTCTAAAAATCCCATCAAAGGGAAGAAGAATTCTGCAGACGGACGCAAGTGATTGCTATTGGGGAGCAGTACTCTTAGAAGAAGACGAAAAAGGGAAGAGACATATTTGTGGCTACAAAAGTGGAGTCTTCAAAGATAGTGAAAAACACTATCATTCTACTTACAAGGAGATACTCGCTGTCAAAAGAGGAATAGAAAAATTTGAGTTTCATTTGGTGGGCCAACATTTCCTCATCGAAATGGACATGTCCTCCTTTCCAAAAATGATTCAGTTCAAGCAGAAGATGTTACCACAAGCTCAGTTACTCAGGTGGGCAAGTTGGTTTTCCCAGTGGAAATTCGATGTTAAACACATCAAAGGAAAAGACAACTTCCTCCCAGATTTTCTTTCAAGAACTCAGCGTCAAATCTCGTCAATAGTACCCATGATATACACCCTCAGTCCAGACAATCCAACAGAAGATAATCTGCGGAAAATGATTGCCGATATGCCGCATGGAATAAGGGAATCGTTACTCGACAATGTATTGATCTACAGAGGGATTGAGACACTGCATGGTTTTCTAAAGCTCTATATACACTGATATGGTCTTGATCAGGGTCCACTTCTTGGCCTCCCTTACCACCCGGCCTATCCCTTCCTTACCACCATTCATATGAACCCTGCTCATTATAGCCGGTTTCCTATAGAAGCATACCTCCTACTCTGGTACATGGCAGATCTTTACACTATTGCGGTCCTCATTCATAAAAGTCAACTACTCCAGTACTTGGCGAAATGCATATTGACCAGACGGAAGGCACATTACAAATTATTATACAAATGGCTCACATTATTCCACGATGTTACCTGGTGGCAAGAACATGTTCGTGCACAGCCTGAGTTGGATATACTTGTCACGTTCAGGATTACTACAATCCAAGAAGAACAAGACGGAGAAATCATTATTCTAAAGAAATATGATGCGAACGTTGAGACAAGCTACAATAATGATGCTTTTGCCTCGGGGAATTTCCATCAACGTGCAAAGCAAATTGCATTATTGAATGGATTTAATGAATCTGAAGTTGACCCTAATTTTCTTTGTCCTCACACAGCTCACTGGCACAACAGACACGTCTACCCGCTAGGATTCGCTGAAGAAATACGACAAGTGCTTGCAGGCTTCCATGATCAATACGCGTGGCCACAATCAAATCCAGATCATCCAGTCTACAGAGTTGAAGGAAAAACGTACAAGATAAAACGATACATTCCAGGCCAAAAGATCTACGTCACAGAAGTCGCCTCAGACGGTGAAGAAGACGACAACGGATAAGATAGACGTCACCTCTCTTTTGGAGACAGGGGGAATAAGTAATAAGTGAGTAATATTTGATAGTGAAATATATGGTTGTGAGATAGTTGAATAAATGGAGGGTTGTAAAATAAAGTAGAGAGTTGAATAAATGGAGGGTTGTAAAATAAAGCTTAAGGAATATTCTATGTAATATTCCCTAAGATTTGTACTATAAAAACCAAGGCTTGGTGAAGAGTTTCAGACAAGCTTAAGTGAGTGAGTTTGAGTAAGAGTCTTAAGAGTTCTTGTAATCCCTTTGAGTGTTTCAATAAAATAAGTTTATCCCCTTGTATAAAGATCTTTCTTATATTCTTACATAATCTTTGTCCAAAATACTTCCTAAACACTTAACACTGATCCTAAAAACCTCCTAAGTGGTTGTACCACTATGTGTGTGTAATTTTGGTATCAGAGCCTCTGCTGGAAGCTTCAAACGGTACGCTACTACTCCTACCTTAGCTTCCACTGGATACGGTCCATAGTAACGAGCTGCTAGCTTCTCGTTGACTCGTCTTGCTAGAGAGCGACGCCAATAAGATCTCATCTTCAGGTACACAAGTTCCCCCACTTTGAACTCAACCTCCTTCCTGTGTTCATCAGCTCTTTTTTCATATGTTGTTGAGCCTTGTGCAACTGGGCCTTAATCACTGTCAATGTCGCATCTCTCTCCTGTATAAGCTTCTCCAAATCAGCATTAACCGTAGAACCGTTCTCATACTTGATCACCAAGGGAGGTTCCCGACCGTACACTGCCTGGTAGGGAGTCATTCCAATGGCTGAATGGAACGACGTGTTGTAACAATACTATGCCTAGGTCTGATATTGAGCCCACATGCGAGGTTGTTCCCCTGCAAAGCAACGCAAGTAGGTCTCCAAGCTTCTATTTGTTACCTATGTTTGTCCATCAGTTTGAGGGTGATAAGCCGTGCTGAAGCATAGTTTGGTCCCTGCCAGTTTGAACAGATCCTTCCAGAACAGACTGGTGAATATCTTGTCTCTGTCGGACACAATGGATCGTTGAAACCCGTGTAGCTTGATGATCTCTTGAACAAACAAAGTGGCCACATCAGTCGCTGTAAACGAATGCTTCAACCTCATGAAGTGAGCATACTTTGACAATCGATCCACTACCACTAGTATGGCGTTGTTTCCACCTGACTTGGGTAGGCCTTCGACAAAGTCCATCGATAGGTCTTCCCATATCTTCTCTGGAACTGGCAGTGGTTGCAGGTGTCCACCGGTAGCCAAGGTTGAGTATTTGTATCTCTAGCAAACTTGACAAGCCGACACATACTGCCTGATATCTTGCATCATTCCCTGCCAGTAGAACATGTCTCCTACCCGTTTCTGTGTTTTGAGCACTCCTCCATGTCCACCCATCTTCCCATCATGGAACTCCCTCAAGATCAGCCCGATAACTGCAGACGTCTTTGGAATCACCAGCCTACCATGTCTCGAAAGACGCCCATTGATGAGTGAAAAATCCGGGTGAGCTTTTGTATCCTTGACGAGGTCTTTGATAATCCTATGGAGTTCCTCGTCTCTATCAACCTCAGAGCAGATCTCTTCTAACTGGATAGCTGCAGGAACTGAAAGGGCAAACAGTGTTGGAACCACCTCTTTGCGAGACAGGGCATCAACGGATTTGTTCTCCATATCGGGTTTGTACTGGATGTCACCGTTGATAGTCCATGTTAATCTCTCTTTGCTCCAATAGGAACTTGAGGCTTTTTTGATCCGTTCGAACTAAAAACTTCCTTCCCAACAGGTAATGTCTCCACTTTTGGATGGCAAACACAATGGCCATAAGTTCTCTCTCGTACACCAACTTTAGCTGTTGCTTGTCTGTCAGCGAGTGGCTATAATACGCTAAGGGCCTCTCCTTCTGCATCAACAAAGCTCCTAAGCCGATCCCCGAAGCATCTAACTCCACCACGAACACTTCTGTAAAGTCAGGCAATGCCAATACTGGTAATGTCACCATTGCCGCCTTAAGCTTGGTGAATGCCTCTCTTGCTTTATCAGTCCACACAAACTTGTCCTTCCTGAGCATTTCTGTTAATGGACGGGAAATGTCTCCATACCCCAACACAAAATTTGCGGTAGTATCCCGTCAAACCTAAAAAATCCCCTCAGAGCCTTGATGTTAACAGGTTCCTCCCACTCGGTCATGGCTTTGATCTTGTTTAGATCTGCAGCTACGCCTTCGGCTGATATCACGTGGCCCAGATACTCTATTTGCTGACTCCCGAACTGACACTTCTTTTGGTTTGCATACAATTGATGTTGTTGCAGAACTTGCAGTACCCTCCGTAGATGCTCACGGTGTTCAGGAACAGACTTAATGTAGATCAGTATGTCATCGAAGAAGACAAGCACAAATTTCCTCAGGAAAGGTTTGAAGACGTCGTTCATCAGTGATTGGAATGTGGCAGGGCGTTGGTAAGCCCGAAGGGCATTACCAAGAACATGTAGTGTCCATCGTGAGAGCGGAACTCCATTTTGTGTACATCCTCTGCTTTCACTAGTATTTGATGATATCCCCGATCTCAGGTCCACCTTCGAGAAGATCTAAGACTCTTGTAGTTCATCCAGGAGCTGGTCAATCATAGGAATTGGATAGTTGTCGGGCATCATTTCTTTGTTGAGGGCTCGATAATCTACATAGAACCTCCAGCTACCGTCTTTTTTCTTCACCAAGAGGACCAGACTGGAGAAAGGACTTCCAATCTCCCTGATAATCCCCACTGTTTGCATGTTGGAAATTTGCTTCTCTATTTCTTCATTCTGAGCATGTGGGTACCGGAAAGGACGCACATTAACTGGTTCTGTGTCTGTCTTCAGATTGATGGCGTGGTCTTTCCCTCTTGATGGAGGCAGTCCCTCAGGTTCATCAAACACTACTCCAAACTCCTCCATAAGCTGACTAAACTCCTTTGGACATTTGATAGTTGTCTTGTTTTCCTCGCTCTGCAGCCCCGCGTGCTCTACCTTCAGCCCTTCCCCCTCCTGCTTTAGGATTCTCCATAGCGCTTTAAGAGAAATAGCCGTGTTAGACAGACTTCGATAGACCGATAAGTAGGATAAGGCTTAGGGAGATCAGATTTCAGCATCTTAAGGATCTACTTTGTAAAATTACCATTGGAGTCATGTCTAAACCTGAAATGTAGTTTATAAACAAATGAGTCTAATAGTTTTTGTAATCTAACAAAATCTGAATCATCTAAAATTGATGGAGGGTTACCATGTAGCTGTTCCTTCACAGTCTGGACATAGGACTGGGATGTTTGTGCGTCCTGGAGCACATAGCAAATCATTTACATCGGCAAGAATAGCTACATCTGATTCCTCATTCTCAGCTGGTGGTCACTACCGTTCCGAGTGTGTTCATTGCGTGGATTTTGTGTAAACCTTGGGAAATCGGGTACATAGTAGCTCGAGGTACTGCTATCATAATGCCGCTGCCGTTCTGACGAGTATTCTCCTGAAACTAGAGAACATAATCTATATATGTGAGTAAGATTAATTGACTCCCAAAATGAATTGACTCTGATTAATCCTAGATGTGTATGCTTTTGCTATGTTTAGAATAGAAATTAGTTAGTATAATTGAGCTATAAATAAGAGATAGAACTCTACTAAGCCGAAAACATAAACACCAACTATATAAAATTTATATAAATTATGTTTTGTTTTTTTTGGCCTCCAAATTATGTTTTGTTTTATGTTGTAATTTATATAAAAATTATATTAATCTACACATATATAACTTATGTTTTGTTTGATTTTGTCCTTTTATATAAAATTTCTACACAATATTGGATACTTAACACAAAAGTTACATAACTAAATTTCTCCACAATATTATTTGTGCCAAGCAATAATTGTAACTATTCCAATTTAATTTATATAGATAGTAACATTTTCATGGAAGATAAATTTATAAATATGTGAATTTATAATCATCAGATTAAATGAAACATGTATATTATGATTTATGATTTTCTAAAGTTGCTTTAATTTACAATCATCAGATTAAATGAAACATGAATATTATGATTTTCTAAAGTTGCTTTAATTTACAATCATCAGATTAAATGAAACATGAATATAATATTAGTCCGAATCATATGAATATTCAGATGAAGCGAAATCAAACTCCTCATCAAACTCTCCAGCCTCTTCTTCAGAAACATCCAAAATCTCATCGATCATGGTCTCTTCTTCCAATTCTCCTGTTGCTGGATCATCATGATTAAGTTCAACAGAAGAAATGCTCCCAACATATGTTTGTTGCAAAGGGCCATTTTCTATAACTCCGTGTACTCTTTCTCTTGGGCTTATTTGCGTAACAGTAACCCATGAATCTTGTTTTTTGGTAATGCGAGGATATGGGATGTAACATACTTGGTCGCCTTGTGATGCGAGGATGAAAGGGTCATATCTATCAAGTGATTCTGATGTTCTTACTGCAGTTACACCAAATTTATCTACACGTACTCCCCTCCTGATAGATGGATCATACCAATCACACATGAAAACAATGCATTTCAAATTAATAACTCTTGGGAACTCAACCTCCAAAATCTCTCGAAGAACGCCATAATATATTATATTACCGGCTGCGTACTAATCCCAGAATTGATCGTTGTTCTGTTCTCTCCCTCTCAGAACACTTTGAATGCATATCAACGTGTGTAGTAAGTCGGTGAACTTTGTGCAAGCGACAATGGACCATCTACCAACTCTTCTAGCCAGGTATGTAATCGCTCACCTCTATTGTTGCATGTGTGCACCTGTTTCAAAAGTAGTCCATTATTTTACCCATGTTATTAAAAAAGAAGAAACTTAATTTTCCAAAATGCTCACATAGAATTTCATCCATTGTACAAATTCATTTTGTTTTTTAGTGGCAAGTGTTTCCTCATCATAATGTGGATAAGATGTTCGTAACTGCTCCAAATAAATCCTGGATATATAAGTTTTAAAAACAAATAAATACTTATAATCAAACGATATTAAATACAAAATTTACATAACTAAACTATACCTCTCATATGGCCATAGTTCCTCACAATTCAACAAAATGTAGGTATGCAAGTGTTTTAGTTCAACTTCCGTCAGCCACCGCTTAGTTGGTTTCCCGCTTAACCGCCTAATTTGTGAGAATATATCTGGAACTTGGTTTATGTAATGTGGTTTTTCTCCACCGCCATCACATCGAAAAAAAGAGGGCAGAAATATTTTTTCAAGATTACATATTAGAACTGGTATATTGTCAGCTAATTGCCTGATACCAGCTGGCGTCAGTGATCTTGTAATGAAGAAAGCACTAATACCTGCATTAGGCATATTGGATAGAAAAATATTATTATATATTGTTTTATTACAAAATATATTACAAACCAAAAAATAAAGGTTACCTGCAATAGCTTCATGTTCTTTATTTTGGGAAGAGATTGAAAAATGCAAATGACAGTAACCGTTGCATAAACACATGACAATCATGACTTTTCATCCCTGATAATCAACCTTCTTGGTTGTCAACACAGTTTCGTAGGTTGGAAGCGTATCTGTCAGGGAACTTAACTTTTCGTACAATCCACCTAAATAATGCGTCCTTAGCATCTCCATCTAATCTGAATCTAGGGATTGGACCTCTTCCACTTGGTAAGACATGTAAATGAGGCCGATTGCATATTGAAGGCAAGTCTAATCTCGATATGATATTGTCTTTTGTCTTCCCCATGACATTTAAAACTGTATTCATCAAGTTATCGAACACATTCTTCTCAATGTGCATGAAATTTAGATTGTGTCTCAACAAGAGATTTTTCCAATAAGGCAACACCCAGAAGATACTATGTTTGTGCCAATTATGATACTCTCCATACCAATCTACTGGATTATGCACACTTCCCCCGCAATATGTCGTTATTCCGCGCCAAAATCCCTAAGCTGCATCAATATATTTTCACCATCTAACTCAGGTGGTGGACCATCAGAAACTACTTGGTTTTTCTTAAACATTTTTTTGTTACGGCGATAAGGATGCGACCATGGTAGGAAACGTCTATGACAGTCAAACCAACTGGTCTTTTGTCCATGTTTTAACTGAAATGCATCTGTACTATCCTGATAGTACGGGCATGATAATCTCCCATGCGTTGTCCATCCAGATAACATTCCGTAAGCTGGAAAATCGCTAATATTTTACATAAGCACCGCACGCATCGTAAAATTTTGCTGCCATGATACATCACAGGCTTGAACTCCGTGCTCCCATAGAACTTGTAGCTCATGAATCAAAGGTTGTAAGAAGACATCAAGAGATCTCTTTGGGTGTTCTGGACCAGGAACAAGGATAGACAAGAATAGAAACTCTCTCTTCATGCACAAAGAAGGAGGCAAATTATAAGGTGTGAGAATCACTGGCCACAAGAATATTGGCATTCATGTTTTCCAAATGGGTTGAAACCATCTGTACATAGTCCAAGGTAGACATTCCTACTTTCTTCTGCAAAACGTGGATAAATTCTCATAAAATGTTTCCATGCCTCTGCGTCTGAGGGATGCGCGATCTATCCATATGTTGAATGCTCTTGGTGCCATCTCATAGCTGCAGCTGTCCGCTCTGCTTGATATAACCTTTTCAACCCATCGGCCACTGGCAAATACCACATACGCTTAAACGCTAATCGGGATCTCCCACTTGTATTTTCAAACCGGGGTTTTCCACAAAATCGACAGGCTAAATAGTCTGCGTCTGATTGCCAATAAATCATACAGTTGTCGATACAAACATCGATCATATGATATGGCAAACCAAGACCAGAAACAAGCTTCTCAATTTCATTATACGAAGCCGGTGAGATGTTGTCTTCGGGTAAAATATCTTGAACAAAATCTGCCCAAGCATCTACACAATCTTCTGCCAAGTTATAATCCGTCTTTATATTCATCATCCTAGTTGCAGCGTATAAAGGAGAATGTCCTTCCTTACAACCTTCATATAATTGAATCTTCGATGCATCTAGCATATCGTAGAATCTTTTTGCTTCTAAATTTGTCTTTTTCTACTATATATTCAGGTTCTAGAAATTTGTGCATATTTTCTCTATGTGCATCACGAACCATTTGAACCGTTCCTATATCACCGTCTCCCAATCTAGATTCTTCCACCCTTTCAGACACATTTTCACTTGTACTACCCACGTGGTAAGCATCAGTTTCTCCATGATAAAACCAAACTTTGTAACTTGACATAATTTCAAGACTATAAATATGTCCCCAGACTAAATCTTTGTCAATGAAGATATTATTATTACAAGATGGACATGGGCATAACATCTTACCACTTCTTAAGCAGCTTTCCTGATTCATAGCGACGTTCATAAATTTGGTGAGTCCAGCTGCATATTCCCTTGTAAGCATCCCGTTCGGATAACATCTTTCCTTGTCCAACCATGTGCGAAAAGTATTCATTTTTTTGTAAATATTTGGAGAAAAAGTTTGAAGCGTAGAAATTTTTTTTTGTGTTTTTGGAATAATAGATAGGCCGTAGCTATAAAGGTTTTTGTTGTCAGGGATTTAAGATAGACAATGACTCTTTTATATAGAAAAAGTTATCATCTTTCCTATTCCAACCACAATCTCAATTGCTTGCCCACTTGGTTTTGTTTTGGCATGCCGACATAAACAACTATTATTCGAGTTTTCTTTCGAATAATTAGTTTGGTAGGAAACTCGAAGGAATCTTTCCTTTTAAATACCTTCGGCCAAGATTCCTTCTATATTCCTTCAGGTTTCTTTCGAATTTCCCTTCGTAAAGATTCTCGTAAGAAAATGAAAGAAAATATTCCTTCTGATTTCCTTCCCGTGTTTTACCTTCAATATTCTATCGAGTTTCCTTCACTATTTCTTACAAAATTTGGTTTCCGACGGATTTTCGAAGTAAATACCCTTTTCATTTCTCTTGTCCGTTTGCGTAGGAAATTTCTTTCTTATTTACTTCAACTTTTTTCGTTTTGTCAAAATTCAGAAGGGTTTCCGAAGGAATTTTTTCCTACGATAATTTTCGTAGGAAACTTCGTAGAAAAACGTATTGTTTTCTTGTAGTGTGCTTCTGTATCATCTGCCTCCAGTAAGGAAATCGCCGCCCCTCTCCCGACTTAGTTTGACTACGTTTTGGATTCACGATTTGTCGAGACGACGACGTTTGTTTGTCTAGGTTATTGACAAACTTTGGGTTGGACGAAATTACCGCTTCGTTAAACTGTTGACCCCCACTTGATTGTTGAATGCCACACATGATTAGTCTCTCGCCTCCGGACCTTGTCGACGTTCCACCGCCGCCTCCGGACAAATTTTCTGACGAGGCTTCTCCGGAACAATCTTCTACCTTCCTGGACAGACTCGTCATCTTCTTTAAGGTTCTGGGCTTAAACATTTTTACTCCTGCTCTGATTTTGGGCTTAAGACCGATCATGAAAGCCAATTCCAAAACTTTTTCTGTAACCTTCAGGGCGTTTGTGGCTAAAGCAATGAAATCCTTACAATACCTCCCGTGATATCATGTTTTTGAAACAGTAACAGTCATTCTCCTGCCGTTAAGTCGTGGGAAACAGAGAAGTTTTCAAGCACCCTTTTCTTCATCTGTTCACAACTTGTGAATGGTTTTCGGTCGCGTTCCCAGCAATACCAGGTTAAAGCTTCACCGTCAAAACACATACGGACTGCTTTGAGCTTTTCTTCCTCCGAGAACTCCTCCATTTCAAAATACTGCTCCATGCGTTGAACCTAAACCTCCGTGTTTTCTCCATCAAACAACGGAATCTCGATCTTCCGTGTCAAAGGGTCGCTCTTTTCAGGAACGTCACTCTTCGCTTCTTGCAGCATGGGTGTCGGCGTTTGACTGGGTGTGAAGAGGCGATGTACCACGTCGGTTGTGTTGGTATTGAAATCAGAAGGTTGTGTATCTCCCTCTATCACCCATGAGCGTCGTTCCTCACCAAAGAGCCGTTTCTGGATGATCTCCAAGGCATCCAACTTCCCCATCTGCTTCTCCATGACATCCAGCTTCTTCAATTGTTTCCTCATTTCCTTGACCTCGGTTTCCAGTTATGAGATTTTGCTGACATCGCGTTGATGGTGCTCGACTGCCTTCTCTAGCTTCTCCATTTTTGATGTTATGACTAGTTGCTCTCCCAAGATTGAACAGCTCTAATACCAATTTGATAGATATTAGATGTCCAAACTTGTAAGGAACCAATGGATATGAAAATACTTCTTTATTAATGAGATATCGGAATACAAGACTTGAGAGAACTTACAGATTCTCTCCCTCCCCCTTACAAATTGATCCAGAATCTAGATACCTCTCTCATCCTCCTAACCTCCTACTTTATACTACTCTTGTCTTATTCTACTAAGAGCCGTTGGAACGAACACAATGGACAAGCCAGCTCATACCAAATGACTCATTACCTTAACTAAGGTTACATTATTCTTACCCATGGTGAACAGTACCCAGGCTGGCAGTCGTAATCTGATCCACTCAGTCAACCTGAGACACCTCATTCCTTCTAGGTCCTTCCTTACTTGTTGGATCCATCTTGGGCCTTGAACCTTCTACGATACTGATACAATATTGGCGGGTGCCTTGCCTCATACGTTTCAAAGTCTCAGTCAAGTCCTAGGGAGAAACCATAGAGCATCCTTGAGCTTCATGTTGGAGAGCGTGGAGCAGCGCTTGAGGGTCTTGGTTGGAAGGTTGAACACACATATGTCAATGTGTAAAGTCTTCATACGGAAACGGTGACAGGCGGAGTCATGACTGGTGAAATAGATGGAGTTGGGTTCGAGACCAGGCACTGTTGTATGCATTCTAAGAAGCAAGGCCTCCTCACCTAGAGAGATCACCTCAATGTAACGCTGATTCATTTCAGGATCATGATCCTTCTTGAAGACATGGAAGCTCCTTTGTCTTCTCTGGTCAAGGATATTCTCGACTAATAAAAGCTCTCCTTATGCGTTAACCACAACAACCTCACAATCAGAATGATATCGACCTGGAGAAGGCGGATCAAACAGGTCACTCCAGCTGAAATCTCGGAAACCTCGTGGACCAGAAAAATCAATGAACCGAATGTAATCATGATTGGTTAAGATATAGAGACTATGACCTCGGAGCACCACATCATATATTTGTTGGTCATACATAGAGACTCGAGAAAGCAACAAAATGTAAGCAAAACGATCATCCCCTTTCTTGCAAAAGCAAAGACAATTGACAGATGGATCAACGAACCACACAACAACAAACTCTTTCGTCTTCTCGTCTACCCACAAAAGACCTCTCAGAACATCAGTGATCATAACTGTATGGTAAGAAGAACGAACACGAGCTACAACTATTTCGAAAATCTCTCTTCGACTTGTAGATCCTGTCTTCTTCTTCATGATTGAAAAGTTTCACACGGTTACCATCTTCGTCGTTTTCTCCTTCTGGGAATAGTATCAGCCATGGAGATGTGATTTTCCGGGGAACTGTTAGCTTCAAACTCCAGTACCAATTCGTAGACACGATCCTTGCACGGTGGAAATCAGTAAAGCTTACTCGGTTGAAGATACATTTGACCAAATCGGGAGGAAGGTCTGACCTGGTTCTAGGATTTGAAGTTTCCATGGTTTTATAGAATCTAGATAGCCTTTGAATAAAGAATAACTCTCTTTATTATGTTTAGACCAAAGCTCTCAATCTCTCATACCTTTGATAACAACTCAATCAAAGAAATTTATACTCATAACACAACTTTGTTATTCCTATTTTGATAATGGAAAACTTCTCTTTTCCTAATCCTAATACAAATAGAACTTTTACTTTTAGCCTATCTTGTCATTATCACTCCATTGTAAGGATGTCTTGGGCTCTAAGTCATCCAAGTTTATCCAACAGGTTTTGAATTGGTGAAGAAGAGGAAGAAGAAGATGGTGTTGTGTGACAATCCATCCCGCGGACTCCACTAGGCCTCCCGCTAGCCGCCCCAACGGACATCTGTTTTGCAGGTCAATTGGTGACAGCTTGTCATGTGGGAAGGTTGTTAACGGGTGGCGACCAAGGTTCGAGGAACGCCTGGCGCACCAATAACCTACGGGTGGATTTGGATGAATAGTTCCATTCTACGGTGAAGGGTTAGGATCGATGCCCTGCAGAGCCAGCTTGGGGTCCGTTGGAGCGGCTAACGGGAGGCTAGTGGGGTCCGCGGGATGGGTTGTCACATGTTGAATGAGAAACCTTGCTGTGTTTGTTTTTTTGTTTGGGAATTTTTCTGATTTTGAAAAAGAAAGCACAGTCCTTGTCTTTTTTTAAATATAAAACACCTTGTTGTTTCTCTTCTATCGAAGATCAAATGTCGTTTTTGAGTAAGCAAAACTGTTGTTTAATACCAAGCGTACTTCGAGTTCGAGTGGGCTCTCTGTTAAAAAAAGTAAAAACACTTCGACCTAATCTATACTAATAAAAAGTAGAAGCTATAAGCTCCTAAAGGCGGCCACATAGGATCTAAAACCTCCAATTGTGATTAGGCATGTCAATAATTAACATTTTTTAAAATTTGCAGAATTTTCTATATTAAGAATTATTTTAAACATCCTATCAGGATTTGACATGTCATTTATTAACATTTTTTAAATATACAGAATTTTTTTTAAAAAGGAAAATTTTAAATTTATGGAAATAAAAGAACTATTTACAATATCCCACATCGGCTAAAAAATTTTTAGACAATGGTTCAGAACCATTATAAATAAGATTAATATGCTTTCAACAACGAATGAGGAAAGCTTGATTTATCAGGCGTGCCAGTTTAATAGTTTTATTCGGTTTGATCCATTTTTTTATTTGATCAAACTAAAACTTTAAAAAGTTTCAAAAAATATATTAGAATATTTCAAATTTTTAAAAGTTTAAATATTATAAATATTGAAACTTTTAAAAGTTCTTAGCTTTTACTTTTGTTTTAAATATTATAATTTTAAAATTTTAAAATATTATAAATATTGAAACTTTTTAAAACTTTCAAATTTTATATTTCGAAACCTTTTAAAATTTTAAAATATTATAAATATTGATGTAATACATAAATTATCTTATTTATCTATATTTGTGCTTTTTATTTCTTATGAGCTGTGAAATATATATTTTGTGTATGATTTAATAGATGATTTGATATTATTTCATTAATTTTTTATTTTTATCTTACTTTTTATTTTTATGAGAAAAAAATGATTTTGTTCTTGGAGTTTGATGGGTTAACAAGTTGTGTGGTAGTCTAAAAAAATATTTTTCAGTGGAAGAATGTGAAGAAGTTGACGAGGAAGAAGAATAAAAAGAGTATAACGAAGAACCATACGGTAAAAGTAACAATGACAATTACCAGAAAATTTGACAATGAAAATGACAAGAAAAAATATGAAGAATAAGAAAATATGGAATAAAAAACACGAAAATATAGGTCATATCGATCAATTAAATATGAAACGAGTTAAATTCAGAATGATAAAATTGTTTCGTTTTTCTGGTGGTCAAAAAAATTGTTTAGGATATGTGAGGTCATCAGTTTGATTCACCTCACCTCGACGTCGAGTTAAATTCATGACTTATTTTTATCAGATTTGATTTTATAACAAAACTGATTTTTATATTTTTTAAAAATGTGTATCTGAAATTTATTTTTTTTCCTTAATACTAATTTAATTTTTTTTATAAAATAATATTTTATTACCGTCATCAATTATATATATATCAACTACGCGTGGGTTCAAAACCTAGTCTATACTAATAAAAAGTATGAGCTATAAGCTCCTAAGGCCGGCTACATAGGATTTCAAACAACCAATAGAAATTTTACATATCACTTATTAACATTTTATACAATTTCCAGAATTTTCTATATTAAGAATTATTTTAAACAACCTATCATGATTTGACATGTCATTCATTAACATTTTTTAAATTTACAGAATTTTTGAGAAAAAGGAAAATTTTAAATTTATAGAAATCAATAAAAAGTAGGAGTTATAAGCTCCTAAGGCCGTCCACATAAGATTTTAAACAACCAATAGAATTTGACATATCACTTATAAACATTTTATACAATTTCCGGAATTTTCTATATTAAGATTTATTTTAAACAACCTATCATGATTTGACATGTCATTCATTAACATTTTTTAAATTTACAGAACTTTTTAGAAAAAGGAAAATTTTAAATTTATGGAAATCAAAGAACTAAGCACAATATCCCACATCGGCTAGAAATTTTTTAGACAATAGTTCAGAACCAGTATAAATAAGATTAATATGCTTCCAACAACGAATGAGCAGGAAAACTTGATTTATCAGGCGTCCAAGTTTAAAAGTTTTATTTGGTTTGATCTGGTTTTTTATTTGATCAAATTAAAACTTTAAACAGTTCCAAAAAAATATTATAATATTTAAAAATTTTAAAAGTTTAAATATTATAAATATCGAAACTTTTAAAAGTTCTTAGCTTTTTAAAAGTTTTTAAATATTATAAGTTTTAAATTTTAAAAGTTTAAAAGTTTAAAATATTATAAATATTGAAAAAAATGTAATGACCCTCGCCAAAGGGTAAAATCCAGAATGAAAATCCTTGGGCCAAGGACGTGCATCGGACACGAATGGGAAGGAAAGGAGGAGAGTAGCGGAATTACAGAAGTAATGTCCGAGAAATTCTGGACGGATCGGGAGATGGCCGATGGTACCATGTACCATGTACCAAGTGCCGTACCGTACGTATGTACACGGACGGACATAGCAGATGAACGCCGAACGATTTAGGAAGCGTATGGACGTGGACTAAGGGCGGAAGAGGATCCACTAAGAGAAGTGATTATTTTAATCAAAGTGGAATCTCCACTAAGATTATTTTAATCAAGTGGAGTTTAGTGGGAGATTATTTAAATCTTGAAGAGATAATGGGGTTTAGTGGCCAAGTGTTGATGTTAGAAGCTCACACTTGTGAACTCGCATGCACTAAGAGGAGAAGAAGAACTCGCATGCATTGGTTGCTTCCACCGCCCAAAATTCTCTATTTAAGGGACCTCACTTCTCTCATTTTCGCACAAAGTTACAAGGGATAAGGAGAGACTTTGAGAGAAAGAGTGAGCGAGAGAAAGAAGAGGTGGTGAGTTGTTAAGGAGAAGAAGAGAGAGTTCAAGACAAGACTATCGACCGCAAGTTGAAACGATAAGGAGATCGTTTTCAAACCAAGGAAGGGATCAGAGTGTGCCGTAAGAAAACTCAACAAAGGAGGCCGATCATCGCCAGTTTACAGTGAGTTCAGGCACATGTCTTGCCGGCTTAGATGGAGAGTTGAAACTCCTATCTAGTGCGCGGATCTGCATGTTTATTTAGTTGCATGTTTTACCGGTTTAGATGGGGGAGTAAATACCACCATTTAGTACGCGGATTGCATGATTGTTGTGTTGCATGTTTTACCGGTTTACATGGGGGAGTAAAGACCACCATTTAGTACGCGGATTGCATGATGGTTGTGTTGCATGTTTTACCGGTTTAGATGGGGGAGTAAATACCTCCATTTAGTACGCGGATTGCATGGTTATTGTTGTTGCATGTTTACTTGAATGTCTTTGTGATTTTCTTGTTTAAACACAAGCGCGGTGAGGTTACAATGGTTGTTAGTTTGAAATGTTCTAATAACCAGGGTGGTAACATGATAGGATACTTGTGAAATTATGAGCTTAAAACCATGAAAATTTCAAGTATCAAAATTGGTGAAGTCTTAATGCATTTGTCCGTGTGAAATTCCGGCTAAGCATGGTAAGACTTGGTATGGCTGTCCTTCCTATTCCGTACCACATGCAACCGCGACATGTAACCCATGTGCGTGTGTTGTAGGGCTGGTTACGAAGAGCTCGGAGGTTACTGGGTTCGCTACCCTGGCCGAAGCTGTCTACACGACGGTGTGACTTGAGAGAAGTCCGGTTGCATGCCTTTTTGGCTGTAACGCGGTTGTTCTAAATGGGGTGAAGGAGAGGAAGCATACCGGGCCCTAGAGATAAACTTGTTTAAAACTTGCATGTTTTAGTACAAGTTATGTGCTGTTGTTGATGCATGTTTATGCATGTTAGTGAGAATTGCATGATAGCTTATTTGTTTAGCTAATTGTCTTCTGCATGCTATCTCTGGTTGTTGTAGTTGTTGTATGCTTGCGTGCATGTTGTTTGTTGTTGGGGTTATAGAGTTGGGGCTTAACTCTCTGCAGGAACCCTGAGCTCACTAAGTAATCTTAGATTACTTATGATAATTTTTTGTGCTGCAGGTAACCCTAGAGGGAACTAGAGGCCATGGTGAACGATAGGAAAACCGGAGTAGTTTTGTTTTTGGTGTCTATTGTAAAATACAAGTATGTTTTCTTTTTGTATCAAACTTTGGCTTTAGGCCTGGTGCAAAACTTTAAGACCTTCTGTTTAATCGGTCGTAATTAATGTTTTTTTTTAATCAAAGTAATCGGTTTTATTTTAAACGGGCGAGTGGTACTGATATAGACTTTGTCCGAGTCGGCTCAACACACGGCACGTCTGTAGGGTTGTAAAGCCTTAAGGATAGGCCGTGTGGTCGGGAACCTTACCGATGGACTGGCCAAAAGGGTCTTGATTTGTTCTTGTACTCGGCCGGACCGTCGATGAATGTTCCCATAGTAGCGTCCCGGTGCTGTCCGTGGTCCGCCCGACCATACGGCGGTTAGGGGGAGTTACAATGGTGGTATGAGAGCATGGTTATGCTGCTATATATTACTCGCGTTTTCAAATTTTTCGAGTCAAAATGGTCGTAGTAGACACTTAGGATAATCCGGTTCGTTCATCACTAGGGGATTAGGTGGGATTAAGTAAACCCTTTGTTGATCGTGGATGCAGATGTCTCGTCAAGGATCTGAAAAGGGTGGATCAACGAACTTTTTGCCGGACACAGGGAGGGGTTCGAGTCAGCCGTTTGGTCCGGAGGAATGGGGTTCGTATCTTGGGGATGCCCAAGGGGAGGAATCGTTTCCAGGCATATTCGAGCCTAATATGTATATGCCTAAATGGGAGGTACCTGTCGAGATGCCGGGGTATACACCATCAAGTTCGACTTGGCACAACATATCGGAGGATGTGTATCCACCTGGTTTTCCATCGGTTGGTCAGTTCACTACCAATCCGAACCAGAATGTCTCAGGGGAGACCTAATGCGTGAGGGAGGCCAATGTACAGTGAATGTACCAGAGACCCAACAGACGCTTAAAATGATTCAAGAACTTCTGAGCCATATGATCCAGCAGCAGCAGTGGAACCAAACAAACCATTCGGTAGAGGATCCGTCGGATCACTTTTTAAAGTTGGTAATGATGATGAGGAACTTAGGTTTTCGTAAGTTTAAAGGAGATCCAAACACGGTGTTAGCAGACGCGTGGATGAAGGAATTGGAAACAAATTTCGAAATATCACGGTGTCCGGAGGAGTTTAGGAGGCCTATTGCGGTTAATTTTTTAGAGGAGGATGCCCGTGCATGGTGGGATAGCGTAGTTCCACGCTATCGGTACCAGTCTATATCATGGGAGATATTCAAAAGGGAGTTTGAGCAGAAGTACTTTCCACCAGCGTCGCGTTATCGATTGGAGAATCAGTTCTTGCGACTGGAGCAAGGTCCTATGAGTGTTCGCGCCTATGGGAGAATTTTTACAAGGCTTCGAAGGTATTTATACCAAGGAAATGACGATGAGTTAGCCATGGCCGGAGATTCTTTAATGGACTCAGGCCGGATATAAAGGGAAGATTGCACGCGGTGACATACCGAAGTGTTGCAGAAGTGGAAGAGAGAGCGGTTAGTGTTGAGGAAGCCATCAAGACGGAGAAAGAGATTGTGGCTCAGGAGAAAAAGGAGGAGCCAGTACAGCGGGATAAGACCGTGAATTTGCGGAAAGCAAAACATGGGTCAGGACGGAATTGGGGCACAAACCGTGGTAAGGGTAAAATGAGTGCTAGCCAAGGAAGTCGTGCGGTGAGCAACATGGATCCTAGGGGATGCTATGTGTGCGGTCAGCTTGGACATTTTGCTCGAGCTTGTCCAACTGTGGAGGAAACGAAGGGTACCAATATGTCAACTGTCACATGTTTCTACTGTGGCGAGTTGGGACATTATGCGAACTCATGTCCATCGAAGCCGGCCAAACCGAACGCCCAAACTGTGAACCGTGCCCAGCAAGTGAAGGAACCCCCATCAAAGAAGCAAGCAACCCAGGCGAATGTTTTTGCCTTAGGATTAGAGCCACCCAAACCTCCGCAGGCCGCGAAGGGCCCTATAACAGGTTTGATTGGGTTCTAACTCCTTTGTGATTGATTGGTTGTTTGCTTGTGTGTTTGGTTAGTTATTGCATTGCATTGTGTTATATGTGCTTTGCGTTTAGGAACATTACTTGTTAGTGGTAACCCCACACATGTACTGTTCAATTCGGGAGCGTCCAATAGTTTTGTGACTCCCGAAGTGGCTGACAAGTGGGGAGACTTGTGTGAGGAAGAGGTGAATATCAATGTCTACACTGCTGGTAATCAACCACCACTGAAGGCAAGAAGGTGGTTCAGAGAAGTGTCGATAGTCTTGCAAGAGATCAACCTTCCAGTAAGTCCGTTAGGGATGCCGTTAGAGAGGTTTGATGCTATTTTGGGAATGGATTGGTTATCGGAACACCAAGCCCATATAGACTGCAGTAGGAGCAGAGTTGTGTTTGAAAACAGAGGAAGGACACCCCTGGTTTTCAACGGAATTAGCCCGAGTAAAACGGTATATTTCGCATCGGCGTTAAGAGTTGGGAGATCGTTCGAAGAGGAGAACGTGTATTTAGTCACTCTAACTGCTGTGGGAGGAGATGACAGGGAAGGCATGGAGGTTGAGGAAATTGTCGTAGTCAGGGACTACGAGGGCGTGTTTAGTCCGTTAGAAGGATTGCCTCCGCCAAGGGACCATCCTTTTACCATAAATCTGGAGCCGGGAGCAACCCCAATTGCTAAGGCACCGTATCGTATGGCACCAGCGGAGTTAGCTGAACTCAAGACTCAGTTAGAGGACTTGTTGGAGAAAGGTTTTATCCGACCAAGTTCATCGCCATGGGGAGCCCCAATGCTATTTGTCAAAAAGAAAGATGGAAGTATGCGTTTGTGTATTGATTACCGAGGAATCAATAACATAACCATCAAGGACAAGTATCCGTTCCCACAGATTGATGAATTGTTATATCAACTTAGAGGAGCAAGTTGGTTCTCGAAGATTGATTTAGCCTCTGGCTATCATCAAATTTTGATTGCGGAACAGGATGTGATGAAGACCGCTTTCCAAACGAGATACGGCCAGTATGAGTTTGTGGTAATGCCGTTTGGGCTTACCAATGCACCGGCAGCATTCATGCGGTTGATGAATGAAGTTTTCCATGACTATCTGGATCGATTCGTGCTAATATTCATCGATGACATCCTGATATATTCACGGAGTGCAGAAGAGCACGCAGAGCATTTGAGGAAAGTGTTGGAGAGACTAAGGGAGAAAAGGCTGTTCGCGAAGTTCAGCAAGTGTACGTTCTGGCAAAGGGAAATTGGATTTTTGGGGCACCGAGTTTCGGAGCAAGGCGTGTCTGCCGACCCAGAAAAGATTGCCGCAATTCAAGATTGGCCAAAGCCAACATCCGTGTCAGAAGTTAGGAGTTTCCTAGGTCTTGCCGACTATTATCGGAAATTCGTGAAAGGATTTTCATCTATTGCAAAGCCTTTGACACGACTTACGGGTAAAGGAGTACCTTTTATATGGAACGAAGAGGTGGAAGAAGCTTTTAGGAAGCTAAAGGCGACATTGACCCCAGCACCAGTGTTAGCCCTACCGGAGCCAAACCAACCATATTCTGTGTTCACGGATGCATCAAGAGTTGGTATTGGATGTGTTTTAATGCAATGGGATAGAGTGATTGCCTATGCATCCCGACAGTTAAGGAAGCATGAGGAGAACTACCCCACACATGACCTAGAAATGGCAGCCGTGGTGTTTGCATTAAGGATATGGAGATCCTACTTGTATGGAGAAGTTGTACATGTATTTACGGACCATCAAAGTCTTAAATACTTGTTCACGCAACCAGATCTCAATTTGCGCCAGAGAAGGTGGATGGAATTCATTGCCGATTATGATTTGAAAATCCAGTACCACCCGGGTAAAGCTAATGTGGTAGCAGATGCACTAAGTCGAAGGAAAGCACAAGTTGGTGCTGAGAAGGAGGTGGAGTTCTTAGCTGATGAATTAAAGAAAGTAAGGCTTTTAGCCTTAGAGGGAGAGTCCAATGAGCCGTTGGGTTAACAAGCTGTAACTCAAGCGAGCCTGTTACATCAAATCCGGGAAGAGCAACCCAAGGACGAAAACTTAAAGAATATCATCGAGGAATTGAGGAGTACAGAAGGACCGAATGCTAGTGGATACCACTTAGCAGACGATAGTACGTTACTCCTTAACGGGAGAATAATTGTACCTGATCGAAGTGGTCTGCGGGAGGAGATATTGAGGACAACTCACAGCTCACCGTTGAGTATCCATCCGGGGAGCACCAAGATATACAAGAATATACGGAGGTATATCATTGGCCTGGATTAAAGAGAGCAGTAGCAAAATGGGTGAGCCAGTGTGACTCATGCCAAAGAATGAAGGTAGAACATCAAGTGCCAGCGGGATTGCTTCGCAACTTGCCCATACCGACGTGGAAATGGGATTCCATTTCGATGGATTTTATTACTGGTCTACCTACAAGGAAGGGAAGAGTTAACGATGCAGTTTGGGTAGTGGTTGATCGTTTAACCAAAGTCGCCCACTTGGTTTCGGTGAAGAGCACGGATCAAGCGCCAATTTTGGCAGAAAAGTTTATCGATGAGATCTTGAAGTTGCATGGAGTGCCTGCAAACATTGTTTCCGACCGAGATCCAAAGTTTGCATCAATATTTTGGCAGGATTTGCAGAGGGCTTTGGGAACTGATGTTCACCTCATTCCACTCAGAGACTGACGGACAGACGGAGAGGACTATCCGAACCATAGAGGATATGATCCGACTATGTGCATTGGAATGGTCTACAGATTGGGAAGGGAATCTGCCATTGGTTGAGTTTGCGTATAACAATAGTTATCACTCCAACATTGGCATGTCGCCATTCGAGGCGATGTACGGGAGACCTTGTCGAGCACCTTTGTGTTGGACTGAAGTTGGGGAAAGGACGAGTTTCAATCACAAGTTGATTGATGAGACCACGGAGAAAGTCAAGTTTATTCAGGAGTGTATGAAGAAGGCTCAAGATCGCCAGAAAAAGTACGCCTATCGAAAAAGGCGAGAAGTGGAATTTGAAGTTGGAGATATGGTGTACTTGAAGGTTACACCGCAAAAGGGCAAGGATCGATTTGGTAAAGTGGGAAAGTTTGCAGTAAGGTTCATAGGACCGTATCAGATTGAGCAAAGGATTGGAGAAGTAGCCTACCGGCTAACCATGCCCGAGGTTATGCGACTGCATAAAGTCTTCCATGTTTCGCAACTACGGAAGCACATACCAGATCCTAACATGATTGTGCCCGAGCCCATCGAGGAGTTAGAGTCAAACCTCACGTATCCCGAAGGACCTTTTGGGATAGGGCAAAGAAGAACGCGGAAGTTGAAGAACAGGAGTATTCCACAAATCCAAGTATTTTGGGGAAGGCAGAACCGCAAAGTTATTACTTGGGAAGATGAGGATAGGATTCGCGCCAGGTATCCTCAGTTGTTCATCGGAGAAGATGAAGCAAGGCCATCGGAACCTTATGGAATTCGGGATGAATTCTATTAAGGGGGGGGGGGGGAGAATGTAATGACCCTCGCCAAAGGGTAAAATCCAGAATGAAAATCCTTGGGCCAAGGACGTGCATCGGACACGAATGGGAAGGAAAGGAGGAGAGTAGCGGAATTACAGAAGTAATGTCCGAGAAATTCTGGACGGATCGGGAGATGGCCGATGGTACCATGTACCATGTACCAAGTGCCGTACCGTACGTATGTACACGGACGGACATAGAGGATGAACGCCGAACAATTTAGGAAGCGTATGGACGTGGACTAAGGACGGAAAAGGATCCACTAAGAGAAGTGATTATTTTAATCAAAGTGGAATCTCCACTAAGATTATTTTAATCAAGTGGACTTTAGTGGGAGATTATTTAAATTTTGAAGAGATAATGGGGTTTAGTGGCCAAGTGTTGATGTTAGAAGCTCACACTTGTGAACTCGCATGCACTAAGAGGAGAAGAAGAACTCGCATGCATTGGTTGCTTCCACCACCCAAAATTCTCTATTTAAGGGACCTCACTTCTCTCATTTTCGCACAAAGTTACAAGGGGTAAGGAGAGACTTTGAGAGAAAGAGTGAGCGAGAGAAAGAAGAGGTGGCGAGTTGTTAAGGAGAAGAAGAGAGAGTTGAAGACAAAACTATCGACCGCAAGTTGAAACGATAAGGAGATCGTTTTCAAACCAAGGAAGGGATCAGAGTGTGCCGTGAGAAAACTCAACAAAGGAGGCCGATCATCGCCAGTTTACAGTGAGTTCAGGCACATGTCTTGCCGGCTTAGATGGAAAGTTGAAACTCCTATCTAGTGCGCGGATCTGCATGTTTATTTAGTTGCATGTTTTACCGGTTTAGATGGGGGAGTAAATACCACCATTTAGTACGCGGATTGCATGATTGTTGTGTTGCATGTTTTACCGGTTTAGATGGGGGAGTAAAGACCACCATTTAGTACGCGGATTGCATGATGGTTTTGTTGCATGTTTTACCGATTTAGATGGGGGAGTAAATACCTCCATTTGGTACGCGGATTGCATGGTTATTGTTGTTGCATGTTTACTTGAATGTCTTTGTGATTTTCTTGTTTAAACACAAGCGCGGTGAGGTTACACTGGTTGTTAGTTCGAAATGTTCTAATAACCAGGGTGGTAACATGATAGGATACTTGTGAAATTATGAGCTTAAAACCATGAAAATTTCAAGTATCAAAATTGGTGAAGTCTTAATGCATTTGTCCGTGTGAAATTCCGGCTAAGCATGGTAAGACTTGGTATGGCTGTCCTTCCTATTCCGTACCACATGCAACCGCGACATGTAACCCATGTGCGTGTGTTGTAGGGCTGGTTACGAAGAGCTCGGAGGTTACCGGGTTCGCTACCCTGGCCGAAGCTGTCTACACGACGGTGTGACTTGAGAGAAGTCCGGTTGCATGCCTTTGTGGCTGTAACGCGGTTGTTCTAAATGGGGTGAAGGAGAGGAAGCATACCGGGCCCTAGAGATAAACTTGTTTAAAACTTGCGTGTTTTAGTACAAGTTATGTGTTGTTGTTGATGCATGTTTATGCATGTTAGTGAGAATTGCATGATAGCTTATTTGTTTAGCTCATTGTCTTCCGCATGCTATCTCTGGTAGTTGTGGTTGTTGTATGCTTGCGTGCATGTTGTTTGTTGTTGGGGTTATAGAGTTGGGGATTAACTCTCTGCAGGAACCCTGAGCTCACTAAGTAATCTTAGATTACTTATGATAAATTTTTGTGCTGCAGGTAACCCTAGAGGGAACTAGAGGCCGTGGTGAACGATAGGAAAACCGGAGTAGTTTTGTTTTTGGTGTCTATTGTAAAATACAAGTATGTTTTCTTTTTGTATCAAACTTTGGCTGTAGGCCTAGTGCAAAACTTTAAGACCTTCTGTTTAATCGGTTGTAATTAATGTTTTTTTTTTAATCAAAGTAATCGGTTTTATTTTAAACGGGCGAGTGGTACTGATATAGACTTTGTCCGAGTCGGCTCAACACACGGCACGTCTGTAGGGTTGTAAAGCCTTAAGGATAGGCCGTGTGGTCGGGAACCTTACCGATGGACTGGCCAAAAGGGTCTTGATTTGTTCTTGTACTCGACCGGACCGTCGATGAATGTTCCCATAGTAGCGTCCCGGTGCTGTCCGTGGTCCGCCCGACCATACGGCGGTTCGGGGGAGTTATAACGGTGGTATGAGAGCATGGTTATGATGCTATATATTACTCGTGTTTTCAAATTTTTCGAGTCAAAATGGTCGCAGTAGACACTTAGGATAATCCGGTTCGTTCATCACTAGGGGATTAGGTGGGATTAAGTAAACCCTTTGTTGATCGTGGATGCAGATGTCTCGTCAAGGATCTGAAAAGGATGGATCGACGAGCTTTTTGCCGGACACAGGGAGGGGTTCGAGTCAGCCGTTTGGTCCGGAGGAATGGGGTTCGTATCTTGGGGATGCCCAAGGGGAGGAATCGTTTCCAGGCATATTCGAGCCCAATATGTATATGCCTGAATGGGAGGTACCTGTCGAGATGCCGGGGTATACACCATCAAGTTCGACTTGGCACAACATACCGGAGGATGTGTATCCACCTGGTTTTCCACCGGTTGGCAGTTCACTACAATCCGAACCAGAATGTCTCAGGGGGAGACCTAATGCGTGAGGGAGGCTAGTGTACAGTGAATGTACCAGAGACCCAACAGAAACTTAAAATGATTCAAGAACTTCTGAGCCATATGATCCAGCAGCAGCAGCGGAACCAAACAAACCATTCGGTAGAGGATCCGTCGGATCACTTTTTAAAGTTGGTAACGATGATGAGGAACTTAGGTTTTCGTAAGTTTAAAGGAGATCCAAACACGGTGTTAGCAGACGCGTGGATGAAGGAATTGGAAACAAATTTCAAAATATCACGTTGTCCGGAGGAGTTTAGGAGGCCTATTGCGGTTAATTTCTTAGAGGAGGATGCCCGTGCATGGTGGGATAGCGTAGTTCTACGCTATCGGTACCAGTCTATATCATGGGAGATATTCAAAAGGGAGTTTGAGGAGAAGTACTTTCCACCAGAGTCGCGTTATCGATTGGAGAATCAGTTTTTGCGACTGGAGCAAGGTCCTATGAGTGTTCGAGCCCATGGGAGAATTTTTACAAGGCTTCGAAGGTATTTATACCAAGGAAATGACGATGAGTTAGCCATGGCCGGAGATTCTTTAATGGACTCAGGCCGGATATAAAGGGAAGATTGCATGCGGTGACATACCGAAGTGTTGCAGAAGTGGAAGAGAGAGCGGTTAGTGTTGAGGAAGCCATCGAGACGGAGAAAGAGATTGTGGCTCAGGAGAAAAAGGAGGAGCCAGTACAGCAGGATAAGACCGTGAATTTGCGGAAAGCAAAACATGGGTCAGGAAGGAATTGGGGCACAAACCGTGGTAAGCGTAAAATGAGTGCTAGCCAAGGAAGTCGTGCGGTGAGCAACATGGATCCTAGGGGATGCTATGTGTGCGGTCAGCTTGGACATTTTGCTCGAGCTTGTCCAACTGTGGAGGAAACGAAGGGTACCAATATGTCAACTGTCACATGTTTCTACTGTGGCGAGTTGGGACATTATGCGAACTCATGTCCATCGAAGCTGGCCAAACCGAACGCCCAAACTGTGAACCGTGCCCAGCAAGTGAAGGAACCCCCAGCGAAGAAGCAAGCAACCCAGTCGAATGTTTTTGCCTTAGGATTAGAGCCACCCAAACCTCCGCAGGCCGCGAAGGGCCCTATAACAGGTTTGATTGGGTTCTAACTCCTTTGTGATTTACTGGTTGTTTGCTTGTGTGTTTGGTTAGTTATTGCATTGCATTGTGTTATATGTGCTTTGCGTTTAGGAACATTACTTGTTAGCGGTAACCCCACACATGTACTGTTCAATTCGGGAGCGTCCAATAGTTTTGTGACTCCCGAAGTGGCTGACAAGTGGGGAGACTTGTGTGAGGAAGAGGTGAACATCAATGTCTACACTGCTGGTAATCAACCACCACTGAAGGCAAGAAGATGGTTCAGAGAAGTGTCGATAGTCTTGCAAGAGATCAACCTTCCGCTAAGTCCGTTAGTGATGCCGTTTGAGAGGTTTGATGCTATTTTGGGAATGGATTGGTTATCGGAACACCAAGCCCATATAGACTGCAGTAGGAGCAGATTTGTGTTTGAAAACAGAGGAAGGACACCCCTGGTTTTCAACGGAATTAGCCCGAGTAAAATGGCATATTTCGCATCGGCGTTGAGAGTTGGGAGATCGTTCGAAGAGGAGAACGTGTATTTAGTCACTCTAACCGCTGTGGGAGGAGATGACAGGGAAGGCATGGAGGTTGAGGACATTGTCGTAGTCAGGGACTACGAGGACGTGTTTAGTCCGTTAGAAGGATTGCCTCCGCCAAGGGACCATCCTTTTACCATAAATCTGGAGCTGGGAGCAACCCCAATTGCTAAGGCACCGTATCGTATAGCACCAGCGGAGTTAGCTGAACTCAAGACTCAGTTAGAGGACTTGTTGGAGAAAGGTTTTATTTGACCAAGTTCATCGCCATGGGGAGCCCCAGTGCTATTTGTCAAAAAGAAAGATGGAAGTATACGTTTTTTTGTATTGATTACCGAGGATTCAATAACATAACCATCAAGGACAAGTATCCGTTGCCACAGATTGATGAATTGTTAGATCAACTTAGAGGAGCAAGTTGGTTCTCGAAGATTGATTTAGCCTCTGGCTATCATCAAATTCCGATTGCGGAACAGGATGTGATGAAGACCGCTTTTCAAACGAGATACGGCCAGTATGATTTTGTGGTAATGCCGTTTGGGCTTACCAATGCACCGGCAACATTCATGCGATTGATGAATGAAGTTTTCCATGAATATCTGGATCGATTCGTGATAATATTCATCGATGACATCCTGATATATTCACGGAGTGCAGAAGAGCACGCAGAGCATTTGAGGAAAGTGTTGGAGAGACTAAGGGAGAAAAGGTTGTTCGCGAAGTTCAGCAAGTGTAAGTTCTGGCAAAGGGAAATTGGATTATTGGGGCACCGAGTTTCGGAGCAAGGCATGTCTGCCGACCCAGAAAAGATTGCCGCAATTCAAGATTGGCCAAAGCCAACATCCGTGTCGGAAGTTAGGAGTTTCCTAGGTCTTGCCGGCTATTATCGGAAATTCGTGAAAGGATTTTCATCTATTGCAAAGCCTTTGACACGACTTACGGGTAAAGGAGTTCCTTTTATATGGAACGAAGAGGTGGAAGAAGCTTTTGGAAGCTAAAGGGGGCATTGACCACAACACCAGTGTTAGCCCTACCGGAGCCAAACCAACCATATTCTGTGTTCACGGATGCATCAAGAGTTGGTGTTGGATGTGTTTTAATGCTAGGGGATAGAGTGATTGCCTATGCATCCCGACAGTTAAGGAAGCATGAGGAGAACTACCCCACACATGACCTAGAAATGGCAGCCGTGGTGTTTGCATTAAGGATATGGATATCCTACTTGTATGGAGAAGTTGTACAGGTATTTACGGACCATCAAAGTCTTAAATACTTGTTCACGCAACAAAATCTCAATTTGCGTCAGAGAAGGTCGATGGAATTCATTGCCGATTATGATTTGAAAATCCAGTACCACCCGGGTAAAGCTAATGTGGTAGCAGATGCACTAAGTCGAAGAAAAGCAAAAGTTGGTGCTGAGAAGGAGGTGGAGTTCTTAGCTGATGAATTGAAGAAAGTAAGGCTTTTAGCCTTAGAGGGAGAGTCCAATGAGCCGTTGGGTTTACAAGCTGTAACTCAAGCGAGCCTGTTGCATCAAATCCGGGAAGAGCAACCCAAGGACAAAAACTTAAAGACATTCATCGAGGAATTGAGGAGTACAGAAGGACCGAATGCTAGTGGATACCACTTAGCAGACGATAGTACGTTACTCCTTAATGGGAGAATAACTGTACCTGATCGAAGTGGTCTGCGGGAGGAGATATTGAGTACAGCTCACAGCTCACCGTTGAGTATCCATCCGGTGAGCACCAAGATGTACAAGAATATACGGAGGTATTATCATTGGCCTGGATTAAAGAGAGCAGTAGCAAAATGGGTGAGCTAGTGTGACTCATGCCAAAGAATGAAGGTAGAACATCAAGTGCCAGCGGGATTGCTTTGCAACTTGCCCATACCGACGTGGAAATGGGATTCCATTTCGATGGATTTTATTACTGGTCTACCTACAAGGAAGGGAAGAGTTAACGATGCAGTTTGGGTAGTGGTTGATCGTTTAACCAAAGTCGCCCACTTGGTTTCGGTGAAGAGCACGGATCAAGCGCCAATTTTGGCAGAAAAGTTTATCGATGAGATCTTGAAGTTGCATGGAGTGCCTGCAAACATTGTTTCCGACCGAGATCCAAAGTTTGCATCAATATTTTGGCAGGATTTGCAGAGGGCTTTGGGAACTGATGTTCACATGAGCACCTCATTCCACCCAGAGACTGACGGACAGACGGAGAGGACTATCCGAACCATAGAGGATATGATCCGACTATGTGCATTGGAATGGTCTACAGATTGGGAAGGGAATCTGCCATTGGTTGAGTTTGCGTATAACAATAGTTATCACTCCAACATTGGCATGTCGCCATTCGAGGCGATGTACGGGAGACCTTGTCGAACACCTTTGTGTTGGACTGAAGTTGGGGAAAGGACGAGTTTCAATCACAAGTTGATTGATGAGACCACGGAGAAAGTCTAGTTTATTCAGGAGTGTATGAAGAAGGCTCAAGATCGCCAGAAAAAGTACGCCGATCGAAAAAGGCGAGAAGTGGAATTTGAAGTTGGAGATATGGTGTACTTGAAGGTAATACCGCAAAAGGGCAATGATTGATTTGGTAAAGTGGGAAAGCTTGTAGTAAGGTTCATAGGACCGTATCAGATTGAGCAAAGGGTTGGAGAAGTAGCCTACCGGCTAACCATGCCCGAGGTTATGCGACTGCATAAAGTCTTCCATGTTTCGCAACTACGGAAGCACATACCAGATCCTTACATGATTGTGCCCGAGCCCATCGAGGAGTTAGAGTCAAACCTCACGTATCCCGAAGGACCTTTTGGGATAGGGCAGAGAAGAACGCGGAAGTTGAAGAACAGGAGTATTCCACAAATCCAAGTATTTTGGGGAAGGCAGAACCGCGAAGTTATTACTTGGGAAGATGAAGATAGGATTCGCGCCAGGTATCCTCAGCTGTTCATCGGAGAAGATGAAGCAAGGCCATCAGAACCTTATGGAATTCGGGATGAATTCTATTAAGGGGGGGAGAATGTAATGACTTCGCCAAAGGGTAAAATCCAGAATGAAAATCCTTGGGCCAAGGACGTGCATCGGACACAAATGGGAAGGAAAGGAGGAGAGTAGCGGAATTACAGAAGTAATGTCTGAGAAATTCTGGACGGATCGGGAGATGGCCGATGGTGCATGTACCATGTACCAAGTGCCGTACCGTACGTATGTACACGGACGGACATAGCGGATGAACGCCGAACAATTTAGGAAGCGTATGGACGTGGACTAAGGGCGGAAGAGAATCCACTAAGAGAAGTGATTATTTTAATCAAAGTGGAATCCACACTAAGATTATTTTAATCAAGTGGAGTTTAGTGGGAGATTATTTAAATCTTGAAGAGATAATGGGGTTTAGTGGCCAAGTGTTGATGTTAGAAGCTCACACTTGTGAACTCGCATGCACTAAGAGGAGAAGAAGAACTCGTATGCATTGGTTGCTTCCACCGCCCAAAACTCTCTATTTAAGGGACCTCACTTCTCTCATTTTCGCACAAAGTTACAAGGGGTAAGGAGAGACTTTGAGAGAAAGAGTGAGCGAGAGAAAGAAGAGGTGGCGAGTTGTTAAGGAGAAGAAGAGAGAGTTCAAGACAAGACTATCGACCGCAAGTTGAAACGATAAGGAGATCGTTTTCAAACCAAGGAAGGGATCAGAGTGTGCCGTGAGAAAACTCAACAAAGGAGGCCGATCATTGCCAGTTTACAGTGAGTTCAGGCACATGTCTTGCCGGATTAGATGGAGAGTTGAAACTCCTATCTAGTGCGCGGATCTGCATGTTTATTTAGTTGCATGTTTTACCGGTTTAGATGGGGGAGTAAATACCACCATTTAGTACGCGGATTGCATGATTGTTGTGTTGCATGTTTTACCGGTTTAGATGGGGGAGTAATGACGACCATTTAGTACGCAGATTGCATGATGGTTTTGTTGCATGTTTTACCGGTTTAGATGGAGGAGTAAATACCTCCATTTAGTACGCGGATTGGATGGTTATTGTTGTTGCATGTTTACTTGAATGTCTTTGTGATTTTCTATTTTAAACACAAGCGCGGTGAGGTTACACTGGTTGTTAGTTCGAAATGTTCTAATAACCAGGGTGGTAACATGATAGGATACTTGTGAAATTATGAGCTTAAAACCATGAAAATTTCAAGTATCAAAATTGGTGAAGTCTTAATGCATTTGTCCGTGTGAAATTCCGGCTAAGCATGGTAAGACTTGGTATGGCTGTCCTTCCTATTCCGTACCACATGCAACCGCGACATGTAACCCATGTGCGTGTGTTGTAGGGCTGGTTACGAAGAGCTCGGAGGTTACTGGGTTCGCTACCCTGGCCGAAGCTGTCTACATGACGGTGTGACTTGAGAGAAGTCCGGTTGCATGCCTTTGTGGCTGTAACGCGGTTGTTCTAAATGGGGTGAAGGAGAGGAAGCATACCGGGCCCTAGAGATAAACTTGTTTAAAACTTGCGTGTTTTAGTACAAGTTATGTGTTGTTGTTGATGCATGTTTATGCATGTTAGTGAGAATTGCATGATAGCTTATTTGTTTAGCTCATTGTCTTCCGCATGCTATCTCTGGTTGTTGTGGTTGTTGTATGCTTGCGTGCATGTTGTTTGTTGTTGGGGTTATAGAGTTGGGGATTAACTCTCTGCAGGAACCCTGAGCTCACTAAGTAATCTTAGATTACTTATGATAAATTTTTGTGCTGCAGGTAACCCTAGAGGGAACTAGAGGCCGTGGTAAACGATAGAAAAACCGGAGTAGTTTTGTTTTTGGTGTCTATTGTAAAATACAAGTATGTTTTCTTTTTGTATCAAACTTTGGCTGTAGGCCTGGTGCAAAACTTTAAGACCTTTTGTTTAATCGGTTGTAATAAATGTTTTTTGTTTTAATCAAAGTAATCGGTTTTATTTTAAACGGGCGAGTGGTACTGATATAGACTTTGTCCGAGTCGGCTCAACACACGGCACGTCTGTAGGGTTGTAAAGCCTTAAGGATAGGCCGTGTGGTCGGTAACCTCACCAATGGACTGGCCAAAAGGGTCTTGATTTGTTCTTGTACTCGGCCGGACCGTCGATGAATGTTCCCATAGTTGCGTCTCGGTGATGTCCGTGGTCCGCCCGGCCATACGGCGGTTCGGGGGCGTTACAACGGTGGTATGAGAGCATGGTTATGATGCTATATATTACTCGCATTTTCAGATTTTTCGAGTCAAAATGGTCGCAGTAGACACTTAGGATAATCCGGTTCGTTCATCACTAGGGGATTAGGTGGGATTAAGTAAACCCTTTGTTGATCATGGATGCAGATGTCTCGTCAAGGATCTGAAAGGGGTGGATCGACGAACTTTTTGCTAGGCACAGGGAGGGGTTCGAGTCAGCCGTTTGGTCCGGAGGAATGGGGTTCGTATCTTGGGATGCCCAAGGGGAGGAATCGTTTCCAGGCATATTCGAGCCCAAGAGCTAGTTCAAGTCGAGTGATGTCAGACCAAGTAGTGCCCAACCAAATTGTACCAAGACCCAATAGTCCTATCTGAGCTGTACCATTGCGGATGATACGAGCGGACCAGGAGGGGGAACCGAGAGATCCAGTGTTGGGGATCGATAGACCAGAAGAGTTAAGGAGATTGAACCGAGAAAGAATAAGGTTTGAGGAAGGAGAAAGCAGTTCAAAGAAGCCGCGGATGTCTTACCAAGAGTTTCAGGCAAGAGAGAATCCGGAGGCGCGGCCGGTGACTTACCAACCGATAGGCCGACTGAGAGTAAAAGCCACTGCCCTGAAAAGAGTGGTTTATCCAAACCAAGTGCATATAAGGAACCAGCCGTACTGTGAGTTGTGCGAAGGAATGGGACATTGGACCCGAAATTGCTGGAGGACGTCGCTAAGGCATATGTTGGCACCGGAGAATGCCGAATGTGATTGGTGTGGGATGCGAGGACACTTTTCCTACCGTTGTCCGAACCCAGGCCATATGAGGCATTGGAGGCCGTGTGATTCCTGTGGAGAACCGGGACACTTGAACACTCACTGTTGGAGGGCTAGACCAGACCGTCCTATATTCCCAGAGCCTATGCGATGTATTGAGTGTGGAGGAAGTGGACACTTTTCCTATCGTTGTCCATACCGGGTTGTGCGAGAGAATTTGAACCCATCCAGTCAATTTGTGGGAACGGGAGAGAACCCGTTAGAGCAAGCTGACCAAGTGGAAGGGAGTTCAACGAACCGAGCTGGAACCTCATTGTCTGCCGCCTCTACCACAACCGAGTCTCCCGCTGAGCCGTCGCCTGATGAACCGCCTAGGTTGTGTGTGTGCACCTGCGAAGCGTGTACCAGGCTTAGGAACCAGTGGAGTGGTTAAGAGTAAGAAAGGGAAGTTCTTTTGGTTGTTGTGTAAGGGTTGGATAATTTTCCTTTGTTGTAATCCTTTAGGGCTAACCTTTGTTGTGTTGCCTAGGATCTGAACCCTTTATAAGTTATCGGCTAAGTGGTGTAGAACTCATGTTTTTTCAGTGTTTGTGAAAAGTTCTGTGGAGTTCTTTAGCCATGTTGTGTGGTTGTTTTATGCTAATCGTTACTTGTTTAATTACTTGCTTGATTTGCTTGAGTTTTATAGGTTGCATTGTTGATTATTTTCGCATAATTAACTTGCATTGTTATCGCGCGATCGATGAGGATTCACGTAAGTCACTACGGAGCTTGATCAGACAAAAGAGAAGAAGATCAAGAAAATTTGAAAGGTTTTGATCAAGAAAGAAAAGTCGGTTTGAAATGAAAGAGACGAGAGAACGAAGGAGTTAAGGCAAATCCTAAGAAATAGGAGGAGCAAGGGAGCATTGCAGACCAATAGAAATTGGTAAAGTAAGTCGAGAGAATCGAACTAAGTGCGAGCAAGGGAGTGCAAAAGTAATGCATGATCCAAGAGCTAAATGCATAAGAGAGTGCAAGAAGATAATGGATGGCGAGAACGCATTTCTATGCTAAGTGAAGGCGAAGAAGGAGCGTGTCTATATAAGGGCAAAGGAAAGCATTGTTATGCTAAATGGCAAGTGGTGAGTAAGCGTTGTTAAACCAAACCATGTGAGAAAAGGAGTTAGGAAGGAGTTAAGTGACTTGAAAGGTCAATCAAAGGGAGGATCAGACGTGAGCGGCGTTTGAAACCAATAAGGTTTTTATTGATCCAAGTATGGCGGGAAGTCATCAGACTCGGAAGTAGAGTTCAAAGTAGTTGAGGAGAAAAGCTAAGTGGAGCTAAAGAAATTGAAAAGGGCCGAAGATCTCTAAGGCGTAGAGTTAAAAGAGCCAAAAAAAAGTAAACAAACAAAAGCTGAAGAAAGAGAAGCTTTGAGTTGGAGAATCCAAAGGAGCGGACCAATGTTAATGATAAAAAAAAAAAGGAGCTTAAGTGCTTGAAGAGTTGGAACATTATGGAGAACCAAGTGGTTGTTGGAGATGAAGAAGTCTTCCAAAAGCATCAGCGAAAGGTGTAAGTGGAGTAAATTTTGAATGGAGTACAGCTATGGCAACGAGGAAAGCCAAGAAGAGGTGAAGGAAGTTTACACTTTCAAGATTATTTAAACGGAGAAGTTAAGGTGATGGTGATCACAAAATAAGGATGAAGATGACAAGGAGTAACAACATCCCAAGAAAAGAAGGAGATGGTTAGAGAATTCGGGGACGAATTCTTATAAGGGGGGGAGAATGTAATGACCCTCACTAAGGGCAAAAATCTCAGAATTAAAGTTCGAGGAAATGGCCAGGAAAAGACTTAAAAAGAAAGAGGAGGAAAAACAAAGAAGAATGGCCGAAGGGAAGTTCGAGGAAAAATGTACAGATCGGAAGATGGCAGTTTACGCGGAAAACTGCGTATATGGGAGCGATGGTCCGAGACATACCAGATCGGAAAATACGGACCAAGTTGCACCCAAGGGACCAGTACGGTCTAAGAGATGTACCGGAAGGGACAGGGAGGACCCGAGAGAGGAGACCGGGAGATAGCCGATGGTACCATGTACCATGTACCGTGTATTGTACGAGACGTATGTACGAACGGACGGACACACCAAACAATTGCCGAGAGGACCGATAGTGTCCAAGGAACCGTGAGGATTGTCCGAGTATGACCGATAGAACCTACAACGGCCAAGCAATGACCGAAGGGTAAACGGACGTGAGCACCGGACGAAGGACGAGAGAATGGGGACGGAACTAAGGGTTGTGTCGTGAGAAATTGGCCAATCAAATTCAATGCACACATGTAGAGAGAATTTTGGTGTTTATGATGGAATGTCGCAAGCTGATTGGGCGGTGAGACACACGCGCCACATGCAGCCAAGGAGGAAGGCACTTGTCAAAATGCACTAAGGAGAAGAGAGGAGGAGTCTCGCCTATAAATAAGGAGTTGGCGATTTCATTTGAGAAGTTTTCTCATTTTTCTCCCAAGCTTTTCAACTCCCATTTGTTAAAAACTCTAAAGATCTTTTCTCTCAAAACCGAGAGAGAAAGAGAGAAAAAAGAGAGATCGCCGTGAGAGGGTGTTGGTGTTGAGAGATTGTTGGTGTTAAGGGAGAAACAAAGAAGAAATCCTTGAAGAGAAGGTGGTTGTTGTGTTGGATTCACGCCAAGTCTAAGGGTTGCGAACCAAGAAGAGACAAAGGGCGGTGAGCGGTTGGAGCAAAAGGAAGAGTGATCTGATCAAGTGGTGCAGTGAAGTCCAGATATCATCATCGGCGTAAAGGTGAGTTCTGTGGTAAGTCATGTAGAATAGATGCATGTAGAGATGGTTTAAATTGGTTGCATGCGAATTATGGTATGATTCAAGTTAGAATCACCATGCGAAAATGAGTTTGGTGCATGCATGTCATGGTAGGATTCATGCTAGAATCACCATGCGAAATGAGTTAAAATGCAAGATAAATATGTTGGACTCACCAATATTGGACAAGGGGGAAATCAGATGCATTTTAAGTAAGTGGAGAACTTAAAATTTGGTTAAGAGGATTGCATGCATGTTGAGACTTAGCGATTTGTTTTATTAGCATTGTCTTGCTTAATAAACTGGATTGCATGCATAAGAGGAGGTGAAGTTAGTTGCAATTTTTATTGCATAATTTTCGGTTGAGTTAGCTTGATGCTAAGTAAACTTAAAGAATTTTATGTGTCAAACCGAAGTAGTTGCATGCGTGTTTGAATGGAATTTACATGGTTAAATCATATTATTTGCATGCGAATAGACAAGTGATTTGTCTAAGCGAATTGAGATGGTTACATGCATATAGTTTAATCTTAAGATCCTTGAATTTCCATTCATGTTCTTGTTGATTAATGCATGTACTACCGCATGAATGTTCTTGCTTGGTGGCTCGACTTTCTTGCTTGAAGTGGTAGTAAGTGTTTGTAGCAAAGTCTCTTGAATTTGTTTCTTGATTCTTAGCTAGAGGATGTGTAGTCGATAGTTCTGGTTCCGAAGATGTGTGTGTATCTCGCAAGAAGTATTCGAAGATCACTTACGCGAGATACCATCACGGCTAACTAGCTATTAGCGTGACCGTTACATGACGATGTAACTTTGGTGGATCTCATGCATGTTACCTTTGTGGTTTCAGCATGGGAGCTCATGCTGGTTACCGGGGAGGTTTCAGCATGGGTAGTGTGGAGGAACAGAACAGAATATCGAAGGGCCCTAGGTGAAGGAGTCTAGGATGAGTCAAGAGTCCCTTGTACTATTCTAGTTGTCCTTACATGTTGTGTTGGAGTTAAGAGTCTAAAGTGTCCAAGAGGTCCTTGTTCCTTTAGTCGTCTTTTTTGTGGTTTGCGAGTCTAGATCATCAGGATTGAGTTATGTGGATCTAACCTTACTCGCTTATTGTATGTTGTTTTGCTTCCGCTATAGCTTCTGTTGTGTAGCTTTGATGACTTGCCTTGCTTGTTTGTTTTACTTGCTGGGGTAGTCGGGATGGGAAGTAGAATCCTGTTTAGGATCAAGGGGTACCCAGGCTCACTGAGTAATCTTAGATTACTCATGATATTATTTTTGTCTTGCAGGGAAGCCTAAGTGAGTCTAGAGCTGGAGCAAACATTAGGGTACCAGATAGGGTTTTCTTGTGTTTCTCGAAAAACCCTATATTTTCGTAAACGTTTATCCGACTATCTTTGTATATTGCTTTAATGTGTTATTTTCAATGTAATAAACTATTGAAGTAATATACAATCGTTTTTTTTGAGAAAGCATGGCAAGTTGCAAACGATACTCGGTCTTGTCCGGACCGACACAACGCACCAGGCCACAAGGGTTGCAAAGCCTAAGTAGTCTCGGTTGCGGGTGGAGCTGTACTAGGAAGGACTGGTCGGGAAGTCTGCAGCTTCCGTCCCTCAACCGGATCAACCCGGTGCAATTCCCATCGTGACGTCCCGTGGCTGTCTGATGGCCTGCGTGGTCCTAGAACGGTTCGGGGGCGTTACAACGAGTGGTAAATAATGGCTCTCGCCAAAGGGTAAAATCCAGAATGAAAATCCTTGGGCCAAGGACGTGCATCGGACACGAATGGGAAGGAAAGGAGGAGAGTAGCGGAATTACAGAAGTAATGTCCGAGAAATTCTGGACGGATCGGGAGATGGCCGATGATACCATGTACCATGTACCAAGTGCCGTACCGTACATATGTACACGGACGGACATAGCGGATGAACGCCGAACGATTTAGGAAGCGTATGGACGTGGACTAAGGGCGGAAGAGGATCCACTAAGAGAAGTGATTATTTTAATCAAAGTGGAATCTCCACTAAGATTATTTTAATCAAGTGGAGTTTAGTGGGAGATTATTTAAAATCTTGAAGAGATAATGGGGTTTAGTGGCCAAGTGTTGATGTTAGAAGCTCACACTTGTGAACTCGCATGCACTAAGAGGAGAAGAAGAACTCGCATGCATTGGTTACTTCCACCGTCCAAAATTCTCTATTTAAGGGACCTCACTTCTCTCATTTTCGCACAAAGTTACAAGGGGTAAGGAGAGACTTTGAGAGAAAGAGTGAGCGAGAGAAAGAAGAGGTGGCGAGTTGTTAAGGAGAAGAAGAGAGAGTTCAATACAAGACTATCGACCGCAAGTTGAAACAATAAGGAGATTGTTTTCAAACCAAGGAAGGGATCAGAGTGTGCCGTGAGAAAACTCAACAAAGGAGGCCGATCATCGCCAGTTTACAGTGAGTTCAGGCACATGTCTTGCCGGCTTAGATGGAGAGTTGAAACTCTTATCTAGTGCGCGGATCTGCACGTTTATTTAGTTGCATGTTTTACCGGTTTAGATGGGGGAGTAAATACCACCATTTAGTACGCGGATTGCATAATTGTTGTGTTGCATGTTTTACCGGTTTAGATGGGGGAGTAAAGACCACCATTTAGTACACGGATTGCATGATGGTTGTGTTGCATGTTTTACCGGTTTAGATGGGGGAGTAAATACCTCCATTTAGTATGCGGATTGCATGGTTATTGTTGTTGCATGTTTACTTGAATGTCTTTGTGATTTTCTTGTTTAAACACAAGCGCGGTGAGGTTACACTGGTTGTTAGTTCGAAATGTTCTAATAACCAGGGTGGTAACATGATAGGATACTTGTGAAATTATGAGCTTAAAACCATGAAAATTTCAAGTATCAAAATTGGTGAAGTCTTAATGCATTTGTCCGTGTGAAATTCCGGCTAAGCATGGTAAGACTTGGTATGGCTGTCCTTCCTATTCCGTACCACATGCAACCGCGACATGTAACCCATGTGCGTGTGTTGTAGGGCTGGTTACGAAGAGCTCGGAGGTTACTGGGTTCGCTACCCTGGCCGAAGCTGTCTACATGACGGTGTGACTTGAGAGAAGTCCGGTTGCATGCCTTTGTGGCTGTAACGCGGTTGTTCTAAATGGGGTGAAGGAGAGGAAGCATACCGGGCCCTAGAGATAAACTTGTTTAAAACTTGCGTGTTTTAGTACAAGTTATGTGTTGTTGTTGATGCATGTTTATGCATGTTAGTGAGAATTGCATGATAGCTTATTTGTTTAGCTCATTGTCTTCCGCATGCTATCTCTGGTTGTTGTGGTTGTTGTATGCTTGCGTGCATGTTGTCTGTTGTTGGGGTTATAGAGTTGGGGATTAACTCTCTGCAGGAACCCTGAGCTCACTAAGTAATCTTAGATTACTTTTGATAAATTTTTGTGCTGCAGGTAACCCTAGAGGGAACTAGAGGCCGTGGTAAACGATAGGAAAACCGGAGTAGTTTTGTTTTTGGTGTCTATTGTAAAATACAAGTATGTTTTCTTTTTGTATCAAACTTTGGTTGTAGGCCTGGTGCAAAACTTTAAGACCTTTTGTTTAATCGGTTGTAATAAATGTTTTTTGTTTTAATCAAAGTAATCGGTTTTATTTTAAACGGGCGAGTGGTACTGATATAGACTTTGTCCGAGTCGGCTCAACACACGGCACGTCTGTAGGGTTGTAAAGCCTTAAGGATAGGTCGTGTGGTCGGGAACCTCACCGATGGATTGGCCAAAAGGGTCTTGATTTGTTCTTGTACTCGGCCGGACCGTCGATGAATGTACCCATAGTAGCGTCCCGGTGCTGTCCGTGGTCCGCCCGGCCATACGGCGGTTCGGGGGTGTTACAACGGTGGTATCAGAGCATGGTTATGATGCTATATATTAGTCGCGTTTTCAGATTTTTCGAGTCAAAATGGTCGCAGTAGACACTTAGGATAATCCGGTTCGTTCATCACTAGGGGATTAGGTGGGATTAAGTAAACCATTTGTTGATCGTGGATGCAGATGTCTCGTCAAGGATCTGAAAGGGGTGGATCGAAGAACTTTTTCCTGGACACAGGGAGGGGTTCGAGTCAGCCGTTTGGTCCGGAGGAATGGGGTTCGTATCTTGGGGATGCCCAAGGGGAGGAATCGTTTCCATGCATATTCGAGCCCAATATGTATATGCCTGAATGGGAGGTACCTGTCGAGATACCGGGGTATACACCATCAAGTTCGACTTGGCACAACATACCGGAGGATGTATATCCACCTGGTTTTCCACCGGTTGGTCAGTTCACTACCAATCCGAACCAGAATGTCTCAGGGGGAGACCTAATGCGTGAGGGAGGCTAGTGTACAGTGAATGTACCAGAGACCCAAAAGACGCTTAAAATGATTCAAGAACTTCTGAGCCATATGATCCAGCAGCAGCAGCGGAACCAAACAAACCATTCGGCAGAGGATCCATCAGATCACTTTTTAAAGTTGGTAATGATGATGAGGAACTTAGGTTTTTGTAAGTTAAAAGGAGATCCAAACACGATGTTAGCAGACGCGTGGATGAAGGAATTGGAAACAAATTTCGAAATATCACGGTGTCCGGAGGAGTTTAGGAGGCCTATTGCGGTTAATTTCTTAGAGGAGGATGCCCGTGCATGGTGGGATAGCGTAGTTCCACGCTATCGGTACCAGTCTATATCATGGGGGATATTGAAAAGGAAATTTGAGCAGAAGTACTTTCCACCAGAGTCGCGTGATCGATTGGAGAATGCGTTCTTGCGACTGGAGCAAGGTCCTATGAGTGTTCGAGCCTATGGGAGAATTTTTACAAGGCTTCGAAGGTATTTATACCAAGGAAATGACGATGAGTTAGCCATGGCCCAAAGATTCTTTAATGAACTCAGGCCGGATATAAAGGGAAGATTGCATGCGGTGATATACCGAAGTGTTGCAGTAGTGGAAGAGAGAGCGGTTAGTGTTGAGGAAGCCATCGAGACGGAGAATGAGATTGTGGCTCAGGAGAAAAAGGAGGAGCCAGTACAGCAGGATAAGATCGTGAATTTGCGGAAAGCAAAACATGGGTCAGGACGGAATTGGGGCACCAACCGTGGTAAGGGTAAAATGAGTGCTAGCCAAGGAAGTCGTGCGGTGAGCAACATGGATCCTAGGGGATGCTATGTGTGCGGTCAGCTTGGACATTTTGCTCGAGCTTGTCCAACTGTGGAGGAAACGAAGGGTACCAATATGTCAACTGTCACATGTTTCTACTGTGGCGAGTTGGGACATTATGCGAACTCATGTCCATCGAAGCCGCCAAACCGAATGCCCAAACTGTGAACCGTGCCCAGCAAGTGAAGGAACCCCCAACGAAGAAGCAAGCAACCCAGGCGAATGTTTTTGCCTTAGGATTAGAGCCACCCAAACCTCCGCAGGCCGCGAAGGGCCCTATAACATGTTTGATTGGGTTCTAACTCCTTTGTGATTGATTGGTTGTTTGCTTGTGTGTTTGGTTAGTTATTGCATTGCATTGTGTTATATGTGCTTTGCGTTTAGGAACATTACTTGTTGGTGGTAACCCCACACATGTACTGTTCGATTCGAGAGCGTCCAATAGTTTTGTGACTCCCGAAGTGGCTGACAAGTGGGGAGACTTGTGTGAGGAAGAGGTGAACATCAATGTCTACACTGCTGGTAATCAACCACCGCTGAAGGCAAGAAGATGGTTCAGAGAAGTGTCGATAGTCTTGCAAGAGATCAACCTTCCGGTAAGTCCGTTAGTGATGCCGTTAGAGAGGTTTGATGCTATTTTGGGAATGGATTGGTTATCGGAACACCAAGCCCATATAGACTGCAGTAGGAGCAGAGTTGTGTTTGAAAACAGAGGAAGGACACCCCTGGTTTTCAACGGAATTAGCCCGAGTAAAACGGTATATTTCGCATCGGCGTTAAGAGTTGGGAGATCGTTCGAAGAGGAGAACGTGTATTTAGTCACTCTAACTGCTGTGGGAGGATATGACAGGGAAGGCATGGAGGTTGAGGAAATTGTCATAGTCAGGGACTACGAGGGCGTGTTTAGTCCGTTAGAAGGATTGCCTCCGCCAAGGGACCATCCTTTTACCATAAATCTGGAGCCGGGAGCAACCCCAATTGCTAAGGCACCGTATCGTATGGCACCAGCGGAGTTAGCTGAACTCAAGACTCAGTTAGAGGACTTGTTGGAGAAAGGTTTTATCCGACCAAGTTCATCGCCATGGGGAGCCCCAATGCTATTTGTCAAAAAGAAAGATGGAAGTATGCGTTTGTGTATTGATTACCGAGGAATCAATAACATAACCATCAAGGACAAGTATCCGTTGCCACAGATTGATGAATTGTTAGATCAACTTAGAGGAGCAAGTTGGTTCTCGAAGATTGATTTAGCCTCTGGCTATCATCAAATTCTGATTGCGGAACAGGATGTGATGAAGACCGCTTTCCAAACGAGATACGGCCAGTATGAGTTTGTGGTAATGCCGTTTGGGCTTACCAATGCACCGACAGCATTCATGCGGTTGATGAATGAAGTTTTCCATGACTATCTGGATCGATTCGTGATAATATTCATCGATGACATCCTGATATATTCACGGAGTGCAGAAGAGCACGCAGAGCATTTGAGGAAAGTGTTGGAGAGACTAAGGGAGAAAAGGCTGTTCGCGAAGTTCAGCAAGTGTACGTTCTGGCAAAGGGAAATTGGATTTTTGGGGCACCGAGTTTCGGAGCAAGGCGTGTCTGCCGACCCAGAAAAGATTGCCGCAATTCAAGATTGGCCAAAGCCAACATCCGTGTCAGAAGTTAGGAGTTTCCTAGGTCTTGCCGACTATTATCGGAAATTCGTGAAAGGATTTTCATCTATTGCAAAGCCTTTGACACGACTTACGGGTAAAGGAGTACCTTTTATATGGAACGAAGAGGTGGAAGAAGCTTTTAGGAAGCTAAAGGCGGCATTGACCCCAGCACCAGTGTTAGCCCTACCGGAGCCAAACCAACCATATTCTGTGTTCACGGATGCATCAAGAGTTGGTGTTGGATGTGTTTTAATGCAAGGGGATAGAGTGATTGCCTATGTATCACGATAGTTAAGGAAGCATGAGGAGAACTACCCCACACATGACCTAGAAATGGCAGCGGTGGTGTTTGCATTAAGGATATGGAGATCCTACTTGTATGGAGAAGCTGTACAGGTATTTACCGACTATCAAATTCTTAAATACTTGTTCACGCAACCAGATCTCAATTTGCGCCAGAGAAGGTGGATGGAATTCATTGCCGATTATGATTTGAAAATCCAGTACCACCCGGGTAAAGCTATTGTGGTAGCAGATGCACTAAGTCGAAGGAAAGCACAAGTTGGTGCTGAGAAGGAGGTGGAGTTCTTAGCTGATGAATTGAAGAAAGTAAGGCTTTTAGCCTTAGAGGGAGAGTCCAATGAGCCGTTGGGTTTACAAGCTGTAACTCAAGTGAGCCTGTTACATCAAATCCGGGAAGAGCAACCCAAGGACGAAAACTTAAAGAAAATCATCGAGGAATTGAGGAGTACAGAAGGACCGAATGCTAGTGGATACCACTTAGCAGACAATAGTACGTTACTCCTTAACGGGAGAATAACTGTACCTGATCGAAGTGTTCTGCGGGAGGAGATATTGAGGACAACTCACAGCTCACCGTTGAGTATCCATCCGGGGAGCACCAAGATGTACAAGAATATACGGAGGTATTATCATTGGCCTGGATTAAAGAGAGCAGTAGAAAAATGGGTGAGCCAGTGTGACTCATGCCAAAGAATTAAGGTAGAACATCAAGCGCCAGCAGGATTGCTTCGGAACTTGCCCATAACGACGTGGAAATGGGATTCCATTTCGATGGATTTTATTACTGGTCTTCCAACAAGGAAGGGAAGAGTTAACGATGCAGTTTGGGTAGTGGTTGATCGTTTAACCAAAGTCGCCCACTCGGTTTCGGTGAAGAGCACGGATCAAGCGCCAATTTTGGCAGAAAAGTATATCGATGAGATCTTGAAGTTGCATGGAGTGCCTGCAAACATTGTTTCCGACCAAGATCCAAAGTTTGCATCAATATTTTGGCAGGATTTGCAGAGGGCTTTGGGAACTGATGTTCACATGAGCACCTTATTCCACCCAGAGACTGACGGACAGACGGAGAGGACTATCCAAACCATAGAGGATATGATCCGACTATGTGCATTGGTATGGTCTACAGATTGGGAAGGGAATCTGCCATTGGTTGAGTTTGGGTATAACAATAGTTATCACTCCAGCATTGGCATGTCGCCATTCGAGGCGATGTACGGGAGACCTTGTCGAACACCTTTGTGTTGGACTGAAGTTGGGGAAAGGACGAGTTTCAATCACAAGTTGATTGATGAGACCACGGAGAAAGTCAAGTTTATTCAGGAGTGTATGAAGAAGGCTCAAGATCGCCAGAAAAAGTACGCCCATCGAAAAAGGCGAGAAGTGGAATTTGAAGTTGGAGATATGGTGTACTTGAAGGTAACACCGCAAAAGGGCAAGGATCGATTTGGTAAAGTGGGAAAGCTTGCAGTAAGGTTCATAGGACCATATCAGATTGAGTAAAGGGTTGGAGAAGTAGCCTACCGGCTAACCATGCCCGAGGTTATGCGACTGCATAAAGTCTTCCATGTTTCGCAACTACGGAAGCACATACCAGATCCTAACATGATTTTGCCCGAGCCCATCGAGGAGTTAGAGTCAAACCTCACATATCCCGAAGGACCTTTTGGGATAGGGCAGAGAAGAACGCGGAAGTTGAAGAACAGGAGTATTCCGCAAATCCATGTATTTTGGGGAAGGCAGAACCGCAAAGTTATTACTTGGGAAGATGAGGATAGGATTCGCGCCAGGTATCCTCAGCTGTTCATCGGAGAAGATGAAGCAAGGCCATCGAAACCTTAATGGAATTCGGGACGAATTCTATTAAGGGGGGGGGAGAATGTAATAATCCTCGCCAAAGGGTAAAATCCAGAATGAAAATCCTTGGGCCAAGGACGTGCATCAGACACGAATGGGAAGGAAAGGAGGAGAGTAGCGGAATTACAGAAGTAATATCCGAGAAATTCTGGACGGATCGGGAGATGGCAGATGGTACCATGTACCATGTACCAAGTGCCGTACCGTACGTATGTACACGGACGGACATAGCGGATGAACGCCGAACGATTTAGGAAGCGTATGGACGTGGACTAAGGGCGGAAGAGGATCCACTAAGAGAAGTGATTATTTTAATCAAAGTGGAATCTCCACTAAGATTATTTTAATCAAGTGGAGTTTAGTGGGAGATTATTTAGATCTTGAAGAGATAATGGGGTTTAGTGGCCAAGTGTTGATGTTAGAAGCTCATACTTGTGAACTCGCATGCACTAAGAGGAGAAGAAGAACTCGCATGCATTGGTTGCTTCCACCGCCCAAAATTCTCTATTTAAGGGACCTCACTTCTCTCATTTTCGCACAAAGTTACAAGGGGTAAGGAGAGACTTTGAGAGAAAGAGTGAGCGAGAGAAAGAAGAGGTGGCGAATTTTTAAGGAGAAGAAGATAGAGTTCAAGACAAGACTATCGACCGCAAGTTGAAACGATAAGGAGATCGTTTTCAAACCAAGGAAGGGATCAGAGTGTGCCGTGAGAAAACTCCACCAGGAGGCCGATCATCGCCAGTTTACAGTGAGTTCAGGCACATGTCTTGCCGGCTTAGATGGAGAGTTGAAACTCCTATCTATTGCGCGGATCTGCACGTTTATTTAGTTGCATGTTTTACCGGTTTAGATGGGGGAGTAAATACCACCATTTAGTACGCGGATTGCATGATTGTTGTGTTGCATGTTTTACCGGTTTAGATAGGGGAGTAAAGACTACCATTTAATACGCGGATTGCATGATGGTTGTGTTGCATGTTTTACCAGTTTAGATGGGGGAGTAAATACCTCCATTAAGTACGCGGATTGCATGGTTATTGTTGTTGCATGTTTACTTGAATGTCTTTGTGATTTTCTTGTTTAAACACAAGCGTGGTGAGGTTACACTGGTTGTTAGTTCGAAATGTTATAATAACCAGGGTGGTAACATGATAGGATACTTGTGAAATTATGAGCTTAAAACCATGAAAATTTCAAGTATCAAAATTGGTGAAGTCTTAATGCATTTGTCCGTGTGAAATTCCGGCTAAGCATGGTAAGACTTGGTATGGCTGTCCTTCCTATTCCATACCACATGCAACCGCGACATGTAACCCATGTGCGTGTGTTGTAGGGCTGGTTACGAAGAGCTCGGAGGTTACTGGGTTCGCTACCCTGGCCGAAGCTGTCTACACGACGGTGTGACTTGAGAGAAGTCCGGTTGCATGCCTTTGTGGCTGTAACGCGGTTGTTCTAAATGGGGTGAAGGAGAGGAAGCATAACGGGCCCTAGAGATAAACTTGTTTAAAACGTGCGTGTTTTAGTAAAAGTTATGTGTTGTTGTTGATGCATGTTTATGCGTGTTAGTAAGAATTGCATGATAGCTTCTTTGTTTAGCTCATTGTCTTCCGCATGCTATCTCTGGTTGTTGTGGTTGTTGTATGCTTGTGTGCATGTTGTTTGTTGTTGGGGTTATATAGTTGGGGATTAACTCTCTGCAGGAACCCTGCAGAGAGTTTATCTCTAGGGCCCGGTATGCTTCCTCTCCTTCACCCCATTTAGAACAACCGCGTTACGGCCACAAAGGCATGCAACCGGACATCTCTCAAGTCACACCGTCGTGCAGACAGATTCGGCCAGGGTAGCGAACCCAGTAACCTCCAAGCTCTTCGTAACCAGCCCTACAACACACGCACATGGGTTACATGTCGCGGTTGCATGTGGTACGGAATAGGAAGGACAGCCATACCAAGTCTTACCATGCTTAGCCGGAATTTCACACGGACAAATGCATTAAGACTTCACCAATTTTGATACTTGAAATTTTCATGGTTTTAAGCTCATAATTTCACAAGTATCCTATCATGTTACCACCCTGGTTATTAGAACATTTCGAACTAACAACCAGTGTAACCTCACCGCGCTTGTGTTTAAACAAGAAAATCACAAAGACATTCAAGTAAACATGCAACAACAATAACCATGCAATCCGCTCACTAAATAGAGGTATTTACTCCCCCATCTAAACCGGTAAAACATGCAACACAACCATCATGCAATCCGCGTACTAAATGGTGGTCTTTACTCCCCTATCTAAACCGGTAAAACATGCAACACAACAATCATGCAATCCGCGTACTAAATGGTGGTATTTACTCCCCCATCTAAACCGGTAAAACATGCAACTAAATAAACATGTAGATCCGCGCACTAGATAGGAGTTTCAACTCTCCATCTAAGCCGGCAAGACATGTGCCTGAACTCACTGTAAACTGGCGATGATCGGCCTCCTTTTTTAGTTTTCTCACGGCACACTCTGATCCCTTCCTTGGTTTGAAAACGATCTCCTTATCGTTTCAAGTTGCGGTCGATAGTCTTGTCTTGAACTCTCTATTCTTCTCCTTAACAACTCGCCACATCTTCTTTCTCTCGCTCACTCTTTCTCTCAAAGTCTCTCCTTACCCCTTGTAACTTTGTGCGAAAATGAGAGAAGTGAGGTCCCTTAAATAGAGAATTTTGGGCGGTGGAAGCAACCAATGCATGCAAGTTCTTCTTCTCCTCTTAGTGCATGCGAGTTCACAAGTGTGAGCTTCTAACATCAACACTTGGCCACTAAACCCCATTATCTCTTCAAGATTTAGATAATCTCCCACTAAACTCCACTTGATTAAAATAATCTTAGTGGAGATTCCACTTTGATTAAAATAATCACTTCTCTTAGTGGATCCTCTTCCGCCCTTAGTCCACGTCCATACGCTTCCTAAATCGTTCGGCGTTCATCCGCTATGTCCGTCCGTGTACATACGTACGGTACGGCACTTGGTACATGGTACATGGTACCATCGGCCATCTCTCGATCCGTCCAGAATTTCTCGGATATTACTTCTGTAATTCCGCTACTCTCCTCCTTTCCTTCCCATTCGTGTCTGATGCACGTCCTTGGCCCAAGGATTTTAATTCTGGATTTTACCCTTTGGCGAGGGTACATTCTCCCCCCCCCCCTTAATAGAATTTGTCCCGAATTCCATAAGGTTCCGATGGCCTTGCTTCATCTTCTCCGATGAACAGCTGAGGATACTGGCGTGAATCCTATCCTCATCTTCCCAAGTAATAACTTTGCGGTTCTGCCTTCCCCAAAATACTTGGATTTGCGGAATACTCCTGTTCTTCAACTTCCGCGTTCTTCTCTTTAATCGAGAGAGGTACAGAATAGTCGAAGAAAGTAAGCAACTGCGACAAGAAAGGACTTATAAGATAACATGGAAAATGAGATTTCACTTCTAGTTATCCGCCAAGGAAATGCCGGAGGAATTCTATATATAGCTGAGCGATGATCGTTTTGTTGTGCATCTTGGATACAGTACCAAAGGGTCTGCTCTACTAAAACTTTGTCATAATGAGAGCGGGGATCATGAAAATTGAAACTATTCATGTTGTTTTCTATAAACTCCAAGGCTTCTAGTCTTATGGCCCAGGGTGATTGAGATCAAATTTTGATTAGGCGCGCATCCGGTTCGTTTACCAATAAAGTAAAAAGTTTCTTTTGTAAATGTGCTTTCCGCTCCATTATTCTAATGTCGAATAGCTCGTTGTTTAGGGCACTTTGATAGTGATGAATGTTGACTGCGTGGTCCAAATAATCTCTGAAAAAGGTTTCGTATTTACCGAAGTGGAGGCAATCCATGAACTAAATTTCGAGGTTGCGTATGCGCGAAAAGAGTTTCGCTCTCAACTTCGACGTTCTCTGCCCTATATTGTCCAGCCAGGGATGTAAATCAAGTTGGCTGGTTAAAAAACATTGGTCCAGCTTAAGCTTGACGTTGAATGGGAATTTAGAGTTCCAATCCAGCTAGAACAAGCGTTGTTATAAGCGGCAAAAGCTACGAGATTCGAATCATAGGCAAGGAGTTGTGTCAAGAAAAAACAAAAGACAATCGAAATGGACAATCGGACGGATGGCAAAAAGATCCAATAACTGAGAAAGACAAAACAAAGATTCTTTTCGAGAAAATAGAAATAAGACAAGATATATGAGCAAGAAATCTGCCAAAGGTCTTCGAGATCTTGTATTTATATGTTGCTCTATTAACAAAGCCGTGTATACCGAAAAAAAAGAGAATAGCGTTATCGGGTTTGAACAACTGAGTTGTTATAATGTTCTTTTTCATTTTAATAAAGTGACTCCGTCACGATGTTTTTTTTCCTCTTCTTATGAAATATGAAATTTTCATTTTATTTCTTCACCGGGCTTGGACCATGTCTCCTGAACAATCTCAGTAAATATGGCGCAAGACGATTCCACATATCGAGGTCGGAATGGGATTGGGTGTTTTCACGTCTCACCGTAGTGCCCGGTTTGTCTTGATTTCCGATTGATGAACAAGAAGGAAAATGGAACTATTGGATTTAGTTGTGACTCGCCCCCGGCTACCTGTCCAAAGGGCCAAAAGCCCGCCCGCCGCCAGTGGGTGGGAAGGAAGCTAGCCCCCTATCTTGGTTGGGGGAAGAGGAACGAAGTCCATCGCGAAGGATTCAATCCAGTCACAGGTTCCCCTACGGCTACCTTGTTACGAATTCACCCCAGTCAAAGACCCCATCGTGGTATGCGCCAATAAGACCACCAAAAGACTTTGTGGCACTAGTGGTACACAGAAGTCATGGGTGATCATTGGTCCAATGCTTCGGTGAAACTGACTTTCTTTGTGGTGTATGAATGAATGATGTATGGAATGATGATGTATGGAATGAATAGAAGTCAGGGTGTTTCAATTCCCCTTATGCAGTTGCAGTATAAGAGGTGTCAATCCTATCTGAGTGATTGTGAACAATTAAGATGTGCATATGAGTCTAAGTCAAGCCAATTGTAAAGATTGTTTGTCACTAACAATCCTAAAATGAGATATGAAATGCAGAAGGTAAAAACAACTAGAACAAGATACTAAATGCAAACAGAACAAACAACTTGAAGCTATAATGAAACTAGAACAAAGATAGAAACTATGCTAATGAACTAATGCAAGACAAGTAATGAACAGGAAACTACGTGAATGCAATGGAAATGAAACAGGAATGAAACAAGACAATTACAAATCAAAAACACAAGTTCTGGGGATGAACTCGAGCAGCACTCGACCGAGTGTAGGTCGAGTGGGTGGTCGAGCTAGACTTAAACGTGAAAACAGAGCAATGCTAAAACCAATCAAACAACAAGCAAGCAATGATATTTAGACTAACATTTCAATAAACAAAGAAGGCCTTGAGGAGGGATTCATGGGCTGAGCTAATCATTGTGGTTATCTAACTTGGTCAACAAATCTCAAGCAAACATTGAGCTGATCTCTAGACATACTATTCTAATACATGTTTAATCCACTCTCATGACAAGAAACAATCAAACCTATGCAATTCTAGACTTGTTCTCACAAAGAAAAGAATCTACACAAGCAGGCATTAAGCAATACATCTCAAACCAAACAAGACTCCTAATCTCTTAGCAAGCCTAATGGTAAGCTCTAGATCTAGCCTTATCTATGCTCCTTAGACATTGGTGTGATGCTAAGATGCTTGAAATCAAACCCTACCCTCTCAGATATAGGATCAGCATTAAGATCATCTAGCCTAGAAGAGATCTACAACAATCAAGCTTGACCAAATCAAACAAACCACAAGATCAACCCAGCCTAACCCATCCTCAAGGTCCTAAGCAAACTACTCACAAGAACACATGGTGAAATATGTCAAAAACCCAGAAAATAATGAAACTTGCATCATTAGAAAGATGAAACAGAGATCTACAATATTGATGAAGGAAATAAACTCGAAATCTTAATACTTTGAAAGTTATGAAACAAACAAAATATAAGAATCTAGTCTTTCTCTCTCAAACAAGTACAAGATCTAAAAATAAAATAAAAGTGCAAAAGGAATAATATCTAAAAAAGGTAAAAACTAGGTTTTAGACTCTCTAAAAAGCTGGATTCTTTTTGTGGCTGCAAGTACAAGGGCCTTATATAGGAGGTGAGGTGGAAGCCCTAAAAAATGTAAAAAGTCAAAGTGGTCAACGGCTCGGTCAACTCGACCAGTGCTCGGTCGAGTGGCTGGTCGAGCTGGCTTCTCTCGTGCATTCTCCACTCGGTCGAGTCCTCCTCAGCACACGGTCGAGTGGTGGTCGAGTGGTGCGGTCGAGTTGGACTCCGGACCTTGATTCTACAGCCTTGACTCTCTTGTTTTCTCCTCAGGACAGCTTCACTTCTCCTCAGCATTGCTTCTATGCTCCTTAAGCTCCAAAATCACCTGTTTATGCATGAAAAGATGCAAATGCAATGCAACTATACTCTAATGCATGATTAGTCCTAAAGCTACACAATAATGGCCTAAATGGATAGCAAAAGATGCAAAAGTTGTGAATAAACTAAGGGAAAACAAGGTAAAATATATGAACATCATTCGGCCGAAACCAATTCCCAGGGTGTGACGGGCGGTGTGTACAGGCCCGGGTACATATTCCCCGCGGCATGCTGATCCGCAATTACTAGCGATTCCAACTTCATGTTCCGAGTTGTAGAGAACAATCCGAACTGAGTCAATCTTTCCGGATTCGCTCCGCCTTACAGCCTTGCTTCCCATTGTATTTGCCATTGTAGCACGTGTGTGGCCCAGCCCATAAGGGCCATGCGGACTTGACGTCATCCCCACCTTCCTCCAGTATATCACTGGCAGTCCCTCGTGAGTGCGGCACGCACCTTTTTGTTTGTTTCAGAGCCGTTTTGGCAGGGCGTACTAAACCCAATTACTTCGTCCCACACCACCGGGCGGCTCGCCTGAATGCCGAGTCTTTCTCCGCCGCCAACTCGACGTCGTCGTCACCTGGGTCAAAAACTTGACTTTACTAAAAAAGCGAGAAAAGCCCTTTCGCACTTCTTAGTAAAGCGCGGCGCTAGCTGCAATCAAACTCAAGTGCAGACTAGAAAGGGCTTGGAAAGGTGCCGTCTCCCTTCTTACTGAGAGCAGAGCTAGTTGTTGTCACTCAATTACTAGGTCTGGCACGTCACTCGGCTCCTTGGCTCACTTCGGTTTTCAAGCCTTTCTCCTTAGGCGCATGTCTGAGCAACACAAGACGAGGGTTTCGCTCGTTATAGGACTTGACCAAACATCTCACAACACGAGCTGACGACAGCCATGCAGCACCTGTATGAAAGTGAGTACCATCCCGTTAAGTATAGGTTTTGTTGTTCATATGTCAAGGGCTGGTAAGGTTTTGCGCGTTGTATCGAATTAAACCACATGCTCCACCGCTTGTGCAGGCCCCCGTCAATTCCTTTGAGTTTCGTTCTTGCGACCGTACTCCCCAGGCGGAGTGTTTCACGCGTTAGCTGAGCCCCTGATCTGCGTAGACCAAGGGTGAACACTCATCGTTTACGGCATGGACTACCAGGGTATCTAATCCCGTCTGCTCCCCATGCTTTCGCACCCCAGCGTCGGTAGGGACCCAGAGAGTTGCCTTCGCATTTGGCGTTCCTTCGTAGATCTGTAGATTTCACCCCTCCACACGAAATTCCACTCTCCTCTGTCTCACTCAAGTGAATTGGTTTTGAAAGCATTCCGCCACTTTTTGGCGACTTTCACTTTCAACCCGATTCATCGCCTACGTGCCCTTTACGCCCAATCATTCCAAAGAACACTTGCCCCCCCCGTTTTACCGCGGTTGCTGACACGGAGTTAGCCGGGGCTTCTTCCTCGAGTCCTGTCATGATCGCGCACTCGACGAAAGAGCTTTACAAGCGGCATTGCCTTTCTTCACTCACGCGATAATGCTGAATCGGGCTTTCGCCCATTGTCCAAGATTCCCCACTACTGCCCCCCGTGGGAGACCGGGCCGTGTCTCAGTCCCAGTGTGGCTGATCATCCGAAAAGACCAGCTAAGCATCATTGGCTTGGTCAGCCTTTACCTAACCAACTACCTAATACTACACAGGCTCATCAAACAGCGCTTTTTAGCTTTCTTCAGGATTTGGCCCGAACTGTTCGGCAGATTCCCACGCCTTACGCACCCGTTCGCCACTTTGTTCTCAACTCTTCCCGCCTCCTGGGCAAGACAAGCTACCTTGAGCTAAGAGCCTCTTTTCCTTCTGCCTAGCTCCTCGAGAACAACGTTCGACTTGCATGTGTTAAGCATATAGCTAGCGTTCCTTCTGAGCCAGGATCAAACTCTTCTTTTGACTATGATTGGGCCCTACAGTGGTAGAACCTCGTGAACCGGGCGTACTACTTCCCAACCTTCTGTGGACCTTTCTTCTCTTATTCAATTCCACTTTGTTTAGTTTAGTGATAGTTAGAGGTTAGAGAGCTAGATCACTCCTCTAAGCAGCCTTCTGATTATATACGTATTTTTCTCAAAATCGATAAGCAAGGGTAGGGTTCCTGGATCGGTCTCGACCAGAAGACCGAGAGGTACTTTTGTCACGAGCTGGCTTAACCCATTCCCTTACCACCAAGCCTGGATAAGCAACTGAAAAGTAAAGTAGAATCCCTGGCTTGTGTAGGCGAGCTAAACACAAATCTTTCTTTTCATTTTATATAGATGGAAAAGTAAGAAATCCTATTTTCCTTCGTAAGAGCACATCATACATCGAAAACTTTCTCTTTATATACCGAGGATTTGATGAAATACCATTTTAGCTCTATGGAGCCGTGGTGGAAAAGAGAATTTTCATTTTGTATACCGACGATTTCTATCAAAAATGGCATCAATCTCACTTTTTCAAAATAGTTGGCTGAAGATGAAACATCTCCCTAGTTGCCTATTCACCCAGACAACCAACACTTTAGGCATTTACAGGAAAAAAAAACCTAACCATAGTCGTGACAACCCTAGAATCAACTCAAACCTTTCGACCAACTATGCCCAAGCTAAGTCAGTTGAGAGATCAAGATCCAATAACCTCAACTCAGGCCCAAACCCATTAGAGAATGCCACGTAGAGAACCATCGGGCACATAAACTTCTATATTCCACCCGATGAGACTAATGCTGTCACTCGAAACCAAGCTGCTCAAACTAATGCTAGCTAGGCTGTGAACTTTGAAGGGGTAGATAGCAATCCAAGTCTTCTACCCGAAATGCTGCAAATAACTTGAGAAGTTCCTAGAGAGTTCCTACGAAAAGATACTACATCATCATCGATAAGCTGAGCTCCACCCGCATAAGCATTTCCATGTTAGAGCTGCTTAAAACTTTGCTTGTGCGTAGGGATGCTTTCGTGAGAGAAGTGCTATTTTCGGTTTGGATCAAAAGAATATACTGCTGAACCTATTGACTGACTACTTTATGCAACTACTCGCTATAAAGCCTTAAAGCTAGCTCTCACTAACAAAGCCAGTGAAATCTTTATTAGCCCATAGGGTATACTGTCAACCATTACTTGTCTTATTGCTGCTTTGTCTTAGGATAACCACCCTGCAAAGGCATGGGGAAAGCTATAGGCATCAGCAAAAAGGCAAGTAAAGGCGTAGGTAGCCAAATGTTCTAGTCCCTGCCAGAGAACAACTGCAGCTGAGACGAGAGCTCACAAGTATGTAACACCTACTTCCACCTCATCGGGGAGTAAAATAGAACATGAAACCGTAAGCTCCCAAGCAGTGGGAGGAGCCCGGGGCTCTGACCGGGTGCCTGTTGAAGAATGAGCCGACAACTCATAGGCAGTGGCTTGGTTAAGGGAACCCACCGGAGCCGTAGCGAAAGGCGAGTCTTCATAGGGCAATTGTCACTGCTTATGTACCCGGGCCGCGAGAGCGGTACCAAATCGAGGCAAACTCTGAATACTAGATATGACCTCAAAATAACAGGGGTCAAGGTCGGCCAGTGAGACGGTGGGGGATAAACTTCATCGTCGAGAGGTTGTTTACATACTCGACTAAAAGGAGAGGTCCAAAGTCGACTGATAAAGGAGAGGTCCGAAGGTATTAACTAGTTGATGAGGTCTCGATGAGCGACTGAAAGGTTCACCTAGTGCTCGAGAGGGAATTAGGTCGCGCACCTTCTGAACCCGACCACCACCTATAAGACGACGTCAAGAAAGCCAACTCTCAGGCCAAGAGAACATACCTCTTCTAATAAAAAAATGTGCTTACCTTCATGAGAGCTGACATTACTTCTTCTGATATCGATGCCTTAGTCAGGCTAACTATATGCGATGCGTCAAACATAAAATGAATTTCATCCTACCGAAACCAGACCAGAGAAAAGAGGATCTCCGGAGCTCAACCATCGAATCGGGAAAGCACTCTTTCCTGCTTAAAACAGAGCACAAAAAGGACACTCAAAGCAGGTCTGTCTGTATTTCATTATAGTAGTGATCCCCTTCTCTTGATCAATTAGACATAAAAGGAGGTCCCACTATGACTATTAGCGGTTCCTAGCAGGCATGGGAGAAGAGAGCAGGAAGAGAAAGAAAAAAGAGACAAAGATAGACTAGCCACTTCCTTATTATACGAAAAGTTTTTGATTGATGAGTTCTCACCTTCTCCCATGGAGTAGGTAGATGAGACAGAAGGGGCGTAGCGGAGTGACCCCTACTATGACTCATCTCAGTTACTCTTCATCACAGGACAAGATACGAGCAGAATCAGAGGAAAATCGAACAACTACAAGCTAAGATGAAAAATCTAAGTGAAAGACTAACTGATAGGCCCTGGCTGGACCGATGGAATGTTTCAAGTAAAGGGTTAACTCTTAACTAGGCTAGCGAAGGAACTGACATTAGGGAAAGAACTCATGACTCTCGGGGAAAGATCTCTCTCTTTAATACGAGATTCCATAACTCTGAAGCATTTAGCAAACTCAGCAAAACCTGAATGGGGGATCAAGGACTTTTGATAACTTATTTTGACCCCCAATCCACCCAAAGCAGATTCATAGACTTTGGCGACTTCCTGATCGGCAATGACAACATCATCACCGAGTACCGCGTACGATGTAAAGCGTACACCAGGGTCCACCTGTTTCGCACACCACCACACTAATATATGGTGTGATAGCGCGAAAGTAGGCCAAGAACCGTGATATCCCAATGGCTGCCCTGCCACAAAGCATACTTAAGAGAACCTTCGTTTAAGTTTAACAAAAGGCACCTCAAAGATATTGCATGCAAATGCAGAATTAACCACACTTGAGGAAAAGGAGCTGTCAAATAGGTATTGCACCACCTCAAACAGAAAGACTAAAGGCCAACGATCAGTGGCCGACTTTAAGTCAAAGGAGAAAGAGTGTCTACTGCCAACCAGTCGATCAAAAGGCTGTGTTTGGTTAAAAGTCCGGGGAGACGTCTTCTCCGCCCCCCAAACATGGAAGGGGTGTAACAACCTATTATTAACGTAGTTCCCAATGGTGAATAGAAGGCTTTTGCCACCTCCCTCAACAACCTGACCTAGTCGGCCCATCCTCCGAGGTTTTTGTTCTGCTGATAGCTCTTTTAAAGAAGAGGTCTCAACGAGCCTCTTGAATTTCATTTCATCCATACAGGAGAATGCATCATTCTTATCGCAGAGTGGAAACAAACCGGATTGGATCCGTTCGAAACAGGTTAGCCTTAGCCTACTATAGGATTGGATCTTTCTTATCAACCTACTAACTTCTTCCTTGTTGGGATGAGAAACCCTTTTGCAACCAAGCGTGCTTTGAGTTTGTCAAGGGACCCATCTGCATTCAGTTTCACTCTGAAAACCCATTTACAACCGAGAAGATTCATGTCAGGTGATGCGGGAACTAAGTCCCAAGTGTGATTCTGTGTTAATGCCGACATCTCTTCTTGCATAGCTTGTCTCCATCCTGGGAGGCAGACGTAATGGTTTTTGGTTCAGAGGGAGTGTATTTTTGTGTAAACAGGTTGTAATGAGAATTAGGCTTGCGAATACCATCCTTTGCCCGAGTGATCATATGATGTCTATTAGGTGAAAGTAGCTCAGGAGCAGCTGTCCCAACATCAAAAAGGTACCGCTGTCACCAATAGGAACAGGATCTGAGCCTGCCGTACGCACAGGGCAGTCTCTTTCTGATGTGGTAGCAGTTCCAGGAGCAATCACAGAGACAATTGAAGGATCTCTGAATTCGCAATCAGAGCCTGTGAAACCGGGAAGATGTCGAGATAGCAGGAGAAGAATTAGCAGTATGTGAGTGCGGAAGCAGAGTGGAGGATCGAGGGACCTGTGAAGGTGTCATAAAGGAACTGTCTGTTGAAACAGAAGGGACATATGAAGGTTTAGAACCAAGCTGCCAAGCACGAAGCAGAGAACTTGGATACGGTGGGATGAGATGGTGATAACAGTCCTGAAAACGAAAGACTATAGCTCTTGCCCAACTGACAGACTTCACAAACAGAAAGATCGCTTTTATTAATAACTATAGCTTTACTAGTCTTGAGTTGTTGGAGAACTTGAGGATTTGGATGCCCAAGCCTATAATGCCAAGTGAGCTCACTAGCTGCTTGTTGTCTTGTAGAGTAGAAGACTTATAGATTAAAATTCTCCAACATATAGATGTCCTTACACCGTTTTACTTTGCTCAGCAAGCTCCGTGTTTGCTTGTCCTTTATGCATACTTCCTTAGCATCAAACTCAAAGAAGCATGGATAAATCATCACAAAGTTTGGACACAGAGAAAAGAGACTTAGTTATGAAAGGACAAACAAGAACTTCATTTAATGGTAAACTACTTGATGAGCTTGGTAGATTGGTAGATCCAACATGAGTGATGGGCAAGAAGGCTCCATCACCAACCATCACACTGTCGGATCCCACATAAGGTTGTGACTGTTGGAGGTGATGAGCAGAATTGGTAATGTGAGAGGAGGCACCAGAATCTGGAAACCATTCTGTACCAAAAGTATCCGTGATCTGAAGAGCAGCAAGAGCTTGAGGAATATGACTGTAATGGAAGGAGTTGTCATATCGGTTCCAGCATTTTAGGGCTGAGTGACCAGTTTAGCCACAGATTTGGCAAACGGGTCGAGAAGAGAACTGATCAGAGGAGTGGGATTGATGCAAACTAGTTGAGGGATTGATAGCGTTGATGAAACCCTCTTCCTCTTGTAGAGAATGAGTCGCGACCACGGTAGTTACCAAACCGAGAATAGGACTGTCATACGAGTATACCAGAGGCTAAAGGTATTGAGTGATGATCCTTCCTCAACCCTAAGCTAGGCGAATCAATAACAAAGCAAGACTACTTTCCATCAGTACGGGGTACACCATAAACGAAGTCAGAAGGTTGTCAATCAAATATGGTACGCGATGCTTGTCCAAATAAAAAACGATCCCTTAAAAGTGAGTTAGAAAGGTAAGAGTCTTGTACCTAGTATAACTTCTAATAACTAATAAAAGCTATTTTCTCAGAAGCGAGAGCGCACCTCTCGCAACAAGTGCTCGAGTCACTCCGCACCTCGAGAAACAAGTCTCAGGAATTGAGTGAGTTATAGTATTACAGGAGCTAATAGCTTCAGCAGAGAAATAAACACAGGAAATACTGGTGGGAATCTCACCTCCAAGCCTTTCATGGGCCCGCGTTGAAATACCCAACAAAAATCCAAAGATCATTGATAGCAGAATGAAGAAACTGAAGATCCTGCTATAAAGATCTCCTCATAATGTAATGAAATTATTATAAGAAATAAAATGAAAGCGCAACTAACATTATCCAGGAACAAGGAACAGGTGATGGATTGAGCAGTAATAAAGGTAATGGATGGAAGCTGATGGATGGCCGAGTAAAGAACCCAGATATTAGAAGGGAGACCGTTACAGTGGTTCAAGGTAGCTAAATTCATGTTTCGCGAATCATAGAAAAGAAAGAAGAAGGGATATTGGAAAAAAAAAGTCATGGATTTAGCAATACAAAGAGGTTCAGCTGTTTCCAAATACGGTAGATCTGGTGATAAAGGCCAAGGGCGTGCTCTTCTATTGAAGGAAGAACAAAAACGAAAAAGCCCTCTTTGCGTACTATGGATCTCTTACGTGCGATATTCCTTGCTTTGACTTTGACGAGCAGCATCCAGTACATTCACCCAGGCTGGGCAGTAGCACCAAGAAGAACTTCAAGCTAAGAGCGAAGAGAATGTAATGATTTCGCTCATTAGAAGGTCACCTACATGGATATTGAGGCTTTAAGCCGCAGGTAAGATATAGTTCACAAGTCGAAGGGGAATCTTGAATCAAATGTCGATTCATCTTAATTGTACGTAAATTCTAATTCAATTTGTTCTAAACTTCCTCGGGGCTAAATCCTCGTGATTCAATTATGGCTCTTTGCTGCTATTAAGGTGATAGTATCTGCTTAGCCCATAGTAATAAGATGGTAAGGACCGCTTATCCTAAGTCTTCTGTCGGCATGGGTGTAACTGTCCTTCCAGAGTACCTCAAACAGTCCTCTTACGAAGCCTATTTCCGGCCTTACTCTGCATTCTTTCTTTCTGGTTGTACTAAGCAGGAGCGTTCCCCCTTACTAGCTAGGCGGCTAGTAGATGCTTGGCTTTCAATCCACTCTGATGATAAATGAACAAAGAGGTGTCGGACTGGGCATATAGGCAGCTATCACTCATGATACCAGGCGCGAGGAGCCTATTTAAGACCATAGATTGCTTTTCGAAACCTGCACACATGAGAAGAGAAGAAAAATGAATATCGACCGCGAGGTTGAGACATGACTCTTTTCGGTTAAGTGACCCTATAGAAAAGCGTTGTTGACATCCAATTGACGAAGAGTCCAACCATGGTATAGAGTAATACTCAAAGACAAATAGTGATAGGCTTAACCACAAGGCTTAATCTATCAAAATAATCAATCCCACGCTGCTGATTCCTGTCTAAAACACGAGAGAACCTTGCCTTGTGGGTGTCTGATGCCGACCCCGTTGTGATGTGCGTCTTGTCTTTCCCAACGAAAGTGATGCCGATTCAGCGTGTGTGGCCTGATGCGGTTCAGCCTACCAATTAGTGGGGCAAGGAGATATGGTTTCCTTAGATTGAGAATACCTCCCTTCCTTAGGCATAAGCATGTCATGTATATACACAAGGGGAATAGCAACTAAAGCTCAATAGCACCTTAGTGAACTACAAGGGCTCTACCGCTCGGGTCCCTCAACTGAGAGCCCCTCCTCGCTACGATCCACCCTTTCTCTAGCCCTCTACTCAACCGCTTTAGCTGGCCCGCTTCTGAATGATCAGAAGTAGCAGATTCAATCTGTGAATCCCGTCTAGAGCTCCTCACACTGTCCGCATCATCATCAACGGTAAACGGATCAGATTTTAAGAGCTTCAAAACACATACAATACCCTAAGGAGTGAGGGATGTACCTTTTGAAAAGGGACTGACTGAACGGAATCAATGACTTACATTAACATTGCTCTTAAAAGAAGTCAAATTCCCTTCATTCAGAGCATAATTAATCTAGTCACTGATGTTAGTTATATAGTTATTCATGTTTGTTGTTCGTTGGACCTTTTTTGAAAGGCTTTGTTAATGCTTATCGAGTTATGATATAAGAAAGGGGAATGACTAAGGAAATGCCATGCTAAGCCCTATTTCCCTGCTGTTTCAACTTCTTTCTATAGCGATTGGACACAAGTTTTTCTCAAGTTAATGCAACTCCGTTTCAATTCCATAATTTGACTCAAACTACATGTCAATCCCCCAGTCCACTATAGGGGAGAGTTCACTCCAGTTAAGGGGTATTACCAGCGGCTTCGACCACATCCTATCCTCTCTAGCTACTGGCTTCTGTGGGGAGGGCAAACTTCTATATTTCCCTGGTAGTGCACTACTTCCTTTTCTTTCAGAACAGAGACAAAGCCCTGCTTTAAATTGACAGAGGAGTTATTGGACGCCGGGTATATCCAGCCATCCTAAGCATCTTATGAAGCCCAAGTGTTGTTCCAGAAGAAGCGGGAGCCTACGTCTATGCATCGACTAACCTATATCTAAACAAGGTTACCCTCAAGAATAAGTACCTGATTCTGCTCGTAGAAGACCTATTCGATCCGTTGGGAGATGCAAGCTTCTTCACCAAGTTGGATCTAAAGTCGGGGTACTACCAGGTGCGCATCGCCGAGGGTAATGAACCAAAGAGGAGTATACTTTATGAATGGGAAAGCAGTCATCAAGCCAGATGCGGATGAAATTCTAACTGCTGCGCTTACGCCTTTTGATTAGACAACTCCTAGTGCCAAGCTAATTAACTAGGATTCGTTCAAAGGATTCATGAAAACAGAAAGAAGAGCTAGCGACTCTGACGAATCTAATGTTGCCCGCGTTGAGACGAAAAGAAAGGCGGATTCCCTATATAAGTGAATTTGTTCTTCAATCGATTCATCTCGGCCTTAGACTGCTACAGTTAGCTCTTGCCCTGAGCACCTGGACTGGCTATCTCGAAAGAAATGCTTTCATATCATAGCTGCGGACTTGGCTTTGAAACTAGGAGCTGAAGGAACGGCTACTGATTTGGGACCTAAATCATTTCATCCGGAAGTGACTGCACTCGCCTAAGCCAAGGCCAAGCTACTTTCATAACCACCAAGAAAGCCTAGCTACTTGTTCGTTCCTCACCCTGTCCCTTACCTCTTACCGTGGGAAAAGCCGTTGATATTCGTAGATCGTTCATTGATTCCCTTGCTTTTGGGCGATGATTCGATTCTTCTGGGCTTGTTGCCACTAAAAAAAGATTTCTGCCTTCTAGCCTTTGAGACCAAGTCAAGCTTTCCAGCAGTCAACCAAGAAAGAGTGTTTCTCCCCTACTGAAGAAATGGAAGTCAGTCTGCTTTCCTTTTTAGCTTTGTTCACATCTGCTCTTTCCAGGACTGGCTATCTCTCAATGTATTCACGCATCTCGAAATAGTGAAAAGAAGTAGTCCCTCCTCCCAGAGCTGAAATAGCTGGAAACAAAAACTTTAATAGAGGTAATGCCGACTCTTCTACTTTCTGGATCTTTTGAATAAGGAAAGGCCTTTACCTATTCCTTATCACAACCACTTTCAGTAGAGGAACTTTCTTTCCTTTTAGTCGAGTTATAGCTTTCGCTTCTTTAGATCCTGATCCTTTATTAGAGGAGATCGCTTTACTTTTTTATAAGAGCCATTGGCAGGACCAAGAAACTCTCATTCAAGGCGCCAATCATTCATAAATAATTCTTATATATGATATGCAATTCGATGATTCAATTTCTTGTGGAAAAGACTAGCGCAATGGCTTAATGCATTTCATTGGCAGTTTGGTCCTAACAAATTATGCTTTTTGGGAGAGGAGAAATTTCACTAAGCAATATTTGAGTTGGCTAACCCAATGATTGAGCTAGCTTCTAATCCATTTCAATCTCATTTTACACAGCAGAAGTTGTGGATTCATACCTGGAAGCAGGCAATGCCGCCACATTTCTCTTGTGAAAGAAGGTTACGCAGCTGATTCGGTTAATCACATGTCAGAGGCATTTATTTAAATCGCACATGTCAGAACAAGACCTAGGGATCCGGTGGCACTAGGAGCGGGTAGCCGAGTTTAGATCATTCCGTTAAGACACAACCACTTTTACAGTAAACATTCATTCGCCCAGCGCTCCCTCCTTACGAATGGTTACGGGACTAGAGCGAGTCTCTTTTTCTTTGCAAGAATAGGTCTGAGCCTGATGACATTCCTGCTTTCCTTGCCATGTCCAACTAAAGTGAATGTTAATCAACTGCAAGGAGGAATCAACCTTTTTCTACTATTCATTTGCGCCAGAAACCCCTTCATTATTTGCCCTGAACTGGTGAAAGGAATAGGAGGACTTTTCCCTCGGTGGAAGTAGGGATTTAAGCACAGTTTTGATTCCGCTTTCATGTCTTGGATTGAGCTTTCTCACTCTTTTTATGCCTTTTTCTTTTCGGCGTCCTTTGTTCGCTACTGCTTTAAAGAATGGGATGAGGCTACCTGATCGTCGAGTCGACTTTCATTAATCAATTGGATTGGATCTTATTATCCCATAGTCATAAATCTGATTCTTCACTCAGTGGGAACAGTCTTCATGGTGGTACCAGTGCATATATATGTAGATGAGTTTTGGTTCCCACCCTCGATTTTTCATTCAATCTTCCTATCTTTTTTTCCCTGCTTTGGAAGCATTCGATCTCTCGTAAGCAAACCCTCGTTAGAGAAAGGGGGCGGGGAGCCTGCGTGCGATTCTTGGGTTGGATATCCCTGGCTCTCTTCTCTCTGAGTCCCCGCTAGCTTTCAAGGGTTCATTCAATCTCCCTTCCAACGCAAGGAAACCGATCGATGCACTTGGCTTTAGGTTTCGATCGATAATAATTTATATTATATATAAAAACGCTTTTCGCTGGAGACTCGGGTGGGGCGCTTGCTCTCCACTGGTGGTTGAATGAAAAACGTACCCATAAAGTTGACCTAAGTTGGTATGCCTCCCATCGAACTAAAGCAAGAAATCTTCTTTCGATGCTAGTCTATTAAATGTTTAGCCACATTTGTTGCGCCCCGGTCAGTGGAGTCAATAGCCTTATCAGTTGTCCCTCTTTTTTTTTTAAATATTACCCAGGATCTTATCCCAGGCCGCTGATGAATTGGCAACAAGGCGAGCCTTGTACCGCTCAACACTGCCATCAGGTTTCCGCTTAACCCGATAAGACCCACAACAATCTTTTGATGAGGAGATGATGGTACTAGTTCCCGGGTGCCATGGAGAATTAATGCATTAAATTCAGCAGACATGGATGGTGGCACTAGGATCTGCATACGAGGCTTTTGGTGTGCGGACGTATGTGACCAATAGCACTTTCAAAGAAACAAGGGATGAACGGGAGGTAAGCCTGTCTTAAAATCGATTAACTAAGCTAGCTTAATTCTTGAACTACTTGAACTAGAGGAGCGGTACGAGCGGCTTACTACAAAAGAAAGGCTATTTGAGATGCTTTTTCCGGGCCAAAGTACTCTGACCCATGATACCGATTCAAGCTCACTGAGAACGGATTTTCTTAGTTTGAAATTCAACTACGGACCAACAAAGATTGATTGTTGTCCCGTTGACAGGAAGATGGAGGGTTGTTCTCGTACTCGCTTGGCGGGGTGGGCATTCTTAATTGTTTAAGACTTTTCACAGCTTTTAGGCGCTACGAGGGCTTGATAGCTTTGATGTAACCGGTTTTGGTCGTTGTTGGAATTGATGAGCCAAACAAGCCAGTTCTCAGCCTTCTATGGTATTCGTTTGAATACGAGACAAAGGAATCTATAGGCCTATCTCTCACTTTTTAATACTATTATTGCTAGTGCTAAGGAGCTAGAGTATAATAGTCTAGAAAAGAATCCCACATAGTTGGCTATCTTACTCTAATACCAATGCGAAAAAACTCATTAATTCATTGATGAGGAGGGCGAAGAAACTTTTAGCTTTAGAGAATCCAGTTCCAGCGGAAGACTAAGTACGGTAGCAAGTCAAATCAATCTCTTTCAACAGAAGGCTCTGACCTGACCACAGTCAATCAGTCTATTGTTCTGGTTCTAGAGAGTCTAACCGAGAAGAAATCGTCTCATTGCTTTGAGCCTGGTCCAGGTGTGGGGGAATGAGTCCTCCATCTAGTAGCCCAGCCCTTCCGACAAGAGCAGTTACGCCTTTTCCTAAAGCCCTTACTAAACCACCGCTTAGCGACCACAAAAAGCATAGTCAGAAGAGCTGAAACAATAGCCATGTCATATTCCTCGGGAATTGCCTTTCGAACTGAACTACCACGACTCTCGTTAACTGCATCGGATTCGTTAATCAATTGCTGCAGATTATCTCATTCAATTGCAGCGGCTTTAGCAGACATTTCTTCAATTTGCGTAGATAGAAGATCCGGCTAGATCAAATCGTTCATTCAAAAGGAAGAAGAAGAAGAATCGGACGATTGAAGACTAGAATCGCTAATAGTCAGTTGGAGTGGATTGAGAAAGAATTGTAGGACTAGATAGCTCTTTCCTTTTTTGATGTGCTTTCTTGCGGGGAAAGAAAAGGTATTTAGTTAGCTAGGCTTTGACGCTTGTTCTCTGATTCCTTTGCTTGTATATTTTACGAAATCTCTATGGCAAGTAGTAGGACCCTCACACTTTGTTCGTTCTCCTGTCCCTATCTCTCTCTGTCACATCCTATCCCATTCAGAATCTTTGGGATCAAGAACTCTCTTCCATTTCTCTGTTCGGAAAGAAGGTTGGCAAGAGATATTTTGAAATTAGGGTGCGGCAACTAAAAAGGTATCGAGACTGACCGCAATTTCAGGTTGACTTTCTTTCATTTTGTTTATGACAAGTGAAAGTCGTTTCGTTTAGTACCTCGCGGTGCTTCCACCTCTCGCCTATCGAAGTTCTGTTCTAAAACCTGTTCCGAGAACTTGTATAGAGAAGGATTTCCCGCTAAGCAGCAGTTCTTCCATACCAACTTAGCTACTCGGCGCTGCTATTGGATGCCCGGCGCTGCTATAGAGAACTATGTATGGATGTAGCTCACCCAAGATAGGTAAAGGGGTCAAAAACTTCTCAGACTGCCTGTGAGGCTGCGTTAACCGACGTTACAACGTTCTTTTTTTTTACAGAGTCAAAACAAAAATTCAATCTTTAAGCATGGGCGGTGGTCGAATGAATAGAATGTCTGAGTAAGGAGAACTATCCAAGCTTCTTCAGAAGCGAAGGAATTGCAGCCTAACCATCTGTGAGATCGGAGACTTCGAGAGGCTCTGACGCCCTCTTTAACGCCACTCTTTCCGAGTCTCGGACATGAATCTTATGATTGATTTTGTTAGTGAGAAGCTCAGTTTCGCTTTAAGCCCGACAAGCGGGTGGTTTGGTTGGTTGTTGATAGAGGACTCGAAATAGCTTTATTTGCACTGTTCCCTTCTTTATCGAATAGGGGTTCCTCCGTCACTTCAAATTTGACTAGGGATGATAACCAGAAAACGCTCTCCACTAAGACTCCCATATGATATGCAGGTTAAAGCTCCCGTTTCAGATGCTGAAGGCTCGTTGAGACCTCTTATCTCATACCGCTTCGTCCTACTTCAGCTAAATGGAATCTTTCGTAAAGCCATCCTGAAAGTAAGGTAGCATATAGATTCTTCGACCTCCCGGTCCTAAGGAAGTAATCTCGATAGGAATGCCCGTCTACGTCAGAGAAAGAAGATACTTCCTCCCTTTTCTCGATAAAGTATACTATTTATTCTGCTGCTGTTTCTCATTTTCAAAACATCTTGAGACAGATCTTGCAATGTGAACAGCAATTTTCAGTTTGAAAGAGTCCTTACTTGCCTTTGAAGGTTGATTGGGTGAGTGTTTCGTGGCTGGCCTTTCTCCTCATCAACTAATTAATGCCTCCGGACCTCTCTCTTTTGAAATTAAATATGCTGAACAAGAATAGAATGAAACTAGCTTAGAGCAGATAAGGTCTAGGCCTTTCACCCCTTGCCATCCTAGTAAAGTTGCCTTTGGAATAGGAAGTTGAGTCCGATCTTGGTACTCTCGCTAAAGTTTGTTGACATTTAAGCCCTCTAGAATAGATTTCTTTACTGTAGTCCCCATCCGAGTAATGAACTCTAGAATTGACTTCTCCCAGGACCCTTCACTATCTTGTCCAAGTGTTTAATTGGCTTCGACGCCTGGACTTTTATCTCTAGATACTCTTTCCGGCTTCATTTACCGATCCTGCGAATGACCAGGATTTGATCCCGTTTAACCTTCCACTTCGGCTAGATAATTGCCAAGCCCAGCTGTAACTATTTAGTTTACACCCTCTACCGCAGCTTTACTTTTCAGCTATCGAACGTGGCCTTCTACGCCTGCTTGCCTTCTATTTGACATCCCTATCACCTGGCGGCTAAACCATTCGTTGATGAGGGAACTATTGAAGCTTCTAAAGCAGCCCTTTCCGCTGCTCCTACATCTATCTAGGAAGGAAATCCACTACGGTATGGAGGAAGTAGTCGAATAAACTGATACAGCAGGCCAATCAAAGCAATCATCTGCCGATTTTGTAGGGTACCGTACGCCCTTTGTGTATGGATTCTAAGGAAAGCATGCCATATGATACGGGACTCTAAACCATCGAATCAAGCGAGCCTATTTCCCGTCTCCTGCTTTCATAGAGATGTTTTCTTCTCTGACCGCCGGCCCTGGGAAGTAGGTTAATCCACAAAAGCACTAGCAGTGCCAGTATTTGGTACATGGATATCATCAGGATGCTGCTTGACTAGCTCTTCATCCATGATCTTCACTGCCATATTTCTAGCACAATCACCTTTCTGGCTGGAAGCTGTACCTATATCATGATCGGGCACGCAAGGTTCTTCTTTCATATTGTTACAAATGAACTCGTAGGCTCTTCCTGCATCCATGCATAATGAATTAGTCAGTAGGGTCCTCGAAGCCCGCCAAAGGGGTAAGTAGAGTGATTCCTCTTGTAGGGGATCGTAGCTAGCTATAGTATCACACGATTCTTTCATCTTCTTTTCACATTCATTCTAATTATAGTTGGAAAATTGGCTACTTTATAAGGCTAAGCAAAGGTTTTCAATCCAAAGCTTTGAAGAAAGAAGAAACTCCGGGTGGAAGGTTCAAGGATTATTCTGATTGCACGAGAAATTGCCCTACCAGCTAACTCCTATTGACCTTACTAAAAGAAAAGCACTAAGACTTATACTAGCTAATACAGAAGAGACACCATAGGAAAGGGCACGCACACCTAACCTTTTTTTTTTTTTTCACAAGGTTACCCTCACCACTATCACTTTGATCAATACCTTTCTTTACTGTAAAAGATCCTTACGCAAAGAGTTTCTTCCTAGAAGACACTGTGCCTGAACTTATGACACATACCTACTTCCATCAACCACATCTTGCTATCTTTCACACGAGGGTGAGTCTAGACTCTCTCTATTCGAGTGAGTTCCACTTTTCTTGAAGTGTAATACCCTTAATGCCAGTTCCCTCTTCCCGGATCTAAGGGTTAGCTTTCTAATTCATAGATAGCCCGAGAGGAAGTCTAAGGTTTCAGCTTCAAGTGGACAGCTTTCTTCCTAAACATCCGAGTTCGAAGCGAAGGCCCTTCTCTGCTGATTTGTCCTAAGATAAGGAAGAGCTTAACCCACACCCAAAGCAAATTCACTTCCTCTTCCCTTCCTCACCTTCACAGAAGAATCTCTTTTCTTCTGTGAAGGTGAGAGAAGGACTGGCCTTAACAACGAATTTCGTAAAGCGCAAGAAGGGGCTTGGAAAAAGCATTCGAAGGAACTCGGACATCGCGTGGCCATTGGTCAAGATCTCCCCTGATGGACATTATTACACATTCATTCAACGCTTCCCCGGCTGGGTAAGAAAGTAAGATTGAACTACTGAATAATAAGAGAAGCATTGTGATTTCCTTGATTTAAGGACTTTAGCGTCTCATTGCGGAAGCAGAAGTTCATTCATTCCTCATTCACTTCTAGGACTTGGGTTAGAGAGGGGGGAATATAGTAAATAAATAAAGTAAAAGTGCAGTTCCTATTTCTCAGCTCAGATTAGAGCACCAGCTGTTACGCTGACAACCCCCGTTACGCCGCGCTTGAACTCCTAGCCCTAAGACGGAGTAGTCTTAGTAGCAGTAAGATTACCGGATTCCGCTTTATGTCTTTCTTTTTTACTTTCCCTAAGCACTCATTGTATTTGAATTTGACCGGCTCAGAAGAGCTATGTATCCGGTCTTGGGAGTCAAATAAGGGCATGGCTTAAACCAGCTCCCTAGCCTAGAATGAGGTCTCATAATAGAGTAAAGTAGGACAAAAGGATTAGCTTAGCAGTGAAAAAAAATCATTCAATCAGCTCAAGAGCTGGAAAAAAAACTTCTAGGTTTCGGAATAGAAGGAAGGGGGCTCCCAGCAGGTAAGTCCTGCTTGATTGCTTTCACCAGGTTTATAAAGACTGGTTCGAAAGGACCAGGTCGGGATAGGCTGGGAGTCGATTAGCCCGAGTTGTGTTAAGATAAGTGGCACTTGAATTTGAAGTAGACATCGGCCAGGTCTTGGATGCTGAATTATCGGTCTTACCACTTGTATCGATAGACCCACTTGACTTGAATGCTGAGGAGATTGATTTTCAATCCAATCCTGATCCTGATCTTTGAACTTTATCTCTGCAAAAGGCTTTTGGCAAAGCTTGAACATCGTATCGTTAGCTCCTTTTAAAAAGGAAGACAAAAGAGCTAGTAGGGCGGACTGGTAAGGGATGAAATTACTTATTACTTATGAGTGGAGGGCTTCGCTTTTTTTTATAACTGTCACTGGAACAGAAGGCCTAGTACTCCAATTGGCTTAAGTGCACTCCCAATGATATTCTAGTCTTCTTTCTTAAGAAAATATAGACATTATTGTGGAAAGAAATCTATCTCTTGAAGGGAGTCCAACTTAATTCAGTTTGATCCCAAGAGACGGTATGGAATGCTCGTATAGAACCCCATCCAATAGAACTCAAACCGCTGGGAATGCAACGGGATGGATGTCAACTTGTAAGAATAGCCTTGGTCTGGAGATCTTTACAACAGGAGATCAGGAGTTAGCTCGCTTGGACGCAGAGCACTAGAAAGAAGGGGCAGTCTAACTGAACTCCACTCGTTTATAAGAAGCCTCGCCAATCAGGGGGATAGGGAAAATTTCTTCACAGCATGAAAAAAAAAAAGGATTCAAAAAGGGCTGGCTCCTTAGAAGGGATTTGAGTGCTTTAGACTAAGAAGCGAGATTAGATAGGCTTGTCTTAGGATTTGATGCACATTCAAGGGCAACTACTGCTTATGGGTAGGCACCTAGTGCTACAATGGCTGTAATAGATTCAGAGATTGCATTTGCTATTGGATACACACCACACATTGATTGGATTTGAAAGATACGAAGGGTCCATAACGGACAGGAACTACAACTATTGATACTCGGTCTAGACTAGGGGGGAAGGCACTGCCGGAAACGGGACTGCTGTACTATAAAGGGGTTACCGTCGAAGGTAAGGACAGAGACTTATTAAATGGGGAGGACAGATATAGGCAGACACTTCCAAAAGGCAGAAGCATTGGCTTTTATGACGCACTCAAACTTCCATTAAAACTCCAGGTGGCAAAACAAAACAACTCCATTCAATAAGAAAGAGGAATGTGCTAACGCCAATAAGCGTATAAGAAAAGGACTAGAACTGGCTGAAAGCACTTACCACTAGAAATAAATTGGCCTGACAGAAAAAGTCAAATCCCTCTCCCTCTTCTTTCAGTCGAGTTTGTGTTCACAACCTCTCCTTTCAGTCGAGTTGCTAAAGCACCTCTCCTGCTTTCTAAAGCTAAAGGGCAAGTGACTTCATACCTTTCCTCAAAGCTGCCTACCGTGCAACGAGCAACGACCTGGCCTGGGACGAAGTAAACCCTTACCAGGGTTGAGAAGCTTACTATTACTAAGCCTTTTGCCCTCCCAGATTCAGTCAGTAATGGCTTCTTTGATAGAGTAATTTAGCTATAGAGTTTTCAGTTAAATAGCTCTTTCGAATACTTTCGTTCGTGCTTACCTTTGTATCTATATCTTCCCTCCCAATGAAAACGAGGAGAAGAGGTCACGTCTCAGCCCAGGAGAAAGAGAACTACTCGACTAAGAAGTCAGTGTTGGAGGTGTACTAATCCCTCTCTTTTAGCCGGAAAGACTTTCTAACCAATTCCATTAATAAGCTAAAGAGAAGTTACAGAAGTACGGAAGTGACAGAGAAGTAAACCTTTTTAGCCAAGGGCAGCGCAGCGCCTCTGATACTGAACTAGATGCCGCAAAAGCACCAACTCTGGCATCATATCCCGAAGATAGTCATTTCAGTCTGTTGGGCAGCGTTTTATAGAAGTGACGGAAGCCAACCGACTGACTTGCAGCTGCCAGTGTCCGCCTGACTTTCTTCTCTTTTACTATAAATGGGAGTCTATATTCAGCATCTAGGTTACTACACTGAAAGCCTAATAGTAGGTCTGCAAGCCTAATTCGGATTCTTTTTCTAACGTCCTACCTACAGGCGCATAGGAGCTAGTTTTCCAACCGCGGAACAATATCTTACACTTAGATTCCACCATAGTGCTAGATTAACTAGGCCTTCTCTCCACTAAACAGATTCCATCGTAGTGGATAGAAGCCTTTAGACTAAGGGTAGACCGCAAGGGCAAATCTTAGGCATTGGTTCCGAGGACGGTAGCCTACTGAGAATGAAGGAAGAGAAGCGATTTTGAAGAGTTTCTAAGATATTTCCACGATCAATACCGACTTCCTTATCTTTTCTCTTGGAAGTCGAACCTTTATCTGTATGGAAAAGAGGGCTTCTACCTATACTTGGTTGACAAAGGGCTGAATGGTCCAGGACAAGAAAAAGCCACTAAAAAGAACTGTAGGTCATACAGGGTAGTCCACTTTATCCTTATCCGTGACTTTGAGTACAAGATTTCCGGGATCAAAAAAGTCGCAAATAAATATGCTGGGCTGGACTCTTTTCTTGTATGCCCGGAAAACGTTGTTTCGATAGAACTCAGCTTGCTGCATAGCTCGTCTAAACAAAACACTCCAGATCCGCACTTCCCTTTAAATATACTCCAAAGGGACTAAGCTTGACTAAGAAGGGCTTTGCTCTGCATGAGACAAAGTTATCAAAAGGTACTTATTCCAATTTAGATAACCCTGATTAGAAACACACTTGACCGTTTTCTAGCTTGAACCAGAACAAACATTAAACGCCTGGAACAACTGTTAGAATTTCGATCGAACAAGTATTGGCATTCTGTCAGCATTTCCCCCGCGGTCAGTGAGTTAGGATAGTCAGGATTCTACTTCCCATCCCGACTACCCCAGCAAGTAAAACAAACAAGCAAGGCAAGTCATCATAGCTACACAACAGAAGCTATAGCGGAAGCAAAACAACACACAATAAGCGAGTAAGGTTAGATCCACACAACTCAATCCTGATGATCTAGACTCGCAAACCACAGAAAAAAACGACTAAAGGAACAAGGACCTCTTGGACACTTTAGACTCTTAACTCCAACACAACATGTAAAGACGACTAGAATAGTACAAGGGACTCTTGACTCATCCTAGACTCCTTCACCTAGGGCCCTTCGATATTCTGTTCCGTTCCTCCACACTACCCATGCTGAAACCTCCCCGGTAATCAGCATGAGCTCCCATGCTGAAACCACAAAGGTAACCAGCATGAGATCCACCAAAGTTACATCGTCATGTAACGGTCACGCTAATAGCTAGTTAGCCGTGATGGTATCTCGCGTAAGTGATCTTCGAGAACTTCTTTCGAGATACACACACATCTTTGGAACCAGAACTATCGACTACACATCCTCTAACAAGTAAGCAAATAGGAATTACCTTGTGAAGCAACGTAAATTTAGTGAGTTTTGGGAGGTTAGCCTTAACACATCCAAATCTTCCGAAGTCAATGTGGTTAGCAGCCACTGTCCCGACCTTTTCTGTCACTCCTTCCTTTGAAAGGAGCTTCTCGCCGTTATAAACTCAGCTCTTTTTCCGGCTTTACCGATTAGATCAGTTTAGACCTTACCTTGGGATTGGTTTTTTTCCTTTAAGGGTGACCCTTCTTATAGAAAACTGGCATCTAGAAAACTGGCATCCAAAGGTCCTCAACCAGGGATAAATCAACAAATCTAGGATAAAGTCCACTTGAATCGACCAAAGGGGAAGTAAGTATGAAAATCCAATTCTTTGACGGAAACTAAAGACTAATCTACAAGCTAGCCTCGTCGAATCGACTCACTCTCCTAACCTCAAAGGGAATCTGAGAAACAAGTAGATCAAGGATTCCCATGTTGCCTATGGTGTCTTGCGAATTCCTAGGAATGTTAGGAATGGGAGAACCAGTAATCCCAGTAATCCCAGGAATAGGAGGTAAGGAGATTAGTTAGTTAGGAGGGAATCCAGCAATATTAGCAATGAGGTGATGAGATTAGGTTTGTTTTGGTTAGGGATTAGAGGAATGGGAGAGGTAAGCCAACTAAGGTAAGGAATTTTTGTTTGTAGAAATTTCCATTTCAATCTGCCTATCTGTTTGAATCAGTTTATCCCAAGGATACTCTTTTAATTGGTAGTTGGTTAAGGAATCCCAGGTTAGGAGATTAGATTAGTTGGCTCTGGAATCCCTGGAATGTTAGCAATGGGAAGAGTTCACCTTGCTCTCTCTCCTTTTAGTCGAGTAATAAATCCCTCTCGCAGAAAGCTCAAGTATGTAAACAACCTCTCCTTTTAGTCGAGTTACGTCAGTACCTCTCGCAACAAGTACTCGAGTCACAAAAATAAAGGTCGAGTCATGACTTCGCCCTCAGGTGGGAGGAGAAACTGTACAGGACATAGCTTTCCGCCTCTTTCTTTCACAAAAAATGAACCACCAAAAACTGTAGATTTCTTTTTTGAAAAGAGTTTTGTGGCCTTTTCAAAAAAGAAAGAAGTGCTACTCAAAATGTGGCGGAGCTAGATCCTTACGGATCGTGAATTCAGAGTGGCGCTCGCTCTATTAAAACCGGAAAGACTTTATCATAGAAGCGGGACTTAGAAAAGTCCTCAAATCTCTTTCTGACCATGGTGTCAATAGCCCATACTTTCAGTATTTTTTTTAAAAAGACAACGTGAAGAGGAATAGATCAACAAAACAAAAAAAGGACAGGAACAAGGGTTGTTGTAGAATTGGGTTCGAGTCCCAGGGACGCAATGTGGCTGCTTAAAAAACTGATTCAATGAGATATAGATTTGTCCCCATTAAGATTTCAAACTTGTCGTCTACTTTCAGGAAATGTTCGGAACAAAGAACTGACAATAATACAACGCCACATTCTCCGAAGATTGAGGAACAGGAAGAGATCTATTAAGAAGAGAAAGTTTTATCCAAAAAAATATCTTACCAGTTATATACAATTACAAACTACACGAAAGTTGCCCCTTTTTCGGGGGGATTTACCCATCACAGAGATGCACAGAGGAACAAAACGAACTTCATATATCCCTTTTCCACTCAATCCAAAAACAAGATTTGACGTTATTCCGCTTCGTCTCCATTTTCTTGAAACTATTCCTCAAGCAAGGCAGCCGATAAGTCATCGAAGGGTTTGTGTGAATAAAGGAATGGTAAGCATTACTCATTTTAAACTTTCCCACGGTGATATAATATCTTTTCAAGAAAATAACGCGATAATACGCGGTGAAGAAATAAGGAGATCTTTATATAAAGAAATTTCAGTTGAAAAAATCATAGGCAAATTACTGCATCAACCGCTAAGAATGTGGAGAAGAAGCAAAACTGAATGGTTCCAACTACTCAAAACTAAGAGGGGATGCCGCCTACTACAAAATCCCGGTTTTTGCAACAGTTGCGTTCGTTCGGAACAACCTAAGAGACCAATCGAAATCAACGCTCCGAACCGTTCTATGACCACGCAGGCCATCGGACAGCCACGGGACGTCACAATGGGAATTGCACCGGGTCGATCCGGTCGAGGGACGGAAGCTGCAGACTTCCCGACCAGTCCTTCCTAGTACAACTCCACCCGCAACCGAGAATACTTAGGCTTTGCAACCCTTGTGGCCTCGTGCGTTGTGTTGGTCCGGACAAGACCGAGTATCGTTTGCAACTTGCCATGCTTTCCCAAAAAAAAAAACGATTGTATATTACTTCAATAGTTTATTACATTAAAAATAACACATTAAAGCAATATACATAGATAGTCGGATAAAAGTTTACGAAAATATAGGGTTTTTCAAGAAACACAAGAAAACCCTATCCGGTACCCTAATGTTTGCTCCAGCTCTAGACTCACTTAGGCTTCCCTGTAAGACAAAAATAATATCATGAGTAATCTAAGATTACTCAGTGAGCCTGGGTACACCTTGATCCTAAACAGGATTCTACATCCCATCCCGACTACCCCAGCAAGTAAAACAAACAAGCAAGGCAAGTCATCAAAGCTACACAACAGAAGCTATAGCGGAAGCAAAACAACACACAATAAGCGAGTAAGGTTAGATCCACACAACTCAATCCTGATGATCTAGACTCGCAAACAACAGAAAAGACGACTAAAGGAACAAGGACCTCTTGGACACTTTAGACTCTTAACTCCAACACAACATGTAAAGACGACTAGAATAGTACAAGGGACTCTTGACTCATCCTAGACTCCTTCACCTAGGGCCCTTCGATATTCTGTTCCGTTCCTCCACACTACCCATGCTGAAACCTCCCCGGTAACCAGCATGAGCTCCCATGCTGAAACCACAAAGGTAACCAGCATGAGATCCACCAAAGTTACATCGTCATGTAACGGTCACGCTAATAGCTAGTTAGCCGTGATGGTATCTCGCGTAAGTGATCTTCGAGAACTTCTTTCGAGATACACACACATCTTCGGAACCAGAACTATCGACTACACATCTTGTAGCTAAGACTCAAGAAACGAATTCAAGAGCCTTTGCTACAAACACTTACTACCACTTCAAGCAAGAAAGTCGAGCCAACAAGCAAGAACATTCATGCGGTAGTACATGCATTAATCAACATGAATGAAAATTCAAGGATCTTAAGATTAAACCATATGCATGTAACCATCTCAATTCGCTTAGACAAATCACTTGTCTATTCGCATGCAAATAATATGATTTAACCATGTAAATCCCATTCAAACACGCATGCAACTACTTCGGTTTGACACTTAAAATTCTTTAAGTTTACTTAGCATCAAGCTAACCTCAACCGAAAATTATGCAATAAAAATTGCAACTAACTTCACCTCCTCTTATGCATGCTAAAAATTGCAACAAATCGCTAAGTCTCAACATGCATGCAATCCTCTTAACCAAATTTTAAGTTCTCCACTTACTTAAAATGCATCCGATTTCCCCCTTGTCCAATATTGGTGAGTCCAACATATTTATCTTGCATTTTAACTCATTTCACATGGTGATTCTAACATGAATCCTACCATGACATGCATGCACCAAACTCACTTTCGCATGGTGATTCTAACTTGAATCCTACCATAATTCGCATGCAACCAATTTAAACCATCTCTACATGCATCTATTCTACATGCCTTACCACAGAACTCACCTTTACGCCGATGATGATATCCGGACTTCACTGCACCACTTGATCAGACCACTCTTCCTTTTGCTCCAACCGCTCACCGCCCTTTGTCTCTTCTTGGTTCGCGACCTTTAGACTTGGCGTGAATCCAACACAACAACCACCTTCTCTTCAAGGATTTCTTCTTTGTTTCTCCCTTAACACCAACAATCTCTCAACACCAACACCCTCTCACGGCGATCTCTCTTTTCTCTCCCTTTCTCTCTCGGTGTTGAGAGAAAAGATCTTTAGAGTTTTTAACAAATGGGAGTTGAAAAGCTTGGGAGAAAAATGAGAAAACTTCTCAAATGAAATCGCCAACTCCTTATTTATAGGCGAGACTCCTCCTCTCTTCTCCTTAGTGCATTTTGACAAGTGTCTTCTTCCTTGGCTGCACGTGGCGCGTGTGTCTCACCGCCCAATCAGCTTGCGACATTCCATCATAAACACCAAAATTCTCTCTGCATGTGTGCATGCAATTTCATTGGCCAATTTCTCACGACACAACCCTTTGTTCCGTCCCCATTCTCTCATCCTTCGTCCGGTGCTCACGTCCGTTTACCCTTCGGTCATCGCTTGGCCGTTGTAGGTTCTATCAGTCATACTCAGACAATCCTCACGATTCCTTGGACACTATCGGTCCTCTCGGCAATTGTCTGGTGCGTCCGTCCGTTCGTACGTACGTCTCGTACAATACATGGTACATGGTACATGGTACCATCGGCCATCTCCCGGTCTCCTCTCTCGGGTCCTCCCTGTCCCTTCCGGTACATCTCTTAGACCGTACTGGTCCCTCGGGTACAACTTGGTCCGTACTGTCCGTTCTGGTACGTCTCGGACCATCGCTCCCATATACGCAGTTTTCCGCTTAAACTGCCATCTTCCGATCCGTACATTTTTCCTCGAACTTCCCTTCGGCCATTCTTCTTTGTTTTTCCTCCTCTTTCTTTTTAAGTCTTTTCCTAGCCATTTCCTCGAACTTTTATTCTGAGAATTTTGCCCTTAGTGAGGGTCATTACATTCTCCCCCCCTTATAAGAATTCGTCCCCGAATTCTCCAACCATCTCCTTCTTTTCTTGGGATGTTGTTACTCCTTGTCATCTTCATCCTTATTTTGTGATCACCATCACCTTAACTTCTCCATTGAAATAATCTTGAAAGTGTAAACTTCCTTCACCTCTTCTTGGCTTTCCTCGTTGCCATAGCTGTACTCCATTCAAAATTTGCTCCACTTACACCATTCGCTGATGCTTTTGGAAGACTTCTTCATCTCCAACAACCACTTGGTACTTCATAATGTTCCAACTCTTCAAGCACTTAAGCTCCTTTTTTTTTTTTTTCATTAACATTGGTCCGCTCCTTTGGATTCTCCAACTCAAAGCTTCTCTTTCTTCAGCTTTTGTTTGTTTACTTTTTTTTTGGCTCTTTTAACTCTCACCTTAGAGATCTTTGGCCCTTTTTAGTTTTTTTAGCTCCACTTAGCTTTTCTCCTTAACTACTTTGAACTCTACTTCCGAGTCTGATCATTTCCCGCCATACTTGGATCAATAAAAACCTTACTGGTTTCAAACGCCGCTCACGTCTGATCCTCCCTTTGATTGACCTTTCAAGTCACTTAACTCCTTCCTAACTCCTTTTCTCACATGGTTTGGTTTAACAACGCTTACTCACCACTTGCCATTTAGCATAACAATGCTTTCCTTTGCCCTTATATAGACACGCTCCTTCTTCGCCTTCACTTAGCATAGAAATGCGTTCTCGCCATCCATTATCTTCTTGCACTCTCTTATGCATTTAGCTCTTGGATCATGCATTACTTTTGCACCCCCTTGCTCGCACTTAGTTCGATTCTCTCGACTTACTTTCCCAATTTCTATTGGTCTGCAATGCTCCCTTGCTCCTCCTATTTCTTAGGATTTGCCTTAACTCCTCCGTTCCCTCGTCTCTTTCATTTCAAACCGACTTCTCTTTCTTGATCAAAACCTTTCAAATTTTCTTGATCTTCTTCTCTTTTGTCTGATCAAGCTCCGTGGTGACTTATGTGAAGCCTCATCGATCGCGCGATAACAATGCAAGTTAATTATGCGAAAATAATCAACAATGCAACCTATAAAACTCAAGCAAATCAAGCAAGTAATTAAACAAGCAACGATTAGCATAAAACAACCACACAGTATGGCTAAAGAACTCCACAGTACTTTTCACAAACACTGAAAAAACACGAGTTCTACACCACTTAGCCGATAACTTATAAAGGGTTCAGATCCTAGGCAACACAACAAAGGTTAGCCCTAAAGGATTACAACAAAGGAAAACTATCCAACCCTTACACAACAACCAAAAGAACTTCCCTTTCTTACTCTTAACCACTCCACTGGTTCCTAAGCCTGGTACACGCTTCGCAGGTGCACACACACAACCTAGGCGGTTCATCAGGCGACGGCTCAGCGGGAGACTCGGTTGCGGTAGAGGCGGCAGACAATGAGGTTCCAGCTCGGTTCGTCGAACTCCCTTCCACTTGGTCAGCTTGCTCTAACAGGTTCTCTCCCGTTCCCACAAATTGACTGGATGGGTTCAAATTCTCTCGTACAACACGGTATGGACAACGATAGGAAAAGTGTCCACTTCCTCCACACTCAATACATCGCGTAGGCTTTGGGAATATAGGATGGTCTTGTCTAGCCCTCCAACAGTGATTGTTCAAGTGTCTCGGTTCTCCACAGGAATCACACGGCCTCCAATGCCTCATATGGCCTGGGTTTGGACAACGGTAGGAAAAGTGTCATCGCATCCCACACCAATCACATTTGGCATTCTCCGGTGCCAACATACGCCTTAGTGACGTCCTCCAGCAATTTCGGGTCCAATGTCCCATTCCTTCGCACAACTCACAATACGGCTGGTTCCTTTATGCACTTGGTTTGGATAAACCACTCTTTTCCGGGCAGTGGCTCTTACTCTCAGTCGGCCTCTCGGTTAGTAAGTCACCAGCCGCGCCTCCGGATTCTCTCTTGCCTGAAACTCTTGGTAAGACATCCGCGACTTCTTTGAACTGCTTTCTCCTTCCTCAAACCTTATTCTTTCTCCGTTCATTCTCCTTAACTCTTCTGGTCTATCGATCCCCAACACTGGATCTCTCGGTTCCCCCTCCTGGTCCGCTCGTATCATCCGCAATGGTACAGCTCGGATAGGACTGTTGGGTCTTGGTACAATTTGGTTGGGCACTACTTGGTCTGACATCACTCGACTTGATTCACCCTGGTTTCTCTCGTCTCGACTTGAACTAGCTCTTGATCTCGCATCCTCTCTATGTTCCATGCGGATCTCCACTTCTCGGTCTCGGTCTCTTGGTATTGAGTTTTGGTCATGTCTTGGTTCCACTATGAAAGTCGGAATCCCCTCATCATCACTCGATATGACATCAATCACCTCCACAACTCTATCCCCTCTTGCCCTTGGTTCCTTGGACCTAGGGTCTTCGTGGTCCGACCTCTCCTCTTCTTCAGCTTCCGATACAATCAATGCACCATTCCCTGTATCTACTCTCTCCAACGAGTGCAACTCATCCAACATCAGAAGGATCCTTGCAATCGTCTCCGGCCTCTCTTCCACTGGTCGCTCCGCACTGGTACTCCCGGTCTCGGGTGTTACCCCACTCCTACCAGCAGCAACATCACCTTTGGGCGTATACACGTCCGTCAAGAAATCTAGAATCCTCCCGACAGTATCCGGGTATTCCCTCATATGGTCCTCCAGATTCGTATTGTCACTTTGATCCTCCACCAGATCCAACAACAAGTTTTGTAACTGCTCGGCGAGCTCCACCTCTGCCTTTCCATGCTCTCCAACAGGAATTGTTTGAAACTTTCCTTGTGCGTCCATTCTAACTTGTAGACGACTTGGCTCTTCAATCTCCAACACAATTGTATGATCATCCTGATCTACCTCCACTTCCTCCGATTCATCCGGACACTCGGACGGATCAGTCTCGACAGATACATTAACCTCATCCCCAAGCAAACTCCGATTCACACTCCATGTGTTCGGATTTATTGGTTCATGATCACTCTCTGACTCCGTCGACAGATACCCATTATGGTGCTCATAACCCTCATGTCTCGGCCCCTCATCTCCCGAACCATCCCCGCGGCCTGAATCACCTGAAGACATCTAAAGCCCACAAGAAACAAGGTGAGATACTTAGTATGGACTACGGTTCACTTAAACTAGACAAGCAAACAACCGGATAAAATTTTGTGTTCTTGCGACTCATTTACTCGATAAAACTTTGAAATGCACAAGTGCTCGCGGGTTCGAAGAGGTGGAAGAAGCTTTTAGGAAGCTAAAGGGGGCATTGACCACAGCACCAGTGTTAGCCCTACTAGAGCCAAACCAACCATATTTTGTGTTCACGGATGCATCAAGAGTTGGTGTTGTATGTGTTTTAATGCAAGGGGATAGAGTGATTTCCTATGCATCACGACAGTTAAGGAAGCATGAGGAGAACTACCCCACACATGACCTAGAAATGGCAGCCGTGGTGTTTGCATTAAGTATATGGCGATCCTACTTGTATGGAGAAGCTGTACAGGTATTTACGGACCATCAAAGTCTTAAATACTTGTTCACGCAACCAGATCTCAATTTGCGCCAGAGAAGGTGTATGGAATTCATTGCCGATTATGATTTGAAAATCCAGTACCACCCGGGTAAAGCTAATGTGGTAGCAGATGCACTAAGTCGAAGGAAAGCACAAGTTGGTGCTGAGAAGGAGGTGGAGTTCTTAGCTGATGAATTGAAGAAAGTAAGGCTTTTAGCCTTAGAGGGAGAGTCCAATGAGCCATTGGGTTTACAAGTTGTAACTCAAGCGAGCCTGTTACATCAAATTCGGGAAGAGCAACCCAAGGACGAAAATTTAAAGAAAATCATCGAGGAATTGAGGAGTACAGAAGGACCGAATGCTAGTGGATACCACTTAGCAGACGATAGTACGTTACTCCTTAACGGGAGAATAACTGTACCAGATCGAAGTGGTCTGCCAGAGGAGATATTGAGGACAGCTCACAGCTCACCGTTGAGTATCCATCCGGGGAGCACCAAGATGTACAAGAATATACGGAGGTATTATCATTGGCCTGGATTAAAGAAAGCAGTAGCAAAATGGGTGAGCCAGTGTGACTCATGCCAAAGAATTAAGTAGAACATCAAGTGCCAGCGGGATTGCTTCGCAACTTGCCCATACCGACGTGGAAATGGGATTCCATTTCGATGGATTTTATTACTGGTCTACCAACAAGGAAGGGAAGAGTTAACGATGCAGTTTGGGTAGTGGTTGATCGTTTAACCAAAGTAGCCCACTTGGTTTCGGTGAAGAACACGGATCAAGCGCCAATTTTGGCAGAAAAGTATATTGATGAGATCTTGAAGTTGCATGGAGTGCCTGCAAACATTGTTTCCGACCGAGATCCAAAGTTTGCATCAATATTTTGGCAGTATTTGCAGAGGGCTTTGGGAACTGATGTTCACCTCATTCCACTCAGAGACTGACGGACAGACGGAGAGGACTATCCGAACCATAGAGGATACGATCCGACTATGTGCATTGGAATGGTCTACAGATTGGGAAGGGAATCTGCCATTGGTTGAGTTTGCGTATAACAATAGTTATCACTCCAGCATTGGCATGTCGCCATTCGAGGCGATGTACGGGAGACCTTGTCGAACACCTTTGTGTTGGACTGAAGTTGGGGAAAGGACGAGTTTCAATCACAAGTTGATTGATGTGACCACGGAGAAAGTCAAGTTTATTCAGGAGTGTATGAAGAAGGCTCAAGATCGCCAGAAAAAGTACGCCGATCGAAAAAGGCGAGAAGTGGAATTTGAAGTTGGAGATATGGTGTACTTGAAGGTAACACCGCAAAAGGGCAGGGAACGATTTGGTTAAGTGGGAAAGCCTGCAGTAAGGTTCATAGGACCGTATCGGATTGAGCAAAGGGTTGGAGAAGTAGCCTACCGGCTAACCATGCCCGAGGTTATGCGACTCCATAAAGTCTTCCATGTTTCGCAACTACGGAAGCACATACCAGATCCTAACATGATTGTGCCCGAGCCCATCGAGGAGTTAGATTCAAACCTCACGTATCCCGAAGGAACTTTTGGGATAGGGCAGAGAAGAACGCGGAAGTTGAAGAACAGGAGTGTTCCACAAATCCAAGTATTTTGGGGAAGGCAGAACCGCAAAGTTATTACTTGGGAAGATGAGGATAGGATTCGCGCCAGGTATCCTCAGCTGTTCATCGGAGAAGATGAAGCAAGGCCATCGGAACCTTATGGAATTCGGGACGAATTCTATTAAGGGGGGAGAATGTAATGACCCTCGCCAAAGGGTAAAATCCAGAATGAAAATCCTTGGGCCAAGGACGTGCATCGGACACAAATGGGAAGGAAAGGAGAAGTAATGTCCGAGAAATTCTGGACGGATCGGAAGATGGCTGATGGTACCATGTACCATGTACCAAGTGTCGTACCGTACGTATGTACACGGACGGACATAGCGGATAAACGCCGAACGATTTAGGAAGCGTATGGACGTTGACTAAGGGCGGAAGAGGATCCACTAAGAGAAGTGATTATTTTAATCAAAGTGGAATCTCCACTAAGATTATTTTAATCAAGTGGAGTTTAGTGGGAGATTATTTAACTCTTGAAGAGATAATGGGGTTTAGTGGCCAAGTGTTGATGTTAGAAGCTCACACTTGTGAACTCGCATGCACTAAGAGGAGAAGAAGAACTCACATGCATTGGTTGCTTCCACCGCCCAAAATTCTCTATTTAAGGAACCTCACTTCTCTCATTTTCGCACAAAGTTACAAGGGGTAAGGAGAGACTTTGAGAGAAAGAGTGAGCGAGAGAAAGAAGAGGTGGCGAGTTGTTAAGGATAAGAAGAGAGAGTTCAAGACAATACTATCGACCGCAAGTTGAAACGATAAGGAGATCGTTTTCAAACCAAGGAAGGGATCAAAGTGTGCCGTGAGAAAACTCAACAAAGGAGGCCGATCATCGCCAGTTTACAGTGAGTTCAGGCACATGTCTTGCTGGCTTAGATGGAGAGTTGAAACTCCTAACTTTTGCGCGTTTCTGCATGTTTATTTAGTTGCATGTTTTACCGGTTTAGATGGGGGAGTAAATACCACCATTTAGTACGCGGATTGCATGATTGTTGTGTTGCATGTTTTACCGGTTTAGATGGAGGAGCAAAGACCACCATTTAGTACGTGGATTGCATGATGGTTGCGTTGCATGTTTTACCGGTTTAGATGGGGGAGTAAATACCTCCATTTAGTACGCGGATTGCATGGTTATTGTTGTTGCATGTTTACTTGAATGTCTTTGTGATTTTCTTGTTTAAACACAAGCGCGGTGAGGTTACACTGGTTGTTAGTTTGAAATGTTCTAATAACCAGGGTGGTAACATGATAGGATACTTGTGAAATTATGAGCTTAAAACCATGAAAATTTCAAGTATCAAAATTTGTGAAGTCTTAATGCATTTGTCCGTGTGAAATTCCGGCTAAGCATGGTAAGACTTGGTATGGCTGTCCTTCCTATTCAGTACCACATGCAACCGCGACATGTAACCCATGTGCGTGTGTTGTAGGGCTGGTTATGAAGAGCTCGGAGGTTACTGGGTTCGCTACCCTGGCCGAAGCTGTCTACACGACGGGGTGACTTGAGAGAAGTCCGGTTGCTATCTCTGGTTGTTGTGGTTGTTGTATGCTTGCGTGCATGTTGTTTGTTGTTGGGGTTATAGAGTTGGGGATGAACTCTCTGCAGAAACCCTGAGCTCACTAAGTAATCTTAGATTACTTATGATAAATTTTTGTGCTGCAGGTAACCCTAGAGGGAACTAGAGGCCGTGGTGAACGATAGGAAAACCGGAGTAGTTTTGTTTTTGGTGTCTATTGTAAAATACAAGTATGTTTTCTTTTTGTATCAAACTTTGGCTGTAGGCCTGGTGCAAAACTTTAAGACCTTCTGTCTAATCGGTTGTAATTAATGTTTTTTTTAATCAAAGTAATCGGTTTTATTTTAAACGGGCGAGTTGTACTGATATAGACTTTGTCCGAGTCGGCTCAACACACGGCACGTCTGTAGGGTTGTAAAGCCTTAAGGATAGGCCGTGTGGTCGGGGAACTCACCGATGGACTAGCCAAAAGGGTCATGATTTGTTCTTGTACTCGGCCGGACCGTCGATGAATGTTCCCATAGTAGCGTCCCGGTGCTGTCCGTGGTCCGCCCGGCCATGCGGCGGTTCGTGGGCGTTACAACTTTTAAAAGGTTCAAATTTTATATTTCGAAACCTTTTAAAAGTTTAAAATATTATAAATATTGATGCAAAACATAAATTATCTTATTTAACTACATTTATGCTTTTTATTTCTTATGAGCTGTAAATGATTTTAGAGATGAGTTGATATTATTTCATTAATTTTTTATTTTTGGGTCTAAGGAAGAAGGATTGACATTGCAAAACTTTAATTTGATGTTTGAGTCAAATTTTGAGGTTTATGGACGACAAACAAACATGTTTGATGGACGACAAACACACATGTTTTATTAGCTATACATAGGCATGACCAGGGTTAAGGTTGTCACGGTTAAAGTTTATTAACCATCGGTTATGGTTAGAAATTTTTGTAACCTTAACCAGAACCGTTTAACAAACGGTTAAATGGTTACGTTTAAATACGGTTACGATTCAAGTGGTTACTGTTATATACGGTTACGGTTATTTGATAATATGATACGGTTGATATTATTTGATGATATAATATAATTGATATTATTTATTTATAATTAATATGTTCTTATAGTATACTCATATTTCTATATATCATATGATTCATATTAAATAAACAATTATTAGTATATTTTATTATGTTTTAAAAATATTATAAACCAAGTAAGGATTTTGGTTTGAGAAGTTTCTAAACGCGTGGATCTATAACCAAATAATTATATGGATAAAGTTGTCAATAATTGGGTGCATGTGTTGACTATGCTCGTAATCATGAATTTCACAAATTTTATGAGAAAATGAATGATTTTGTTCTTCGAGTTTGATAGGTTAACAAGTTGTGTGGTAGTCTAAAAAAAGGTTTTTCAGTGGAAGAATGTGAAGAAGTTGACGAAGAAGAAGAAGAAAAAGAGTATAACGAAGAATTAAACGGTAAAAGTTACGATGACAATTAACACAAAATTTGACAATGAAAATGACAAGAAAGAATATGAAGAACAAGAAAACATTGAATAAAAAACACGAAAACAAAGGTGGTAGCGGTCAATTAAATACGAAAACGAGTTAAATTCATTACTATAAAATTCATGTGAGGTCATCAGTTTGATTTGCCTCGCTTGGACGTCAATTTAAATTTATGATTTTTTTATCAGATTTGATTTTATAAGACAACTGATTTTTATATTTTAAAAAATTTTGTATTTGAAATTTAATTTTTTTCCTTAGTACTAATATTAATTTTTTTTATGAGATAATATTTTATTACCGTAATCAATCATATATAATTTTTATCAAAATATATCAAATAAACCTACGCGAAGCGTGAGTTCAAAACCTAGTAAACTAAAAAAGATATCACCAATACTAGATTTTAACCTGCGGTATACCGCGAGACAATTTTTTAAAAAATAATATCATTTTCATTTTTTTTGTTTTTTATAGTTAGTTTGTTTTGTTTAATTAAATAATAATTTTCTTTGGATTGTCAATTATTAGAACAGTAATAGGGGAAATAAACACATAAATATGTAATTTATAAGCTATTGTGGGAGTAAGTCACAATTTTAGCAATGATTTATGAAATGACCTAACCCGTTTTTTAAAAAATAATAAACAATAAATAATAATAATAATAATAATAAACTACAACTAGTGGTCCCATATCCACTAGCCACCTAACCACAAACACAACCAACAGCGGAAATAACAGATACCAATATCCAAACAATAATCCAACAACTAATAACCAATAATCAAATATAACAATACTCCAATATCAAACAACAGGAAACAAGGAACCAACAACCTAGCAAGTTCTAAAGACCCAACTCTAGCAACCTAGCAATGCCAGACAACATCCAATCGAGTTCCTAGAACATCCTCCTCTTCATTGCCTTGATTCCACGATCACACTTTGCCTTTACCTGCATCACAAACACAAATTGCAATGCATGAGTATTTTAAAAACACTCAGTAAGGCAATCCTCTCATCTACTCGGTTATACACACAAGCAATAGAGATACTCTAACCATCAAGCAACAATAAACAAACAAACCAGGCTTTGCATCGACCGACACAAGGCTTGCATCGATCGACACCAACAGGGACAAGCATCGACTGACACAAGGTATGCATCGGTCGACACAAGGTTCACTTGCATCGACCAATGCTTCCACTTGCATCGACCGACGCATGCTCGACAATACCCGGAAACCCTAGTTGCATTGACCGACGCCTCCACATTGCATCGACCGATGCTTCTAGGTCAAGCCGCGCCGTCCTCGCACTGCATCGACTGACGCACATAGTGCATCGACCGACGCACATGCCGAGCATCGTTTTTCCCCGAAGCTTCTCACCGGATCTCCGTTCCTGCAAACACCAGAAACAATCCCAAGCCACAAGAAAGCTTTCTAACGCCTCATACAACATTCTAACAAGCCTAACAACACATAAAAACAAACAAATCAGAGAATCTCCAGCTTAGATAGGCCATGGTCATGCACTTACCTTTGTCAAGAAGTTTCTGAACCTTAAACAATCAATAACACGCTCCTAGGAAGCTCCTACAACGATCCCAGCTACAGATCTCTACAAGAAACGTCTCCAAACACCAGGAATCACCAAGAACACTCAAGAACATTCAAGAACACTTTTTCTCCATTCTTTTCTCTCAGAAACGGCCAAAGTCGTCTAATGAGACAAAATGAACGACTTAAGGGTTTTCCTTTCCCTTTTGCCCAAAACGCATCGTTTAACTTAAGTCAAAACGCAGGAAAAAGAGTCAGCATCGACCGATGCTCCTCCAGCATCGATCGATGCATATCCCAAACCGGGATTTCAGTTCGTGGATGTTACAATTATCCCCCACCAATTTAGATTCATCATCGAATCTCGAACAACACTCAGCCAAGGACCCCGTGCTTCTGTCTCCACGGCCTGCACTCCTCCGACCGATATACGAAAGGTCACCTCTAGGCGATAGACTCACGCTCCAGGCATTATTTGCTCTCGACTTTTGGACTTTCCTTTACTCATAGGCCTAAACCTTGAGTTTTTAATGGCTCCTCATCAGAACGAAGCCTGCATGCCATAATATTGGCTCCTCATCCGTCCTAAGCTCGCATGCCATACTATATAAGAAAAAATCCAATACTCGTCTCTCGGGTTGCCAGCCTACAACGCGCCCCCGGATCGTCATCCGAAGTCGATATACAAACCATACTCCCAAGCCACAAAGTCTCAGAATATGGCAGTAATAGGAGAACCTAAGTCCCCCAAGAGTCGCGAGCAAAAAATTCTAAACACGTCTGAGTCCTATCCCTATCAAGGTTTCCTTCCCGTGGCTCGCGTAAGACAACACGATGCCCTACCAACCACATATCCCCTCACTGGGATACCTCATGACCACACAAGGATCATCTCACTGCCCAACGGGCCGCCACCATGGCCAAACAAATGTCCTAAACAGGACCGCCACCAAGGCCAAACAAATTTCCTAAATAGGACTGCCACCAAGGCCAAACAAATGTCCTAAAAAGGGCCGCCACCAAGGCCACTCATCCCGAAGGACCGTCACAAAGACCATCTATCCCGAAGGACCGCCTCAACAGGCACTCTAGCTAAACAGCCCGCCACAAAGGCCACACTCTGGCTAAACAACCCGCCACAAAGGCCACACAATGGTTAAACAGCCCGCCACAAAGGCCACACAATAGCTAAACAGCCCGCCACAAAGGCCACACAATATCTCGAAAGACCGCCACTAAGGCCACACAATGACTAAAAAGTCCGCCACTAAGGCCACACAAGCCCATCCACGGCTTCCCCCACTAAAACAGACAGTTTCTAACTCATATAAAACTTTCCACTTTTGGAAACTTTTCATTTCAAGAAACTTTCCTCCAAAAACCCCCCCTCACGGAAACTTTGTACCCCGAGCACCACCTCATCTTGTTACTTAGTCGCACAACCAACCACCCCAAGCGACCAAGTAAACAAGAGAGATGGGCTGGAATACTCCATTCTCGCTCCAGCCATGGATTATAGATGGGACCAGGCTACACAAGCTCAAGTCGCGGCTTGGTTCTCATACCACTTCTTAAACCTTGCCTTCATCCTCGCCTCAGGCTCCCAAGTCTGCTCCTCAACACCATCACAGTCCCAAAGGACTCTCATCAAAGGAATATTCTTCTTCCGAAGTTCCTTGATCCTCCTCTCGAGAACCCTCACTGGTCTCGCCTCCAAAGTCATGTTAGGCTGAAGATCCTCATGAATCTTAGATAACAACTGATCATCCTCACAGAGACACTTCCTCAACATAGAAACATGGAAAACTTTATGGAATGCACGCATAACCTCAGGTAACTCTAGTCTATAAGCCATTGGTCCAACACGCTCAATCACTCTGAACGGACCCATATACCTCGGACTCAACTTAGTCTCAGTCAACGACCTGTTCGGACCCTGCAACATGGCCATCTTGAGGTATACTCTATCTCCAACATGAAACTCAAGATCTCTCCTCCTCCCATCGGCATAAATCCTCTGCCGATCCTGAGCTTCCTTCATGTTCAGCTTGAGAACCTGAATCTTCTCCGAGGTCTCCTAAAAAAAAATCTGCCCCGTCCATGCTCCTCTCCCCCACCTGAGTCTAGCATAACGGTGTACGACACGGCCTCCCATACAAAGCCTCATAAGGAGCCATGCCAATCCTCGTCTGGTAACTGTTCTTATAAGCAAACTCTACCAAGCTCAAATGATCTGCCCAATGGCCACCCCAATCCAATACACACATCCTCAGCAAATCCTCCAACATTTGGATCGTCCTCTCTGACTGTCCATCTGTCTGGGGATGATAAGCTGTACTCATATCCACCTTAGTGCCCATCTCTGCCTAAAATGCCCTCCAGAACATTGAAGTGAACTTGGAATCCCTATCAGACACAATGCTCGCTGGCACCCCATGCAACCTGACTATCTCCTTCACATACTTCTTAGCCAAGACCGCTGCTCCATCAGTCTTCTTAATGGTCAGAAAATGTGCCGACTTAGTCAACCGGTCCACAATGACCCAAATAGCATCAAACATCCTGGACAATGGCAACCCAACCACGAAGTCCATAGTAATCATATCCCACTTCCACTCCGGAATGGGAAGACTCTTCAGCAAACCGCCTGGTACTCGAGGCTCAGCCTTCACTAGCTGACACACATCGCACCTCGCAACCCAACTAGCAACGTCCTTCTTCATCCCGACCCAGTGATAATACCTCTTGAGATCACGGTACATCTTAGTCGCTCCTGGATGAATAGAGAACATGCTGGCATGAGCCTCACTCAGAATCTCCTACCTTAACTCATCATCCTTAGGCACACAAATCCGTCCACGCACCAAAATAGTACCATTAGCTGAAACCTGATACTCTGAATCAACATTCTTTGAGGCATTCACCAGCCCCAAATCCTTCTCCTGAGCCAACCGCACTCTGCTCAACAGATCTGCTCTATCAGCTGCAACCAAGCCCAACGGCTCCTGAGAAACCGCACACAAGCTCAACGCACTGATATCTCCTACCAAAGAATCCATATCCTGCTCCTGAGCCAAAGCCGCCCGCTTCCGACTCAAAGCATCTGCAACCAATTTAGCCTTACCAGGATGATAGGCTATCTCCAGATCATAATCCGCCACCAGCTCCATCCACCGCCTCTGCCTCAAGTTCAGCTCGGGCTGAGTGAATATATACTTCAGGCTCTTATGATCTGTAAACACTTGTACTTTTGCACCATAAAGATAAGATCTCCAAATCGTCAGGGTAAAACCTACATCACCCATATCCAAGTCATGAGTAGGATAGTTGTCCTCATGCTTCCGCAACTGCCGCAAAGCATAGGCAATCACCTTCCCATGCTGCATCAACACACATCCCAAACCCACTCTGGATGCATCTGTATAAACCACATAGGGTATTCCCTGCTCAGGCAAAGCCAACACCGGAGCAGTAGTCAATATCTCCTTTAGGCTTGCAAAGCCCTCCTCACACTCATGTGACCAAACAAAAGGAACATCCTTCCCCGTCAACTTAGTCATAGAACGTGCTCTGCTCGCAAACCCCTGCACAAATCTCCTGTAATACCCTGCCAACCAGAGAAAACTCCTGAACTCCGTGGCATTCTGTGGTCTAGGCCAATCCCTGATAGCCTAAATCTTCTCTGGATCTACAGAAACCCCATCTGCAGACACAATGTGACCCAGAAAACCCATCACACGCTGCCAGAAACAACACTTGCTCAGCTTAGCAAGTAACTTCTGCTCCCGCAACTTCTCCAGAACTGCCCTCAAATGCACTACATGTTCCTCAGGACTTTTAGGATAAACCAGGATGTCGTCGATGAAAATGATGACAGACACTTCTAGAAACTCCTGAAACACGCTGTTCATCAATCTCATAAATGCAGCTGGTGCGTTAGTCAACCCAAACGGCATCACCACAAACTCATAATGCCCATACCTCGTCCTGAAAGCAGTCTTCCTCACATCCGCCTCATCTATCGGGATCTGATGATAACCCGACGCCAGATCTATCTTGGAGAACCAAGTAGCATCCCTCAACTGATCCAACAACTCATCGATCCTCGGTAGAGGGTACTTGTCCTTCACAGTGACCCGGTTGAGACCCCTGTAATCAATACACAAGCGAAAACTCTCATCCTTCTTCTTAACGAATAACACCGGCGCTCCCCACGGTGATACACTAGGACGGATGAATCCCTTGCTCAACAAATCCTCTAGCTGCTTCTTCAGCTCTGCCATCTCTGCTGGAGCCATCCTGTAACGAGCCTTGGATAACGGTGTCATCCCTAGTTCCAGTTCAATCGTAAAAGGATCAGACCGAGAAGGTGGTAATCCCTGCAATGACTGGAACACGTCCTCAAACTCCTCTACAACCTGAATACCGCTAACCGTAGACTTCCCCACTGGCTCTGGCATAGATATAGTAACCAAATAAGCCTCACAGCCCTTTTCGATCATCTTCCAAGCCTGAATGGTTGAGATCACGAGACTCCCCGAAGTCTGTCTAATCCCCTGATAAACCAAATTCCCTCCTGAGCGCTAAAACTCCACTCAACCCCGATGACAATCCAGATGAACAATATGCCGATGCAACCAGTCCATCCCCAAGATAACGTCATACAGCTCCACTGGGCTGATAAGTAAATCTGCAGGCCACGACTCCCCTGCGATCTGAATATCAATTCCTCTGGCTCGTCCAATAACCCTCAGGAACTTACCTCCCGCAACTCTGACAACTCCTGTACGCTCCCCGGAATCCCCTCTGATTCCTGCGCTCTCTACACACTCCGGAGTAATGAAGCTATGTGAAGCTCCAGAATCGAACATAACATGGGACTTAAACCCTCCAACACTTTATCACAGGACAACATAAAATCTGAACTTACTAAGAATTCACAAAGATTAAGTACTAGAAATTATACTTGTGATCGCCCCGGCACTGGTTCCACCAGTCTCTACAGTCGTGTAAACCCGTGACGCCTGCTCAATCCGTGCCGCCTGCTCAATCCGTGCCGCCTGCTGCCCTCCCGGCTGCACCTGCTGCAACGCTGCCATTGCTACCGGCTGCAACTTGGGATAATAGGGCCTAATGTGCCCTGGCTCCCAGCAATGATAGCACACACGATCTGCTGCCGTCGGAACACTCCTCTTGGGGCAGCTAGAAACCTTGTGATCCTTGCCTCCACACTCGAAGCAACTCGGACCACCCAGCCTCAGCGTAGCCTCCCATCTCCTCTTGATTCCCTGCGCAGGCTTGTCGCCCCTGCTAGAACCTCCCTGATGCTGAGCCTTGCTAGGCTTGACTGCTGGGCTAGCCGCCACTGACTGTGCCCGGATATCCTCCTCGATCCTTGCTGCAGTCTCAACCAGCTCTGCACGCGTAGCATAACTCCTCCCTCTACAGTGAACCCTCAAATCGTCATGTAGGGCCCTCAAAAACCTCCTTATCTGAGCCTCCTCAGACTCTATATCCCGAACCCCATACCTCAGAAGTCGACTGAACTCCAAGTCAAGCTCCCGCACTGACTGAGTTCCCTGAGCCGGTGCCACTGGCGGCAACCGCTCTAACAACTGTGCCAGCAAACCCGCAAGGTCAACACCCGGGACTCTAACCACTGGGACACCTGCACCTGGGGCCCTAACATCACCGGCTACTGGAGCATCAACACCAACCCCTCCGGCCACACTCACGGAATCCTCCTGGACACCCTGCGACTCGTTAACACCCTTTGCTGTCACACTCTGGTCCTCGGTCTCACTAACCACTGGGACTCTGCCCCTACAACGATCACGTCCGCGTCCACGACCACATCAGCGTCCACGACCACGACCACGACTAGCAACAGCATCCTCTCTAACCATCTGCACTACCATGAACAGAAGGCTAAGCACGCAATTATACATAACACAAAAACATATATTCACCGTGGAATCACACTGTAGGCTCGAAGAGGATGTTCTAGGACTCCATGCCACACACAATTGACTAACCCACATAATCAATCAAGACATGCAATCCCAACCATCACAAGAAAAACCTAGTGAACCCAAACCTAGAACCGTAAGGGCTCCGATACCAAACTGAAACGACCTGACCCGTTTTTTTTTTAAATAATAAACAATAAATAATAATAATAATAATAATAATAATAATCTACAACTAGTGGTCCCATACCCACTAGCCACCTAACCACAAACACAACCAACAGCGGAAATAACAGATACCAATATCCAAACAATAATCCAATAACTAATAACCAATAATCAAATATAACAATACTCCAATATCAAACAACAGGAAACAAGGAACCAGAAACCTAGCAAATTCTAAAGACCCAACTCTAGCAACCTAGCAATGCCAGACAACATCCAATTGAGTCCCTAGAACATTCTTCTCTTCATTGCCTTGATTCCACGATCACACTTTGCCTTTACCTGTATCACAAACACAAATTGCAATGCATGCGTATTTTAAAAACACTTAGTAAGGCAATCCTCCCATCTACTGGGCTATACACACAAGCAATAGAGATACTCTAACCATCAAGCAACAATCAACAAACAAACCAGGCTCTACATCGACCGACACAAGGCTTGCATCGACCGACACCAACAGGGACAAGCATCGACCGACACAAGGTATGCATCGGTCGACACAAGGTTCACTTGCATTGACCGATACTTCCACATGCATCGACCGACGCATGCTCGACAATATGCGGAAACCCTAGTTGTATCGACTGACGCCTCCACATGGCATTGACCGATGCTCCTAGGTCAAGCCATGCCGTCCTCGCACTGTATCGACCGACGCACATGCCGAGCATCGTTATTCCCCGAAGCTTCTTGCCGGATCTCCGTTCCTGCAAACACCAGAAACAATCCCAAGCCACAAGAAAGCTTCCTAACGCCTCATACAACATTCTAAAAAGCCTAACAACACATAAAAACAAACAGATCAGAGAATCTCCAGCTTAGATAAGCCATGGTCATGCACTTACCTTTGCCAAGAAGTTTGTGAACCTTAAACAATCAAGAACACGCTCCTAGGAAGCTCCTACAACGATCCCAGCTACAGATCTCTGCAGAAACACCACCAAACACCAGGAATCACCAAGAACACTCAAGAACATTCAAAAACACTTTTTCTCCTTTCTTTTCTCTCAGAAACGACCAAAGTCGTCTAATGAGACAAAATGAACGACTTAAGATTTTTCCTTTCCCTTTTGCCAAAACGCAGCGTTTAACTTAAGTCAAAACGCAGCGTTTAACTTAAGTCAAAACGCAGGAAAAAGAGTCAGAGGTCGATGCTCCTCTAACATCGATCGATGCACATCCCAAACCGGGATTCCGGTTCGCGGATGTTACAATTTAATTTTACTCAAATTTTAGTCAAAATACCCTGATTTAATATGTCTAATATTCTTATATTAGTAGTATTGACCATATAATTAAAGGAAGATTTAACCTGTGTTTCAGAAACGAATTAATAATATTTTATATTTATACTAATGTTAATTCAAATCGTCATGTTAATAACATGTTCCGCTATATAACAACAAACCGTCATATTAGTGGTTTAACCCGTGTTTCAAAACCGTCATATTAGTGGTTTTGGTTGTGTGTTGTGTTTTGTTTGTGAAGTTGATATTTATACATGGAAAATGCTTGATGAGCAAGGAGTTTACGATCCATAGTAATAAAAGAGAGATTTTAGTGTTTTCCTATTTTAGTTGATATCATTATCGCAGAATAATATCCAGTTTCTTAACACGGTATATATTATATTAAATGTTTTTCTTGATGCTAAAGTTAAATATACCCGATTATTGAGTTTCTAAAGTTGGGTTCTCGTTTTTATGAACTTTATTAACGTTATAATCAATATTGCGATTGTAATCATTTGTTACTCAAACTTGGCTGTGTCATTTAAATTTAAGAGATCATACATTCTCTAAAGATCTATTAAAATAGGTTTGGAGATTTTTATGGGATAAAATTTAATGTGTAGAGTTGTTTTAGGAAAAATTGAAATGTATAGATGTTGTCAAGCTATTTATGGTAATAAATGTATCAAATTAGGTCGATTTTAATAGTTCCATTAAATGAGTTTCCATGAATTGTTATTTTAGGAAAATAATTAGGATTAATGTTGTAAATAAAACAAATTAAATAACCAAAACTTCAAGGGCATAACACAAAATGTACTTCAAAAATAATAATATAGATTCAAATTAATGTAGTTGCTTTGTTTTTAATGTTTATTAATTGTTTTCTTTTTATTTTTCAACATATTACTTATAGATTAGGAATTGCTTAAATTTTAAAATAATGAAAAGGCCTAAATCATGAAATAGAGACTAATATTTTCAAAAAAAAAGACTAATCTTTTCTTTATTTTGATTAAAAAAATAATCAAAATCAAACAAGATATCAAAAATATATTGTTTCTAATTTACATAGGTTAATGCTTTTTATTTTTTTAACTTAATTCGTATTAATAGAATTTATACCAAAAAAACAAAATCAGAATACATTTACTCAAAAAATCAACTCACAATATCTGAATTTTATAATACTCGTATTTTAATCAATTAGTAGAATAAAAGAACCTATTTTCCGTCAATAGTATCAATAAAACAACTATTCATAACATTAATATTAGATTATAACATATGGTATTTGAATAACTAGAAATCCAATATCTTTACACATAATTTTAACCATAATTTTAAGAAAAAATAATTTTTTACTAGAAAATCGTAAATAATAATCATGACTAATCATAATATCAGTTTTTGTTTAATAATTATTTTAATCATTCTAAATTAAATAAAAATAATTATTTATAGAAAAGTATTAAACCTCCACTATCTAAACAGGGCGGGTTAATTTTTTTTTATTGGCAAATCTTTTACAAATTATGATCTTATTTTCTGAAAGATTTTGCCCATTCATAAATTAATCATTTGAGAGGATTTGATATATATATATATATATATAATTAAATATAATAAAATGATTAAAATATCGACTAAATTATTCATTGCAGGAGAGGTACTATATTGTTCTGTCACACTATGCAAAACATATATATACTTTACGTGATAACTTATTGGATACTTACAAATATTCAAATTTTATAATTTTGCACCGAGCTCGATGAGTTTTAGTGACAAAGATATTTGTTATACTCCATTTCACCTTCCATATAATTCATGCACTTTAATCATTTTTTCTACGTTGACTCAATACAACTACAATTAGTAAATCAGACCACGAGTAAATACAAGTTTTCTTGATTCTACAATTTATAATAGGTTTAAGCAGTTATACCGAAAACCTAATAATGGTAAATCGTTAAGTTTATTGTACTGAGTAGAGTCGAAACCGGAGTATGAAACTATAAATTAAATATAGAAATTATAAAATACTTAACATAAGTCAAATAAATATACTACTATGTACTATCATTTTGTAACTAACGAATCAAAATATACGCAAATATTTTCCCGCGATGTATAGTGCGGTTACCATCTAGTTTTGTTTTTACATCATTAGATACTTTTCTCGGTGACGCCCACTACTCGTATTGCTACACTTTGGCCAAATCTCAACCATCCAATCCAATCCATTTATACTCTTCCTCGTGATCTCGTAGTCGCAATTTCCTCTATAGAAATCTTCATATGCAAATGCTCAATAGAACCAAAGTCGACTTTTCTCCCAGGCAAGAGTATCAAGAATCCTTTCCCAAGCAAACTTTCCAGCGCTGACGAGGCTTTTGCCTGCCGGCGTCGGGATCTATTTGACCCACTTTTGCTCTGTTCGTCCATTTTCAAGTTCCAATCAAAGACCATCGAATGCTGCTGTCGATCAATCACTCACCAGAGAGACTCTGTTCGCAAATATCAGGCAGCTAATATACTCATCACTCATCATGGCAATTCCTTGTGAAACTAGGGTTTTCTCCAGTGGACCTAGTTTCCATTGTAAAACTAAACCGAGGCTACCGGCTGTTCCTGCCCACTTTCCACCCACCAGAGATGCTGCTTGTAGCACAAAGCTCTCCGCTACTCTTGGGCAGCCATCACATCCATGTATCAGCTTGGCAAGCGGTTATGAAGCTAGGATTTTACCCAGTGGACTTAGCTACCAATGGCGACTCTTACCACGATCACCACGTGATACCTACGATTTATCCCTCATCGGAGAAACTTCATGCACTGTAGACCTCTCCGCAACTCTTGGGGGGCCACCAATCTCACTATCCCCTACGGCTCTTCTTCCTAAACTAGTGTTCTCCTAGTGGACCTAGAATTCAGGTTAGGCCCATTAAGCCAAAAAATCCCAAGTGCATCAACTTCGATCAAGTTTGCAACAACAGCAAGGTCAAGCCCATTACCTCAATTTTGTTGGTTTGCCATTTTCAAGTTCTGTCTTGTTTTCCGATATCTGATGGTCGAAGACTCCATTGGAGAAAGGTAACAGCAGTTTCGTTTGGCCATTCAGACATCTTGTACGGAACCTGGCTATAGTTGTTTTTAGGGGTTTGCGGTTTGAGTATAAAGCTATACGGATTTATGGTCTGTGTTTCTCAAACTGTGCTAGCAAAAGTGGTACATATGGTCTTGAACTCCTTAGGTTCAATGACGGGTATCAGTTAAGTTGGTTACATGATGATACTAAGCATTTCTTGCCTACCACCCTTATCACCCGGATCTCATACCAAATAACCTTTGATGCTTTGAATGTCAAAGCAACCTCCTTTTGACTACACAGCTAGAGTCTCCCGAGTCTTTGTTGTTTTGTTACTGTGGACAGTGCTTCTCGCCCTGGTGGACTCCAAAGTATTGACTCTCTTCTCAACGTCTTAGTGTCTTTCCGAGGATGACCTATCAATTTACCATGATCTCACATGTACCAATGGACTCTCAAGCTCATAGTTCATAGCTCTCTTGGATTTACAGTTGATGAATTCCATCTGTAACCTTATGGCATTGGGAAATGCTCTCTATTGAACTTTGGCACTATTCCTCTTTGTACTTGTATTTGTGTTCTTGAATGAATGAAAAAGCAATGGTTTGACAAAAAAAATAATATAATAAAAGTAAAAGAAAAAAAAAAGACAAATCCTCAATAGAAATCTTCCTCATAATCGTATGTTCACTTCTTCCTTAATGATTTCAAAACCTCAAAGTCAAGGTGGGATTTTGTAAGACATATTTTTGAACTAAAAATGTTTAAAAAAGTCTCCTAGAATTACATTCAATAGATTTTTTTAGAAAAATTATGATTTTTTGAATAACAGTAGATTTGAAATGAGATTTAAAAAATATTGATTGAATAACAAGAGATTGTAAATTATTTTTATAACATTCAATAACATTGGATTTCAGATTTATAAAAATCACCAATTAAATAACAGGAAATTTAAGAATACCCCAAAATCTCTTAAATTCCTCAGTTCAATACACCCCAATGTTGTTTATGACCTACTTTTGAAATCAACCGTAAACTATTTCAGATTCTATAAAAGTTTATGACATCTTGAGGTAATATCCAAAAAGTATGTAAAACTAATCTAAGAGAGTATGCAAAAACTCTATGGCAATCTTTTAAAATCTTTACATTTTTATAATTTAAAAAATCATCAAAAGGTGAACCCTTTTGTTCATCTCTAATTATTTTAACCAAGAAGAATTTGATGTGTGAGAACATATTTAAGAACCTATTAATTATACTTCCTTATAAAATAAATAAATAAAATCTGTATACATTATAAAATTAAAAACTCAAATTTCTTTTTTATAAATCCAAACTGATATATAATTTTATTTTAATTGTAAAATCTAAACCCTAACCATGTCATTTTTAAACCCAAACCGACATATAATTTCGCTCTAATTATAAAATCTAAACCTTCATCTCATTTGTAAACCTAAACCGACACATAATTTTGTTCTAATTGTAAAGTCTAAACCAAACCAATATTTAACTTTCTTTAATTAAAGTATAACGAATTTGTTTCCTTAATTTAATTTTCTTTTTAACTTAATTTTCATTTATTTTTTAAATAATTAATGTATATAAGATTCTGATTGGTTGAAGAGGAGCATGTGAACGAAAAGGTTCACCGTAGGAGTGTGAACCTAAAAGTATTTTTCCCCTAAAAATTAATGAATGTTGTAAACCATTGAAGATAGATCTCCATAACCGGTCGATACAAGCCCAAGTTCATAAGGCACATCATTGCTATCTATTCCCACCGTCAATAGGTTTTTGGGTTTTATGTACTTGTATATATATGTACTCTCGATTGGATGAATAAGATAAGTTTAAGTTTCACAACACGTTATCAGCACGAGTTTGCTCTAAAACCCTAAAAAGTTTTCGAGAAAACCCCCTTACCTCAAAATCGCCAAAACTGCACATCAGCCCTAGTTCGTTCAAACTCGCAACCGGAGGTTAAGCTCGTGATCAGCTTGTTATTTCTGTGATCTTAAGCTCCCGGATCAATCCATTCAACCCAATCGGTGGCTAAGGTAAACAATCAATCCCATCGGACATATATATATCAAATCTGATCTCTAATTGTATTTGAACCATAAAATCTACATATATACAATCAACAAATCAAAACTCTAAAGCTATAAACACTAAATATCCTAAACCCTAAGCTGCGATTTTTGAAACCCTAAATTCTAAAGCATTAAAATCCGATTGTTTGAGGTTGAGGTTTGCTTAGGATAGATTGATTGTTATTAACTGATTGTTCTATATCTTGCATGAAATCCTAAAATTGAAATCTTAAAATCGGAACCCTAGGGAAAACATAATCCTATTCGGAAAAAAGAGCAAAACCTAACTAGATTATTTGCATTCATTCCTATGATATTTCCTTATTCATACTAGATCACAATTTTGTCTAGGATTGTTTCATGCATAAACTAACCATGTGATAATACAAGATGTTACTTACTAGGACCAATATGATTCGGTCTTAAAAACTGCATGGCCTAGATTAAATTGATTACATGATTCGGTCATAAAAACCGCATGGCATAATCTAAAACGAATGCATGTTTTTGCTCGTGTGTCTTATAGATGTCAAAGATCAACTATGTCCAATATGCTGCACTTAATGTCTCTGGTGACAACTATTTACAATGGGCTTTGGATACTAAGATTACCCTGAAATCAAAGGATCTATGTGAATGTATCGAGGATGACAATGATACCACTGAAAAAGAAAGATATAAGGTGATTCTCCTCATACGCCATCATCTTGCTGAGAGTATAAAAAATCAGTACCTTACCATTGAATCCTCTTGACCTTTGGGTAGAGTTGAAAAATAGATATGGTCACCAAAAGATGATGCTTCTACCAAAATCCCAATTCGATTGGAAGAATTTAAGAATCGAGGATTTTAAATCCGTGGATGAGTATAACTCAGAGCTGTTAAAGATAGTTTCAATCTTGAAACTATGTGGTAAGGAGGTTACTGAGGAAGACTTGCTAGAGAAAACATTCTCAACCTTTCACACAAATAACTAACTGCTTCAGCAACAATATCGTAAAAAGGGTTTTACTACATATGCAAGTCTAATCTCTTATTTGCTACTTGCTGAGCAAAACAATGAGTTATTGCTGATGAACAGTGAAATCAGACCTCCTGGCTCTACCCCATTCCCAGAAGCCCACAAAGCTGATATGACCAAGAAAGAGCCTCAAGGGCCTAAAGAGACTAAAGAGTCTAACTACGTCCATAGAGACAAGTATCACGACCGCGGTCGTGGTAGAGGACATGGTGGTCGTGGAAATTACCAAGGAAACCATTATGCTGGTCAAGGCCGTGGGAATCGATCCGACTTTGGTCGTGGTCGAGATAGAGGCCGCAGAATCTTCAAACCACAACACAAAACCAAATCCGTTTCCCACAGATGCGGTATGGGGAACCATTGGGCAAAGACGTACAGGACACCTAAGCACCTTGCTGATCTCTATCAAGAGAGTGTGAAAAAGAATCCAGAAGGTAACCTGGTTCATCTCGATGGTGAAGGAGATTTCGAGCATGAGAAAGATGATTAAATGGATTATGAAACGTCAGATTGCCTAAAAGAGGGTAATTAAATTTAGACACCTATTGTTTTGATTTATTTTTGATTTCCATGTTTTATGCTTTTGGATTTTATTGAATTATGATTTTGGTTTAAATTCAATTATTTTATTATCTTTAATATACATTCGTTTTTTTATTCCTTTATGTCTAAAATATAATTTTTTTCCATATTAAGAAATGACTAACGATAAGAACATACTTTTGGTGGATAGTGGATCAACCACATGATTTTGAAGGACAAGAGATATTTTGTGAATCTCACTTTAAAAAACGCCAATATTAGCACAATAGCAGGTATAGCTAGTCTTATTGAAGGCTACGGCCAGGCCCATATTCTTTTACCTAAGGGCACACATCTTGAACTATTAGATACTTTATATTCACCCAGTTCAAAAAGGAGCTTATTGAGTTTCAAAGATATTTGTTTGAATGGTTTCCATATTGAAACTAAAGGTGAAGGAAACCAAGAGTTCGTACACATTACCGAGATTACCCAAGGCTTTAAGAAAGTCCTAGAGACTATACCCGCATTATCTACTTGCATTTACTATGCCAAATATGGCAATTAACAAGATGTTCAATGAACAATTCACTTTATGGCATGACCGGCTTAGCCATCCCGGTTCTAACATGATGCGTAAGCTAATCTTAAATTCAAAAGGGCACACTATAAAAGAGAGACGAGTTATCCCTAAGAATCTCATGTGTGTAGCATGTGCACAAGGGAAACTCATTATAAGGCCATCACCAGTCAAAGTAACTAAAGAGACTTTAAATTTTCTGGAAAGGATACAAGGAGATATATGTGGACCAATACACCCACCATGTGGGACGTTTAGATATTTTATGGTCCTCATTGGTGCATCGACCAGATGGTCGCATGTTTGTCTATTGTCCACTAGAAACCTAGCGTTTGCTAGATTCCTGGCTCAGATCATACGTCTGCGAGCACACTTTCCAGATTTTCCACTTAAGACTATACATCTAGATAATGCTGGTAAATTTACATCTCAAGCGTTTAATGATTATTGTATGTCCATGGGGGTAAGTGTGGAACATCCCGTGGCATATGTACATACACATAATGGATTAGCTGAATCCTTCATTAAATGAATTCAATTGATTGCTCGACCATTACTCATGAGGTCGAAGCTTCCTGTGTCGGATCGGGGACACGCAGTATTACATGCAGTAGAGCTTATATGCATCAGGCCATCTAGTGAGCATAGATATTCACCATCCCAATTACTCACGGGTCATGAGCCAGACATATCCCATCTAAAGACATTTGGGTGTGCCGTTTATGGACCCATTGCACCACCACAAAGAACAAAGATGGGACCTCAAAGGAGGATGGGAATATTTGTTGGATATGATTCTCCCACCATCATTAAGTATCTAGAGCCAACCATGGGTGATCTATTTAAGGCTAGATACGCGGATTGTCAGTTTGCTGAATCTGAATTCCCTATATTAGGTGGAGAGACAAACAAGCTGGTCAAAGAGATATCATGGAATCAAACATCCTTGAATTGGCAAGATCCTCAGACTCTGGAATGTGAAGCAGAGATCCAAAAGATTATACATTTACCAAAGCTAGCTAACCAATTGCCAGATTCCTTTGCTGACCCAAAGAAAGTTACAAAATCATACATACCAGCTTGTATTGAACCAGTACGTATTGATGTTCAAAAGGGACACAATCAAGTTTCTACAGAGTCTAAGGTACGTTTGAAACGTGGTAGACCAATAGGTTCCCAAGATAAGAATCCTCGGAAATCAAAGAAAGGTGCAATTAAAACCGAGGTTAAGGAAACCATAGACATGACCGCGGCAGACCCAAAGGAACCGATCAATGAGGTTTGGGACGTTAAACCTCAAGGTCCTGAAGGTATTGATAATAATGAGATCTCAATAAACTATATCATGTCTGGAATTAATGGAACCGAAAAGATGCCGATATCGATGAAATATTTGCATATAAGGTAGCACTTGAAATGAATGAGGATCATGAACCCACGTCTTTATTAGAGTTCACTCAAGGATCAGATTGGCTAAAATGGAAAGAAGCCATAAACGTGGAGTTGAATTCATTAAAGAAAAGAAATGTGTTTGGTCCGATCATAAGGACACCATTCGATGTAAAACCAGTAGGACACAAATGGGTTTTTGTGAGGAAGAGAAATGAGAATAATGAAATCGTGAGATATAAGCCACGACTTGTAGCACAAGGATTCTCACAAAGACCGGGGATATATTATGAGAAGACATACTCCCCTGTGGTGGATGCAACAACTTTTAGATTTTTGATAAGTCTGGCTATAAGAGAAAGTCTTGATCTACGGCTAATTGATGTAGTGACCGCATATTTATATGGTCCACTGGATAATGAAATATATATGAGATTACCAGAGGGTATTGAGCTCAATGATAAGAAAGGTTCTCGAGAACAGCACTGCATAAGGCTGAACAAATCCGTTTATGGACTGAAACAAAGTGGGCGTATGGGGTACAATAGACTTATTGAGTCCCTAGTCAAAGAAGACTATAAGAATGATCCCATCAGTCCATGTATTTTTATAAAGAAGTTTGCAAACAAAGGATTTGTAATCATAGCAGTATACGTGGATGATTTGAACATCCTAGGAACCTCCGGGGAAATTTCCCAAACAGTTGAATACCTCAAGAAAGAGTTTGAAATGAAAGACCTTGGTAAGACTAAATTTTGTTTGGGATTGCAGCTTGAGTACATAAATAATGGAATCCTTGTGCATCAAATGGCATATACTGAAAAGATACTCAAGAGATTCAATATGGACCAGGCCCACCCATTGTCTAGCCCAATGGTTGTGAGAAGCCTCAGATTGGACAGTGATCCGTTCGGTCCAAAGAAGAACAATGAAGAAGTTCTCGGTCCTGAAGTGCCATATCTCAGTGCCATAGGAGCTTTAATATATTTGGCTAGCCACACTAGACCAGATATTTGTTTTGTCGGGAACCTCTTATCGAGATTTAGTTCATGTCCGACCCAAAGGAACTGAAACGGTATCAAACATATATTGCGTTACCTACAAGGAACGAATGATTTCGGTCTATTCTATACTAACCATAACAAAAATGCTTTAGTTGGTTTTGCTGATGCAAGTTATCTATATGACCCACATAATGCTAGAACTCAAACCGGCTATGTGTTTACACACAATGGTACAGAAATTTCATGGCGTTCAATGAAGCAGACCATTGCGGCCACTTCATCTAATCATGCAGAAATTTTGGCTAGGCATGAGGCCAGCCATGAGTGTGTTTGGTTGAGATCAATGACTCAACACATCAGATCAGATTGTGGCATGACGGATGACAAGGAACCAACCATCATATTTGAAGACAACACAGCATGCATCGCACAGCTCAAGGACGGTTACATCAAGGGAGATCGGACGAAGCATATTTTGCCTAAGTTCTTTTTCACACATGAACTACAAGAGGCCGGTGAAGTTCAAGTGGTACAAATCCAATCTAGCGACAACTCAGCCGATCTTTTCACCAAGTCATTACCAACATCAACATTCAGGAAGCTCACACATCAGATTGGGATGCGTAGACTCAAGGATATTTAGTGATGTTCAGAAAAGGGGGAGTAATACGTATTGTACTCTTTTTCCTTCACCATGGTTTTGTTCTACTGGGTTTTTCTAATATGGTTTTAATAAGGCAGCATCCCCAAGCGTATTACGATGATCTCTTAGCATCTACACGGTTATGTCATCCAATGGGAAGTATTGTAAACCATTGAAGATGGATCTCCATAACCGGTACATACAAGCCCAAGTTCATAAGGCCCATCATTACTATCTATTCCCACCGTCATTAGGTTTTTGGGTTGTGTACTTGTATATATATGTACTCTCAATTGGATGAATAAGATAAGTTTAAGTTTCACAACAGTGAAAGCCTTTTTATTTGGAAAAAAAATAAAACATAAATATCCAAACCCTAAATTTTACTCATTTATGTTTAACGCTATGGAGACTCTATTTCCGGAGGCTGGTCGGAGCTCTCTACTGATTTGCTTACATCTATTTTGAACGATTAGTTATCTCCATGGCTAATGCTATTCCCAGAGAGAGAGACAATAGTTGCGTGCTGTACAATCCAGACGAAGATAGGGTTTACAAAACAGAGAGAGACTTATCAACATATAGTTGCATTATATTTTCTCGCAAATTCGGGTAATTGGTTCCTTGTGATCGATTCTCGATCCATTCTCTATATTATGGATGTCTTTAACGTTGAAAAAATTGACCTTCCACCTCTAGAGTCGTTCCTGTCAGATAACTTTACAGTCGAGCAAATAGGAGATGACGAGAATGCCAAATGGAAAGAAACTGATCACCCTAATAATCGTGTTTGTTACAAAACAGACACAATTCTAAGAGGCCTTTTGTGGGTGGACGAGAAAACGAAAGAGTTTGTTGTAGTTTGGTTCTTCGATTACTCTGACACGTTTTTAGCCTATTGCAAGAAAGGTGACGATCATTACAATAACATTGAGCTATGTTATGTTCTCCCTAAGGACAAGGAGTTACGAGGTGTAAAAGATATGGTACTCCATGGTTACTTTCTTTATATCGTTACGGCCCATGCGTACATTCGATGCCTCGATTTGTCTAGTCAACAAGGTTTCGAGGACGTTAATCAAAATAACCCATTGAAAAAGTTTCCTCGAGGGGATTATAAAACCAATTGCAAGATCAGGGGAGGTTTTGTTGGTTGAAAACAACATTGGAAGCGATAAGAGCTTCCGTGTCTACAAGGAGGATCCTATTGCAGATCCAGATAAAGTCGACACCCCGCTTTTTGAGGTGGATACTATAGAAGATGAGGAGGCCCTGCTTAACTTGGGTATCACTATGCGTGGTATCGAACCAAACTCCATCTATTATACCCGTCAAGACCGTGTTTTTCACCGGTTGTTTTCAAACCTGGACATCTGTGTATTCAATCTCGAAACCAAGACCCTCAAACGGTTTCCTAGTCTCTCCAACATGAAGCTCAAGGATGCTTTATGGTTTCTCCCTGGAGTTTGAAAAATTACAAACTTTTCTTTTCTTTCCCATATCTAACATATATGAACAGTTCAAGCTAGGAATATCTTTCTACATGTTGTACGAACAATTTGTAGATAAGGAAATAAACTATACCTAAGAAGCAGTGTTATTACATGACATATGATCTGACTTTAATATATATGACTATTTCGCAGCAAAACTTGTCCCGAGGAAATTGGATTTCTTCTGAGCTATAGCACCGTGTATATGGTTCAGACAACTAATATTGAGCACTCGAAGTTGTGGCTGTCACGAGTCTTCAAAATGATGATCCGTCTCATCAAATATCTCTTCCTACAGTCATATTTACAAACAAATGATAACTGATTTGAAATAAAGTAATAGGAAAAAGTTATGAGAATTGAAGAGGTAATAGTTTGTTACTTACCTGCAAAAGTTCTTCAATGACATCTTCCATGGTAATGATACCAACAGCTTCTTCCTCCTCAGCTAGCTTTGGCAGCGGATGTTCGTTAAACTGCAAAATGTCAGCGTCATTATCTTTGGACCACCTCTTGCTCCTCGACCCTGCTTTAAACGAATTTGCTCGGTTTGGAAAACTTTTCCATTTCTGAAGTGATCTCCTTCTTGTAAACTTTTTTTCCTGTGGGGATCTCTCATTATCCACATCCACTCTGACTTCATTCACAGTCCCTATTCAAAGTGGAGAAAAGGTTATTAGTCTGCGTAAGAAGTTTCCACCCACATTGTATAACTCCCACGAAGAAAATCCAGTTACCGTTTGCAGCATCATTACTGGGTAATGGGTGGATTTTGTCACACTGTCTCACAACCACAGCCATGTGGCTATGACCTTTCTGAAACTCGTTCAATATATCATATAACGGTAAGGTTTCTGGAACTCTGGAACGCATTGGAGAAAAACAAGAACGAGCAATCAAAAAGCATATTCAACAAGTTTTCAGTCGTTTGACATTTGGTAATCAAATTATAATTGGTAAAGTTACCTTGGGATTCTTCGTATCGTCACATTTTTTACTTGTATTTCTTCATCAGGGTTGATAGTCAATAAGTTCTTCACCTGAAGATAAATTTAAGAGCCGTAAGAGGCAGATACAGGTGGACAATAATGTTAATAAAGGAGCAAATTAGTCTGCTTTGTTACTAAGATTCTTCAACTGCTTGAAGGTATCGTGAGATGGAGATTTACCAAAACAAGTCCAATTATGTTGGTACGTTGCTCATAGTATACTGGAACCCTGCTATGACCTTTCTCGAGGATCAAATTCATCAAATCCCTGATGAAGGACAAAAGAAATTAAGTTTAGAATGACTAGGAGAATTAAGGAATCTATGCAGGGGGTTTGAACGAACGAACCAAGACCTGTCTAGTTTTGCATTGATGTCAATCACAAAAGTCTCAGAAACTGGTGTCATTGCATCTTTGGCCATTTTCCCAGATAGTTCAAGAGCTCCAGCAATGATAGTTGTCTCATCATGTGTTAAATCTCCACCCTTTCCAGCCTGAAAGAATTGGGATGCTAAGTTATTCAGCTGACAACATAATGCAAAAAGCATAAAACAGAAACATGTCATCATGAGAACAGACTGTTGCACACAACTCATAATTTGAGACATAAGAGATATCGAAGACATGCCTCATTTCCATGCAAATCCACAAGTGTTTTCAGCTCAGCTCTGCGGAAAAGGGCTACACGACCATGACCAAGTAGAAAGTCCAACAGCTGAAATATATACAGAAAAAAAAGTAAATAAATAAATAAAAAGGAGCAAAGATTGTATCAGGACAAAGACTCTATGCCCAGGGCAATCACTCTTGGGACCCTGCTGCATAATTTAAAAGCTGAACATGGGAGATTCGGGTGTGTAATCAATCACCTTACTGATCGGCCATGCAACTGGTAAGCAGATCCAGACTAGAACACGGACAAATGGAGCCACTGTTGCACCAATTGCCAAACCATGACGAGAACAGACTGACTGAGGTATAATCTGCAGATGGGAGTTAAATCAACCATCAATTGTGGTAAATGATAAGTAAAACCAGAGCTCACCTCACCAAAGAGAAGAATTAATGTCACTGAAATCAGAATGGCACCCCAAGCCGTCACAAGAGCGTCAAGGAAAATAGGAAGCGTCTGAGAACCAAAAGTTACAATAAGTAAGTACAAGAACATTCAAGAACCCTACAAAGTAAGAACATTCCCCAAGTTCAAGTCCTAATACTCTATACCTCCATAGCAGCTGCATTGCAAATCAGTAAAGTGCAAAGCAAAAGATGCTGATTTTTCACAACTGGCAATATCTTTGCTGCATCAAAAGCCAAAAACCCACTTGCAAATCATTAAGATAATGAATCAAGACATTCAAATTTATCACAGAAACATGAAACAAAGTCATTGATGTAATCCAAAACTAAACATGCTAATATTAAACTTCAATACTAAATCCACAAGTTACAATTTAATAATTCCTAGAAAACAATCTAAACACAAATTAGGAAGTTAATTAAATAACTAAATCAGAGAGACTCGTGTCATTTACCAAACCAACAACACATGCGAGAGATTCTGATTCCCTTTAATAATTCCAAAATTAAAGCAAAAAAAAAAAAAGAGAATCAAAATTACCAGCATGTATACGATCTGTGGGAGTGCCGGATTTAGCAAGAACCTCAAGATCAACGAGACTCATAGACATAAGACCCAAGGTAAGACCAGACATTAGTCCAGCGAACAAGACTAGTAACACTATCACAACTATGTGTATGAAGAAGTTGGGCTCGCAGCATTCATACTCCACCGCCATAGTTTCACCCAAAAGAAAAAGAACCCAGAAATTAAAAACCCTAATCTTACGTCAACATCTTCGAAATCACGTACGGACAAGAATACACCGTTTCGAAATTAAGCTTAGAATGATAGTTGAAATCAGAATGAGATGACCTCTGATTGTTCAGAAAGATTCTGATTTGCGACAAAAGAAACACACAAAAGAAAAGAAAAAAAAAACAGAGATTACGAAGAGAGAGATCTGAGTAAATTTTAGAGTGAGTGGGAGACGAAAAGGTGATGAAGAAGACACTTCTCTAAAAGAAAGAAAAGAAAAACACATTTTTTCTTGACGAAGCTTGGAGGAGATAGTTTGCGTGGCGAAAGACTAAACTGCCCACGCGATGTTACTGCAAACGTGTTTTTTCGGGGACGGGTGTTTTGGTCATTAGTTGATTCTATTCTGTGCTTTGTCAGATTATTGTTAGCAATGATTTTTAGACTTTTTTTTTAGTACAAAGTTAGAGATTTGATATTTGGTGGATTCGAGTATCATCATTCATCATAGTACCATATATTTTATATATAACCCAAGAGTTTTTTTTTCCCTGTCTGTTGATAAAATGTGAACAGAGAACTAAAACTTTTTTTTTTTTTTTTTTTTTTTTTTTTTTGCCATCAAACCCCATATATTAAGTTATCGAAGATGACTCTCTTCGAGAAAGAGCCAGTTAGGAACCGACGGACTTACATGGGAAAAATAGACACCTCGAGCTCTTGCACATTTCGCAAGTTTATCTGCACGGATATTATCCTCGCGAGGAATATATCTAATACTAAAATCGGCAAATCTATCTCTGAAATGAGTACAATCCTTCAATTCTGATGAAAAGGTCGGCCAATCCTCGATAGTAGACGTCATCCTTAGGAGGTCTGAACAATCCATAGCAAAAAGAGTTTTATCCATCTCCAACGCTAATAAGCATTTCATAGCCCAATAAGGGTATCTAACTCTGCATGTAAAGGGGACAGGCTTCTGCGCGATCCTTTTAGCCCCATGTGCAGGATTCTATCGCCAATAGACGCAATCCAACCATGTCCACTCCTATCCACCTCTGCATGCCAAGATCCGTCTATAAAGCATACAAGAGATTCTTGTGGAATTGGGGTCGAAGATGTGTCTGCCTCTATTACCGTTGGTGCTAGGTCTCTATTATTTGCTTTCCTCCATACTTCTTCTTCTTGGATAGCTTTTTCCACTGTATCTTGCGGAGACTCATGGATATTTTCAAACACTTTCTTGTTTCTTGCCTTCCAAATGTACCACATCAACCAAGGAAATGTCCGCAGATTTTGATCAAGGACACCATAGTCTCTACCTCTCCCGTATAGAAAATCAAGGTTGCTATATAGGGAAGATGAGGGAAACACCATAGGATGGGTAGGGATTGTCGATAAAGCCCACACTTGACGTGCTGGGGGGCATTCAAATAGTATGTGATTTATAGTTTCCTCCTCTCCTCCACACCTAGGACATTCCTTATTCCTACCAATATGGCGATAATACAAACGCTGGCATGTTGCCAAACACCCAGTCACACATTGCCACACGAAATGCTTTAGCTTCCGTGATGTTTTTAACTTCCATACTTGCGCCTTGAGTGTCATAACACTAGGCCCCTGAAGAGGGAGGCCGCAAGTAGGGCGAGAGATAGCTCTCGCGGCTTCGTATCCAGATTTAACGGTATAATTCCCAGACTTCGTCAAGGTCCACGAATATCCGTCCCTCGAGGCGTTCAAGCTCGGTCTAATTCCCAGAATAAGGGTAATATCTTTTGGGGGGGAAGAATTCCTGAAGACGCTCTATTTTCCACTTTTTTGTGTTAAAATCAATCAAGGTATTAACACAAATCAGATGATTTCTTTCGTTAGTCAACCCTTGTGGAGGTCGCGCTGGCGTATCTGGAATCCATGGTTCAGTCCAGATGCAAGTGTTGAATCCCGAGCTTATAGTCTTACGAATCCCATAAGAAAGAACATGTTTTGCCGCCAACATACTCCTCCAACCATATGATGGTCGATTTGACACTTGTATCTCTAATGGGCTATAGTATCGAAAGTATCTCCCCTTAAGGACTCGACTAAGGAGGGAATCTGAGTATCTGAGAAGCCTCCATAGTTGCTTTGCCAAAAGGGCAAGATTAAAATCTTCTAATGTTCGGAAGCCTAGCCCGCCTTCTGATTGTTTGGCACACATTTGCTCCCATGAGAGCCAGTGTAATCCTTTACTATCTGCTTTGTTGCTCCACCAGAATTGGCAATGGCATTAGTTAATTTAGAGCAAATAGCTTTTGGTAAGAGAAAACACGACATTACATATGTCGGAATTGCTTGCGCCACTGACTTAATCAGGATTTCCTTGCCTCCCTTGGATAGGGACTTTGAGGTCCATAAATTAACCCTCTTATGGAGCTTATCTCTCACAAATGCAAAGACTTGTGCCTTTGACCCATGGATCTTCTCAGGAAGACCCAGGTAAGTGCCCATGCCTCCTTCTTGTGATATCCCAATAATTGATTTAATTTCTTGTCGTACATGGGTTGGGACCTCGGTTCCAAACATGATGGAAGATTTGGAGAAGTTAATTTCTTGTCCGGATGCCTCGCCATATGAGCGGATTATATCAATAATTTCCTTGCATTGCTGGGTATCAGCTTTGCAGAAGAATAAACTGTCATCTGCAAACAGTAAATGGGAGATCCGTGGGCTTGCGTTCGAGATACGAAGTCCCTAAATCTTCCCCTCCTTTTCTGCAGTCTTAATTTGAGCGATTAGCGCCTCGGTACAGAGTATGAATAAATATGGGGAGATTGGGTCTCCTTGACGAATCCTCCGTGTAGGCCTAATTCGTCCCTTGGGATCCCCATTGATCAGAATGCGATAGGAGACTGAAGTAATGCATTGCATTATCCATTCTACCCATTTTTGATCAAATCCCATTTTTTCCATCAAAGCTCTTAGGAAATTCCATTCCACCCTATCGTACGCTTTACTCATGTCCGTCTTAATTGCCATAAATTTTTTCCGGTTGGCCTGGTTGGATCGGAGGGCATGGAAGTTTTCTTGAGCGATGAGGATATTATCTGTGATTAATCTTCCTGCCACAAACGCAGATTGGGTCTCAGATATAAGTTCTGGCAAAAACCTCTTGAGTCGTAAGCTCAAGATTTTTGAGATCACCTTATGACTTACGTTACAGAGACTAATAGGGCGAAATTTGGACATTTCGCGAGGTCGATCTCCTTTCGGGATTAAACAAATATTTGTTTCATTTAGCTTGCCATCAAAAATCCCAGAGCTAAAGAAATTCTTCACCATTTTAGTGAGATCGCTTTTTATTGTATCCCAAAATTTCTGGAAAAAAAAAACAGTCATCAGATCCGGACCTGGAGCCTTTCCCGGGTTCAGGGAGAACAACGCTCTTTTGACCTCCTCTTCTGAGATTTCTCTCGTTAAATACTCGTTCATGGTGAGTGTGACCAAAGTACGTACATCCTTGATGGCCAATGTAGGGTCGCTCGCATTCGAGGATGAAAAGAGATTGTCAAAATACTCCACTGCAACTTTTTCTATTCCTTCTTCCGTATCAACCCAGACTCCGAGTTGATTAAGGATGCCAGTTATCTTGTTCCGTGCCCTTCTTTGCTTAGTGGAAGCATGAAATTTTTTTGTATTTTGGTCTCCTTCTGCAAGCCAAAGCTCTCTGCTTTTTTGGTACCAATACGCTTCCTCTTCCCTATAAGCCGCACAAAGCTGCCATTTTAGGTCGAGGAGAGTTTCCGATGATATTTGATCATCATCGTAAGACTCATCTAATTTTTCTTGGAGTTCCTTAATCCTTTTTTCTGAGTTTGTTTGATTACTTTTCTTCTAGTTGGAGATAGCTCGTTTACAATTTTCGATTTTCTTTAGGATGGATTGTTCAATAGATTCGTTGTCCCCTCTCATCCATCTACCACTGCCTCTTTAAGGCCTGGCTTGTCAATCCATCGCTTGTCAAACATAAACCTTCTCACAAACTTCTTTGGCCGTGAAAGAATAGATGCGAGGAGTGGACGATGGTCCGAACCCCACATCTTCAAATACTCCACATTAGTGTGGGAAAAGATATTGTGCCATTCTTCATTTCCCATGGCTCTATCCAATCGGCAACGGATCTTACCATTTGACCGTTGACCAATCCATGAAAACTGATTTCCTTGATAGGAAAAATCGATTAGGCCACATGAATCAATCATAACACGGAAAGGTAGAAATGAGGACTCCGATCTTTTTTTTCCTCCTCTTTTTTCATGATTCCCTGTTATTTCGTTGAAATCCCCAATAATAAACCAGGGCTCGCATCTAGCAACTCCAATGCGCATTAGTCTTTCCCATACATAATCACGGTTTGCAGGGACAGGATCACCATAAATAAATGTCATAAAGACCCGAGTTCCATTAATAATAGTTTCGATATCGATTAACCGGTCATCTAACAACAAAAACTTAACCGGGAAATCATTTGAATATAATAAAGCTAAACCACCACTAGAGCCATCCGGCTCAACGGTTCGAAGATTGTCAAATCCTAATTCCACTTGCACATCTTGCAGATAGAAATTATCATTCTTGGTTTCAGATAAAAAAAGAAAACCTGGTGAGTATATTCTACATAACTCACGCAGTCGGCGACGAGTCAGCTTAGCTCCCACCCCTTGACAGTTCCAAGCAATTGTCCTCATGTTGGGGATTTGGGGGAGATCTGGGACTCCACCTCACCATTCTCTTGCTCAGCTGCCTTGTCACTTTTCTTCTTCTTTTTACTTGTTCTTGCCTCATATCGAGGGACCTCTTTGCTTGTTGGCACCTCTGCACCGTTTCTTTGACCACATGAAGCCGGGTTTGTTCTTTTCTTGGGTGAAACCTTCGTGGTAAACATTTTAAGCTTTCTCGAAGCAGCTTTATTCACCTTCGGACTTATAGGTGTGGACTTCGCCTCAGTGGATTTGATGGGCTCTTCATTGCCTAACTCTGGATTTGGGCTTCCAGGAATAGAAAAAGGGCCAGCAGGTTTCTTAGCCTTTCTCCCACCACCCGATGGTTTTGGGGGATTCACACGCTTACTCGAAGGAGACTGAGAAGTTGCCGGAGTCGACGCTGCCGGATAAACACGGGGAACCACCGGTTCCGACACCGTTCGCTCCTCACTGTCGTCCTCCCTGGTCTCCCGCCCTGGGTTATCTGGTGACTCACCGTCACCTGCTAAGTCCTCTCCAAGAAGGTCGTCATTGTCGAGCAAACCATCGAGAATCATCTCGTTTTCAATCTCCTTCATCAACCTGACATCCTCCTCAGTGATCACCCGATCTGATGGATCGATATCCTGATCTTCCGCCAAATTCTCCCAATCTGAGGGGATATAATCAATCTGCTGAGAGCATCGAGGGATAAATCCTTCCCTTGGGTGAGTCTCATCTACCGCCCAATCAGATAAGCCGGCATCACCTCCATCTTCGATGCCCTCCATAGGGTCCCTTGGGGGAGATTTTGTCACCGCCACTTGCTGAGGCTCTATCGCAAGGAAGCTCAGAGGGTTCTCTTGATGGTGGATCCAGGGGAGCGAAGAGCTACCTTCGCCTCCAAAGGCTGTACCCGATCCCGACCCAAATTCAAAATTCGCTGGTATGAGCTCTGCCTCCAACTCGAAATCCTCTTCTTCAGACATCAGGTCGTCATCTGTTTCATGAGCTTTTCCTTTACCTTTATCCATAGCTGCTGACGTACCACTTGTTTGTCTCCGGTTCATCTGGTGGCGAGGAGGTCGTCGAAAAATCCTCCCTCCTTCTAGTATTGGCTCCTCCCTGGGTGGGGATCTTATGCGGAGAGGCGATTCCCTTTGTCGTGCAGAGGCTCGATGGCCATGCTTTTCTGACCTTACCTTTATTTGAAACTATAGCCTTTTTACTTGGGGGCAATAACGAGTTTTTTTCATCGTTAATTAAAAGATTTTCTTGAATTAATTCAAATTTAAACAGTTTACGAAAAAAAAGAAATGATGTTTAAAAAAAAAATGAATGAAACACAACAAAAATGTTGTTTTTCTTTTTACTTTTAAATAGAGGGAAATTTGGGGTTTACTTCATGTTAGTTATTTACTCTTAACAAAACGAATGTGTGCTAAAAGCAGAGATATCATTTGAAGAAATACTCCATTTATTCCATGAACAGTGTTATTTTGATATATTTCATGTAAATTAAAAATATATTAAAATATACATATATGCTCTTATTTATTTGATATATTTCATGTAAATTAAAAATATATTAAAATCTCCTTTATAATAAAACAGAAATACACAACAATGTTTTGTAGATTATATAATTTTAAAAAGTTGGTTACAAATAGATTATATATTAATTGTTAGATTAATTGGTTGCAAATTAGATATTGAGTGCAACCTTAATTTATTTTTGGAAGATTTTATTACTAGATCACGTTGTTTCCAAAAATCTTAAGGAAAATATTCTAAAGAATCATATCATCTAACTTACCATATTAATTTCTTTTATTAAATTATTTATCAAATAAAATCTTTTGATATCTAACTTAACATATTAATTTGTTAATTATTATTATACTTCACCTCTTATTTTTATATATGAGTTTATTTTGTGAAACAAACAAATTATCATATTATTTATTATAATTAAAAAATAGTTTTATTTTCGGATATACCATAAGTTGAATTTTTAGAAACAAATATAAATTGTTCAATCTATAAAATATTCAAGCTTTAGTAATATTATTCTTTAAAAATAATATTTATTGAATTAAATTTTTTTAGTGAGTAACGGGTCAAAATTTGAATATTTAAATTCAATTTCATATTTTTTGTTGAATTTTATAATTTTATGTAATATAATAAACTTTAAATAGTTTATTTTAAAATATTTTTAATATATTGAAACTTGATATAAAAGTTAGAAACTATAAACACTAAAATTATTTGTTATAGCAATGTCAATAATATGTCACTATAATATGAAAGAATTTCAAGAAACCAAGTATATTAAAACAAAAAGTATAACAATATATTAAATTACTCATAATATAATAACTCACTTTTTAAAAACCAAATTTACAAAATTATGTCTTATAATGACATTCAAGTCATGAGATAGAATATACATTATTGAAATAACTTCACATACTAAACTAATACAACATATTAAAATTTTATTTTAAAATATAAAATATACAAAATTTTGTATAAAATAAAATTTAACCAGCGCTATAGCACAAGTACTAATCTAGAATCATTAACAATATAAAACTTATAAAATAGGTTTCTTTTTTCAAGCCATTATATTTAGCATATGATTTTATTGCATAATGTTTTATCCAAAAAAACTTTCAAAAAAAATTACACAAATTATATTTTATATAAAAATTATAATATAAATAAAATGAATTTCAACCCGTGCTCTAGCACGAGTCTTAATCTAGTTTATGAAATATAATGTAAAAATGCACTATAAATGTAAAATGACACTTTTTGTGAAATAAAAATCAATACTTTAAGTAAGTACATGACTTTTTTTTTGTAGACTATATAATAAATATATAGGTCATTAGTTAGTTATAAAATTAAGACACTAATAATTTAGACAAGTTTAAGTTATGTATCATTTGTATACTCTTCATTTACAGCTTGACTTGATTATCGATTGATATCTAACTAAAATCTTTTGACTTGATTATATGATGTGTCTGTATTTTATAGGTTTTTAACCATAATTTTTACATTTGTTTTGAGTCTTTTAGTGAGTAAAAGTATGTTTTTAGAGTCTTTTTAGTATTTTGTGAGCTTGTAAAGGTTATAGGTTATTTTGGAAGGAAATTGAGTGTTTTGGGATGAAAACATGCATATGGAGCCAATTAGGTGAAGACAGATCGGACTAGCAAGCAGATGGAGCAAACACAGAAAAAGCATCCAGGATCGACCAGTCTCGTACCAGAAGGAACTTTTCCTTTTTCGTTTTAAACCGACTTTTAGGATTTTATTTTAGTATTTAAGCACGCGGCTCAACCTCGAGAAAGACAACTTTTATTCTACGCAACTTTTGAGTACTTGTAAGCTTTGGGAGAAGATCTCTAATCCTCTTTAACTCTTTGGAGAAGAAGTTTGAACCATTTTTCTTTACTATTTTGCAATTCAATTATGCTTTCTTCCTCATTGATTTGCTGTTCTTTTATCTCCATGACTAAGTAGTTTCTCTATTGGGTTTCGGGTTTCAAAGGGGTATATAATTTTCTAGCGATGGTGTTTTAGATTTGGGTTGATCTATTTTGTTCTTCATCTATTGTTGTTCTTAATGCTTAAACTAGATTAGCTACCTAGTTTCCGATTTTAGGTTCCATTCATCGTGAAACCAAAAATGTTGTTGAGTTGCTTGAAGAGAATATAGGTGAGCAAGGTGATCCTTAGCCAACGAGAGTTGAAGTTAAGGCACCTTGTGAACTAATCAAACTTGAACTTGCTATTGCTTGCTTGGTTTGCTAGATTCAAACGAGAATTTAGGGTTTAGTAAATTCATTGCATAGATAGCTAACGCTGCAAGAGTAGGTTAGCTTTACAACCGTGATTTGAGTTCTAGAACGGTGGCCAACGCATCCCTATCTAATCACCTTAGTCCGAGATTATAATCCCTATTGATTCCCTTCGCCCAATGTTTCCTTTTTGAATTGAAACAACTTATTTACTTTCTGTTTTTGATAGTTACTTGATTCACAAAGCTCTTTATTGTCTTAGCTATATTTGATCTTCATAATTTCATATTGCAATTGCTTGGTCACTAAGGATTCGATCCTAAAGGGTTACAGCGATACCACTAGATCGTGGTTGAGTACACATTAGATTATTAATTGACATTTGATCAATTTGGCGCCATTGCCGGGAACCAAAACAATTTTCTTTGAGATTTTAGATTTGAGTTTAGTCTAAGGTCTGCTTTACTTTAATTTTAATAATTAGTTATTGTGTTCTTTCTCTTGTGTTTCAGGTGCATCCAAACAAGAAGCCACAAGCCTACTGATTCGCGTAATCTGTGTAACGAAGAGTTAGCACAGCTTGAACAAGAAAACCGAAAAGCAAAAGCCAAGTCTGACACTATGGCCGGCGGAAAAAATGCAAAAATTTGTCAACCTAACCCTTAGGGGACTGTTGTTACGCCTCCGCAGAGGCAGGCCCTACAAGAGCAAAACGAGGCTGAGCCAAATCCACCAGCGAGACAAGCCACCTTGAGGGATAAAGAAGCTCACAATAGGCTATTTGCAAATTGATCTGCGATTCAACCACCGGCCCTTGCGAGACAAGATTATGAGATCAAGCATTGCCTGATCAATTTGGTTCAGAACCGCATCTTCAATGGACCACCATTAGAAAGTCCCCTGGACCATATAGAAGCTTTTGAAAGGTTGACTAGCACAACAAGGTCCAACGGTGTCCCGTACGACTACCTCATGCTGACTCTGTTCCAATTTTCTTTGGGAGATAAGCCATTAAGATGGTATAACATTTTGGAATCAGGATCACTCACCTCTTGGGAGCAAGAGCAGCCTTCGTGAATCATTTCTACACTAAGTCTCGGTCAACAAAATTGGGAAGCAAAATTACCACCTTCTCACAAGGCGATATGGAGACTTTTTGTGAAGCGTGGGAAATATATAAGGAATATTTGAGGAACTGTCCTCATCATGGCTATACACAAGAAAACCAGATGGCGCTAGACACAACCAACAGAGGAGATTTCTCCACTAACACCACGAAGGAAGAAATTATCTTGATTGAGAATCTCGTAGTAAGCAACAACAATCACGGTACGGATTATGATCGTTCGGAGAGAGTCAAAGCTGTCGAGACGGATGCTATTAAGGACCTCACGGCTAAGGTAAACCTCCTCCTAAATAGGGACAATCAAAACGTCAACTTGTGTGAGGAGCAGACCGGAGCATATCCAGATTTTGGAGTCGAGGCATGCCTTGAGGGAATAGAGGAGATGAACTACATAGGAGGGCAAGGAAATTTTCAAAATCGAGGTTTCAACCAGAATTTCAGAAACCACCCAAACCTATCCTATCAAAGCAACAACGTCGAGAATCCTCAAGATCAAGTTTACCCGCCGCGACCTCGGCAGAGTGGCTTCACTCAGGGATTTCAGAACAAGGGGACAGGATTTGGGGGGTCAAACGTTCCACAAAAGCCTCAAGTCAACAACTTCTCGCAAGGATATCAAGCGCCTCCACAGTAACCTACAACTCCACAAGAAGGCAAACTTGACCTAATGATGCATGCTCTAATGAATAATCAGAAGAAAAATGCCACTGATATAAATGTTAAGATCGACAACATGTATACAGAGGTGAATGGGAGAATAAAGACATTAAACACTCACATGCGAGTCTTAGAGAATCAAGTGGCACAGACTTCAGCAAGGGTTAAGGCAACACCAAGAACACTCCCAGGAAAACCAGAGGCTAATCCAAAAGAATTATTGAGCGCTATCACTCTTCGAAGTGGGAAGGAATTAAAGGATCCGCAACAGACTGACGGGATCAACCGATCGCAAGAAAAGACTGGTCGATCCTTGGCCCAAAAACAGAACGACGTCCCAAATGAGGCAGCTGACAAAGCTGTAGATGATATTGCTGGTACTCAAGAGATTGATAAAGCGCAGAACTGCAGACCGCCACCGCCATACATGCCCAAACTCTTTTTTCCTATGCGTCGTAAAACCAAGGTAAAAGAACGAAAATATGCGAATCTGAAATCAGTGGTAGGAGAGCTTCAGGTCATACTTCCTTAGCAGTGCAGATGGTTCCATCTCTTAAGAAATATATGAAGGAAATCATGGGGTGACGTAGTCAAACTCAAATGCATATATGTCATTACACTGTTTAGCAATTATGATAAGCACAAAAAAAAATCATAAATAGAAACTGAAAGGTAGTGTAAGAAAATCACCAATTAAATTAACTCTTTGACTGTGGTAAAATATTTTGAATCGGTTCTTAATAATATGCTATGTTTTACAATGGATGCGGAACCAAAATTGGCAATGAAGAATCCTATAAAACCGGCAAAACTACTCATTTCGTATTCATGAATCAAAGGTTCACAACTTCTTGAGTGTCCTTCACGTAATCTGCGAAGAAAATAGTCTACTAAATAAAGTAATTTTCAAATGATCCTAGAAAAAGAACTGTGAGACATAAATATTCTTTAAAGTTCAAGCTTAATGCTTAATTACCCGCATTCGTTTACTTCTGCTCTCTGCCTCGACATCGCTGCCTCCACATTCTCCACTGTGTTCTGTTTCATGGCATCCATCATTGACCATATATTCTTCACAAACATACGGAAGAGTGTTTGGTTTACCATGTCGGTTATTCGGTGATGTAAAATCCTGAGAGAGTCTTATGTCCGCACTATTGTCACTGTCTCCACACTCTTCACTCTGATAATCACTATCACTAATGTCACCAAATTCTTCACTCTGATCATCACTGTCTCCACACTCTTCACTCTGATTAGTCTCACAGTCCTCAAAAAGTCGTATACCCCATCCTTTTAAATTGCAGCCACCAGTGAGACTAAACTTTATATCCACTTGATCGTAGTACACTTCAGCCATAGGATCATTGTCTTTGTTTAATGGGAAAAGACAGTCAAATATAAAAAGATGACTAACCTTCTGCTCTGTCCACAAACAATCTTTTTTATATGTGGAATCAACATGGTTCCCAAGTCTTCCTTTGAACCGACAAGATAGCTGAATATATATACCGGGTGTAATTATGCCATCATAATCAATCACGGCGCAAGCCCTAATCCTTAAGAATGGTTGGTAGGGAGAGGTGTCAGGCATACAGATATTGGTCAGAGAAGTGGAGTTTCCATAATTTCGATGAGTGAAATATGAAGGCACATCTTCACCTGGCAAGACTATTTCCTTGAAAATTGATTGTTGATGAAGCAAAGCTTCTGGATCCAAGTTGAAGCAGTTCGTGAAATTGAGATCAAGTTTGGGGATATAATTATCTGAAAGAGAAGAGGAAGACTCATCAGAGACTTGTAACTCAGAGTAACTACTGTCTGTTTCCATTGCCACCTCACTTAGAGTATCATTAATCCGAGCTCCAGCCAATGCCACGCAGTGTGCAAAATTAGCAACCTTGAGACTTTTCAGTTTACAAATGTTTACGGATATGCATTGTAAATTGTTGCATCCACTCATGTATAAGTATCGAAGGCAAGAAAAGTCCTGGATCCACCATGGAACCTCCTCAATTCCTGTTTCAACTAGTTTGAGCAATGAGATGCTTGTTGAGATATCAGGAAAGCTCCTTAACCGTGAGCATCTACTAAGGTCGAGCCAAGTAAGATATTCGAAGCTTATGTCGGCTGGAAGAGTCTCAAGATTTATGCATTCAGTAATAGTCAAATGCTTTAGTTTATAGAGATTCTGAAATGAAGATGGAAGCTCCACCAAACTCGGGATATCCGAGAGCCTTAGACTCGTCAAAGAGGGAGACATTATGGTCATGAGAGGTGTAAGAGGCTGAACCATATAAACAATAAATAGATGTTAAATTTATATCACTTCAAAATGACACTCATGTCTCTAATAAAGTAGGGAAAAAAAACCTGAAAATACGCCATCTAATTTTTTTTGGACGTTTAACACCTGTAGTTATTAAATTGGACAAAAAATACCTGGTTTAATTTTCGTTGTCTTAAAAAAACCATATTTTTATTTATAATGGTAGATCCATACTTACGACTTAACAGTCGTTAACACACTTGACAGAATTGTTAACCAGAATTAAAAGATAATCCTATGTAATTAATTAGTCGTAAATAAAGACACTGTTGTTCTTTTATTTTTTCCTCCAAATCGATTTGGGATCTAAAAACCCTAAAAACAAAATTTTCTCAAATCCGGAATGGGTTCTTTGATTACCTCAACTTCTTTTACTGTTCATGCAGAGATTTTAAGATATTGGGTTATATTGTGTTAGGGGTTTGGCTTGTGGCTCTGTTTTATTTGTTTGGTAATACTGCTGTTGATTACTTTTGTTGTTTGTTGGAGAAGCTTTCTAAGCTTTTGAAGTTGCCTCCAACTGTTGCTGGTGTCACTTTGCTTCCACTTGGTAACGGAGCGCCTGATGTGTTTGTGAGTATAGCTGCTTTTGTTGGTTCGGACAAAGGGGAAATGGGTCGTAACAGCATCTTGGGTGGTGTCGTATTTGTAATTTGTGTTGTTGTTGGGATTGTTTCGCTTTGTGTTGTCAACATGAGTTTCTTCTTTTTCACATTGGTTGCTTTGATGGTTGGTAAGGTGACAGTGGGTATCGCCATTGTGTTTGTCTCGATCTATGTGCTCTATGCTTCTCTAATAGATTATGTTCTTAGATCCCAAATCAATTTGGAGAAAAAATAAAAGGGTAACAGTGTTCTTTATTTACGACTAGTTAACTCTGGTTAACAATTCTGTTACTAGTGTTCTTTATTTACGACTAATTAACTCTGGTTAACAATTCTGTTACTAGTATTAACGACTGTTAAATCGTAAGTATGGATCTACCATTATAAATAAAACGATAGTTTTTTAAGACAACGAAAATTAAACCATGTATTTTTGTCCAATTTAATAACTACAGTTATTAAACATCCAATAACTACAATTATTAAACGTCCAAAAAAAAATTAGATGGCCTATTTTTTGGATTTTTTCCCAATAAAGTAGCTACTTACATTTTCAGGATTGGTCGGTCTCAAATTAGTGAGCTAAAAGGGTTACTACTAAGAAAGTTTTGAACAAAATAATATGATAAATTGCAGATTTTTAAGATTTTTTAACAGTAAGAAGTTTTTTTTTCTATGCATTTTTATTAGATAATATGATAAATTGCAGGTTTAAAGAAAAAAATAATTAAATATGATTGGTTCAGAGTTATTGAGAATTTTTAATCTGTTTTTTCTACTTTATATTCTTTATATGTGTGAACATCTTAAAATTTGGATTACTTAGGAACAAAAAGAGTCTTATTTTTGTTTGATTTTTTTCATATAAATTTGTATGCGTTCATTATCTAGTATTATATGCACACACACATATATATATATATATATAGAGTTATATGTTCATCTAACTACAAAAATAAAAATTTTGGATTTTAATTAAAAAACTATGAGAGTGAGTGACCCAAGGCTCTATTCACGTTGTGGTGCGAAGGAGGAAACAATTAATCATATTCTGTTTCTCTATCCACCAGCTCGTCAGGTGTGGGCTTTATCTCACGTACTGGTAGGATTACATTGTTTTCCTGTGGAGTCTGTTTATGCTAATATGGATCATCTCTTGGATCCCAAAAGCCCGGGATCCCATGTGTCAGCTTTCCCGTGGATTTTGTGGTATTTATGGAAAGCGCGTAATGCAAAGGTTTTTGAAAATATCACGGAGCGGCCAGAGGAGGTCGTTCGGGTAGCTGAAGGTGAGGCTTTGTCCTGGCAGCAGGCTCAGGAGGAGGGTGAAGCTGTGGTTTCAACTGTCCAGCCAACGGTTGCTGACTCTCGTTTACGAGGGCCAAACACTTCTCTTCCCATGTGCTTTTCAGGCTATCGTTGTTTCGTTGATGGCTCTTGGAAGTCAGGAGATCTTTTCGCAGGAGCCAGATGGTTTTGTACCCAGTCTCAGGATCCGACGCCAAGTATGGGAGCTACTAAATTTCGACGAAGTCTTACCCCCTTACACGCTGAAGTCGAAGCTTTCATTTGGTCTATGCGTTGCATGATCGGACATGATTACCGTGATGTAGCGTTCTACTCAGACTGCGCTGATTTGGTGAAGATGGTGTCTTCGCTACACGACTGGCCGGCGTTCTCGAGGTATCTTGATGATATCAAGATGGACAGGGAGGAGTTCTCTTCTTTTTCCTTATCTTTTATTCCTAGAAATACAAATGTAAAAGCGGATCTTGTGGCACGCTGTGCGTGCACATCTCTGCATAATGTTTTGTATGTAAACAATTTCCCTTCGCATTGACTCATCTGAGCTAATCTATTGTTAACAAAAAAAAAAAAAAGAGTGACCCAAGGCTTATGGAAGGCCGGAGACTAATCTCTGCGAGAGGTGCAGTCCACGGATAGACCCTCTCTCCAAATATTCAAATGAGTTGTTAGATAGGCCAATATCCGTATAAAGGTGTTCAGGAAAATGTGACTTAGTTTCACGAAGTAGGGGAATCGAAGCTGAAACGCTGTTAAGTCTGTAACGTTCGAGTCCCGCTCCCTACCACTGTACCACAAGCTCCCAGACTGTTTTTTTTTATCATAGTTTCTTGTTGAATATCTTTATACTCAGTTGTTTAAGAAATTGGAAAGTTGGGTCGATATTTTTTCATAAGATATAACTTAAGATTTACATTCGTTAGAACTTATTATTTTCTTGATTGTCTCGATTTATTATGTCTTCCATTTAATACTTGTTTATACTTAAGAGTCGCGTTTCTTCGCAGTAATTTGTTTTAGTTGTGTTTACATTTTTTGTTATAACTTTTCCTTTTGATGGTTGTATTTTATACTAAAAGTTATGTATCTTATGATTCTATGATTTTTCTTTGATTTATATAGTTTTAATTTTCTTGTTATTCTATATTTTCAAACTATATCACAACATGTACCATTTGAGTTTATTTTCCTTCTCAAATTCTTAATTCTCTATTGTTTTTTCTTAGAATATTTTTCTCCAACATTGTGGGAGTCTGTATCCTAATGATTATAATTGTACCATACATAATTTTTTTTTTTCCTTTTGTGGCGTTATAAATTGGACGGTAACTTCAAATGTTATTTAAAAATGAGCGGAAAAATGTAAGGTAAAGTACATACCTGCACCGTCTCCCACAATTTCCCACTTTTCATTGTAAACATTTGAAGTGCTTGGAGATTCTCTAGACGTAGATTAGAGGGGAATTCTTCAATCGCTGATTCCCCTAGATCAAGATCTGAAATGTTGTTTGAGATATCTGGAAAACTCTTCAACTGTGAACATCCCCACAAACGGAGGCATTGGAGAGATATGAGGTTCGATCCCGTTGGAAGAAGCTTCAAATTAGAACAATATGACATGTCCAACTCGACTAGTTTATTGAGGTGTCTAATAGAGGACGGAAGTTCCACTAAACTCGAGCAACTCCCAAGGTTAAGTGTCTCGAGATTAGTGACCATAGAAAGATCTGGAATTTCTTTCAGACTTTTAGATCCCCACAAATCCATATCCTTGAGCCCTGTAAGTGCCTGAAGTATAACTAAGTTACACAACACTTCACAAAGAAGTGGTCATCTAAAATAAAAGTCAACGTTGTAATCTCGATATTGTTATGTTGTATGTCTCCAACTAAAAATCAATCGGTTATGATTAATTAATTAATTAGTTGGTGTTTATTATATATTATTTTATGTTTTCTCTAATTTTTATGTGGGATCCTAAGACATCTGATTGAAATGAAAGACTTTTCTCATGTCATCTTGTAATGAATCTCACTAACATGTCGGAAATACACATATTAGACAACATATCCATAGCCAGTCAACTACGCAATCACACCATAATCATGAGCTTCTAACTACAAAAAAAACTTTTTTTTTGAGTTGGTAATCATTAAAATTAAGTTTTAATGGTACCAAAAAAGAGTAAACTAATCCAAAGAAAGTAAGATTCAGTTTGAGATGAATGAACCAAAAGGCGCTATCATTTTGAGGGATTTGTTATGATCTCACAACAGAATTTTTAAGATCAAAATTAATATATAAGATATGCAACAATCTATTTAATTATTACCAATTGATTTTGTGTTGGAAACATATGATTATTCATAGCTATTAATTATAATTACTTACATGAACTCCTTCCCATAACTTCTCGAGATTGCTATTCATCATTTGGAGCTTGACAAGGTTTTCAGGACGAAAGTTAGGAGGCATAAATCTCAACGGGTATTTTTCCCAACTTAGAAATTTGAGCTTAGGGGGCAAATAGTCGAAGTCTTCTTGTAGGTGCCATCTAGTTTCTTTGTTCCCGCCAAATGTATTAGTATAAATGTTAAGAAATTTGAGATTTCTCATTTTTTTGAAGGCTTTCTTATGTATCCGTAACTTATCAACCTCGTCTAGATTTAATGATATACCTTGAACTGTGTTAGAACCCTGAAATATAACAATCAGTTATCTTAACAAGTAACTTTCAAATCAGAAAAAAATTATATGGAAGGGAGAAAAAATCTTACTGATTTGTCCTCAAGCACGTCGCGTACATTCTTCCAATCTATGATGAATTCCCGTTCTCCAGGGTTGTTGGACTGTTCGCAGACAATTGCTTTTCCCATTTGTTCTACTAGACAGTGCATCTCTATAATACTCATTTCTAGTGATGGTATTACATGTATGAGGGACTTATCAATTAAATTTTTAAGACCTATGTCAACATTCAACTCACTATCTGCAAGCATCAACTTGATATCCTCGATTTCATAACCGTTGAAAAAACATGCGATGTGACGAAATATTGCTTGATCTTGTTTTTGTAATCCATCATAGCTGATTCGTAATGCTTTATCAATTTTGCCATCTAGCCTTTTCTGGAGACTGGGTAACATATCTACCCAATCTTTTCTGTCTCTCCCTCGCATAGATGAACCTAAAAGATTAAGACCCAAAGGTAGACCACCAGCACACATTGCAATTCCAGAAGCAAGCTTCATGAAACCATTAGGCGGAGAATTTTGCCTGAATGCAGATTGACAAAACATCTGAAGAGCTACTTTTTCAGATGGGAAACCAACTTCATATACACATGTAATCTCACGTGCCCTCAGAATATGCTTATCTTTTGTAATTGCGATGATTCTGCTGCCACAACCAAACCATTCATCTTCACCCGCCAAGGCATCTAAGACCACTTCATCATCCAAGTCATCAATAATGATAAGAACTTTATGGTTTTTTAATTTTCCTCTCAACATACCTAGTTGATCTACCTTTATGCCCTCTTGGTCTAATATTTGAGAGAGGAATTTTCTTTGCAAGTGCAACTTCATGTTATAGTCAGTCGGGTTACCTTTGCTATAATCTTTGATACTCTTAGATATAAAACGCATGTCTATGAAAACCCTACCTTGGAAGTGATGAGAGATTCGACTAAATAAAGCTCTTGCAATGGTAGTCTTTCCAATTCCTGAGGGACCCCATATCCCAACCGTTCGCACTTCTTCAGATTTCAAGTCCAACATCAAACTCATCTTTGTGATATGATCTTCGATCCCAACAAAGCCCTCAAAATCGTTTGATGGAGTTAAATTTAGGTTCGTCAAAATGTCAGTGACAATAGCTTCGATCAATTTTGCTTCATTATCCCTACCAATAGCAGAAATATTAATACACAAGCAAGAAAAAACAAGTTTATATAAACAAATATATGCAAAATATATCCTTGAACTTGTACCAATTTTTTGAATGGAATCCGACGAGATTTCCTACATCCATCAACGCTTGCCGCCATAATTTTACCTCATCCTTTGTTTTGTTGTGGCATGTTCTTTCAAATATATTTCCAAAGTCTCCGGTCATGTTTCTGACATGAGAAGGATCCAAATCATAGAAAACGGGTATCACACGTTGAGGTTGACCTGACAGGTTCTTGCATTTCACTATCTCCAGCAGCTCGTTTAGGCACCATCTAGAGGAAGCATACTCTTTTGAGAAGACAACAATCGCAATCCTCGAATCCTTAATGGCTTGTTTAAGCACGGGATCGAGCGATTGACTTTTTTCGATCTTGTTGTCTTGGAAAAAACTGATCAGTTTACGATCTAGCTCCTTTAGAAAGTGGCTAAGGAATGTTTTTCGGACATCTTTCCCTCTGAAGCTCAGGAAGACATCATAACGCCAATTGGTAGACGAGAAGGAGGAAGAAGAAGACATTCAAAATTAACAAAAAAAAAAAAAAAAAATCCTGAAAATCCTAATCACAGATCAGATGACATTAGAACATGGAAATTTCCAAGAGAGTTTTCTAGCAAACAAAAACTAAAAGTTGACTATGTTTTCTCTTCTTTTGCAAACAGGATGTAGTTTTTAAGATGAATGTAAGAGGTTTGCCGTCTGGTATTTTCTATTTCTTAGTTTTCTAACTAAAATGTAAACCATAGTTAACGATGTTAATCAGAGTTTACTTGCACGATGGTTGACTACATTATTTATTAGGCTAGTTAGTAGGGAATCATTTATCAATGAAAAAGTAACTCTTCAGATGAACGAGTTAAGTTGGTTTCTTTGTGATATGAATATATTTTCTAAAAATTGCTAACATATTTAGTGTTCTGCGTGTAATTACAATTTAAGCATTCGATTTATTTTTTTGATTTTAGTTAAAAAAATAATAAAAAATACACATCAGCAGATTAAAATACAAGTCGTCTTCCATAATCCACGTCACAACCCGAAAAAAAAATTTAACGGCTGAGTTACAATATTTACGGAAAAACGAAAGGTCTCATCGATTCATATGACGGCTGAGTTATAATGTTTTGTGGCTGATTTATCACAAGAAATAATCTGAAAGCAAACAATTGATTTATATTACTTGACAGCTGAGTTATATTATTTACGGGAAAACAAAAGGTCTCGTCGATTTATATGACGGCTGAGTTATAATGCTTTGTGGCTAAGTTATCACAAAGAATAATCTGAAAGCGGTACACGAAAGGTCTCGTCGATTAATATGATGGCTGAGTTATAATGCTTGATGCCTGAGTTATTGCACAAAATAAAACAAATGTATTACAATAATACTACATCAGACAAGTTTTCGCATTGTGCCCAACTTGTTTATATCGAGAATATGCGTTTAGCTCATGGCTTAATGCGTTCAATCCGTAGTTATCAAAAACAAGCTTAACAAGCTTGTCGTATGTTGTTTCTGCATCTATCTGCACAACTCTACACCCTCTATCGTCGGTGTTAAATACATATTTATGTTTCTTTACCCAATTACCAGAAACAACAATTATCGGAACTGGATCCATGAAAGAAAATGAAGAAGAATGAGGAAAATTAATAAGAATGAGGAAAATTAATAAGAATGGATGTAATTAAGAAGTGAAGAACAAGGAGAAAAAGAAGGGGAAGAACAAGGTGAAGAACACTTTTCAACCATATGAAGAACAAGAGTTGAAGGAACGACATTTCGTATTTCCGAAGAAGATGATGACATGGAATGCTTGATAAGCTCAAATTGTAATACCCTAATGGTACTAACAGCCTTGCAGTTGTAATACTCTAGGGGTCGAATCCGCAGAGACTCAAGATCAAACACAATAAATTTTAGAGTTTTGTTATTACGCTAAACAAATTAAGTTGTATTAAAAGCGAAAGAAGACAATGCAAAATATTAAATCAAAGGTTGTGTGTGAATTCAGAAAATCAAAAAGTTAAGCCTAGAAAATTTCTCAGGAAATTATAAAATATTAAATCAGTAAATTAATTAAGATTCAAGAAATTAAAAATCAGATCTAGAACTCTAAACTTTCGATAAAATAAATCAGTTCTCACTGCAATTATTATCTAAATTTAAAACTAGAAAATCCAAATCTCTTTGTAAAATTCTAAGTTAAAAATCAGCTTTAAGAATAGGTTTAGATAAGTTCACAAAATTATCAATTCAAATCTCTTTGTAAGAAATAATTTTGCTCATCAATGGTTTAATCAGGAAAACAATTATATTTTCATATCAATTTCTTTCCCGAAGATAATAATTCTAGGTGATCAATCAAGAATTATTGTTAAGAACAACCAAGGATGAAAATCGTAAAAGATTAAGAACCCTAAAAATCACAGATCTAATAAGTCATAAAAACCCTATGAAAAACCCTATACCTAACAAGCAAATTACTCAGACATGTTTAATGAAAAACAAATCATAATTCTGAATAACATGCAATAGATTATTAAATAGTAAAAGAGTTATTCTTTGGGAGAGACGGATCTAAGTTATCTATCATGTTACCATCGGTGTCGACCAATACCATTGCAGTGTCGATCGACACCCTCGGCGAATGGTGAATATTGGCCGAAATTCCTTGTTAGTTGCAGTTAATTGTGTTGTTGTGTTGTTGGATCAATCCTTTGATGTTAATTATGTTAAGAGAGCACTCAAACACAAACACAGGTTAAAAGCAACATGATAGATAGATAGTTCATAAGTTCAAACAAATTTCAAACATAAACTGACTCAATGCAAAAATAAAAATGACTCAATCCTAAAAAGAGAAAAAGATAAAGAAAACCATGATCAGAAGCTAGCAGAAACATCGTCGTCATCAGAGACGGAATCAGCATGTGGTGAAGACGCGGAAGGTGATCTGGGCCTAGTAGGACGAATGCAGCAACTAGACATCATGGCCATGCCGTTCCAGATAGAACGCAAAGCAGGAACCACATAGGCCTGATGAGCTCCCTGAGACATAGTGGCGGGGTCCTCTGGAAACTCAAGTAGAGCGGTAGCAGAGGAGGAACCAATCTCAAAACCCCCAGCAAGGTCAGGAGCAGGTACAAAATCAGTAGCGGAAGCAGTAGCAGACAGAGAAGCTCGATGACGATGGGTATGAGGAGCAATGACAAAGTCGGCAGCGGATGGAAGAAAACGCAACTGCTCTGGATCCTCTCCAATAGTAGTGAGGTCTGGTCTAGGAAGGCGTATCAGATGCTCTCCAGTCTCATCCGTGAATCTCCACAACAATCCTGGCTTCATCCAGGTTGTACTCATCATATACTGCTCATCCATGAGTGCCCGCTGTGGCAGAACACTGTACCCGTCAGTCGGGATGTTCTTCCACTGAAGAATAGCTGTGATAAAGCTCCCAACACACTCAATTTTTTGGCCGTGACCCAAAAACGGCCTAGTCTGAAGGGAGACCAAGTGATGTGCAAAAACAGCCCCAAAGTTAGGCGATGAAGGGTCATGCTGCTCAATCAAATCCGGAAGCAATCGTCTAAATCCAATCCCCAATAGATAAAGCTCAGCAGCTCTCATCTTGTTTGGCTCCATCTTGCACTGAAAAGTGGTCCCAATAGCCAGAAGAACATATCGAAGTACGGGATGGCGAACATCTGTCTGAAGACACGTCTTGGAGTCATAATCTCCATTCCCTATATAAGACCACAAAACACCAACATCCTAATAGGTCTGAGTCAAAGTAGTACCTCTGTAAAACCGTGGCAAATAAAAAATGTCACACAGATGAGGCAAAGTCACTAAATACGGTATCCCGCTAATAAAGAAATGCAACTCTCCCAGACGTGGTTCCGGTGCCTGTTCATTGTCATAGACAACCCGCACAGTAGCCATAAACTGTCTCACCTAATCGGGATAGCAATCATACTATTTGGTGCAAACCGTCCCTAAATTAATCTTATCTAACAAAGCTAAAACCTCATCCTGGATTCCCATCCTATGTAAAAGAGCAGATCAACAAACTTAGTGGGTTCAATCTCTACACCTAACCAAGCATTGTAAAGCATAGTTTCATAATACCCTCAAACATCCAATGGTCTGTTGATAAACTTAGCTTTCTTAAGATCTGCAATAGGTTTCTCCCATACCAATTGAGTTGGAATTGGTTCACCTTCTTCTTTTGGCCATAGGAAAACGAGATTGAATGAGAGATGGAAGTGACAGGTCTGGGAGGTTGGAGGGAGCTCTCGCCGGAGCTCGCGGAGGCGGAGCAGCAGCGGTGGAAGCGGACAAAAGCGGACGGAGGCGGACGGAGGTGGACGGCGGTTGGACTGGCGAGTTGGGTGAGAAGATGAAGCTTTGCCGTCGTTGGTTCGTGCCTTCTTGTTGGGTGCCATCACTTTAAAACGCGAAATTTACACTGGATCCAAGTAGAGGAGAGAAAATCGATCAAGTTAGGGCTTGAAATCACTCAAAACGGATGAGAATTGAGAGAATTATGAGGATTTGAAGTTTCTCGTCGGTTTTTTATGTTTTAAGAAACGAAGAAGACGACTCGGGAGTTAAATCGCGATTGCCTCTGTTTTAAAGGTGTCGACCGACACCCATTAAGTGGTATCGGTCGATGTTGCTTCATGCGGACCCGACCCAATTGCAATTTCAGGCCCAGTAAATAAAACCCAATTATCTTAACTCGATGGCCCGTTTCCTCGTTTGCGATCCAACCTGGGTGTCAGTCGATGCTTTGCCTTGATCAGTGATATCCGAGACTTTTTGTCCTTTTTTTTTCTGAAACAAATAAAACTCAAAACCAAAAATCAATATGTTAGTAATCCTAAAAGAAAATTGAAAAATAAATAGTTCCTACCAGTGGGTTGCCTCCCGTTCAGCGCTTGTGTTAAGTCATTAGCTTGACATGGCAACGGATTAGGCGGAGGGTGCTTTGTCCAAACGCACAATGTGTCCGTCTGGTATCTCGGCTTGAGCCCAATAATGTTTCACCCTTTGACCATTAACAGTGAACTTCTCTCCCTTGGAGTTTAGCAACACAATGGCTCCATATGGTCTAACTTCTTGGACAGTGAAAGGACCAGACCAACGGGAACAGAGTTTTCCTGGAAACAACTTCAAACAAGAATTATAGAGGAGTACCTGGTCATTAGGCTCAAAGTGTCTGGAGATGATCTTCTTATCATGATATGCCTTGGTTCTCTCCTTGTATAGCTTGGAATTCTCAAATGCATGAAATCTCAGCTTATCCAACTCATTCAACTGCACTAACCTTCTCTCTGAAGCTGTCTTAGCATCAAAATTCATCAACTTAACCGGCCAGACTGCCTTGTGTTCTAACTCCACTGGAAGATGACATGCTTTCCCATAAAGCAGATGGAAAGGTGTGGTGCCAAGTGGTGTTTTATAATCAGTTTTATATGCCCAAAGTGCATCATCAAGCTTCATAGCCCAATCCTTCCTTGTAACACCAACTGTCTTTTTAAGAATCTCCTTAATCTGCTTGTTGGAAACTTCTACTTGACCACTAGTCTGAGGGTGATATGGAGTAGCCACTCTATGCTGAACCCCATACTTTTTCAGCAGCTTATCAAAAACTTTATTGATAAAGTGCTTACCTCCATCATTGATAACAATTCGAGGCACTCCAAACCTTGGAAAGATGATGGTATTAAACAGCTTAAGAACCACAACAGAATCATTCTTCGGACATGCAATCGCTTCAACCCACTTGGAGACATAATCAACAACAACTAGGATGTATTGGTCCTTGTAAGAAGATGGAAACGGTCCCATAAAATCAATACCCCAGCAATCAAACACTTCAACTTCAAGAATGAAGTTTTGTGGCATCTCATTCCGTTTACTGATTTGACCTTTTCTCTGACAAACATCGCATCTTGAGACAAACTCATGAGCGTCTTTGAACATCGTTGGCCACCAAAAACCTGCTTGGAGAACCTTGGACACTGTCTTGAATGTAGCAAAATGTCCTGCATAGTCAGATCCATGACAATGGAACAAAACGTCAGGTACCTCAGTCTCTGCTAAACATCTTCTGTAAACCCCATCACTGCAATGATTATACAAGTAAGGTTCATCCCAATAGTATCTCCTAAGCTCTCTCATGAACCACTTCTTGTTATAGCAAGTGAAATTCTCTGGTTCTACCTCTGCAACAAGAGAATTGGCAATATCAGCATACCAGGATTGATTAGAGCTAGCCACAACAGCTAAATCTCCATCATGTGACCAATCTGTCTCGAGAAAACATGGGTGTCGACCGATGCCAGTGTGGTGTCGATCGACACCATCTGCATCCGAGAACTGACACTTCGATTTATCAGTCTGAAACCCTGTATCCCCAAAATAAACATGTTCTTCAGGCAAACAGTCTTGTATTGGGACATCATCATCAAATCTAATCCTAGACAAGTGATCAGCAACACCATTCTCAATTCCCTTCTTATCCCTTACTTCAATGTCAAACTCTTGTAGAAGAAGAATCCATCTCAAAAGTCTAGGCTTAGCATCCTTCTTCTGCATCAAATATTTTAATGCAGCATGATCAGTATGAACAATGACTTTGGATCCAACTAGATAAGACCGAAATTTTTCAAAAGCAAACACAACTAGCAACAACTTTTTCTCTATTGTTGCATAATTTCTTTGTGCATCATCAAGTGTTCTACTTGCATAGTAGATTGCATGAAGCTTCTTGTCTCTTCTCTGTCCCAGCACTGCTCCCACTGCATAGTCACTATCATCACACATAACCTCAAATGGTAGATCCCAATCTGGTGGCTGAACAATAGGAGCACTCACTAGCTCTTGCTTAATTTTTTTAAAGGTTATCCTTCACTCATCAGTGAATTCAAACTTGACTTCTTTGCACAACAAAGCAGAAATTGGTCTAGCTATCTTGCTGAAATCCTTGATGAATCTCCTATAGAACCCTGCATGTCCAAGAAAACTCATCACTGCCTTCACATTCTCTGGCATTTGAAGACCTGTCATCACCTCTATCTTAGCGCGGTCAACCTCTATTCCAGCTTCTGAAACCCTGTGGCCAAGCACTATGCCATCTCTAACCATAAAATGACATTTTTCCCAATTAAGCAGCAGATGCTTCTCTTCACACCTTGCCAACACCTTGCATAAATTGTTTAAACGGCTCTTGAAGGAAGACCCATGAATACCTCCATAAAGTCTTCAATCATATCAGTGAAGATAGACATCATGCACCTCTGAAATGTTGCAGGAGCATTACAAAGACCAAAAGACATTCTTCGGTAAGCAAAGGTACCATATGGGCAAGTGAAAGTGGTCTTCTCTTGATCATCAGGATGAACTGGAATTTGAAAGAACCCGGAATAGCCATCCAAAAAGCAGTAGTATGGATGATTAGCTAACCTCTCGAACATCTGATCAATGAAAGGAAGCAGGAAGTGATCTTTTCGGGTTGCAGCATTCAGCTTCCTGTAGTCTATGGATCCGATGACCAGTAATTGTCCTTGTAGGGATCAGCTCATTCTTGTCATTCTTCACCACTGTTACTCCACCTTTCTTAGGAACAACATGTACCGGACTAACCCAATTGCTGTCAGATATCAGATAGATGATCCCAACATTCAGCAGCTTCATCCTTGGTTACCATTCTCTTGACATATCTCCTTAGCATTGGAGAAGTCCTAACAACATCAATCAAAGGTAGCTCAACAATAAGCTTATCCATCATTGCTTTGCATTTAGCATCATCTAGCTCTCGTGTGGACTTCTTTGGACTCTTAGGGAAAGGAACTTTGGGTTTGTAAACTCTTTCAGTAATTGGAGTGGGAGAAGTGGCATTCGGAGTTTCTGTTCGTAACGGGTGACGACCGACACCCAGCTGGTGTCGATCGATACTGTCTTCTGGTGTAGAAACCGTGGCTTCGGGTGGACATGGTGTCGACCGATGCTCCTGTGTGTCGGTCGACACTGGCTCAGCCGAGACATTCTCATATTCATCTATGTCAATCAACTCCTGTGTATCATCAGTGTGAATCTTCTGGGGTATATGATGGAGTTGTTTACCACTTCTCAAAGTCACTGCATTGCATGAATGCTTGGGATTTGATTCAGTTCTCCCAGGGAGAAATCCCTCCTGCCTTTTGACGAATCCAGCGGTTTGTGCAACCTGATTTTCTAGCCTCTTAACATGAATGTTCAATGCTTCAAACTTACCATTAAGTTCAGTGTAGACATTGTCAAGCTTCCCATTGAAAGTCACTGTCATCTGCTCCTGACCTTGCAAAAGCTGCTCAAGCATAGCTTCAATCTTACTACTTTCTGCTGTCTTCGGAGGAGGAGACCGATATGAATTGTTGCCATAAGTCCTTGTGTATCCACTGCTTTGTTGCTGCCTTTGATAGTCAGGCTTGGGTGTGAAACCAGAAGAATTGCCATGAAAGTTACTGTGCTGGTTGTTTCCACTGTAAGGTTTGTTGCCTTGCTGATTTCTAAACCGCTGTCCCTGATTCCCATAGACATAGTTCACATCCTCTTCCTCATGATTTCCTTGATCAGGTTCTGGCTCATATGTCTCAATTTCAGCAGCAAAGTGAACAGATTTCTTACCCACAAGGGGATTTTGCACTGAATCCAGCTTAGCATTAACAGAAGCTAACTGGTTTGAATCAAATCCTCCATGTAATCTCTTTCTTTCAACATCTGCTCTCTTAGTACTATTGCTAGAAGCCAAGTTTTCAATCAAACCTTCAGCATCTTCTGGAAATCTTGTCTTGAAATTCCCATGACTTGCAGCATCCAAAGCCAACTGATACTCTCAGTCACATCCTCTGGAGAAGATACTCAACAATTGAACTCTTGAGAAACCATGGTGTGGACAATCCCTTTGATAAGCCTTGAATCTCACCCAAGCTGCCTTGAAAGCTTCATCAGGTCTTTGCTTGTAAGAGGACAGCTTAACTCTCAACTCATCTGACATTGCATCATCATAAAAATAGTTGAGGAAAGCCACCTTGACGTCATGCCAATTTGTCAATGATCCAACTGGCAACTGTTTCAACCACTGAGATGCCTCCCCTGCAAGTGAGTAAGGGAAGAGTTTGCAGAAGATGTAGTCCTCAGTCACTCCATTAGCCTTGATACTAGTCACCAGATCCTCAAAATGTTCAATGTGGTCCAAAGGCTTCTCATTTGGCAGGTTAGAGAAAGGTCTCTGCCCAACTAGTTGAAAGTATGCAGGTTTCAACTCAAAATCATTCCTCTGTAATGGAGGAGGAACAATAGCAGACCGGTTATCATATACAAGATCAGCCCGGTTGTAGTCAGAAATGGTCCTGATCAAGTCTCGGTTGTTCTCCTGTCTTCGAACCAGATTATTAACCTGGTTTGCAGCTCCACGTCCGTCTGCAGGAAGGGGGTGTCGATCGATACCCTTGTGGTGTCGATCGACACCATCAACAACAGCAGCTTCCTCGTCGCCAACAACAATTTCTGCAATAACATTCCCTTCTGCATCAATCTTTTGGCCCTGCTCATTGCGCAAGTGGCCCTCTTGATCCCTCAAAGCACCATCCTCATCACGAATCAAAATGATTGTGTTAACCATCTTTAAAGATTTGGCTGCTTTTCTGTTCTCACGCTAAAGTTTTTCCAACTCTTGGTTTGAAAGATTCACAGTAGGATCAGTCTTATTGCTCCTTGTGTGAGGTCTAGGAGGCATGCACCTGAAACACCAAAGAGAAGAAAAACAAAAACGTGTAAGTAGAAAATAAAAAGAAAAATTTAGACGAAATACAAAACTGAAATCTAATGGTAGATCAAAGAGTCCCCGGCAACGACGCCAAAATTTGATAAGCTCAAATTGTAATACCCTAATGGTACTAACAGCCTTGCAGTTGTAATACTCTAGGGGTCGAATCTGCAGAGACTCAAGATCAAACACAATAAATTATAGAGTTTTGTTATTATGCTAAACGAATTAAGTTGTATTAAAAGCGAAAGAACACAATGCAAAATATTAAATCAAAAGGTTGTGAATTCAGCCTTGTAGTTGTTAAAAACCGTAAAAACCATGATATATCAATGCTGACATGGATGATGCGTCCGAAGTGGCAAGTCAGCCACCAAACGAACATGTAAATCAGCCTAATTAAATCAGCCATCAAACAAAATTATAACTCAGCCGCAACATGAATAATATTACAGTAATTAAAAAGCAAAAAAATGGCTGCCAAATTCAGCCGTTTAATGTCATAACTCAACTGAAAATTTGTAACTCAGCCGTATCGTTAAATAAGTCAGCCGTAACTGAATGATATTCTAGTAATTAATCTTTTGCTACTAAGTCAGCCGTAAAATGGCCGAGTTTTACGATAAGTCAGCTCATGGCGACTGAGTTATAAAACTTAACCATAACTCAGCCGTAACCACATCTCATAAGTCAGTCGTTGTTCATAACTCAGCTAGATTCAGAATGATAATTCAGCCGTGTCGTAGTGATAACTCAGCCAAAAATTTTACAACTCAACCATTGGATTATAACACAGTCGTAAGGGCGGCTGAGTTATGGCATAACTCAACCAGATTTCATTAAGTCAGCTGTAACGCTTGGCTGAGTTATGCTCTAAGTCAGCTGTTCGCTTTTACTCAAATGTTTTTTCCATAAATCATCCGCAACATACCATAACTCAGCCGTCATTACCTCTGTAACGCATTACGACTGAGTTATTTAATACACGTCAGCGATTTCTAACGTGGCGTCTGACGTGGCAATGACATTTTTGTAACTACGTTTTTTCCTGTAACATAAAACAAGGACACTCTGGGTATTTTGAAAATACTCGAAATATTCTAATAATAAAAAAAGATTTGTTGATTCTGGTAATATTACCTAATTTGGAGTACATCTGAGTAAATCTCCCGTTAGCAATTTACCCTCATGTCATTAAAACAAAATTAATATAAGAAAAATGTTATTTTTTTTTTATGTATACTACATGTTGTTAATGTGTACTTTAAAGACATTTTAAAAAAACTGTTAAAATCTAACGTCTAATTTTTTTCACAAATAATATACCAAGATTTTTTCACAAACACTAAAAAAGGAATGATTGTAACAAAAAGATCAGCAAATTAAAATATAAAGTTGAACTTAATAGTACTCATATATTTACAGTTTCTGTAAATGTATATTACACTTATGGAATTTTGATTTAATCATTTGTCATGTTTCAGTAAATTGGTTTTTAGGCCACACAAAAGACATGTTGCCATAAATATTAACATTTTATCAATATTTTCTCTACCACGTTAAAACTTTTTCCACGTTCAAAAATTTCACGGGTGAAACGTATTATTACATGAAATAAATAAAATTTGAATAAAAATTACTTAATTACTCTCTTTGTTTCACAAAATTTTCATTCTAGAAATTTTTTTTTGTTTTACAAAGAATATCACTTTAAATTTCCAATGTTATTTTTACATTAAATTTTCTAATTTACCCTTAAAGCTGATAAATCCGATTGACGGCTGTGTACTATCAAGAAAACACAAGTTTGCTCAGGGAGAACTTAATGGCTGATTAATCCGAGCCCTCTTCTTTTACCCTTATGGATTTTGCACCATTCTATGTCTACTGTTCATGTTGTATATCGATTTGAGGATTGTCTTAATCTGATTTTACCTTTTATAATATTGTTACTTGTTTAAATATTTATTTAACAACTATCTTCTCTTGATGGAACATGGTTAATGAGAGAGCCTCGATGCCCGATGGTAGCTTGTGGTGTCAGCTTTACTGATATCTAGAATCAATATCTAAGACAGTAGATAGTAAATTAACAGATTCCTTAATTGTGAGATGATTTTCTCCTTGCATGCTTTTGTGATACAGAACTAGAGCTACTCTTTTATGTTTTGAGTGTGCATGATTTTAGGCAGCTTAAGAGTTAAAAAATGATGACTTGACAAAGCCACCATCAGTGCTCCATTGAGAAATACAGGTCCATTAATTGGTTGTGTTCCATTGAATTGTATTCATCGTAAAAGTTCTCGGATGTATGGAATTTCTCACAAGGTTTTGCTTTAAGAGGACTTCAGCAGAACTTTTTATCACTAGGGGTTTCCATTTCTGTATTTCCATTTATCCAAGCTAGAGAGAGCTTTGGATCAGCAGGAAGAATGTAGTTCTCGTGAGAGTTTTTACTCTGGTCTTTGTTATTTATCTTTTTGTTTTAGTTTTAAGTTTAACAAAGAGAGTTTTGCATGAATGTCCTCTCAAGCAAGTTGGACAAGGCTGCAAAGGATTCTAAATTTGTTTACCACCCGAATTGTAAGTCCATGCAACTCACTCATCTGTGCTTTGCTGATGACTTGATGGTATTTGTCGATGGCCAAAAGAGCTCTGTTGAGGGTGCGTTGGAAGTTTTTGATGATTTTGCCATTCATTCTGGGTTAAAAATAAGCATTGAGAAGTCCACCATCTATACGGCTGGTATTTCTCTAGAGAATCAAGCAGAAATTCTCCGGCAGTTCCCATTTGCTTTTGGTCTCTTACCAGTCAGAGATCTTGGTCTCCCCCTCCTAATGAAGAGAATGTCTTCAGAGGATTTCCTTCCTCTCATGGAGAAAATTCGTTCACAAATTAGCTCCTGGACTGCACGGTCTCTCTCCTTCGCCGGGCGACTGCAACTCATTAGCTCTGTCATCTTTATCACAATATACTTCTGTCTCTCTGCTTTCCGATTACCTAAAGGTTGTATTGCAGAAATCAACAGGTAATGCTCTGCTTTTTTTTGTGGTCGGGCCCATCTTTGCACTCAAAAAAGGCAAAGGTAGCCTGGTTTGATGTTTGCTTGCCAAAATGTGAAGGTGGTTTAGGCCTCCGCTCCATAGAGGAGGCAAACAAAGTCAGTATGTTAAAGTTGATCTGGAGGATACTCTCTGCAAAAGACTCCTTATGGGTGAATTGGGTTAAGCGAATCTCATCCACTCTGGTTCACTGTGGTCAGAAAAAGGACATGCTTATTCAGGTTCTTGGATTTGGAGGAAGCTACTCATATATAGAAACATGGCAAAGCAGTTCCATTGGGTTGAGGTGCGGAATGGCTGCTCCACTTCTTTTTGGTTTGACATCTGGAGCCCTTTAGGCTGCTTATACGACAAACATGCAGATAGGGGCCCCATAGATCTTGGGATCCCCCTAACTGGTACGGTGGCTGCTGCGATGGATATGATCAGAAGCAGATCTCACAGACAACCTTTGCTCAATCTTGTGGAAGAGGAAATACGAAAATGTCAAAGTTCGCGTGTTCAGGGAGACCAAGACGTGGCACTCTAGAAAGGGAAGAATGATCATTATCGAAGTAAATTTCTGACTAAGGATACCTGGTATCAGATACGTGAAGCCCAACCAGTAATGGAGAGCCACAAGGCCATCTGGTTTCATTTTGCAACACCGAAATTTGCTTTCATCACCTGGTTGGTGGTGAAAAATAGAATCTCTACAGGGGAGAGAATGCAGGCTTGGAATGCAAACACAAATGTGAGTTGTATTTTCTGTAGATACCCACTAGAAACAAGAGAGCATTTGTTCTTCTTATGCCCTTATTCACAAAAGGTGTGGCAAGAGCTCGTTGAAGGTCTTCTCAGAGACAGATACATACCAAGCTATTCGGATGTCATCTCATTACTACTGGGAAACGAGTTAGATAAGGCAACAAAGTTCCTCTTGGGATACACTTTGCAGAACACGATCCATTCCTTGTGGATGGAACGAAACGCACGACGACATGGGGAAGCTCCAGCTCCGGAAGAAAAGCTCATCAAACTGATTGATAAGAAAATTCGGAACCGCCTCCTCACCATCGGAGGAGGCTACCTTCTGCAACCCTGGTTCGCTGCTAGGCTCAACTGAGACTATTGCTATGGCACCAATGTTTCCTTGTTTTTTTTAAAAAGTAACACACAAGCTGTGTAAAACGTTTTTTCCTTTTTCTCTTTTGAATATAATTTAACATTTATTCAAAAAAAAAACAAAGAGAGTTTTGGGTTTTACTTAAGGATTTTAAAAAGGGTTTTTAAGCCCTGTCCAGCCCTGGTCCTGTATAAACCCAGCCCTTTAAAACCTTGAATATGTAAAGAGTTTTGTAAAATCAAATTAAAGGGCTGAACCCTGTCCAGCCCTGACCCTGTAACTTTCTTTCATTTTATTTCAAAACTCAAATCTAACAGTTGTAAAAATACAAAAACTCATCAATATCCAAAACTCATGCTATGTAAAACCTTTCTAAAAATTCAAAACTCAAATATACTTCAAATCAAAACAAATCACAATCTGTTTATCATTGTTATTTAAAAGCCAAACATAGTAAAATAGTAAAATAGTAAAATAAACTCAGTTTTGATCTCAGTTTTGATCTCCTCGCCAAACATAGTAAAATAAGAAGCTCTGCTTCAGATTCTTCCATTTGCCCCTGAATTGATTAAGCTGAACAAAGAGACAAAGCAACGAGCTTTAGTAAAGATGTTTGCTAAAGTAATCCAAACATATATAGATGTTTGATCTTATACGAACAAACCTATTCAATTGAACACAAATCATATCAATTTCAAGACCATGTATATAACTAGAAGATGGAAGGAATCACAACCTCATCATGTGTTAGACTCTCCAACTCCTGCTACTTTTGTATCATTATTATCTTCATCATCAAAATAATCTTCAATGTCTCCTAAATTATCATACAAGTTAGTCAAACAATTTAAAACATTCTCGCAAAGATGACTTGAACAATTTAAAACATTGAAAGTTTACCTTCAAAGTCAGCAAATCCACGCAACCAGTTTCTAGTGCAAACTAATGCTTGAACATTTTTGGGTAGAAGTCGATTTCTGTAAGGATTCAACACTCTACCTCCAACACTGAAAGATGACTCTGATGCTACAGTGGTGATTGGAATGCTGAGAACATCAGATGCCATGGAAGCTAAATCATCATATTGATGCTGATTATCTTTCCAAAAACTTAACACTTCCATGTCGGTAAAAGTCTTCATCTCTAGTCTAGGTTTATCCAAATAGATCTCCAAATTTGATTTGGGGCTTTTTGAACTAGACTTGAGGCCACTTTCAAGATCAAACAGATCCTATGATATGAAACACAAACAAAATTAGTTACATTCTTACAATGATGTGTGAATATGATAATGAACTTATAATCTTGAACATAGAAATATACTTACATCATTCATCATCCTCAAGTGGTGATTCAGAGAGAAGCTCATCTGGAGTAGGTGTTGTTGAAGACTTTGAAAGGCTTGCAGATTTAGTATTATATTCTTCATAAAGCTGAACCAGATTCTTCCTAACAATTTCAACTTTTTCCTTGGAAGTGCTTGAATCGACCTTGTCATAAGCTGACTCAAGTATTTGCAACTTCAATCTCGGATCCAAAGCTGCTCCCATAGCAAGAATAATACTGTATTGATTCCAATACTTTGCAAACTTCTTTCGCATCATTTGAGCCATTGATTTCACATAAACATCATCACAAATAGAATATTTCTTCAACAACAACTCAATTTTCCACACTTGAATAAAATAAACATTGGCAGCTGGATACTTCAGTCCTGAAATGTATGTGGCGATGGTATGAAATGGTTTTAACAAGTCACATATCTTCTCACCTCGATCACATTCTTCCTCTGATGGTAATGAATTGTAATCTCTCTCATACAAATTCAAAATACCAAACGCTTTTCTGAATTTAAAGCTCTAGCCAACATCTCATATGTTGAGTTCCAACGAGTTGCAACATCCAAAGATAACCCAGCTCCACTTTTGATTCCTAAGCTCTCAACGCATGTTGCAAATGATTCTTTCCTCAACTCATAAATTTTTACAAATTTGACACAATTTCTAATATTTTCCAAAAGACTACTTGCTACATCCAACCCTGCTTTCACTATCAAATTCAGAATATGTGCTGAACATCTCACATGCAAAAACTTTCCATCACACAACAGCCCATTACCAAGACGATGCTTAATAATCTTCAGCATACTATCATTGGCTTTAGCATTATCTAGAGTGATAGAAAAAACCATGATATCTAAAAGGCAAATCATGATATATGATGATCTCAGAAGTTATCTCTCTATCAACTTGGTGATCATACTGAGATCTATCAACAGATGGAGGTCTATTAGGACAAAGACCTAGATGGCGAGTCAATGTTGATGTTCCTAATGACTTAGTATCTATTACTAACTTAATACCACAATGGTGACATCTAGCCCTTTCTCTTCCATCTTCCTCTATTCCTACAGAAGTAAACTCTAGCCAACATTTAGCTCTTAGTTTTTTTGGACGTACCGGTTGAATGCGTAGAGTCCTTCTCCGAGTTCGTTTGTGTTGTGGCCTAGCTGATTTTGACCTAGGTGTTTGTGTTGGTTGAGTCATGATTTGTGTTTCACTCTGTCCCTGAGTCATACTTTGAGCTTGACCTTGTCCATGAGTCATACTTTGTGCTTGACCTTGTCCTTGAGTTTCCATTTCTTCATTCATCTCAATGTCCATGTAATCACTTTCAGCGTTTAGAATTTCAATTCTTGCTAATGACTGCAAATCCATACTGCATCATCGTAAAATACAATCAAATTTTGTAAACATAATCAAATACAATCAAGGTCATTAAGAGCCAGAACTAGCTAATGCATATCATCTCAAATCTCAATTATAAAGCCATTAATTGATACATAAGGAAGCAACTGAGTTTTATAAACTATGGAGCTACCAAGAATGATGAAACCATGACAATATGATGTCTTTCTCACTTTCAGCAAACAATCTTTGATAAGAAACCAACTCAAAATCTAAGATCACCAAATTTAAATTGATAAAGGGAAAGATAGATTAAACCTTACTTAAAGCCAATTAGAGGTTGAAGAGATTGTGAAACATGAGAATGTTGAGAACCAGCGAAGAAGAGAAGAAGAGAAGAACTGAGAAATCTAAAATCGTCGGCTAGAGAAGAAGATAAGAACTGAGAAAGAAAAAAAAAAGATTTGTCGGTGAATGAAATTATATCGTTTTGGAAACAAATGTTTAAAAGAAAAAAAAAATAGAATAGGGCCGGCTCGAGATCTAGCGGCCCTATATAAACTCAATTTTAAAAAGAAGTAAAATACAGGGCTACAGGTTTATAATATTGACAACGAGCTGGACCAACCCTATAACTATAAGCCCGTTATAACATCCCTAGTTTTACTTATCGGTTCTGGTTACAGAAGAGTTTGACTTATTGTAGTAAAGTAGTAACTACTTGTCTACAAAAAATTAGAGGGGCTGCGTACTCATGAGAGAGAGTTGTTCTGGCATCATTTATGTTGTCTCGAATCTCTCTGTTTCTTTTGACTGTAGGAGGTTAAATAATCACTGAAGTGCGGACTCGTCGTCGTACTCCTTCCGTTCCTTCCTACGTCTTCTCCTTTTGTTACATATTTTGGTATCTTTCTTCAGTTGATCCTTCGATTTCTTGCTTACTTTGGGTTTGCAGCTTATGTTTGGGCTAAGTCTTACATATACATTCCATCATTGTCGCTTAGGATTTTGACTTACTTTACTTGTCCGACTCACCAAAAAAAGGATTTTGATTTGACTTGTACGTGGTGTTAGTTCATCGCCTCTGGTTGTTTTTGTAAGGAAGCATCCCGGCATTGCCCTACCCACCCCCACTCTCTCCATTCCATGATCATATTCAACAATTTCAGTTATACGCGTCACTTTTTTCCTTTTTTTTTTCTCATCGTCAGCGAATACATCTATATATATGCGAAAGTATATATACATTATATCTGGAAATATCAGTGATTATGCGCGTGTATATATCCAATTTTTATTTTATTCATATATGGACGAGACTCTTTTTCTTAGGGAATAGGGATGAAAAAAAAATTATATTTTTTCTCGATCAAAATATCTATAATCTATAATCTAAAATTTCGATCAAATTAACTACTGAATAAAAAATTACAAAATAAAAGATTAATCTGTATATAATATTAATATAAATGCACAAATGATACATTTTATTAAGGGAAAAATGTAAATGCAGATTCTGGAACAACACGCTGTGAAGAACAAGTCGTTGTGCCGAACAGAGCGTTGTGTCAATCAGGAAGCTGCATCAGATCACAGACGTTTGAGTTGCTGACATGGATGTGTGAGCTGACGTGGCATGACGTGAGTGGATGTGATGATGCGTCGAAGAAGATTGTTGACTTGGCATTGAAGATAGAGACGAGATTGCACTTGGAGATATGAAGAATATTTTCTACAAAAAATAAGGAAAGGATAAGCTTGAGCAGCAAGCAGTTTCCTTATCCCTTGATACTTGGAGATTCGTCTTCTAGGGTTTCTCAAGTCGTGTATATATATTCTAGGAGTAGGCCACAAGCCAAGTTGAGCACTCTAGAATATTGTTACAGTTGTAAACTCCGAAGCCAGAAAAATAAGTCTTAGAAGGGGTGTTCCCAATTCTCTGTGACGTTAATCAGGGATGTGATTAAGTGCGCAGAGAATTGTTTTTCTTTCTCTTAGATCTACACTAGTGAGAGTTTAGATAGAAAAGAGAGATGGTTGGTTTTCTTCTCTTAGATCTACACAGGGTGTTGTGTTAGATAGAAAAGAGAGAGTTTCAGATTCATTCTTAGTCGGGATCAATCCTATTGGGTAGAATAGGTTGAGTAAAGACCGAGAAATAATTGTATCATTGTAAGAGATAAATTTTGTTAATAAGATTGAAGAGAAAAGTGTTGGCTTGGCGTGTTCCAAGTGTAAATCAGTGTGTTGTGTGTCTCTATACCCTAACAAAAAATTGTCTAATTTATGTGATTAATGATATTATAGCATTTTTTACGTCCTGAAAAAGAACCTGACTCTATTATTGATTTATCATTCAGAAGATTTATCAAGTTTTCACATTTTTAAAAAGTGATCCCCTATATTTTATAATTGTGTTAAAATTATAGAACTATAAACAACAAATCAAAATTAATGTATTAAAATAAGTTTATAAATCTAGCGATTCACTTCGTTTCATTATCTCTACAAGAAAACAATCGATTTGCGATAGAAGAATCCATCGCAATTCCCTCGCAAATCGACAATTGCATGAGATTTGCGAGACACACCGGTTCCTCGCAAATCGTATCTCGGAAATCCCACGCTGATTGCGAGGAAATAAGTTCCTCGGGAATCTAACGCATTTTGCGAGAGACTTTAGTACTCATAAATGTCAAGCAATTTGCGAGGGATTTTATCTCTAGCATGTACGTTGCAATGTACGTTCCTCGCAAATGTTGCGACTGCTTTGCGACGACAATATGAATCTGTTGTTACTCTCACATTAATAGCAATTTTTTATATCATATTCAAATTTCCATGGCCAATTTTTTATATCTGATTCAATTTTTTTATTTTCCATTATTCTTTTTGATTTTTTTTGTTAATAATAAAACTAGAACTGAATTGAAAATTGAAAAATAAAATAAAATAAAACAAAATATTACAAAACAAAAGTTGTGTTTAAGGTTTCGAACAAACCAAATAGTGAACAAAAGGAGAAGAGTTTTTAAAAGTATTGAGAGAGAGAGAGGTCACGGTTCTGGTCCCAGTTTGGCTACCACCTCTGTGAATATTTTAATTATTCTACTATTAATTAAGATGACATACAATTAAAAATTTTAGTCATAATTTTAAAAGGCTCGTGAAAAAAATGAGAAAGAAAAAAACTTATTATTTTAGGAGATTTACTCAGATGTCATACATTTTAGGTAATATTACCAGAAAGATACAAATGTTTTTTATTACTATGATATTTCATGTATTTTTGATATCCCCAGCATGTCCTTGTTATATGTTACAGAAAAAAAGTAATTACAAAGAATGACATTGTCACGTCAGACGCCACGTCAGAAATCACTGACGAGTATTAAATAACTCAGCCGTAACGCATTACCGAGTTATGATATGTTGCGGCTGATTTAGAGGCTAACGACTGACTTACAAGGCATAACTCAACCAAGAGTTACGACTGACTTAATGAAATCTGGCTGAGTTAGTGCATAACTCAGCCGTCCTTACGGCTGAGTTTTAACTCGATGGTTGGATTGTCATAATTTTGGCTGAGTTATCACTACGACACGGCTGAACTAACTTTCTGAATCTGGCTAAGTTATGAACAGCGGCTGACTTATGAGATGTGGTTATGACTGAGTTATGGTTAAGTATTATAACTCAGCCCTGATAAGCGGACTTATCGGAAAACTCGGCCATTTTACGGCTGACTTAGTAGCACAAGATTTAATTACTAGAATATCATTCATTCAAGGCTGACTTATTGAACGATACAGCTGAGTTACAAATTTTCAGTTGAGTTATGACATTAAGCAGCTGAATTTGGCAGCCAGTTTTTTGCTTTTTAATTATTGTAATAGTATTCATGTTGCGGCTGAGTTATAATTTTGTTTGATGGCTGATTTAATTAGGCTTATTTACATGTTCGTTTGGTGGCTGATTTGCCACTTCGGACGCATCATCCATGTCATCATCTTCTCCATAAATACAAAACGTCGTTCCTTTGACTCTTTTTCTTCAACTAGTTCGAAAGTGTTCTTCTTCACCTTGTTCTTCCTCTTGTTTTTCTCCTTGTTCTTCACTTCCTAATTACACTTATTCTTATTAAAATATTCTTCTTCAGTTTCTTTCATGGATCCAGTTCTGGTAATTGTTGTTTCTGGTAATTGGGTAAAGAAGCACAAATATGTATTTGACACCGACGATAAATGGTGTAGAGTTGTGCAGATAGATGCAGAAACAACACACGACAAGTTTGTGAAGCTTGTTCTCGATGACTACGGATTGAATGAGTTTAGCCATCAGCTAACGCTGAGCTACATGCTCTCGAACAAGGCACTGAAACATATGTCGCATGATACCCCACCAGTTTATGTCTCCAATGATCGCCAGTTGCTAAGTTTTTTGGGAATATGGAAAATCTATCACTTACGTCTCTGTGTGGAGTTTTTGGCGAAAGATTCTATCGAAATTAGTGGAGCGAGAGGAAGGATGAAACGACCAAGGAGTTCTGACTGAAAAGTAGAATCTAGATAAGAAGTTGATGGTAGGGGATTTGAAGGCACTTGTTATGATCATAGTAAGATCTAAGACAACAAAAACAAAGAAGAAGAAGATGTCGAAAAAGCAGATGACGAAGAAAAAGACGATGAATTTTCAAGCCGATTTGATGTTTTCGACGATTCCGATGGTGCGTCATCTGATGACGATAACTTTTCTGTATACGGCGAGCCTCAGAATAAAGATGAAGACTCACCGACTCTACCTCCTAAGAAGATACCTCATAACATTGAAATGGTCGGATCGACTGTGAACCCAGAGGCTTTAAGATTGCAGTTGTCAACGCTAAAAATTGTTGTAGGACAACGATACAGGAGCAAAGGCGAGTTTGAGAAACACGTGAAACTTATTTTGGTTAGGGATGAATTGATTTTAATATACCAGTATCAATTCCGACTATAGTGATTATGCAATGCTAGGTTGATGGATGTCGTTGGGTAGTTCATGCATCTACACAAGGGGATGAGCCGGATTTTTATGTTCGTATATACGATTCAGAACACACATGTTCTGTGACGGAACGTTCTAATCGATCCCGACAAGCAACAGCTGATGTTTTGGCAGTTCTTTACAGAGACTTTAAGGTCCGGAAGTTAAACCTAAAAGCGTCGGAATCAATTTCAATAAGGAATTTAGTATAAAGGTAATTACTATGTTGCGGTTGACTTATCATTATGTTGGGTTCTGAACAGCTTTACCTGGAAGCTGGTTGATCTTTGGAGGTGGTTGGTTGGTGTGGTGGCCCTCTAGGTACCGCAGCTTAGTGTTGAGGGAATCATACTTGGCATTCAAGTCATTGTATCCAAAATCGATCTTGTTGCTCATTTCCGCGAAACATTTTGCATTGTCCATAGCAGCAGATGCTTGGTTTTGTATCATCTGCTAAATGAGGCCACGGAGGTCAGCTTCTTGGGTTTGGTTCTGCGGGCCTTTTTGTTGTTGGAATCCAGGTGGTGCAATTGGTTGATTGTAAGTACCCGAGTACTGCTGCTTAGGAGCATAGCCTTGATTGTATTGAACAAAAGGCTTTTGTTGGCCCTGATTCCCTTGAACAACAGATGGGTAGATTTGGTCTTGATGATTGGCAACATTCGGGTTACGGTAGGATAGATTCGGATTCGGTTTGTAGTTGTTGTAGCCTTTTTTGTAACCTCCTTGGTTGTTGATGTAGTTCATATCCTCTAGCTGAGCATTCTCCCCATCTTGTTGCAGAAACTGGTCTTCCTCTGATATAGCATGTACATGCTGCTGCTGGCTGAGGATCTTATCCAACTTGTCATTGAGGGCTTTTATGTTTTGCTTATACTTGGCATCGTTGATAACAAGGTTTTTCACCCAGGGTATCAATTCCCTATGCAGTTGTAGTACAAAGGGTTATCAATCTAAATGGTTGTTATGCTAGCAGATAGGATGCAATCAGAAGCAAGCAAGTCTAGCCAAGCGATAAATGGTTTGTCTAACAATCTTAAAATAATAAAAGAAAAGAATATAAACAAGGAACCACACGACCTAAGCACTTGATGCAAGCATTCGAGTATAGGATCGGGTGGGGTGATCGAGTAAACAAAGATGATATGAACAACTCGAGGGGTTACTCGAAGCAGGTGATCGTGTACCTGTTTGGGTAAAAGATCGAGTGATGAATAAAAATGCAAACAATTAAAATACAAAAGCTTCTAAGGATGGGGTAATCGACTCCTAAATGTTCCTGACCAATACAGATGTCTTACGTGCCTCAAGCAAATATTCCCTAGACAATGAATCTCTAAAATCTTGTTAAAACACTCTCGTGATAGAAACAATCAACCTTGATCACTCCCCTACCCAACTCTCGTAGGAGAAACATGACCAAGCAGGCAATATGAACCGATTCATTCTTGTCAATAAACCCCTTACTCATCTAATCTCTTAGGCTAAGTGAGTAAATCTCTAGCATTGGTTGATTCAAGCATTCATCTACACCTCTCAGTGGTAAAACACCTTAGATCTAATCTCATCCTCTCGGTTTGTTGACGGCATTAAGAACACCAATCTGGAAGGGAATTTATAAAATATAAACAATCAAACTAAGACATCCTAACCGATCAAGAACACAAAATCATCTATCCCATCCCTAGAAACTTTACTACACTACTCGGAAATCATTGCAAAAGACATAGAAACAAAGATAAACAAAAATTGCATTGTATTGAAAGATAGAATAGAGAAAATAGAGTAAAAAGTAGAAATCTAAAGAAAATAACAAAAATATATAAAAATAAATCCTAACAAAAGTGGAAAAGAGTTTTGAGTCACTCAGTTCTCTCACAGAAGCTCTCGCTCTCTGGTTTGAGGGTCTGAGGCGTGCTAGGGCGAGAGGAAGAAGAGGAAGGTTTATATATGGAAACCCATTAACCCTAGCTTCCCAGTCCTGCCCGAGGGTCTGCTCGATGGGGTGCACGAGGATGTGCTCTGGTTACTCTTAGAGTAGGTCTTAGGGTTGTTCTTCCTTCTCTCGGATCCTCCTCGATCGTGTTGGGGTCGGACTGTTCTTCCAGATCAATGGCTCCTTCGGGTACACGTTTGGATTTGTCCTTGCTTTTCCCCATTTTAGGCTCTAAAGCACCTGTTTTCATCCAAAGTATGCAAATGCAAGAATGCAACACCCTAAATGGCGTAAATGCGAATTTCTACAGTTAATGACCTAAAAAAGCTAAGGTAAGGGTATAAACAATGCAGAATATGGACAAAAAAGGATACTTAAAACATGTAAATTATCGAGTTATCAATCGTCCTCGCTATTAGATCGCACAGTGCGATCATATTCCTCATTTTAATGGCCATCAGATTGAGCTAAGTTCTCCAGTAGATCCCAATCTTCATCGACATCCTTGTTGAGGAAGTTACCATTGCTTGCGGTGTCCAGCAACATCAGTATATTAGGGACCACTCCTCGGTATAGTGTACTTAGCAATGAAGCATTGCTGAATTCATGATGTGGGCATCTGGTAGTGTATCCCTTGAAACATTCCCAAGCTTCACTGAACGTCTCATTGCTCTTCTGAACAAAGCTGGAGATATCATTTCGCAGACTTGCAGTTCTGGAGTTGGAGAAGAATTTGGCTAGAAACGCCTTCTTGCATGCTTTCCAGGTGGTGATGGACTCCTTGGGGAGTGATTTCTCCCAGATGTGTGCTTTATCTCCCAAAGAAAATGGGAAAAGCCGGAGTTTGAATCCATCTTCACTAACTCCATTGATCTTGGTTAGGCTACAGAGCCTATCAAACTCATCCAGATGGTCAAATGGGTCCTCCATTGGCAATCCATGAAACTTGTTGCTCTGTGTCATCTGGATAAGACTACTCTTGATCTCAAAGTTGTTGTTTTGGACAGCAGGTGGCACAATGCCATGTCTGTAAGTGTGAGTAGATGGAGCATCTCCTGCTCCTATGTGGGTCCTCTCTTGAGGAGCTGGTGGACCGTTCTGATTGTTCATTATCTCCTCAATTGTGTTTGGTTGCGGTTGTTGAACATGTTGCGGTTCTCGATGAAATGACTCAAGTTTTGTCTACCCTTGGATCGTGTTTGCATGCACAAGCAGTTGACCGAGTGAGTACACGAAGGTCAGCTCGATCTAGGTGATCAAGTGATGGGTCGGGTGGGTACTCGGGTTGTACCTGAAATGCAAAACAAACAAACACGAAGGTAAAAAAGTCAGTACCTAACCAAAATGTAAGATAGAACTTGATCTAGCAAGTGTTGAAATCTTAAACGTAGCAAATTTAAATACAACCAAATGGCAACAGCGCCAAATTGATAACAAGATTTTTTACCCAGTGTATCAATTCCCTATGCAGTTGTAGTACAAAGGGTTATCAATCCAAATGGTTATTATGCTAGCAGATGAGATATGATCAGAACTATGCAAGTCAGGCCAAGCAATCAATGGGTTTGATCTAATAGTCCTAAAATAAACAAAAGAGACCAGATAAACAAGAACCACACGACCTAAGCACTTGATGAAATCATTCGACTACAGGATCGAGTGGGGTGATCGAGTAAACAAAAACAGTATGAACAGCTCGAAGGTATACTCGAAGCAGGTGATCGTGTACCTGTTCGGGTAAGGGATCGAGTTATTAATAAAAATGTAAACAATCTAAAGGAAAAGCTCCTAAGGATGGGGTAATCGACTCCTAAGTGTTCCTGACCAATATGGATGTCCTACATGCCTCAAGCAAATATTCCCTAGACAATGAATCTCTAAAATCTTGTTAAAACACTCTCGTGATAGAAACAATCAACCTTGATCACTCCCCTACCCAACTCTCGTTGGAGAAACATGACCAAGCAGGCAATACAAACCGATTCATTATTGTCAATAAACTCCTTACTCATCTAATCTCTTAGGCTAAGTGAGTAAATCTCTAGCATTGATTGATTCAAGCATTTCATCTACACCTCTCGATGGTAAAACACCCTAGATCTAATCTCAACCTCTCGGTCTATTGATAGAATTAAGAACACCAATCTAGAAGGGAATTTATAAAACAATAACATCCAAGCTAAGACATTCTAACCAATCAAAAACACACAATTGTCTATCCCATCCCCATAAACTTTGTTTCACTACTCAGATCTCATTGCATTAAACATAAAAGCATAGATAAACGAAAATTGCATTGTATTGAAATATAAAATTAGAAGTGAAGAGTACATAGTAGAAATCTAAAAGGATAGCAAAGAAATGTAAAATAAATCCTAACAAAGTGGAAAAGGAGTTTGAGTCGCTCAAGATCTCTCTCAAAAGCTCTCGCTCTCTGGTTTGAGTGTTTGCGGCGTGCTAGGGCGAGAGGAAGAAGAGCGGGGTTTATATATGGAAACCCCTTTAACCTAGCTTCCCAGGCCTGCCCGAGGTTCTGCTCGTTGAGGTGCACGATGATGAATTTGGGTTACTCCTCGGGTAGGTCTTCGGGTTGTTCTTCCTTCTCTTGAATCCTCCTCGATCGGGTTGGGGTTCGGACTGTTCTTCCTGCTCAATAGTTCCTTCGGGTACATGCTCGGATTTGACCTTGTTTCTCCCGATTTTAGGCTCTAAAGCACATGTTTTCATCCAAAATATACAAGTGCAATAATGCAACACCCTAAATGGCCTAAATGTGAATTTCTACAGTTAAATGACCTAAAAATGCTAAGGTTAGGATATAAACAATGCAAAATATGGACATAAAAGGATGCTTAAAACATGCAAATTAGAGAGTTATCAAGTACTTCAAGCTCTTATGATTTGTTAACACATGTACCTTTGCACCATAAAGATAAGATCTCCAAATCTTTAGGGCAAAACCTACAGCAGCCATCTCCAAATCATGAGTAGGATAGTTGTCCTCGTGCTTCCGCAACTGCCACGAAGCGTAGGCAATCACCGTCCCATGCTGCATCAACACACACCCCAAACCAACTCTGGATGCATCTGTATAAACCACATAGGGTTCTCCATGCTCAGGAAAAGCCAATATTAGCGTAGTAGTCAACATCTCCTTAAGGCTTGCAAGCCCTCCTCGCACTCCTGTGACCAAACAAAAGGAACATCCTTCCCTGTAAACTTAGTCATAGGGTGTGCTTTGCTTGCAATAACCTGCCAAACCAAGGAAATTCCTTATCTCAGTGGCATTATGTGGTATAGGCCAATCCCTGATAGCCTGAATCTTCTCCAGATCTACAGAAACCCACTCTGCAGAAACAATGGGACCCAAAAAATTCATCTCACGCTGCCAAAAACTACACTTGCTCAACTTAGCAAACAACTTCTGCTCCCACAGCTTCTCCAAAACTGCCCTCAAATGCACTGCATGGTCCTTAGGACTGTTAGAAAATACCAGGATATCGTCGATGAAAATGATGATGGACACGTCCAGAAACTCCTGAAACACGCTGTTCATCAACTTCATAAACGTTGCTGGCGCGTTAGTCAAACCAAACGACATCACCACAAACTCATAATGCCCATACCTCGTCCTGAACGCATTCTTCCTCACATCTGCCTCATCTATCGGAATCTATTGATAACCCGACGCCAGATCTATTTTGGAGAACCAAGTAGCACCTCTCAACTGATCCAACAACTTATCGATCCTGGGAAGAGGGTACTTGTTCTTCACAGTGACCCGGTTCAAACCTCTGTAATCAATGCACAAACGGAAACTTCCATCCTTCTTCTTAACGAATAACACTGGCGCTCCCCATGGTGAAACACTAGGACGGATGAATCCCTTGCTCACCAAATCCTCTAACTGCTTCTTCAGCTCTGCCATCTCTGTAAGGAGCCTTGGATAACGGCATCGTCCCCAGTTCCAGTTCAATCGTGAAAGGATCAGACCAAGATTGTGGTAATCCCTACAATGACTGAAACACATCCTCAACCTCCTCAATGACCTGAATACCGCTAACCGTAGACTGCGCTACTGACTCTGGCATCGATATAGTAACCAAAGAAGCCTCACGGCCCTTCTCGATCATCTTCCCAACCTGCATGGTCGAGATCACGAGACTCCCTGAAGTCGGTCTAATCCCCTAAAAAAACCAACTTCCCTCCTGAACGCTCAAACTCCACTCTACCCCAATGGCAATCCAGATGAACCATATGCCAATACAACCAATCCATCCCGAGAATAACATCATACAACTCCACTGGACTGATAAGAAAATCCGTTGGCCACGACTCTCCTGCAATATGAATATCAACTCCCCTAGATCGTCCAATGACCCTCAGAAACTTGCCTCCTACAACTCTGACAACTCCTGTACGCTCCCTAGAATATCCTATGATATAAGCACTCTCTGCACATTCCGGAGTAATGAAGCTATGAGTAGCTCCAGAATCAAACATAACATGTGACTTAAACCCTCCCACCAATAAAGTCTTTGTGATCACCCCGGCACTAGTTCCACCAGTCTTACAGTCGTGTAAACCCGTAGCGCCTGCTCAATCCGTGCTACCTGCTGCACTCCAGGCTACACCACATGATGTACCGCTGCCACTGCCATCTGCTGCAACTTAGGACACTTGTGCTTGATGTGCCAAGGCTCCCTACAATGATAGGAAACACGAACCGCTACCATTGGAGCCTTCCTCTGGGGACAACTAGCTACCTTGTGATCCATGATGATGAGCCTTCTTAGGCTGCATCACTGGACTAATCGTCACTGCCTGTGCTCGGATATCCTCCTCAATCTCCGCTGCAGTCTCAACCAACTCTGCATGCGTAGCATAGCTCTGTCTTCTACAATGGACCCTCAAGTCATCACGAAGAGCCCTCATAAACCTCCTAATATGGGCCTACTTAGACTCCATAGCCCGACCCCCATAAGATAGAAGTCGACTGAACTCCAAGTCCAGTTCTCGCACTGACCGCGTCCCTTGAGATAACTGAAGGAACTACACCTCCAACCGGTCCAATGCCTCTCTCGGAAAGTACTTCCGGTTGAACTCCTCCATGAAGTTAGCCTAAGTCATCTCCCTCTGCACTCTCCTCGCAGCCTGAAACTCATATTTTTGTGTATGGTGAATGATATGATGATCAGGTGGAAGAGGTTTCAATTACTCTTATGCAGTTATAGTATAAGAGATGTCAAACCATAATGAGTGTGATGCAAGCAATCAAGATGTGAATACTCATCTAAGTCAAGCCAAATATAAAGGATGTTTGTCACTAACAACCTAATGAAGATTAAGAAATGCAAAATGAAAACCTACTAAAAACAGGGTACTAAATGCAAAATAAACAGAATGATTAAAGCAATAATGAAATGAAACAAGAACAGGAATTATAGTAAACAAATTAAGTATTGCCGCAGGATTAAACAAAAACTAAATGAATGCAACAGGAAATGCAACTAGAATGAGACAGGGAATAAAACAGAAAGATGCAGAACATAAAACAGGAACTCTGGAAGGAGCTCGACCAAGCACTCGATCGGATGCTTGATCAAGTGGATGGTCGAGTTGATGATGCTCGATCGAGTGGATGGTCGAGTTGATGAGTGAATGCCAGAAACAAAGCAAATATTGAAACAGAGCAAGCAGCAATCAATTAACAATACTTAAAAAGGAAATCAATCAATAAAGAAAGGTCTTAAGGATGGATTCATGGGATGGACTCAAGCTATGGCTATCTAAATTGGTCAACAAACCTCAATCAACAATGAGCTATCTCTAGACAATGATCTTCTAATACATGTTAATCCAGTCTCATGACAATAACAATCAAGCTAAGATATTCCCAGTCTAGCTCTCACTAGCAAAGATCATATAAAAGCAGGCATTAAATAACAGATCATTGAAGTCAAAAATCAACAAAACATCTAATATCTCTTAGCATGCTTCATGATAATCTCTAGATCTAGCCTTATCTAACAACTTAGACATTGGTGTGATGCTAAGAAGCTTAAGATCTAACCTAACCCTCTCAGATATAAGATTAGCATAGAGCATATCTAGCCTAGAAGAGATCTATAACAAACAAGCTTGACCAATCTAAACAACCACAACCATCATCCATCCTCACCCATCCTTAAGATCCTAAACCATTACTCACAATCACAAAACATGATGAACAAAGTCATAAACCCATAAATCAATGAAACTTGCATGTTTAGAAAGATGAGATGAAGATCTACAATATTGAAGAAGAAATCAAACTCAAATTCTTAATACTTTGAAAGTTATGAAACCAACAAGTATCAAAGATTTCTTAGAAAATAAACAAAAGTGGCTAAAGATCTAAGCAATAAAAAGCAAAAAGGAATAATTCCCCAAAAGGGTAAATACTAGGCTAGATTTGTACTCTAAAAAGTCTCTCTTTTTGTGGCTGCAGGGTACAAGGCCTTTTATAGGAAAAGGCAGGGAAGTCCTAAAAATGCTAAAAGACAAAATAAGTGGGCGGCTCGGACAACTCGACCAGGGCTCGGTCGAGTGTTGGTCGAGTGGCTTCTTCTTTTGCTTCTCCCATCCGGTCGAGTCCTTCTCTGGACACGGCCAGGTGCTTGGTCGAGTGGGTGGTCGAGTGGACTTCCGGACCTTGATTCTTCAGCTCCAAATCCCTTGTTTCCTTCTCTGGACAGCTCCAATCTTCTTCAGCATCACTTCCATGCTCCTTAGGATCCAAAATCACATGTTTATGCAAGAAACTATGCAAATGCAATGCAAATCTACTCTAATGCATAAACAGTTCTAAAATTATGTAATAATGGACAAATGAGATAGAAAATAATGCAAAAGATGTGAATATACTAAGGGAAAACAGGGCAAAATATATGAACATCAACACCCCCAAACTTAGTCTTTGCTTGCCCTCAAGCAAATGAAAGGCATAAGAAGGTAGGTGAGGTTTGAAAGTGGGATCTCAGCTCCTAAAGCTTGCTAACAAACTAGCTAGAATCAATGTCCAAGTTACTAGTACTATGATGCAAGTTGAATGAGTTGTACTTTAAAGATTTTAGACAAGCCTATAACAACCTTTACTGATTTGAGCCATAGATATCCACATGCATTCAAATCAACCATTTCCTTTAACATTTATTAAGCAAGAACATGAATCAACTTATGCAATGCTTAAACTCATTTGGCTTGGTAATAAAGGTTTAGAGACAATGAAGGTCTCTCTTTAGAGTGGGGCTTATCAATATAGTGGTTCTCTCATAAAAAAATGGATTAAGTTTTAGAAGAATGTTAAAGATAAGAACACTTAGACACATACAAGAACAAAACCTTGTCTACCCAAAAGTAACCAAAGTGTTTGATCCTATCATTCTAAACCCAAATGATCCTAATTCTACCTTTTGTCTTCTTCTCTTCTCAAATACCCTTTTTCTCTTTTTGTTTCTAAGCCTTAGGAGAGGTTTCTTATTTGAATCAACTAGTGGAATGGGGACTTATTTCTTATTGCTATGGTTCCCTTTTCTTCTTACTTCGTAAGAAATAAAAGCTTTTCTTTATACACTTCTTTTCTTTCTTTATTTTCCTTGACCAGAACCATCTTTAACAATCTCATACTTCCCATTCTTTCACTAGAGTTTACATTTTTTTTTCTTTTTAAAAACACATTCTTCTCCTAAAGACTATAACCTTTTCTTTCTCTTTCTTTTCTCTTTTCTTTTCTTTTTCAAAACAACCAAGTCCCAAACCCAACAATTAAACCACCTAGTCCTATCTAGTTTGAAAATTGCAAACTAGAACTACACAAGGCAATATTCTTGTTAGCTCAAACCTAACACTTTCTACCAAGCTCAATCCCAAAAAAGGCGTCACACACACAAGAATAAACATGGCTTGAAAGAGGGGTAGGTTAAGGGTAGGGGAAACTGATTTTAATGGTGCAATCAGCTACTTGGATCAACAAGAGTGGTAGAAAGGAAAAAGATGATCCAAATATGTATATGATATCCTTGAGTTTGAAGCAATGCACAAATTGATAATTAAAAGTCAATATTAGGTTCTTATAAATAGGAAATGGTATCAAATCACATCATGCTTCAATTTAGACCAAATGCAATGAAGGAATTCAAGAGTTGGTTCAACCTTATGCTTATAACCACTCAACTAGCATCAAAGTACTATTAACTTGGGCATTGATCCTAGTTTAGTAAATTTAAACAAGCTAACAAGGCAAAACTCATCATAGATCCCTAATGCAGTTATGAAACAGTCCTATATGAAACAAGCTAAACAAGATGCTAATATGCAATGCAAACTACATGAACACTCTGTTTTTGTAAAGATTTTTGCAAAAAATTTCAAATTTTTAAGGTTTTTCTATGTCATAGATGAAATGCAAGTACTAACATGATTATGTTAAAAATTTGAAATAAGAAAACAAAACACATCATCAAATACTATCTCAAACCCTCCCCCAAACTTAAATTACACAGTCCCTTGTGTAAGAGAAATTTGAGAGAAGATTCAAGACTTAGAACAAAACAAAAGTAGAGATGCAATGGTCTTTACAAAGTTTAGGTGATGATGTTACCTCATGGATTGTGGAAGAAGCTGTCCACATCCTCATTCATGCTTTCATATGTGTAGTGGGGGTCTTGTGGTGGACTTGGAGGTGGAGAGGGTGGCAACTCGACTGGTACTCGGTCGAGTGCCCAATCGAGTGGCGTGGTCGAGTTGGTTGCCGAATGGGTGGTGGTGGGAAAAATTTTTGGCCTTGCTGATGGTAGTACTGCTGCAAGAGAGCTGGATCCATGAAGTATTGGGGAGGGATGGGAGGGTAAGCTTGGCCAAAGGGATAGCCTGCTGGAGCTGGGAAACCACATGGAGGTCTGGGCAAGTGCTCGGCTGAGTGCATTGGAGGTGCTCGGTCAAGTGGTTGCTCGAGTGAGCCGGTCGAGTGCCTTGCCGATTGTTGTTCTGGGTGACTTGACCTTCTCCTCCTCTGAATTGGCTCCTGCATTGAAGCTCTTGCCGGTTCCATTGCTAGATCAGCTCTAGATAATGCTCTTGTTGAGCTACTCCTCCTCAAAGGACTAGATGGTGTTAGTGAAGAGTTCCCACTCTTTAATTCAGCAATCTCCTTCTTTAAACCCTTGATGGACTTAGTCATTCTTCCCATCTTCTTCTTTAGTTTGTCCAAATTTTTCCCATGCCACTTGTTCCACTTTTATAGGAGTGTCAACCTCTTGCTAGTCTCTCTCACTTCTCTACTATCTCTTGGTATTGGCTCATAGTCTTCAAAGTAAAATTGCTCTTCCCCTTCAGCCATCTTTACATCTCCAGCTTCATCCACTCTCACTTGGGCTGTCCCATCAAACAAGAACTCAGCAGCTGGCCAAAAATCAATGTTCACCCCTTCACTTATGGTGGTAAGCTCCTTGTTGGGTAGAATAAGTTGAGTCTTCCCTAGTGTTGGAAGCTCAAAGTTGAAAAGGTGCTTCCCATTGTGCATCTCTTTGGCTAGAATGAGAGTAGAGGTGAGGTAGTTGGTGTCAATCCATCTTGGCTTTGTTTGCTCTCCTCTAATTGGTACTTTTACAGCCACTAGCATTGGAGTGATGATACCTCCAATGGTTAGAACTCCAGTTGAGCCCCTATTGTGTAACTTGCTCACCCAACTTCTATAGTATATCATTTGGTCAATAAGGAGCATGGCAAGATCAGTCTCCACACTACTCCCAAGGATGATGGTGCCATTTCTTGCTTGGAGGATGATACTATTGAGTGATGCATCCATCATCCTGAGTTCTCCCTCATTCACATTTCCAGTCTCTTTTCTAGCAAAGAAAGTGTTTGCTAGTGCCTTGTGGAAGTACCTTAGGACTGGGCTCCTTATCTTTGAGCTCTTGGACTTGGAGGATGAGTAGGTATAGTTGTCTCCAATGGTTTCCCAAACAGAGAAGAGCTCTTCCCTTGGAATCATCATATTCCTTTGACTACCAACTTCAAAACCAAAGATATTGCTTATCTTCTTAAATGAAAGCTCATATTTCTTCCCCTTGATGGTGAAATCACAACAACCAGGTCCAGATTCCTCGTCCATTGTTGAGTAGAAGTGAAACTTGATGGTGGCTAAGAACTCACAGCTCTCTTCTCTATACCCCTCCATGCACAAACTCATGAACTTGCTTAGGTTGCACTTCTCAAAAAGAAACTCCACATCTTCAGCAATTCACAGCTTCTCCATGGTCTCCTTGTGTGAATATCTTGTTCCTTGGAAGCTCATCCTCATGAAGGCTTCATAGAGCTGTTTTGTAGTTAGTCCACATGATTGTTCTTCTTCTCCCATTTCTCCTTCTTCTTCTTCTTCACTCTCACTCTCAACTTCTTCCTCTTGTTGTTGATCTTCAGCTGGCCTTTTCCTTTTGCTTTCTTCCTCCTCATGTGTTCTTGAAGAGTGAACTGCATCTCTTCCTCACTTTCAGTTTGCTCAGGATCCTCCTCAACTGGCTGATGTCTTCTTCTCGGCACTCCACTCGACCGCCTACACGAACCAGCACTCGGTCGAGTGGCTGCTCGAGTTGGTGGTCGAGTACCTCCACCAGCTTGCCTTCTTGCTGCTAATTGTGCTTCACGTCGATTCAAGGAGCGTTCGGCGGCTTGTTGAGATGATCTTGTGGTCCTTGAAGACATTTTGAAAGAAAACTTGAAAGTAATAGACTCAAAGCTCAAAGTTAATAGGTTAGTGACCCAAAAATCAAAAGAACTAAGCTTGAGCAAGAAGATGAACTTGAGAGAGATTTTAAACTAGTTTTTTAATGTTTTAAGCAAATGTGAGAGTGTGAGAAGTCTAGGATCGAGTTTAGCCCTATATAAAGAAGCTAAGGGGACAAGGAGACAAGGGTGGAGCGTCCATACCATTCAAATTTGAATTGGGAATCTTTGACTCTCTTTTTCTGCAACTCGACCCCACCACTCGACCCCACGTGGTCGAGTGCTTGACCAAATTTTGAAATTTGAACTCCTTTCTCCCTCCACTTCATGATAATCTCTAGATCTAGCCTTATCTAACAACTTAGACATTGGTGTGATGCTAAGAAGCTTAAGATCTAACCTTATCCTCTCAGATATAAGATTAGCATAGAGCATATCTAGCCTAGAAAAGATCTGTAACAAACAAGTTTGACCAATCTAAACAACCACAACCATCATCTAGCCTAACTCATCCTTAAGATCCTAAACCACTACTCACAATCACAAAACATGATGAACAAAGTCATAAACCCAGAAATCAATGAAACTTGCATGTTTAGAAAGATGAGATGAAGATCTACAATATTGAAGAAGAAATCAAACTCAAATTCTTAATACTTTGAAAGTTATGAAACCAACAAGTATCAAAGATTTCTTAGAAAATAAACAAAAGTGGCTAAAGATCTAAGCAATAAAAAGCAAAAAGGAATAGTTCCCCAAAAGGGTAAATACTAGGTCTAGAATTGTATTCTAAAAAGTCTCTCTTTTTGTGGCTGCAAGGTACAAGGTCTTTTATAGGAATAGGAAGGGAAGCCCTAAAAATGCTAAAAGACAAAATAAGTGGGAGGCTCGGTCAACTCGACCAGGTGCTCGGTCGAGTGCTGGTCGAGTGGCTTCTTCTTTTGCTTCTCCCATCCGGTCGAGCCCTTCTCTGCACACGGCCGAGTGCTGGGTCGAGTGGGTGGTCGAGTGGACTTCCGGACCTTGATTCATCAGCTCCAAATCTCTTGTTTCCTTCTTTTGACAGCTCCAATCTTTTTCAACATCACTTTCATGCTCCTTAGGATCCAAAATCACCTGTTTATGCAGGAAACTATGCAAATGCAATGCAAATCTACTCTAATGCATAAACAGTTCTAAAACTATGCAATAATGGACAAATGAGATAGAAAATCATGCAAAAGATGTGAATATACTAAGGGAAAACAGGGAAAAATATATGAACATCACAACCACTGATCTCCACCACACCTGAGCATCACCGATCAAATTGTGGACCCCTATGTCCACCCAAAACTCCTCAGGACATCTTAGAGTCTGGAAATTACGTTCCACACTCGTCCTCCACGCATCTGCCACAGTAGGATTTGTACCACCCGAAAAACGCATTGTATCCAGGCCACACATCTCCCTCAACATAGACAAATAACGACCATGCGCTCCCGCATCCGCAGCCAATGGCTGCCGCTCCTCAGCCACAACTGGTGGCACTACCTGAGTCTGAGCCGGTACCACTACTGGCAACCGCTCCAAAACCTGTGCTAACAAGCCCGCAATATCCACTCCAGGAACTCCACCCGCTGGGACTACCACACCCGGAACCCTAGCATCACTGGTCACTCGAGCACCAACACTGCCCACTCCGGCCGCACTCATGGAATCCTCCTGGATACCCTGCGACTCGCCAACACCCTCAGCTGTCACGCTCTCGTCCCAGTATTACTAACTGCGGGGACTCTGCCCCTACCACGACCACGACCGCGTCCACGACTACGACCGCGTCCATAACTATGACCGCATCCTCAACCACGACCAGCAACAGCATCCTCTCTAACCATCTGCACTACCATGAACAGAAGGCTAAGCAAGCAATTTAAACCGAACACAGAAACATAAACTCACCGTGGAATCACACAGTAGGCTCAAAGAGGATGTTTTAGGACTCCATGCCACACACAATTGACTAACTCACATAATCAATCAAAGTATGCAAATCCACAAAAATCTACAACATAAAGCCTAGTGAACCCAAACCTAGAACCGTAAGGGCTCTGATACCAAACTGAAACGATCCAACCCATTTTTTTTTTAATAAATAATAATAATAATAGTGATAATAAATACTCTACAGCTAGTGGTCTCATACCTACTAACCACCTAACCACAAACACATAACAGCGGATAACATAACCAATATCATTAAACCAGTAAATATCCAATAATTAAATAACCAATATTCAAAGTATAACAATTCCAATAACCAAACATCAGGAAACATAGAACCAGCAACCCAGAAATGTTCTACTGACCCAACTCTAGCAACCTAGCAATGCCAGACAACAACAAATCGAGTCCATAGAACATCCTCCTCTTCATCGCCTGGATTCCACAATCACACCTTGCCTTTACCTGCACCACAAACACAAATTGAGATGCATGAGTATTTGATAAACACTCAGTGAGGCAATCCTCCCATCTACTGGGCTATACACACAAGCAACTAAGATACCAATGTCTAAAACAATCAATAAACAATGCATACAAACCAGGAAGCAACACATAGTCTCGATGGAAGGGAGGTGTCGACCGACACCAGCCAAGTGTCGATCGACACTGGCACTTGGTGTCGGCCGACACTATCCCACAGTGTCGATCAATGCTACTCACTGGTGTCGAATCTCGCTTCCAATCACCACCAAATCGTCCAATAATCAAAACCCAAGCCATATGCATCCGTAGAAACCTGTAGCAACCATTCCCAGTAATAAAAACACACAAAATAAACAACAAACAAGCAAGAACAAAGGAATCTCAGGCTTAGATCAGCCATGGTCATGCACTCACCTCTTTGCAGGAAGATTCTGACCAACAGCAACAAATCCAACCCTCCTAGCAAGCTTCCAGCTCCTCCTTAGCCTCAATCACCCAAGAAAAGCCAACAAATCTCACAAACTCACCCAAAATCTCAAGAACACTTCTTTTCTCTCAAAACTCTCTAAGCGGCGACAAAAATAAGTTTCCGAAACCCTTATGTCGACAATCCACTTAAATAACTCATTTAATGGTTTTTCTTAAACCAAACCAGTCCAAAATCGATAATTAAATCGAACCAGAAAACAATGGTAGTGTCGATCGACACCCATCCCCAAAATGCATAGATTTGGTTCAGGGATATTACAGTCATTAAACGAACAACAACATGCATCTGCATCCAGATATTGCGTCTAGTTTACCAAACGAATATCATCTGCATCAGTTTTAGGATGAAAAAACTTGTTGGATGTATTTTTTTAGTTTTGAAGTCAATTACGTGCTTTAGTTCACAACAACAAAAATCTAAAAAACACACTAGGAGATAGGTCAAGTCTCCGTGACCAAGTCTAATGGAGGGTTTTAGCTAGGTACCAACTAGCTCTGGGCATTCGGGTTCCCAAACCTGATTGGGTTCGGGTTTTCGGGTCGGATGCGGGTATTACTCGTTCGGGTTCGAGTTATTCGGGTATCCGAACTCAAAAAAATCATGAACAAAAAAAAATTATTTTTATTTTTTTATCATTTTATAAATTTCAGAACACATGTATATATATAAATATTTAATGTTTCACATTAGGACAAAGAAACTAAGATGGCAAAATGGTTTAATATGCACACTTAAATGTCCAAGGTAGTGGGTTTGATTCTCCCTAGATGCATTTTTACATTTAATTCGGATTAGTTCGGGTTTTATTTTGGGTTCAGATATCACCCGAATCCGATCGGGTATCCGAACCTCAGAGGTACTGAACCCGATCGGGTTTTACACAAAACCCGAACCCGAACAGAACCACCTACTTCGGATTGGGTTCAGGATTCAGATTCAGATAATATACCCAGGACTAGTACCAACGAAACCTTCCCGCTACAAGATCAAAGAGGATTATATAAATAATCTCCTCGTGTCAAGATCAAAACCTTTACAATAGCTTTTCCATGTGTCATGTCTGAAAATTGGGAACTTCCTAGATTTTTTTGTTTTCAATTTGTTATGATATATATTATCTATCTATATATATAAAATTAAGTTTTTTCTCTTCTACTTCCTTCATCTCATCACTTCTTATTTTCAATTTTAATAAATTAATCTAAATCATCAAAGGAACATAAAATCTAAATATATGCATCAAATAATTCACTTCTTTTTGTAATACTTTTATTCTTATTAAAAAAAAAATTTAGAATAATTTAAACTAAAATATAAACCAAAAATAAAATGAAAAAATATAACAAAAAAATATTAATGTAAAATATGAATAGAGATTACATAAATATAAGATTAGATATTTCTATTATAACATATAATAATTGTGTAAATATTTGTAAAAGACTAGAAATATGAGAATAATAAAGTTGTCATATTTATTGAACAGCCGTTAATTTCAAAAGTTACAATTATTAGAATAAAGAAAATAAGAGTTAAAAAACTCAAAAATATTTCCTTTGTTTAAAGTAAAATATGAATAGAGATTTCAAAAATATAATAAGATTAGATATTTCTATCATAACATATAATAATCGTGTAAATATTTGTAAAAGACTAGAAATATGGGAAAAATAAAGCTATCATATTTAACTGAATAACCGTTAGTTTTAAAAGTTATAATTATTAGAATAAAGAAAATAAGAGTTTAAAAAAAAGCAAACACAAAAATATTTCCTTTGTTTAGATATTCTAACATGTCAGATCTCTTGACAGCATTGTTAACAGAGTTTATATTTGCACCTTGGGTTTGGGCAGCATCTGAGCAAGTCAGAAGTTGAGCAGTGATTATTGCAACACAATAATGCTTCTCAGTAAGATCAATTTCACTGAGCTGATAGATTAGACAACTTTAATTTGCTTACCAAAAACACACGTTCACACATGGAGCTAGTACAATATAAAAACACCATTATTCTAAATTTTAAAACAACGTGGGTCATAATATATACATTACGTTAGGTGGGTTTTAATCGTTAGTAATTCATATCGTTGCACACATGTCAGTTTTATCACTTAGAGATAATGCCATATGATAGTATTTTTTTGTTTGTTTATATTTGGTTTTTACAATGTAAAAAGATAATTATAAAAAAAAATCTATATATGAGACATTTAGCAAACAAAACATAGATTTGGAACCTATTTACAATTGTGCCATTAACATTAAATATTTTTAATTTATAATTTACAATTTATTAAATGATAAGGTTTCTGATTTTTGTAAACAATTATTCCCCATAATCGCAACTTTCCAAAAATTGGAACTACTACTATTTACAATAAATACTAATTTTATAATTAATTAAATAAATATAACATTTCCTAAACTTGAAAAAAAATATCTCTAATCAATGTAATAATACGTGATTCCTAGCATATTGTAATGTCCGTGAACTTAGTTCCAGTTTCGGTGGTTGGTGTCGACCGACACCAAGGGATGTCGCTCAACACCATATTGTTTTAAGGTTGTCGGTTTGATTCGTTCTCCGGTTTTTGTCTAGTTTAGTGGTTTTGGAGAAATTCTTAAGTTCTTTATAAAAGGAAAGATGCCTTGTTCGGTTGAGGGGTTCCTTTTCCCAGCCGTTTTCCTGCCCTAGAGAAGAGAAGAGAAGAGAGATTTGAGGATCTGTAGATGTTAGGGAGGTGAGGAGTTGAATTTGGGGATGGGAAGGAAGGGGAGTGGTGATGATGTGGCGTGGAGAAGGAAGGGGAGTGGTTTTCACTATACCGCTTATACTGAACCGAACCGAAATTTTAAGGGTTCGGTTCGGTTTCGGTTATAAGGACAGAACCGATCGGCAGCATCTATAACTGGAATTCGGTTATCGGTTAATTCGGTTCGGTTCGAGCGAACCGATCGGTTAACCGAAATATTATAAACCCTAATAATATCTTCCTTTATTTCGTGTCTTCACTCGCCGTCAGTGCTTCTTCTTCCTCTTCGTCACTTCGTGTATTCTTCTTCTTCATGTAGAAGAAACGAAATGGTCGAGATTGACGTTATGTCGTGAGTTGGAATAGCGAGATTCATCTTTGGGAAATATTAGTTGTTGAGCGGCTGTAAGTTTATTACTTTATTTTGTTATCACACAATTATAATTAGGTTTAGTTATTGAGTTAGTGGGCTTACGGTTGATTTGGTAGCCCATTGTTTTTTAAGTTTTATATATATGGTCATGGATTTGTTTTTGGCCCATTTAATTTACTCTGAAAATAGAAATCTCAAAATTTCGGTTATTTTCGGTTTTTAATCTAAAAACCGAAATAACTGAGAACCAAACCGAACCGAACCGATTTTTTTTCGGTATAGTTCGGCAACATTTTCAAAAATAAAAAAAAAACCGAAAAATCGAATTAACCGAACCGAATTAACCGAACAAACCGAAATCCCAGGGCTAAAGAAGATGATTGAATTATTTTTTTGAAACTAGAGCAGTATAGGCAAAACCAAAAAAAAAAAATACTTTTATACAAAAATAAATTACGATTTCACAAAATAAAAACCAATTACGATATATATAATATGTATATATGTAAGTTATTAGTGATATTGAATTTGTTGTTTTTGTTCAAATAACTATTTTCCCATTACTATCAAATTATATACACAAATATTGGCTCCAAATTAATAACCAAAGATTTCAATGAGGAATTATATACACGCATAACTTATTCCCCAAGATTTCATTGGGGAAGAATATCAACGAGATTTCAGATGAATGAATAAATCAGATGTTAAAAAAAAAACATACAAAACTACAATACATATATTATACTACATATAGTTTAGAATATTACAATCTAATAACTAGACTACTATCTTTAAATCGATAATTAAAAAAGAAACAAGCAGTCTTTTCCTTCAATAAATCACTACTTAATGAATTATATGATATAGTTCCTATAGTAAAAAACAATAAACTTTAAACAAACCAATTTTTACACTACCTAATAGATATATAATTGTAAGGTTGTACATTTAAAAGGTAAAAAACTATAGTGATGTATACAATTAATCTATTAAAAAAATTACATGAACTATTTTTTATTAATAAATATAGTCCCGTGGTGTACAGTGGGTGAATATCTAGTTATTATTGTAAAAATTTAGAAAAACGTTAATTTTATATTAACTAATTAAATTTTTTAAAAAGATTATTATAAAAAAACAACAAACACACTTTTGAGTTATAAACTTGCAAATAACTAAAACGAACTTTAATAAATCGTCCAAAGAAAGTAATTCAAACCTATATAGCATTAATATTTATAGAAATTACAGATGAAGAATTTCTTACTCTTTTTTGCAAAAAAAAAAAGAAAAGGACTTATTAAAGCTATATACAATATGATCGATCGATTAAACATGGCAAGTCAAATTGTCTATTACCCCATGAAGACTCGGTTACGAGAATCTTATGGAAACAAATTTTGTCTCACTCTCATTGTTCATCAACAACTTCTTTACCTTTACTCACAACATTGTTCTTTTTGTTTGCGCGGTAGCTCCCAAACAGACTCTCCATTTCTTCTAAAGCCACACCACGTGTCTCCGGAAGGAAAGTGAAGAAGAAGACCCATGCGGCGGCCGCAACTCCGGCGAAAAGAAGGAATGCACCACCGATGGTGAGACCCTTAGCAAGGGACAGGAATGTCATTGCGATAATACCACTCATAAGTCTATTCAACATCACTCCCAAACTTGCACCTTGAGCTCTTAACCTCACGGGGAATATCTCTGAGCAGTAAACCCACGTCACGGGACCTGCACCTATTGAGAATGTTGCCACAAAAGACATCACCGTCGTAACACTAAGACCGATAGCCCATTTAAGAGTTTGTCCGGGGTTCCTGTCGATTACTGTGAGACTAGTTCCAAGTGCGGTCAAGGAAATAAACATTCCGCCCATACTAGTAAGCAACAAGGCACGACGTCCAAACCGATCAACCACACAAGTTCCCACCACGATGAAGACGGTCTTGACAACTCCGACAGCCACTGTAGCCAAGAGCTGATCATTCTTGGATCTCAGTCCAGCCTTTGAGAAAATGGTCGGAGAGTAAAGCACGACTGCATCGATTCCAGAGGCTTGCTGGGCGAAGTGGATACCAAGGCATGCTATGAGGATGTGTCGAACAGACGGGGTTGGTCGCACAAGAAGGTCTTTCCACACGCCTTCACCAGCAGTCTTGTTGTTCGGCAAGACTATAACATCGTCTGTCATATCATCAGGGATTCCAGCCGCACGTTTGATGTCATTGAGCCTAGAGATGGCTTCTTCTTTAGTGTTTGAGGTTTTGTCAAGAACTTTAAAAGCATCTCCAATGCGACCTTGGAGGATTAGCCACCGTGGAGACTCCGGCATTGCTAACACTCCAATAGCTAGGAGTACCGAGGGAACCGCTCCAACCCCTAACATGAACCTCCAGCCGAGATGCTCGGGAAGCTTAGAGAAGAAGTAGTTGGACACATACCCTAAAAGTATACCAATGTTGATAAATATCTGCATTTAAAAAAGTTATTATCAACCTCCATGCACAATTCTTATATATATATATATATATATATATATATATTTATTTCAGTGCATAAAAAAAAAAGTTATTATCAACCTCCATGCACAATTCTTTTATATATATATATATATATTTCATATAATTAGAAAGGTCGAATATATTGTACCTCAGGGAAAGAGCTAAGGAAACCACGTGAAGAGGCAGGAGCGACTTCAGCGGTGTAAACAGGCGCAATCATCATAGCATAACCGACACCGATACCAGCTACAAAACGACCAACCATAATGAAAGGATAGTTTGTGGCAAAACCCATGAGAAGAGCACCGCAAAAGAAGAAAGCTCCTGCCAACACTATGGTATATCGTCTTCCAATCCAATCTGAAGTTTTACCGGCCGCGCCTGAACCGATTAGAGAGTAGATATTTAGAATCCCCATAAGAATCTCGAGTTGTATGTCCGACAGTTTCAAATCATCTTTTATAAAAATTGCAGCTCCACTCATCACTCCTATATCTGCAACATCTATAAAATGTAAGGATAATTATCTAAACCGTAAATCAAACCAACCAACCTTGATATGGGCCGTTAGTGAATGATAATAATTCATAACATATACGAACCATAGCCAAGGATGATAGACGTCATTGATGCTAAGATTGCACAAGCAAAAGCAAATCGGCTTCTATTCCCTCTTGGCGGCTCGGGCTCCGCAACAACAACACCTCGTTCTTCTCCTGAGGAACTCATTGTGTCCACCGTGATTGTAAAACTTACAGTGAAAAAGAATTGGTAAGTAGAAAAGAGTGTTATTAGCAGAAAAAACAAACTAAGTTTATTGTGAGTTACGAAATCTACTGGAAGATGAGAATTTAAATAGATGTGGGATGCTCACAGTTGAAGCCAACTAAGATCACATGTTTTAGAAAATAACAAACAAACATCTAGTTAATTTAATCAGTTACAGAAACTATATATTTGAAATTCCAATGATAGAAATCGGATATCAAGATTCACATGGTTGTACTCTAATCTACTAGATTTGTCCCAAAATTTGTACTTTCTAGTAATAACAAATCATTTAAGATTTGTTGTCTCACTTTTTATTTTGTTTTTGGTTATAACCTTATCTATATTTAGAAACATAAGTAAATAGACATTCACAAATTGTTATAATTCTAATTTTAAAGGGCAAGAAAAAAACACATGGTTCACCGTAAAAGAATATTTTGTTCTCTCCAAGGACCTACTGCATATTTTTTTACTATAATCAACTGTTTAGAGGTATTAAAAGTTATCTTCTCTTCCTCTTTATCATTCTCTCTTTAGCTGTTTTCTATGCTTACTCCGAAAAACAAAATACACATAGTATTTATAAGAGAAACAATTTTAGTGTAAAAAAGGAAACATAAAACGCTAGTGTATGAAGACCAAAAAAAAAAAAAAAAAAATCTAAAACTTTTTAGAACAACTCAAAATTTGTTTAAGTAAAAAGGTTACTAGTTATAGTACTAGAATGCAAGCAGTGGAGGTTTTAACTATAATGAATGCAAAAACTCATAATTGGCCATTTAAGCGTGTATTTATTTGCAAGAAGTGGAGTGTTTGGTGATACTGGTTGGACGTCAAAGATCCAAACAACAAGAAGAGCAGAAAAAACACTCTATCCATATCATTTCTCTTATTAATTCAAAAAACATATCAACGCAAAACCACTTTTTTTCTTATTCAAACTCACAGTTCAATGAAATGTAGATGTACTTTAACACTCTATGAAAGTGTACTAACGGCCAATCATCCATATTATATATTATATAAGAATACTGATAAGACTTTGTCCACACATTATATGTTAACTTTCTAAACTTTACAGAATTTTGTTGCGCAATACACAAATTAGTGACTAAATTGATGGTTATAACGTTGATCATATAAATTATGTTTATTGATGTATGTCATTTTATAAATCCTATTCTTCGTGAGGAGCAATCATCTGGAAAGTCCCTAAATTTATTCAGAAAATCTCAAAACTCCCTTCTCTAATAAGGTTTTCTTTTTTAATTATTTTTAATTAAAAAAACTGGTATTTTAATATATTACCTTAAAAAAAAAACAAGATAACTATGTTACTATGTTTGATCCGAATTTCTAGATATATCCAAATTCACATCTTTGAGTCCTGTAAGTCCATGGAGAGTGGAGTAACCTATATGGGTTGCTCACAAATAAATTAATCATATAATGATTATTAATCTAATCAAAGCAATTCACTAAGTACTTATCAAAATTCATATTTCCACTAGAGAAACCTTCAAAGGTTTCTCAATCATACAAATAATTTTTTTTAAATTATTGTTTAATAATCTACACATTTAAATAATTATAAAATGAGAAATAAGTTATATTCATTACTTATATTACATTTAAAAAGGATAGAAAAATATTTTACAGAATTCGGGAATATTAAACAGATTTTACCAAATTTTAACTTTTGCACAGTTTTTTTCTTTTGCTATTTGGTAATATTACAATTTATATCATAATCTACATAATTGGAGATTATGACAGAAATTGGAAAATCACATGGAAAATTCACACAGGAAGCTTAATACTGAAGGACAACAAGAAGAAATAAAACAGGTGTTGTACAAGTTCTTAGAAGTGAGATTAAGTAGTAGAGGTTTCGAAGTAAACGCCATTTGTTTAGCTTATTTGTTTTTCTCTCGTATATTTTTGTTTGTTTGATCTCTCATGTAACAAAATTAATAATGAAAGCAAAAAAAGAAGTAAGCCAATTCCTTCGCTTCATGAAAAGATTTGTGTGGATGAAGCCATTTGTCTGGTCACTATAGCATCTGCTTTGACTTGTCCAAATGCTTTATATTTAAGTTTTACACTCTGAGATCTCCAGAGAGGAAACAGTCTTGACATGAGGTTGATCGGAAGAGTCCCCATTGCTATTGAAAGACACATTACTTGTCAAATGTAAGCCCAAGCCATTGAGAATCTTCTTGGCGTTATTTGGTGCAGGTTTTGTAACATGAGGCGGTCTCTCAAGCTCAATATCCGTGTTGGGAAGATTCCTCCATGAACCGAAATCACTAGCATCAGGAGGGATGGTGAACTTCAAATCTGAGGTCCTTGGCATGATTCAAACTTTCTCAGAGAGCTTGGAACCAACTACTCCAAAAGCTGGAAGCTTCTATTTTGGAGGAAATGATTCTGAGTATCACAAACCGATCCATGTTGGAAATTCCAAACCGTCAAACACTGCACAAACAAGAAATATTATAAGTGTTTATAAACAAGCTCTCACAAAGCAGATAAGTGGAAGTCTAAGAGTAATCAGACAAAGAAAGCAAATCAGTAAAGTGGCATTGCACAAATACATCCCCTTTACCTATATGTTGCTATATAACACTACATCTAATAGGTGTTTCTCGTCAATCTCATCTCTACAATCTTTCTGATTAGCTTGAATTGGGAATGCTAAATACAGTGCTCATCAAGCAGATTTTATACAAAGAGATGAAGTATAAAGTTTTGAAATAACCCAACAGCATGAACAATATAAGACCTAGCAGAAAATAAAAGAAAAAACCTTAGGTTTAGAGAGATTTCTAAAATACAAAGACCAATCAAATCTGTATTACCAAGTCTAAACAACGAACGATCTCATCACAAACAAAAATCAAAATCATCAGAGTGCATAATCGATTCAATATATAAATTGCAGCCATTAAATCTAAAGGAAACAAACAAACAAAAAAACTCAAATATCACAAAACTGTTAATCTTAGCTTCATCGAAACCAAACCTAAACCTCAGATTCTTTCCACATGAACCTAGACAATCCCCATCACGACTGAATAATGATAACTAACATTGCCGGTGCACCTCGCCGCCCCCGTAAGTCCATCAGATAAACCATCCATGCTCGTATCACAATCGGAGATCGATTGCTGTCGGTCCGAATCGTCGGATCGAGATTAATAATGCTTCGAACCAGAAACCAACAGAAATCGTTCTCAGTGCAAACGCTCTCACATCTTTATCCCAGCAACGCTTCTCATTTCTCCAAATAATATATTTTAATTACTTTTTTTAAAATATTATTATTTATTTAAATATTAAATTTGGAAAAAAACAGCCTATTAAAAACCGCCACATGTAGTGGTTGTCAAAAGAATCGGTTCATTCAATTCTATATGAAGAAGCGTTGCTCACTTTTTACCTTCCTTTATTATAATTTTTTAATTTTTAATTAAGAGTACTGCTAAGAGAACTACCGGTAATCATGCTCTAAGTCACTGAAATATATAATAAAAACTTTCACATTAGAATAAGGTCAAACAAGGATTCTAATATCAGAGATTTACTCAGATGTCATATATTTTAGGTAATATTACCAGAATCATACAAAACTTTTTTTTATTACTATGATATTTCGGCTATTTTTTATATTCTCAACGTGCCCTTGTTTGATGTTACAGGAAAAAACATAACTACAAAGAATGTCATTGCCACGTCAGAAGCCACGTCAGAAATCGTTGACGTGTACTAAATAACTCAGCCGCAACGCGTTACCATGGTAACGACGGCTGAGTTATTGTATGTTGCGGCTAATTTATGGAAAATGGCTGAGTTATAGGTGGACGGCTGACTTACGAGGCATAGCTCAGCCAAGAGTTACGGCTGACTTAATGAAATCTGGCTGTATTAGTGCATAACTCAGCTGTCCTTATAAGATGTGGTTATGGCTAAGTTGAGTTGTCAAAATTTTGGCTCAGTTATCACTACGACACGGCTGAATTAACTTTCTGAATCTGGCTGAGTTATGAACAACGACTGACTTATGAGATGTAGTTATGGCTAAGTATTATAACTCAGCTGTAATGAGCTGATTTATCGGAAAACTCGACCATTTTACGGCTGACTTAGTAGCGAAAGATTAATTACTTGAACATCATTCAGTTATAGATGACTGCTTAAAGGATACTACTGGGTTACAAATTTTCAGTTAAGTTATGATATTAAGCGGCTGAATTTGGCAGCCATTTTTTGCTTTTTAATTATTTCAATAGTATTCATGTTGCAGCTGAGCTATAATTTTGTTTGATGGCTGATTTACATGTTCGTTTGGTGGCTGACTTGCCACTTCGGACGCATCACCCATGTCATCATTCCATATCATCATCTTCTTCGAAAATACGAAACGTCTTTCCTTCGACTCTTGTTTTCAACTGGTTTAAAAGTGTTATTCTTCACCTTGTTTTTCCCCTTGTATTTCTCCTTGTTCTCCACTTCTGAATTACACTCATTCTTGTTAAAATATTCTTCTTCGTTTTCTTTCATGGATCAAGTTCCGGTAATTGTCGTTTCCGATAATTGGTTAAAGAAACACAAATATATACTTAACACCGACGATAGAGGGTCTAGAATTGTGCAGATAGATGCAGAAACAACACATGACAAGATTGTGAAGCTTGTTCTCGATGACTACGAATTGAACGAGTTTAGCCATCAGCTAGAGCTGAGCTACATGTTCTCAAACAAGGAACTGAAACATATGCCGCATGATACTCCACCATTTTATGTCTCCAATGATCGCCAGTTGGAAAGTTTTTTGGGAATATGGAAAATCAATCTACTATGTCTCTATATGGAGTTTTCGGCGAAAGAGTCTACCAAAATTAGTGGAGCGAGAGGAAAGATGAAACGACCAAGCAGTTCTGACTCAAAAGTAGAATCTACATACGAAGTGGATAGTGGGGGATTTGAAGGCACTTGTTATGATTATATTAAGATCCAAGACAAAGAAAACGAAGAAGAAGAAGATGTCGAAAAAGCTGATGACGAAGAAGAAGACGATAAATTTTCAAGCTGATTTGATGTTTTCGAAGACTCTGATGGTGCTCATCTGATGATGATAACTTTTCTGTATACGGTGAGCCTCCTAAAATTTAAATGGCCGGATTGACTGCGAACCCGAAAGCTTTAGGGTTACAGTTGTCAACGATAAAATTGTTGTAGGACAACGATACAGGAGCAAAGACGAGTTTGAGAAACACGTGAAACTTATTTCGGTTAGGGATGGATTTGATTTTAATATACTAGTATCAAATTCCACTACAATGATTATGTAGTGCTGGGTTGATGGATGTCATTGGAAAGTTTGTGCATCTACACAAGGGATGAGCCAGATTTATATGTTCGTATATACGATTTGGAACACACATGTTTTGTGACGGAACGTTCTAATCGATCCCGACAAGCAACAAATGATGTTTTGGTAGTTCTTTACAGAGACTTTCTTGGTGATCTTGGTCCGGAAGTTAAACCTAAAAGTGTTTGAATCATTTTCAATAAAAAATTTAGTATAAAGGTAATTACTATGTTGCGGTTGACTTATCATTACGTTATGGTTGGATTATAAATACATACCGGTTGACTTATCTTTACATTACGGCTGTGTTATATACATTTTGGCTGATTTATTAATACATGTTGGCTGACTTATTGATTACTTACGGCTGACTTATATGAATGTCTTGGCTGATTTATTGATTCTTTACGGCTGACTTATAAGGTATGTATTGGCTGAATTATTTATATATTTTGGCTGATTTATCAGTATGTTGGCGTCAAACAGATGGATTATTGGAAGTCATATCGGATGATGTTGTTTGCGAGGCAGATCGATCAGGGAACTCCTGAGAGTAGTTTTAGTGAATTGCCTCCTTACATGTAAATGTTAAGAACGACAAATCCGGTTACAGTCACATGTCTCCAAAATAGATGATGAAGGAAGATTCAAATATGTTTTTATTGCTTTTGGTGCATTTGTTGTTGGGTATGCTTTCATGCTTAAAGTTGTTGTTGTCGATGGTACGTTTCTCCATGGTAGTTACAAAGAGACACTTCTAACAGCCCTAGCTCAGGATGGTAACTTTCAAAATTTTCCAATAGCGTTCGGTGTTGTTGACACTAAAAATGATGAGTCTTGGCTTTGGTTTTTCACACAACTCAAAGTTGCCATTCCGGACGATAAGGATCTTGCGATAATCTCCGACAGACATAAGTTAATAGGGAAAGCGATTGGTGAAGTGTATACGTTAGCTTCCCTTGGAATTTGCACTTACCATTGGTATAAGAACATTTTGGTGAAGTTCAAAGGAAAACATATGTTCCCTCTGGTCAAAAAAGCGGCAAGGTGTTTTAGGCTGGCTGATTTTAATGAGGCTTTAGATGAGATTGTAGCGCTTCATCCCAAACTACATGGATACCTCCAAAGATTTGATGTCCGAATGTGGGCGCGCGTTCTTTTCCCGGGTGAAAGGTACAATTTAATGACTACGAATATTGCATAATCAATGAACAAAGCACTGTCAAATGCTTGAAGTCTTCCCATAGTTTGACTGCTAGAATCGATACGGAATATGATGACCAGATGGCTTTCTGAACGGAGAGAGGATGCAAAATCGCAACTAACAACGCTCGCTCGAGGTGTTGAGAAACTGTTACAGGTATTTGTTTCATGAGTCAGTCCTCAATTCATAACTCATCCTTAACTGATTTGATAACTCAACCTTAACCTTATCGTTTTTTTTGTTCTCCCTAATAGGCCTGTTTCACCGCAACAAGACTTATGGAGGTACAAACGATTGTGCTGTATGTGTGCAGGTGACATATGGAACATCTTTACATGTTGTAAATTTGGATCTAAAAAGATGCACATGCCATCGTTTTGACCACGAGAAAATACCATGCGTCCATGCAATTGCAGCTATAGAGCATATGGATGTGTCTCGTATATCCCTGTGCGATTATAAATTTAGGAGAGTCTATTTAGTTAACGGATATGCTGATTCAATCATGCCTCCAGATATGGAAGTCCCTGTTCCTAAAGTTGTAACATATCAACCGTGTTTGCCTCCGATTGTTGTAAACCAGCCAGGAAGGCCCAAGAAGATTAGGATTAAATCATCTTTGAAAGTTGCCATTGGAAATACACGCCCGAGGAAGCAACACACATGTTCTCGATGTAAATAAGTTGGGCACAATGTGAAAACTTGTCCGATGCAGTCTTGTTGTAATACATTTGTTTTATTTTGTGTAATAACTTAACCGTCTAGCATTATAACTCAGCCGTAAGCATTATAAATCAGCCGTGAAGTAATATAATTCAACCCTTTGCTTTCAGATTATTTCTTGTGATAACTCAACCACCAAGCATTACAACTCAGCAGTTATATGAATCGACGAGACCTTTCGTTTTTACGTAAATACTACAACTCAGCCATCAAGTACTATAAATCAGTCGTCAAGTAATATAAATACTATAATTCAGCCGTCAAGTCGTATAAATCAGCCATTTGCTTTCTGATTATTCCTTCTGATAACTCAAACACAAAGCATTATAACTCAGCCGTCATTTAAATCGACGAGACCTTTCGTTTTCCCGTAAATACTATACTCAGCCATCAAGCAATATATAGGCGAGAAACCAAAAGTTAACCTAATAATCGACGAGACCTTTCGTTTTCTTATTTTTTTTTCTCCTAATTCATAGGTCTGACTCTCTTCCATCTTATTCTTCGTTTCTATTATTTTCTCTTTATATTCTCCTAAATCACATATATGTTTATCTGTTACATCTTCCTATCATCATGGAAGTTGTTCCTCACGTCATTGGACAATTTCTTAGAGATATCAAAGCGATCATTTGTGCTATTAATCGGGAGAATATTCCGGTTCTAAACCCTAGTGTGGGTTCCTGGGTTGACAAAACCACTGTTACGTGGTTTAAGTTCCTGCACGTTCTCTCTGTCGCGATTGGAGAAATACTTCAACACAACTGGCACCATGAGTAGCTGACGTACCGCTTGATTCCCGCCCAATTTAAGAAACGATGGTTTCTCCTCTTCGCGGTAAGATCACTAAAACAAACCACCATATTAATATTATTTTTTAGTCTAATTATTTCTTTCCTTTAATTGTAGCGTAAATACATGTGGCATTCAAAGCATACTTTAACGGTTTGGACGCAGTTTAATTTGGTGGCTAGAACATTATTCAGATCCCAGATGCGTGCGTTCAAGAGGATATGGGCGAATTGTGGCGATAAGCCCGAGATGCTGAATAACATAGTTTGGAATGATTTGGTTGATATATTTGAAGAATTTGGCCCAGCTGACTTCAGTTTTAAAAAGTGAATTCCATTTAACTGTCGTGTCATCTTCTATATGAACTATGAACTATGAATTTTTGTTTATTTCTTTTTTGTTTTAACTTCATATTAATATAAATAAGCCGTTGTTACGATATCTCAGCCATTACAGAGTTATAACTCAGGCATATTGTACAATAACTCATCAATTACAAATCATTATTAACTTAGAATCAGCCATAATGCTCGATAAATCAACCATAATGCTCGATAACTCAGCCATAATGTATGATAACCTAGCCATAATGTACGATAATTCAGCCATGGTGATATCATAATTAACTTATAAGTCAGTCGTAATGTACGATAAATCAGTCAACCCTCAAATGAAAATGACTAAATAACCGACCAAACTGAACTGAACCGAAAACTAATGTTTCCCCTTTTTTTTATTTTTGTAATTGTATATTTGGTTAATTTCGGTTATATCCGGTTCCTTTCGGTTACATTAGTTTAATTTACTTAATTTCAATATATTTTGTGTAAGTTATTAATGCTCATCTAAACCCTACACAGTAAACTTCTAAACCTAACCCTTAAATTTCAGGTCAGAATGTTTTACACATTCTGATCAGAATGTAATTAAATCACACTTTATCTATAATTATTACTTTTTATTAGTTATAATAATGTTAATTTACATACTACCATTCTAAATTTAAATTTTGAGTCATAAGAATATTAATATACAGATGTCTCATAAGTCAGCCGTCTAAGTCAATAAATCAGCCATATTAGTCAATTGTTGGGAACTTTTTTTTTAATTTTAAAAAAATTTGAATTCAAATTTTTGAATTCTTTTTAATAAGAAATCGTTACAAAAATATTTATTATGCGTGCGGATAATAACAAAGTAAGATAATTATTATATGTGTCTCCCGAACAACACTTTTTGTATTCTCGAGAAGGTGTATAATAAATTAATATTGTCGTTGCATAACTCAGCCGTAATACCATTGTTAACTTAATCTTAACTCATAAGTCAGTCGTGTGAAGTAAATAACTCAGCCATCACGTATATTATTGAGCGACGTCGTTCGATTTATTGTTTTAGTAATCGAGTCAAGATGATGGCATAGAGAGATCTCTACGGCAGCAACTCCAGGGTTGATGAGAAAACTTCTTCTGAAGCACTAACTGAGGTAGATCTCTGGACCATCTGAAGTCTTTAGGCATTATCTTAATATTATGTTTGTAGAATTGTAGGAGCTGGATTGTAAAGAAAGAAAGATGAAAATGAGGTACAGCAAAATCCGGAGGCACGACAAGGGCATTTTGGTTGGGTGTGTTTGTGGTGCGGTGGTTCTCCCTGACACTTCTAATGATCCTAGCAGAAGTGGAGAACTATATTTCAGTTGTCTGTATGAAATCACAGATGTAAAGATTTCTGGACTCTTATTTTTTTGTTCTGCTTCTTGATTTTTTATACAAATTGGGGTGTAATATGAGTTATGTACTATTTATAAGGGTCCCGGTCAAGATTGCGGTTTCAGGAGGTGGTGGACTGATGCATTGCGTGACGAGTTTGTCAATATACAGGAGGAGAATAATGATATGAAGCAGGAATAGGATATGCAGCCAAGAAGCGCAATGAGATTCAAGAAGAAATGATATTGAATATAGAAAAGAAATATGACACTCTAGAGAAGAAGTTTGATAGCTTGAACAAGTATCGGTGAGCGTAGTTAAGTTCCGTTTTTTTTTTGGGAATTGGGATGAACTTTCTATGTAGTGCTGTTTTATCAATCTACTATTATATCTCAGCCATGACTTTATTATAATTTACTTATAAATCAGCCGTAATTAACGATAACTCAGCCAAACCTCAAATTAGAATGAATAAATTACCGACCGAACCGAACCAAAAAAGTATTTTTCCCCTTTGGGTATTTTTGTATATGTAGTTTTGGTTAATTTTGGTTATATTACGTTCCTTTCGGTTATATTAGGTTATTCAACTTAAGTTCAATATATTTTAGGTTATTTATGGTTATATATTTATTCAACCGACCCAAAACCGTAAGTATATAATTGAACCGAAATGTAATTTCTAAAATTTCAAAAATATTCAAATGGTTATAATATTAGTATATCTAAACCACCCTAAACCAAACACAAGAACACCAAAACCAAACTGTTAATCAAATGCCCATAATATTACTCATCTAAACCCTACACCTTAAACCCTAACCTAACCCTAACTCTAACCCCTAAATGTCAGGTTTTGACTGTTTTACACATTCTGATCAGAATGTAATTAAATCACTCTTTGTCTATAATTTTTATTTTTTATTGGTTATAATAATAATCATATCCATATTTTCATTCTAAATTTAAAATTTGAGTTATGATAATGTTAATATACAAATATCTCATAAGTCAGACGTAGTCAATAACTCAGCCATATAGTCAATTATTGAAATTCTTTTTTTTATCCAAAAATTTGAATTCAATAGTTTTAATTATTTTGAATAATAAATTGTGTGAAAATATGATTTTATGAATTTATTATGCGTGTGAATTTGAGCAGAGACAGAATTCTTGTTCGCGTTTTCTCAATAACACTTTTGTAATATCGTGAAACGTTGTAATTGGATAAGTTATTAGGAATATGAGAGAACGAAAGACCAAGAAAAGAAAGACTGTTTCGTAACTCAACAAAAATCTAAAAAACACACTAGGAGATAGGTCAAGTCTCCGTGACCAAGTCCAACGGAGGGTTTTAGCTAGGTACCAACTAGCCCTGGGCATTCGGGTTCCCAAATCTGATTGGGTTCACGTTTTCGGGTTTAGGTTTATAAAATTCATTCGGATATTTTGTATTTTCGGGTCGGGTGCGGGTATTACCCGTTCGGATTCGAGTTATTCAGGTATATCCGAACTCAAAAAAATCATGAACAAAAAAAAAATTATTTTTATTTTTTTATCATTTTACAAATTTCAGAACACATGTATATATATAAATATTTAATGTTTCACATTAGGACAAAGAAACTAAGATGGCAAAATGGTTTAATATGCACCCTTAAATGTCCAAGGTAGTGGGTTCGATTCCCCCTTAATGCATTTTTACATTTAATTCGGATTAGTTCGGGTTTTATTTCGGGTTCAGATATTACCCGAACCCGATCGGGTTCAGTATCTTAGAGGTACTGATTCCGATCGGGTTTTACACAAAACCCGAACCCGAACCGAACTACCTACTTCGGATCGGGTTCGGGATTCGGATTCGGATAATATATCGAGGACTAGTACCAACGAAACCTTCCCGCTACAAGATCAAAGAGGATTATATAAATAATCTCCTCGTGTCAAGATCAAAACCTTTACAATAGCTTTTCCATGCGTCATGTCTGAAAATTGGGAACTTCCTAGATTTTTTTGTTTTCATTTTGTTATGATTTATATTATCTATCTATATATATGAAATTAAGTTTTTTCTCTTCTACTTCCTCCATCTCATCACTTCTTATTTTCAATTTTAATAAATTAATCTAAATCATCAAAGGAACATAAAATCTAAATATATGCATCAAATAATTCACTTCTTTTTGTAATACTTTTATTATTATTAAAAAAAGAATTTAGAATAATTTAAACTAAAATATAAACCAAAAATAAAATGAAAAATATAACAAAAAATATTAAAGTAAAATATGAATAGAGATTAAATAAATATAAGATTAGATATTTCTATCATAACATATAATAATTGTGTAAATATTTGTAAAAGACTAGAAATGAGAATAATAAAGTTATCATATTTATTGAACAGCCGTTAATTTCAAAAGTTACAATTATTAGAATAAAGAAAATAAGAGTTAAAAAAACTCAAAAATATTTCCTTTGTTTAAATTAAAATATGAATAGAGATTTCAAAAATATAATAAGATTAGATATTTCTATCATAACATATAATAATCATGTAAATATTTGTAAAAGACTAGAAATATGAGAAAAATAAAGCTATCATATTTAACTGAACAACCATTAATTTCAAAAGTTATAATTATTAGAATAAAGAAAATAAGAATTTAAAAAAAAGCAAACACAAAAATATTTCCTTTGTTTAGATATTCTAACATGTCAGATCTCTACACAGCATTGTTAACAGAGTTTATATTTGCACCTTGGGTTTGGGCAGCATCTGAGCAAGTCAGAAGTTGAGCAGTGATTATTGCAACACAGTAATGCTTCTCAGTAAGATCAATTTCACTGAGCTGATAGATTAGACAACTTTAATTTGCTTACCAAAAACACACGTTCACACATGGAGCTAGTACAATATAAAAACACCATTATTCTAAATTTTAAAACAACGTGGGTCATAATATATACATTACGTTAGGTGGGTTTTAATCGTTAGTAATTCACATCGTTGCCACACATGTCAGTTTTATCACTTAGAGATAATGCCATATGATAGTATTTTTTTGTTTGTTTATATTTGGTTTTTACAATGTAAAAAGATAATTATAAAAAAAGCTATATATGCGACATTTAGCAAACAAAACATAGTTTTGGAACCTATTTACAATTGTGCCATTGACATTAACTATTTTTAATTCATAATTTACAATTTATTAAATGATAAAGTTTCTCATTTTTGTAAACAATTATTCCCCATAATCGCAACTTTCCAAAAAAATTGGAACTACTACTATTTACAATAAATACTAATTTTATAATTAATTAAATAAATATAACATTTCCTAAACTTGAAAAAAAATCTCTCTAATCAATGTAATAATACGTGATTCCTAGCATATTGTATTGTCCGTGAACTTAGTTCCAGTTTCGGTGGTTGGTGTCGACCGACACCAAAGAGTGTTGACCGACACCAAGGGGTGTCGACCGACACCAAGGGGTGTCGCTCAACACCATATTGTTTTAAGGTTGTCGGTTTGATCCGTTCTCCGGTTTTTGTCTAGTTTAGTGGTTTTGGAGAAATTCTTAAGTTCTTTATAAAAGGAAAGATGCCTTGTTCGGTTGAGGGGTTCCTTTTCCCAGCCGTTTTACTGCCCTAGAGAAGAGAAGAGAAGAGAGATTTGAGGATCTATAGATGTTAGGGAGGTGAGGATTTGAACTTGGGAATGGGAAGGAAGGGGAGTGGTGATGATGTGGCGTGGAGAAGGAAGGGGAGTGGTTTTGACTATACCGCCTATACCGAACCGAACCGAACCGAAATTTTGAGGGTTCGGTTCGGTTTCGGTTATAAGGACAGAACCGATCGGCAGCATCTATAATTGGAATTCGATTATCGGTTAATTCGGTTCGGTTCGAGCGAACCGATCGGTTAACCGAAATATTATAAACCCTAATAATATCTTCCTTTATTTCGTGTCTTCACTCGCCGTCAGTGCTTCTTCTTCCTCTTCGTCACTTCGTGTATTCTTCTTCTTCATGTAGAAGAAACGAAATGGTCGAAATTGACGTTATGTCGTGAGTTGGAATAGCGAGATTCATCTTTGGGAAATATTAGTTGTTGAACGGCTGTAAGTTTATTACTTTATTTTGTTATCACACAATTATAATTAGATTTAGTTATTGAGTTAGTGGGCTTACGGTTGATTTGGTAGCCCATTGGTTTTTAAGTTTTATATATATGGCTATGGATTTGTTTTTGGCCCATTTAATTTACTCTGAAAATAGAAATCTCAAAATTTCGGTTATTTTCGGTTTTTAATCTAAAAACCAAAATAACCGAGAACCGAATCGAACCCAACCGATTTTTTTTTCGGTTTAGTTCGGCAACATTTTCAGAAATCAAGAAAACCGAATTAACCGAACAAACCGAAATCCCAGGACTAAAGAAGATGATTGAATTATTTTTTTGAAACTAGAGCGGTATAGGCAAAACCAAAAAATAAATACTTTTATACAAAAATAAATTACGATTTCACAAAATAAAAACCAATCACGATATATATAATATGTATATATGTAAGTTATTAGTGATATTGAATTTGTTGTTTTTGTTCAAATAACTATTTTCCCATTACTATCAAATTATATACACAAATATTGGCTCCAAATTAATAACCAAATATTTCAATGACGAATTATATACACGCATAACTTATTCCCCAAGATTTCATTGGGGAATAATATCAACTAGATTTCAGATGAATGAATGAATCAGATGTTAAAAAAAAAACATACAAAACTACAATACATATATTATAGTACATATATTTTAGAATATTACAATCTAATAACTAGACTACTATCTTTAAATCGATAATTAAAAAAGAAACAAGCGGTCTTTTCCTTCAATAAATCACTACTTAATGAATTATATGATATAGTTCCTATAGTAAAAAACAATAAACTTTAAACAAACCAATTTTTACACTACCTAATAGATATATAATTGTAAGGTTGTACATTTAAAAGGTAAAAAACTATAGTGATGTATACAATTAATCTATTAAAAAAATTACATGAACTATTTTTTATTAATAAATATAGTTCCGTGGTGTACAGTGGGTGAATATCTAGTTATTATTAAAAAAATTTAGAAAAACGTTAATTTTATATTAACTAATTAAATTTTTTAAAAAGATTATTATAAAAAAACAACAAACAAACTTTTGAGTTATAAACTTGCAAATAACTAAAACGTACTTTAATAAATCGTCCAAAGAAAGTAATTCAAACCTATATAGCATTAATATTTATAGAAATTACAGATGAAGAATTTCTTACTCTTTTTTGCAAAAAAAAAAAGAAAAGGACTTATTAAAGCTATATACAATATGATCGATCGATTAAACATGGCAAGTCAAATTGTCTATTACCCCATGAAGACTCGGTTACGAGAATCTTATGGAAACAAATTTTGTCTCACTCTCATTGTTCATCAACAACTTCTTTACCTTTACTCACAACATTGTTCTTTTTGTTTGCGCGGTAGCTCCCAAACAGACTCTCCATTTCTTCTAAAGCCACACCACGTGTCTCCGGAAGGAAAGTGAAGAAGAAGACCCATGCGGCGGCCGCAACTCCGGCGAAAAGAAGGAATGCACCACCGATGGTGAGACCCTTAGCAAGGGACAGGAATGTCATTGCGATAATACCACTCATAAGTCTATTCAACATCACTCCCAAACTTGCACCTTGAGCTCTTAACCTCACGGGGAATATCTCTGAGCAGTAAACCCACGTCACGGGACCTGCACCTATTGAGAATGTTGCCACAAAAGACATCACCGTCGTAACACTAAGACCGATAGCCCATTTAAGAGTTTGTCCGGGGTTCCTGTCGATTACTGTGAGACTAGTTCCAAGTGCGGTCAAGGAAATAAACATTCCGCCCATACTAGTAAGCAACAAGGCACGACGTCCAAACCGATCAACCACACAAGTTCCCACCACGATGAAGACGGTCTTGACAACTCCGACAGCCACTGTAGCCAAGAGCTGATCATTCTTGGATCTCAGTCCAGCCTTTGAGAAAATGGTCGGAGAGTAAAGCACGACTGCATCGATTCCAGAGGCTTGCTGGGCGAAGTGGATACCAAGGCATGCTATGAGGATGTGTCGAACAGACGGGGTTGGTCGCACAAGAAGGTCTTTCCACACGCCTTCACCAGCAGTCTTGTTGTTCGGCAAGACTATAACATCGTCTGTCATATCATCAGGGATTCCAGCCGCACGTTTGATGTCATTGAGCCTAGAGATGGCTTCTTCTTTAGTGTTTGAGGTTTTGTCAAGAACTTTAAAAGCATCTCCAATGCGACCTTGGAGGATTAGCCACCGTGGAGACTCCGGCATTGCTAACACTCCAATAGCTAGGAGTACCGAGGGAACCGCTCCAACCCCTAACATGAACCTCCAGCCGAGATGCTCGGGAAGCTTAGAGAAGAAGTAGTTGGACACATACCCTAAAAGTATACCAATGTTGATAAATATCTGCATTTAAAAAAGTTATTATCAACCTCCATGCACAATTCTTATATATATATATATATATATATATATATTTATTTATTTCAGTGCATAAAAAAAAAAGTTATTATCAACCTCCATGCACAATTCTTTTATATATATATATATATATTTCATATAATTAGAAAGGTCGAATATATTGTACCTCAGGGAAAGAGCTAAGGAAACCACGTGAAGAGGCAGGAGCGACTTCAGCGGTGTAAACAGGCGCAATCATCATAGCATAACCGACACCGATACCAGCTACAAAACGACCAACCATAATGAAAGGATAGTTTGTGGCAAAACCCATGAGAAGAGCACCACAAAAGAAGAAAGCTCCTGCCAACACTATGGTATATCGTCTTCCAATCCAATCTGAAGTTTTACCGGCCGCGCCTGAACCGATTAGAGAGTAGATATTTAGAATCCCCATAAGAATCTCGAGTTGTATGTCCGATAGTTTCAAATCATCTTTTATAAAAATTGCAGCTCCACTCATCACTCCTATATCTGCAACATCCATAAAATGTAAGGATAATTATCTAAACCGTAAATCAAACCAACCAACCTTGATATGGGCCGTTAGTGAATGATAATAATTCATAACATATACGAACCATAGCCAAGGATGATAGACGTCATTGATGCTAAGATTGCACAAGCAAAAGCAAATCGGCTTCTATTCCCTCTTGGCGGCTCGGGCTTCGCAACAACAACACCTCGTTCTTCTCCTGAGGAACTCATTGTGTCCACCGTGATTGTAAAACTTACAGTGAAAAAGAATTGGTAAGGAGAAAAGAGTGTTATTAGCAGAAAAAACAAACTAAGTTTATTGTGAGTTACGAAATCTACTGGAAGATGAGAATTTAAATAGATGTGGGATGCTCACAGTTGAAGCCAACTAAGATCACATGTTTTAGAAAATAACAAACAAACATCTAGTTAATTTAATCAGTTACAGAAACTATATACTTGAAATTCCAATGATAGAAATCGGATATCAAGATTCACATGGTTGTACTCTAATCTACTAGATTTGTCCCAAAATTTGTACTTTCTAGTAATAACAAATCATTTAAGATTTGTTGTCTCACTTTTTATTTTGTTTTTGGTTATAACCTTATCTATATTTAGAAACATAAGTAAATAGACATTCACAAATTGTTATAATTCTAATTTTAAAGGGCAAGAAAAAAACACATGGTTCACCGTAAAAGAATATTTTGTTCTCTCCAAGGACCTACTGCATATTTTTTTACTATAATCAACTGTTTAGAGGTATTAAAAGTTATCTTCTCTTCCTCTTTATCATTCTCTCTTTAGCTGTTTTCTATGCTTACTCCGAAAAACAAAATACACATAGTATTTATAAGAGAAACAATTTTAGTGTAAAAAAGGAAACATAAAACGCTAGTGTATGAAGACCAAAAAAAAAAAAAAAAAAATCTAAAACTTTTTAGAACAACTCAAAATTTGTTTAAGTAAAAAGGTTACTAGTTATAGTACTAGAATGCAAGCAGTGGAGGTTTTAACTATAATGAATGCAAAAACTCATAATTGGCCATTTAAGCGTGTATTTATTTGCAAGAAGTGGAGTGTTTGGTGATACTGGTTGGACGTCAAAGATCCAAACAACAAGAAGAGCAGAAAAAACACTCTATCCATATCATTTCTCTTATTAATTCAAAAAACATATCAACGCAAAACCACTTTTTTTCTTATTCAAACTCACAGTTCAATGAAATGTAGATGTACTTTAACACTCTATGAAAGTGTACTAACGGCCAATCATCCATATTATATATTATATAAGAATACTGATAAGACTTTGTCCACACATTATATGTTAACTTTCTAAACTTTACAGAATTTTGTTGCGCAATACACAAATTAGTGACTAAATTGATGGTTATAACGTTGATCATATAAATTATGTTTATTGATGTATGTCATTTTATAAATCCTATTCTTCGTGAGGAGCAATCATCTGGAAAGTCCCTAAATTTATTCAGAAAATCTCAAAACTCCCTTCTCTAATAAGGTTTTCTTTTTTAATTATTTTTAATTAAAAAAACTGGTATTTTAATATATTACCTTAAAAAAAAAACAAGATAACTATGTTACTATGTTTGATCCGAATTTCTAGATATATCCAAATTCACATCTTTGAGTCCTGTAAGTCCATGGAGAGTGGAGTAACCTATATGGGTTGCTCACAAATAAATTAATCATATAATGATTATTAATCTAATCAAAGCAATTCACTAAGTACTTATCAAAATTCATATTTCCACTAGAGAAACCTTCAAAGGTTTCTCAATCATACAAATAATTTTTTTTAAATTATTGTTTAATAATCTACACATTTAAATAATTATAAAATGAGAAATAAGTTATATTCATTACTTATATTACATTTAAAAAGGATAGAAAAATATTTTACAGAATTCGGGAATATTAAACAGATTTTACCAAATTTTAACTTTTGCACAGTTTTTTTCTTTTGCTATTTGGTAATATTACAATTTATATCATAATCTACATAATTGGAGATTATGACAGAAATTGGAAAATCACATGGAAAATTCACACAGGAAGCTTAATACTGAAGGACAACAAGAAGAAATAAAACAGGTGTTGTACAAGTTCTTAGAAGTGAGATTAAGTAGTAGAGGTTTCGAAGTAAACGCCATTTGTTTAGCTTATTTGTTTTTCTCTCGTATATTTTTGTTTGTTTGATCTCTCATGTAACAAAATTAATAATGAAAGCAAAAAAAGAAGTAAGCCAATTCCTTCGCTTCATGAAAAGATTTGTGTGGATGAAGCCATTTGTCTGGTCACTATAGCATCTGCTTTGACTTGTCCAAATGCTTTATATTTAAGTTTTACACTCTGAGATCTCCAGAGAGGAAACAGTCTTGACATGAGGTTGATCGGAAGAGTCCCCATTGCTATTGAAAGACACATTACTTGTCAAATGTAAGCCCAAGCCATTGAGAATCTTCTTGGCGTTATTTGGTGCAGGTTTTGTAACATGAGGCGGTCTCTCAAGCTCAATATCCGTGTTGGGAAGATTCCTCCATGAACCGAAATCACTAGCATCAGGAGGGATGGTGAACTTCAAATCTGAGGTCCTTGGCATGATTCAAACTTTCTCAGAGAGCTTGGAACCAACTACTCCAAAAGCTGGAAGCTTCTATTTTGGAGGAAATGATTCTGAGTATCACAAACCGATCCATGTTGGAAATTCCAAACCGTCAAACACTGCACAAACAAGAAATATTATAAGTGTTTATAAACAAGCTCTCACAAAGCAGATAAGTGGAAGTCTAAGAGTAATCAGACAAAGAAAGCAAATCAGTAAAGTGGCATTGCACAAATACATCCCCTTTACCTATATGTTGCTATATAACACTACATCTAATAGGTGTTTCTCGTCAATCTCATCTCTACAATCTTTCTGATTAGCTTGAATTGGGAATGCTAAATACAGTGCTCATCAAGCAGATTTTATACAAAGAGATGAAGTATAAAGTTTTGAAATAACCCAACAGCATGAACAATATAAGACCTAGCAGAAAATAAAAGAAAAAACCTTAGGTTTAGAGAGATTTCTAAAATACAAAGACCAATCAAATCTGTATTACCAAGTCTAAACAACGAACGATCTCATCACAAACAAAAATCAAAATCATCAGAGTGCATAATCGATTCAATATATAAATTGCAGCCATTAAATCTAAAGGAAACAAACAAACAAAAAAACTCAAATATCACAAAACTGTTAATCTTAGCTTCATCGAAACCAAACCTAAACCTCAGATTCTTTCCACATGAACCTAGACAATCCCCATCACGACTGAATAATGATAACTAACATTGCCGGTGCACCTCGCCGCCCCCGTAAGTCCATCAGATAAACCATCCATGCTCGTATCACAATCGGAGATCGATTGCTGTCGGTCCGAATCGTCGGATCGAGATTAATAATGCTTCGAACCAGAAACCAACAGAAATCGTTCTCAGTGCAAACGCTCTCACATCTTTATCCCAGCAACGCTTCTCATTTCTCCAAATAATATATTTTAATTACTTTTTTTAAAATATTATTATTTATTTAAATATTAAATTTGGAAAAAAACAGCCTATTAAAAACCGCCACATGTAGTGGTTGTCAAAAGAATCGGTTCATTCAATTCTATATGAAGAAGCGTTGCTCACTTTTTACCTTCCTTTATTATAATTTTTTAATTTTTAATTAAGAGTACTGCTAAGAGAACTACCGGTAATCATGCTCTAAGTCACTGAAATATATAATAAAAACTTTCACATTAGAATAAGGTCAAACAAGGATTCTAATATCAGAGATTTACTCAGATGTCATATATTTTAGGTAATATTACCAGAATCATACAAAACTTTTTTTTATTACTATGATATTTCGGCTATTTTTTATATTCTCAACGTGCCCTTGTTTGATGTTACAGGAAAAAACATAACTACAAAGAATGTCATTGCCACGTCAGAAATCGTTGACGTGTACTAAATAACTCAGCCGCAACGCGTTACCATGGTAACGACGGCTGAGTTATTGTATGTTGCGGCTAATTTATGGAAAATGGCTGAGTTATAGGTGGACGGCTGACTTACGAGGCATAGCTCAGCCAAGAGTTACGGCTGACTTAATGAAATCTGGCTGTATTAGTGCATAACTCAGCTGTCCTTATAAGATGTGGTTATGGCTAAGTTGAGTTGTCAAAATTTTGGCTCAGTTATCACTACGACACGGCTGAATTAACTTTCTGAATCTGGCTGAGTTATGAACAACGACTGACTTATGAGATGTAGTTATGGCTAAGTATTATAACTCAGCTGTAATGAGCTGATTTATCGGAAAACTCGACCATTTTACGGCTGACTTAGTAGCGAAAGATTAATTACTTGAACATCATTCAGTTATAGATGACTACTTAAAGGATACTACTGGGTTACAAATTTTCAGTTAAGTTATGATATTAAGCGGCTGAATTTGGCAGCCATTTTTTGCTTTTTAATTATTTCAATAGTATTCATGTTGCAGCTGAGCTATAATTTTGTTTGATGGCTGATTTACATGTTCGTTTGGTGGCTGACTTGCCACTTCGGACGCATCACCCATGTCATCATTCCATATCATCATCTTCTTCGAAAATACGAAACGTCTTTCCTTCGACTCTTGTTTTCAACTGGTTTAAAAGTGTTATTCTTCACCTTGTTCTTCACCTTGTTTTTCCCCTTGTATTTCTCCTTGTTCTCCACTTCTGAATTACACTCATTCTTGTTAAAATATTCTTCTTCGTTTTCTTTCATGGATCAAGTTCCGGTAATTGTCGTTTCCGATAATTGGTTAAAGAAACACAAATATATACTTAACACCGACGATAGAGGGTCTAGAATTGTGCAGATAGATGCAGAAACAACACACGACAAGATTGTGAAGCTTGTTCTCGATGACTACGGATTGAACGAGTTTAGCCATCAGCTAGAGCTGAGCTACATGTTCTCAAACAAGGCACTGAAACATATGTCGCATGATACTCCACCTGGTTATGTCTCCAATGATCGCGAGTTGGAAAGTTTTTTGGGAATATGGAAAATCGATCTACTATGTCTCTATGTGGAGTTTTCGGCGAAAGAGTCTACCAAAATTAGTGGAGCGAGAGGAAAGATGAAACAGCCAAGCAGTTCTGACTCAAAAGTAGAATCTACATACGAAGTGGATAGTGGGGGATTTGAAGGCACTTGTTATGATTATATTAAGATCCAAGACAAAGAAAACGAAGAAGAAGAAGATGTCGAAAAAGCTGATGACGAAGAAGAAGACGATAAATTTTCAAGCTGATTTGATGTTTTCGAAGACTCTGATGGTGCTCATCTGATGATGATAACTTTTCTGTATACGGTGAGCCTCCTAAAATTTAAATGGCCGGATTGACTGCGAACCCGAAAGCTTTAGGGTTACAGTTGTCAACGATAAAATTGTTGTAGGACAACGATACAGGAGCAAAGACGAGTTTGAGAAACACGTGAAACTTATTTCGGTTAGGGATGGATTTGATTTTAATATACTAGTATCAAATTCCACTACAATGATTATGTAGTGCTGGGTTGATGGATGTCATTGGAAAGTTTGTGCATCTACACAAGGGATGAGCCAGATTTATATGTTCGTATATACGATTTGGAACACACATGTTTTGTGACGGAACGTTCTAATCGATCCCGACAAGCAACAAATGATGTTTTGGTAGTTCTTTACAGAGACTTTCTTGGTGATCTTGGTCCGGAAGTTAAACCTAAAAGTGTTTGAATCATTTTCAATAAAAAATTTAGTATAAAGGTAATTACTATGTTGCGGTTGACTTATCATTACGTTATGGTTGGATTATAAATACATACCGGTTGACTTATCTTTACATTACGGCTGTGTTATATACATTTTGGCTGATTTATTAATACATGTTGGCTGACTTATTGATTACTTACGGCTGACTTATATGAATGTCTTGGCTGATTTATTGATTCTTTACGGCTGACTTATAAGGTATGTATTGGCTGAATTATTTATATATTTTGGCTGATTTATCAGTATGTTGGCGTCAAACAGATGGATTATTGGAAGTCATATCGGATGATGTTGTTTGCGAGGCAGATCGATCAGGGAACTCCTGAGAGTAGTTTTAGTGAATTGCCTCCTTACATGTAAATGTTAAGAACGACAAATCCGGTTACAGTCACATGTCTCCAAAATAGATGATGAAGGAAGATTCAAATATGTTTTTATTGCTTTTGGTGCATTTGTTGTTGGGTATGCTTTCATGCTTAAAGTTGTTGTTGTCGATGGTACGTTTCTCCATGGTAGTTACAAAGAGACACTTCTAACAGCCCTAGCTCAGGATGGTAACTTTCAAAATTTTCCAATAGCGTTCGGTGTTGTTGACACTAAAAATGATGAGTCTTGGCTTTGGTTTTTCACACAACTCAAAGTTGCCATTCCGGACGATAAGGATCTTGCGATAATCTCCGACAGACATAAGTTAATAGGGAAAGCGATTGGTGAAGTGTATACGTTAGCTTCCCTTGGAATTTGCACTTACCATTGGTATAAGAACATTTTGGTGAAGTTCAAAGGAAAACATATGTTCCCTCTGGTCAAAAAAGCGGCAAGGTGTTTTAGGCTGGCTGATTTTAATGAGGCTTTAGATGAGATTGTAGCGCTTCATCCCAAACTACATGGATACCTCCAAAGATTTGATGTCCGAATGTGGGCGCGCGTTCTTTTCCCGGGTGAAAGGTACAATTTAATGACTACGAATATTGCATAATCAATGAACAAAGCACTGTCAAATGCTTGAAGTCTTCCCATAGTTTGACTGCTAGAATCGATACGGAATATGATGACCAGATGGCTTTCTGAACGGAGAGAGGATGCAAAATCGCAACTAACAACGCTCGCTCGAGGTGTTGAGAAACTGTTACAGGTATTTGTTTCATGAGTCAGTCCTCAATTCATAACTCATCCTTAACTGATTTGATAACTCAACCTTAACCTTATCGTTTTTTTTGTTCTCCCTAATAGGCCTGTTTCACCGCAACAAGACTTATGGAGGTACAAACGATTGTGCTGTATGTGTGCAGGTGACATATGGAACATCTTTACATGTTGTAAATTTGGATCTAAAAAGATGCACATGCCATCGTTTTGACCACGAGAAAATACCATGCGTCCATGCAATTGCAGCTATAGAGCATATGGATGTGTCTCGTATATCCCTGTGCGATTATAAATTTAGGAGAGTCTATTTAGTTAACGGATATGCTGATTCAATCATGCCTCCAGATATGGAAGTCCCTGATCCTAAAGTTGTAACATATCAACCGTGTTTGCCTCCGATTGTTGTAAACCAGCCAGGAAGGCCCAAGAAGATTAGGATTAAATCATCTTTGAAAGTTGCCATTGGAAATACACGCCCGAGGAAGCAACACACATGTTCTCGATGTAAATAAGTTGGGCACAATGTGAAAACTTGTCCGATGCAGTCTTGTTGTAATACATTTGTTTTATTTTGTGTAATAACTTAACCGTCTAGCATTATAACTCAGCCGTAAGCATTATAAATCAGCCGTGAAATAATATAATTCAACCCTTTGCTTTCAGATTATTTCTTGTGATAACTCAACCACCAAGCATTACAACTCAGCAGTTATATGAATCGACGAGACCTTTCGTTTTTACGTAAATACTACAACTCAGCCATCAAGTACTATAAATCAGTCGTCAAGTAATATAAATACTATAATTCAGCCGTCAAGTCGTATAAATCAGCCATTTGCTTTCTGATTATTCCTTCTGATAACTCAAACACAAAGCATTATAACTCAGCCGTCATTTAAATCGACGAGACCTTTCGTTTTCCCGTAAATACTATACTCAGCCATCAAGCAATATATAGGCGAGAAACCAAAAGTTAACCTAATAATCGATGAGACCTTTCGTTTTCTTATTTTTTTTCTCCTAATTCATAGGTCTGACTCTCTTCCATCTTATTCTTCGTTTCTATTATTTTCTCTTTATATTCTCCTAAATCACATATATGTTTATCTGTTACATCTTCCTATCATCATGGAAGTTGTTCCTCACGTCATTGGACAATTTCTTAGAGATATCAAAGCGATCATTTGTGCTATTAATCGGGAGAATATTCCGGTTCTAAACCCTAGTGTGGGTTCCTGGGTTGACAAAACCACTGTTACGTGGTTTAAGTTCCTGCACGTTCTCTCTGTCGCGATTGGAGAAATACTTCAACACAACTGGCACCATGAGTAGCTGACGTACCGCTTGATTCCCGCCCAATTTAAGAAACGATGGTTTCTCCTCTTCGCGGTAAGATCACTAAAACAAACCACCATATTAATATTATTTTTTAGTCTAATTATTTCTTTCCTTTAATTGTAGCGTAAATACATGTGGCATTCAAAGCATACTTTAACGGTTTGGACGCAGTTTAATTTGGTGGCTAGAACATTATTCAGATCCCAGATGCGTGCGTTCAAGAGGATATGGGCGAATTGTGGCGATAAGCCCGAGATGCTGAATAACATAGTTTGGAATGATTTGGTTGATATATTTGAAGAATTTGGCCCAGCTGACTTCAGTTTTAAAAAGTGAATTCCATTTAACTGTCGTGTCATCTTCTATATGAACTATGAACTATGAATTTTTGTTTATTTCTTTTTTGTTTTAACTTCATATTAATATAAATAAGCCGTTGTTACGATATCTCAGCCATTACAGAGTTATAACTCAGGCATATTGTACAATAACTCATCAATTACAAATCATTATTAACTTAGAATCAGCCATAATGCTCGATAAATCAACCATAATGCTCGATAACTCAGCCATAATGTATGATAACCTAGCCATAATGTACGATAATTCAGCCATGGTGATATCATAATTAACTTATAAGTCAGTCGTAATGTACGATAAATCAGTCAACCCTCAAATGAAAATGACTAAATAACCGACCAAACTGAACTGAACCGAAAACTAATGTTTCCCCTTTTTTTTATTTTTGTAATTGTATATTTGGTTAATTTCGGTTATATCCGGTTCCTTTCGGTTACATTAGTTTAATTTACTTAATTTCAATATATTTTGTGTAAGTTATTAATGCTCATCTAAACCCTACACAGTAAACTTCTAAACCTAACCCTTAAATTTCAGGTCAGAATGTTTTACACATTCTGATCAGAATGTAATTAAATCACACTTTATCTATAATTATTACTTTTTATTAGTTATAATAATGTTAATTTACATACTACCATTCTAAATTTAAATTTTGAGTCATAAGAATATTAATATACAGATGTCTCATAAGTCAGCCGTCTAAGTCAATAAATCAGCCATATTAGTCAATTGTTGGGAACTTTTTTTTTAATTTTAAAAAAATTTGAATTCAAATTTTTGAATTCTTTTTAATAAGAAATCGTTACAAAAATATTTATTATGCGTGCGGATAATAACAAAGTAAGATAATTATTATATGTGTCTCCCGAACAACACTTTTTGTATTCTCGAGAAGGTGTATAATAAATTAATATTGTCGTTGCATAACTCAGCCGTAATACCATTGTTAACTTAATCTTAACTCATAAGTCAGTCGTGTGAAGTAAATAACTCAGCCATCACGTATATTATTGAGCGACGTCGTTCGATTTATTGTTTTAGTAATCGAGTCAAGATGATGGCATAGAGAGATCTCTACGGCAGCAACTCCAGGGTTGATGAGAAAACTTCTTCTGAAGCACTAACTGAGGTAGATCTCTGGACCATCTGAAGTCTTTAGGCATTATCTTAATATTATGTTTGTAGAATTGTAGGAGCTGGATTGTAAAGAAAGAAAGATGAAAATGAGGTACAGCAAAATCCGGAGGCACGACAAGGGCATTTTGGTTGGGTGTGTTTGTGGTGCGGTGGTTCTCCCTGACACTTCTAATGATCCTAGCAGAAGTGGAGAACTATATTTCAGTTGTCTGTATGAAATCACAGATGTAAAGATTTCTGGACTCTTATTTTTTTGTTCTGCTTCTTGATTTTTTATACAAATTGGGGTGTAATATGAGTTATGTACTATTTATAAGGGTCCCGGTCAAGATTGCGGTTTCAGGAGGTGGTGGACTGATGCATTGCGTGACGAGTTTGTCAATATACAGGAGGAGAATAATGATATGAAGCAGGAATAGGATATGCAGCCAAGAAGCGCAATGAGATTCAAGAAGAAATGATATTGAATATAGAAAAGAAATATGACACTCTAGAGAAGAAGTTTGATAGCTTGAACAAGTATCGGTGAGCGTAGTTAAGTTCCGTTTTTTTTTTGGGAATTGGGATGAACTTTCTATGTAGTGCTGTTTTATCAATCTACTATTATATCTCAGCCATGACTTTATTATAATTTACTTATAAATCAGCCGTAATTAACGATAACTCAGCCAAACCTCAAATTAGAATGAATAAATTACCGACCGAACCGAACCAAAAAAGTATTTTTCCCCTTTGGGTATTTTTGTATATGTAGTTTTGGTTAATTTTGGTTATATTACGTTCCTTTCGGTTATATTAGGTTATTCAACTTAAGTTCAATATATTTTAGGTTATTTATGGTTATATATTTATTCAACCGACCCAAAACCGTAAGTATATAATTGAACCGAAATGTAATTTCTAAAATTTCAAAAATATTCAAATGGTTATAATATTAGTATATCTAAACCACCCTAAACCAAACACAAGAACACCAAAACCAAACTGTTAATCAAATGCCCATAATATTACTCATCTAAACCCTACACCTTAAACCCTAACCTAACCCTAACTCTAACCCCTAAATGTCAGGTTTTGACTGTTTTACACATTCTGATCAGAATGTAATTAAATCACTCTTTGTCTATAATTTTTATTTTTTATTGGTTATAATAATAATCATATCCATATTTTCATTCTAAATTTAAAATTTGAGTTATGATAATGTTAATATACAAATATCTCATAAGTCAGACGTAGTCAATAACTCAGCCATATAGTCAATTATTGAAATTCTTTTTTTTATCCAAAAATTTGAATTCAATAGTTTTAATTATTTTGAATAATAAATTGTGTGAAAATATGATTTTATGAATTTATTATGCGTGTGAATTTGAGCAGAGACAGAATTCTTGTTCGCGTTTTCTCAATAACACTTTTGTAATATCGTGAAACGTTGTAATTGGATAAGTTATTAGGAATATGAGAGAACGAAAGACCAAGAAAAGAAAGACTGTTTCGTAACTCAACAAAAATCTAAAAAACACACTAGGAGATAGGTCAAGTCTCCGTGACCAAGTCCAACGGAGGGTTTTAGCTAGGTACCAACTAGCCCTGGGCATTCGGGTTCCCAAATCTGATTGGGTTCACGTTTTCGGGTTTAGGTTTATAAAATTCATTCGGATATTTTGTATTTTCGGGTCGGGTGCGGGTATTACCCGTTCGGATTCGAGTTATTCAGGTATATCCGAACTCAAAAAAATCATGAACAAAAAAAAAATTATTTTTATTTTTTTATCATTTTACAAATTTCAGAACACATGTATATATATAAATATTTAATGTTTCACATTAGGACAAAGAAACTAAGATGGCAAAATGGTTTAATATGCACCCTTAAATGTCCAAGGTAGTGGGTTCGATTCCCCCTTAATGCATTTTTACATTTAATTCGGATTAGTTCGGGTTTTATTTCGGGTTCAGATATTACCCGAACCCGATCGGGTTCAGTACCTTAGAGGTACTGATTCCGATCGGGTTTTACACAAAACCCGAACCCGAACCGAACTACCTACTTCGGATCGGGTTCGGGATTCGGATTCGGATAATATATCGAGGACTAGTACCAACGAAACCTTCCCGCTACAAGATCAAAGAGGATTATATAAATAATCTCCTCGTGTCAAGATCAAAACCTTTACAATAGCTTTTCCATGCGTCATGTCTGAAAATTGGGAACTTCCTAGATTTTTTTGTTTTCATTTTGTTATGATTTATATTATCTATCTATATATATGAAATTAAGTTTTTTCTCTTCTACTTCCTCCATCTCATCACTTCTTATTTTCAATTTTAATAAATTAATCTAAATCATCAAAGGAACATAAAATCTAAATATATGCATCAAATAATTCACTTCTTTTTGTAATACTTTTATTATTATTAAAAAAAGAATTTAGAATAATTTAAACTAAAATATAAACCAAAAATAAAATGAAAAATATAACAAAAAATATTAAAGTAAAATATGAATAGAGATTACATAAATATAAGATTAGATATTTCTATCATAACATATAATAATTGTGTAAATATTTGTAAAAGACTAGAAATGAGAATAATAAAGTTATCATATTTATTGAACAGCCGTTAATTTCAAAAGTTACAATTATTAGAATAAAGAAAATAAGAGTTAAAAAAACTCAAAAATAATTCCTTTGTTTAAATTAAAATATGAATAGAGATTTCAAAAATATAATAAGATTAGATATTTCTATCATAACATATAATAATCATGTAAATATTTGTAAAAGACTAGAAATATGAGAAAAATAAAGCTATCATATTTAACTGAACAACCGTTAATTTCAAAAGTTATAATTATTAGAATAAAGAAAATAAGAATTTAAAAAAAAGCAAACACAAAAATATTTCCTTTGTTTAGATATTCTAACATGTCAGATCTCTACACAGCATTGTTAACAGAGTTTATATTTGCACCTTGGGTTTGGGCAGCATCTGAGCAAGTCAGAAGTTGAGCAGTGATTATTGCAACACAGTAATGCTTCTCAGTAAGATCAATTTCACTGAGCTGATAGATTAGACAACTTTAATTTGCTTACCAAAAACACACGTTCACACATGGAGCTAGTACAATATAAAAACACCATTATTCTAAATTTTAAAACAACGTGGGTCATAATATATACATTACGTTAGGTGGGTTTTAATCGTTAGTAATTCACATCGTTGCCACACATGTCAGTTTTATCACTTAGAGATAATGCCATATGATAGTATTTTTTTGTTTGTTTATATTTGGTTTTTACAATGTAAAAAGATAATTATAAAAAAAGCTATATATGCGACATTTAGCAAACAAAACATAGTTTTGGAACCTATTTACAATTGTGCCATTGACATTAACTATTTTTAATTCATAATTTACAATTTATTAAATGATAAAGTTTCTCATTTTTGTAAACAATTATTCCCCATAATCGCAACTTTCCAAAAAAATTGGAACTACTACTATTTACAATAAATACTAATTTTATAATTAATTAAATAAATATAACATTTCCTAAACTTGAAAAAAAATCTCTCTAATCAATGTAATAATACGTGATTCCTAGCATATTGTATTGTCCGTGAACTTAGTTCCAGTTTCGGTGGTTGGTGTCGACCGACACCAAAGAGTGTTGACCGACACCAAGGGGTGTCGACCGACACCAAGGGGTGTCGCTCAACACCATATTGTTTTAAGGTTGTCGGTTTGATCCGTTCTCCGGTTTTTGTCTAGTTTAGTGGTTTTGGAGAAATTCTTAAGTTCTTTATAAAAGGAAAGATGCCTTGTTCGGTTGAGGGGTTCCTTTTCCCAGCCGTTTTACTGCCCTAGAGAAGAGAAGAGAAGAGAGATTTGAGGATCTATAGATGTTAGGGAGGTGAGGATTTGAACTTGGGAATGGGAAGGAAGGGGAGTGGTGATGATGTGGCGTGGAGAAGGAAGGGGAGTGGTTTTGACTATACCGCCTATACCGAACCGAACCGAACCGAAATTTTGAGGGTTCGGTTCGGTTTCGGTTATAAGGACAGAACCGATCGGCAGCATCTATAATTGGAATTCGATTATCGGTTAATTCGGTTCGGTTCGAGCGAACCGATCGGTTAACCGAAATATTATAAACCCTAATAATATCTTCCTTTATTTCGTGTCTTCACTCGCCGTCAGTGCTTCTTCTTCCTCTTCGTCACTTCGTGTATTCTTCTTCTTCATGTAGAAGAAACGAAATGGTCGAAATTGACGTTATGTCGTGAGTTGGAATAGCGAGATTCATCTTTGGGAAATATTAGTTGTTGAACGGCTGTAAGTTTATTACTTTATTTTGTTATCACACAATTATAATTAGATTTAGTTATTGAGTTAGTGGGCTTACGGTTGATTTGGTAGCCCATTGGTTTTTAAGTTTTATATATATGGCTATGGATTTGTTTTTGGCCCATTTAATTTACTCTGAAAATAGAAATCTCAAAATTTCGGTTATTTTCGGTTTTTAATCTAAAAACCAAAATAACCGAGAACCGAATCGAACCCAACCGATTTTTTTTTCGGTTTAGTTCGGCAACATTTTCAGAAATCAAGAAAACCGAATTAACCGAACAAACCGAAATCCCAGGACTAAAGAAGATGATTGAATTATTTTTTTGAAACTAGAGCGGTATAGGCAAAACCAAAAAATAAATACTTTTATACAAAAATAAATTACGATTTCACAAAATAAAAACCAATCACGATATATATAATATGTATATATGTAAGTTATTAGTGATATTGAATTTGTTGTTTTTGTTCAAATAACTATTTTCCCATTACTATCAAATTATATACACAAATATTGGCTCCAAATTAATAACCAAATATTTCAATGACGAATTATATACACGCATAACTTATTCCCCAAGATTTCATTGGGGAATAATATCAACTAGATTTCAGATGAATGAATGAATCAGATGTTAAAAAAAAAACATACAAAACTACAATACATATATTATAGTACATATATTTTAGAATATTACAATCTAATAACTAGACTACTATCTTTAAATCGATAATTAAAAAAGAAACAAGCGGTCTTTTCCTTCAATAAATCACTACTTAATGAATTATATGATATAGTTCCTATAGTAAAAAACAATAAACTTTAAACAAACCAATTTTTACACTACCTAATAGATATATAATTGTAAGGTTGTACATTTAAAAGGTAAAAAACTATAGTGATGTATACAATTAATCTATTAAAAAAATTACATGAACTATTTTTTATTAATAAATATAGTTCCGTGGTGTACAGTGGGTGAATATCTAGTTATTATTAAAAAAATTTAGAAAAACGTTAATTTTATATTAACTAATTAAATTTTTTAAAAAGATTATTATAAAAAAACAACAAACAAACTTTTGAGTTATAAACTTGCAAATAACTAAAACGTACTTTAATAAATCGTCCAAAGAAAGTAATTCAAACCTATATAGCATTAATATTTATAGAAATTACAGATGAAGAATTTCTTACTCTTTTTTGCAAAAAAAAAAGAAAAGGACTTATTAAAGCTATATACAATATGATCGATCGATTAAACATGGCAAGTCAAATTGTCTATTACCCCATGAAGACTCGGTTACGAGAATCTTATGGAAACAAATTTTGTCTCACTCTCATTGTTCATCAACAACTTCTTTACCTTTACTCACAACATTGTTCTTTTTGTTTGCGCGGTAGCTCCCAAAGAGACTCTCCATTTCTTCTAAAGCCACACCACGTGTCTCCGGAAGGAAAGTGAAGAAGAAGACCCATGCGGCGGCCGCAACTCCGGCGAAAAGAAGGAATGCACCACCGATGGTGAGACCCTTAGCAAGGGACAGGAATGTCATTGCGATAATACCACTCATAAGTCTATTCAACATCACTCCCAAACTTGCACCTTGAGCTCTTAACCTCACGGGGAATATCTCTGAGCAGTAAACCCACGTCACGGGACCTGCACCTATTGAGAATGTTGCCACAAAAGACATCACCGTCGTAACACTAAGACCGATAGCCCATTTAAGAGTTTGTCCGGGGTTCCTGTCGATTACTGTGAGACTAGTTCCAAGTGCGGTCAAGGAAATAAACATTCCGCCCATACTAGTAAGCAACAAGGCACGACGTCCAAACCGATCAACCACACAAGTTCCCACCACGATGAAGACGGTCTTGACAACTCCGACAGCCACTGTAGCCAAGAGCTGATCATTCTTGGATCTCAGTCCAGCCTTTGAGAAAATGGTCGGAGAGTAAAGCACGACTGCATCGATTCCAGAGGCTTGCTGGGCGAAGTGGATACCAAGGCATGCTATGAGGATGTGTCGAACAGACGGGGTTGGTCGCACAAGAAGGTCTTTCCACACGCCTTCACCAGCAGTCTTGTTGTTCGGCAAGACTATAACATCGTCTGTCATATCATCAGGGATTCCAGCCGCACGTTTGATGTCATTGAGCCTAGAGATGGCTTCTTCTTTAGTGTTTGAGGTTTTGTCAAGAACTTTAAAAGCATCTCCAATGCGACCTTGGAGGATTAGCCACCGTGGAGACTCCGGCATTGCTAACACTCCAATAGCTAGGAGTACCGAGGGAACCGCTCCAACCCCTAACATGAACCTCCAGCCGAGATGCTCGGGAAGCTTAGAGAAGAAGTAGTTGGACACATACCCTAAAAGTATACCAATGTTGATAAATATCTGCATTTAAAAAAGTTATTATCAACCTCCATGCACAATTCTTATATATATATATATATATATATATATATATATATATTTATTTCAGTGCATAAAAAAAAAAGTTATTATCAACCTCCATGCACAATTCTTTTATATATATATATATATATTTCATATAATTAGAAAGGTCGAATATATTGTACCTCAGGGAAAGAGCTAAGGAAACCACGTGAAGAGGCAGGAGCGACTTCAGCGGTGTAAACAGGCGCAATCATCATAGCATAACCGACACCGATACCAGCTACAAAACGACCAACCATAATGAAAGGATAGTTTGTGGCAAAACCCATGAGAAGAGCACCGCAAAAGAAGAAAGCTCCTGCCAACACTATGGTATATCGTCTTCCAATCCAATCTGAAGTTTTACCGGCCGCGCCTGAACCGATTAGAGAGTAGATATTTAGAATCCCCATAAGAATCTCGAGTTGTATGTCCGACAGTTTCAAATCATCTTTTATAAAAATTGCAGCTCCACTCATCACTCCTATATCTGCAACATCTATAAAATGTAAGGATAATTATCTAAACCGTAAATCAAACCAACCAACCTTGATATGGGCCGTTAGTGAATGATAATAATTCATAACATATACGAACCATAGCCAAGGATGATAGACGTCATTGATGCTAAGATTGCACAAGCAAAAGCAAATCGGCTTCTATTCCCTCTTGGCGGCTCGGGCTCCGCAACAACAACACCTCGTTCTTCTCCTGAGGAACTCATTGTGTCCACCGTGATTGTAAAACTTACAGTGAAAAAGAATTGGTAAGTAGAAAAGAGTGTTATTAGCAGAAAAAACAAACTAAGTTTATTGTGAGTTACGAAATCTACTGGAAGATGAGAATTTAAATAGATGTGGGATGCTCACAGTTGAAGCCAACTAAGATCACATGTTTTAGAAAATAACAAACAAACATCTAGTTAATTTAATCAGTTACAGAAACTATATATTTGAAATTCCAATGATAGAAATCGGATATCAAGATTCACATGGTTGTACTCTAATCTACTAGATTTGTCCCAAAATTTGTACTTTCTAGTAATAACAAATCATTTAAGATTTGTTGTCTCACTTTTTATTTTGTTTTTGGTTATAACCTTATCTATATTTAGAAACATAAGTAAATAGACATTCACAAATTGTTATAATTCTAATTTTAAAGGGCAAGAAAAAAACACATGGTTCACCGTAAAAGAATATTTTGTTCTCTCCAAGGACCTACTGCATATTTTTTTACTATAATCAACTGTTTAGAGGTATTAAAAGTTATCTTCTCTTCCTCTTTATCATTCTCTCTTTAGCTGTTTTCTATGCTTACTCCGAAAAACAAAATACACATAGTATTTATAAGAGAAACAATTTTAGTGTAAAAAAGGAAACATAAAACGCTAGTGTATGAAGACCAAAAAAAAAAAAAAAAAAATCTAAAACTTTTTAGAACAACTCAAAATTTGTTTAAGTAAAAAGGTTACTAGTTATAGTACTAGAATGCAAGCAGTGGAGGTTTTAACTATAATGAATGCAAAAACTCATAATTGGCCATTTAAGCGTGTATTTATTTGCAAGAAGTGGAGTGTTTGGTGATACTGGTTGGACGTCAAAGATCCAAACAACAAGAAGAGCAGAAAAAACACTCTATCCATATCATTTCTCTTATTAATTCAAAAAACATATCAACGCAAAACCACTTTTTTTCTTATTCAAACTCACAGTTCAATGAAATGTAGATGTACTTTAACACTCTATGAAAGTGTACTAACGGCCAATCATCCATATTATATATTATATAAGAATACTGATAAGACTTTGTCCACACATTATATGTTAACTTTCTAAACTTTACAGAATTTTGTTGCGCAATACACAAATTAGTGACTAAATTGATGGTTATAACGTTGATCATATAAATTATGTTTATTGATGTATGTCATTTTATAAATCCTATTCTTCGTGAGGAGCAATCATCTGGAAAGTCCCTAAATTTATTCAGAAAATCTCAAAACTCCCTTCTCTAATAAGGTTTTCTTTTTTAATTATTTTTAATTAAAAAAACTGGTATTTTAATATATTACCTTAAAAAAAAAACAAGATAACTATGTTACTATGTTTGATCCGAATTTCTAGATATATCCAAATTCACATCTTTGAGTCCTGTAAGTCCATGGAGAGTGGAGTAACCTATATGGGTTGCTCACAAATAAATTAATCATATAATGATTATTAATCTAATCAAAGCAATTCACTAAGTACTTATCAAAATTCATATTTCCACTAGAGAAACCTTCAAAGGTTTCTCAATCATACAAATAATTTTTTTTAAATTATTGTTTAATAATCTACACATTTAAATAATTATAAAATGAGAAATAAGTTATATTCATTACTTATATTACATTTAAAAAGGATAGAAAAATATTTTACAGAATTCGGGAATATTAAACAGATTTTACCAAATTTTAACTTTTGCACAGTTTTTTTCTTTTGCTATTTGGTAATATTACAATTTATATCATAATCTACATAATTGGAGATTATGACAGAAATTGGAAAATCACATGGAAAATTCACACAGGAAGCTTAATACTGAAGGACAACAAGAAGAAATAAAACAGGTGTTGTACAAGTTCTTAGAAGTGAGATTAAGTAGTAGAGGTTTCGAAGTAAACGCCATTTGTTTAGCTTATTTGTTTTTCTCTCGTATATTTTTGTTTGTTTGATCTCTCATGTAACAAAATTAATAATGAAAGCAAAAAAAGAAGTAAGCCAATTCCTTCGCTTCATGAAAAGATTTGTGTGGATGAAGCCATTTGTCTGGTCACTATAGCATCTGCTTTGACTTGTCCAAATGCTTTATATTTAAGTTTTACACTCTGAGATCTCCAGAGAGGAAACAGTCTTGACATGAGGTTGATCGGAAGAGTCCCCATTGCTATTGAAAGACACATTACTTGTCAAATGTAAGCCCAAGCCATTGAGAATCTTCTTGGCGTTATTTGGTGCAGGTTTTGTAACATGAGGCGGTCTCTCAAGCTCAATATCCGTGTTGGGAAGATTCCTCCATGAACCGAAATCACTAGCATCAGGAGGGATGGTGAACTTCAAATCTGAGGTCCTTGGCATGATTCAAACTTTCTCAGAGAGCTTGGAACCAACTACTCCAAAAGCTGGAAGCTTCTATTTTGGAGGAAATGATTCTGAGTATCACAAACCGATCCATGTTGGAAATTCCAAACCGTCAAACACTGCACAAACAAGAAATATTATAAGTGTTTATAAACAAGCTCTCACAAAGCAGATAAGTGGAAGTCTAAGAGTAATCAGACAAAGAAAGCAAATCAGTAAAGTGGCATTGCACAAATACATCCCCTTTACCTATATGTTGCTATATAACACTACATCTAATAGGTGTTTCTCGTCAATCTCATCTCTACAATCTTTCTGATTAGCTTGAATTGGGAATGCTAAATACAGTGCTCATCAAGCAGATTTTATACAAAGAGATGAAGTATAAAGTTTTGAAATAACCCAACAGCATGAACAATATAAGACCTAGCAGAAAATAAAAGAAAAAACCTTAGGTTTAGAGAGATTTCTAAAATACAAAGACCAATCAAATCTGTATTACCAAGTCTAAACAACGAACGATCTCATCACAAACAAAAATCAAAATCATCAGAGTGCATAATCGATTCAATATATAAATTGCAGCCATTAAATCTAAAGGAAACAAACAAACAAAAAAACTCAAATATCACAAAACTGTTAATCTTAGCTTCATCGAAACCAAACCTAAACCTCAGATTCTTTCCACATGAACCTAGACAATCCCCATCACGACTGAATAATGATAACTAACATTGCCGGTGCACCTCGCCGCCCCCGTAAGTCCATCAGATAAACCATCCATGCTCGTATCACAATCGGAGATCGATTGCTGTCGGTCCGAATCGTCGGATCGAGATTAATAATGCTTCGAACCAGAAACCAACAGAAATCGTTCTCAGTGCAAACGCTCTCACATCTTTATCCCAGCAACGCTTCTCATTTCTCCAAATAATATATTTTAATTACTTTTTTTAAAATATTATTATTTATTTAAATATTAAATTTGGAAAAAAACAGCCTATTAAAAACCGCCACATGTAGTGGTTGTCAAAAGAATCGGTTCATTCAATTCTATATGAAGAAGCGTTGCTCACTTTTTACCTTCCTTTATTATAATTTTTTAATTTTTAATTAAGAGTACTGCTAAGAGAACTACCGGTAATCATGCTCTAAGTCACTGAAATATATAATAAAAACTTTCACATTAGAATAAGGTCAAACAAGGATTCTAATATCAGAGATTTACTCAGATGTCATATATTTTAGGTAATATTACCAGAATCATACAAAACTTTTTTTTATTACTATGATATTTCGGCTATTTTTTATATTCTCAACGTGCCCTTGTTTGATGTTACAGGAAAAAACATAACTACAAAGAATGTCATTGCCACGTCAGAAATCGTTGACGTGTACTAAATAACTCAGCCGCAACGCGTTACCATGGTAACGACGGCTGAGTTATTGTATGTTGCGGCTAATTTATGGAAAATGGCTGAGTTATAGGTGGACGGCTGACTTACGAGGCATAGCTCAGCCAAGAGTTACGGCTGACTTAATGAAATCTGGCTGTATTAGTGCATAACTCAGCTGTCCTTATAAGATGTGGTTATGGCTAAGTTGAGTTGTCAAAATTTTGGCTCAGTTATCACTACGACACGGCTGAATTAACTTTCTGAATCTGGCTGAGTTATGAACAACGACTGACTTATGAGATGTAGTTATGGCTAAGTATTATAACTCAGCTGTAATGAGCTGATTTATCGGAAAACTCGACCATTTTACGGCTGACTTAGTAGCGAAAGATTAATTACTTGAACATCATTCAGTTATAGATGACTACTTAAAGGATACTACTGGGTTACAAATTTTCAGTTAAGTTATGATATTAAGCGGCTGAATTTGGCAGCCATTTTTTGCTTTTTAATTATTTCAATAGTATTCATGTTGCAGCTGAGCTATAATTTTGTTTGATGGCTGATTTACATGTTCGTTTGGTGGCTGACTTGCCACTTCGGACGCATCACCCATGTCATCATTCCATATCATCATCTTCTTCGAAAATACGAAACGTCTTTCCTTCGACTCTTGTTTTCAACTGGTTTAAAAGTGTTATTCTTCACCTTGTTCTTCACCTTGTTTTTCCCCTTGTATTTCTCCTTGTTCTCCACTTCTGAATTACACTCATTCTTGTTAAAATATTCTTCTTCGTTTTCTTTCATGGATCAAGTTCCGGTAATTGTCGTTTCCGATAATTGGTTAAAGAAACACAAATATATACTTAACACCGACGATAGAGGGTCTAGAATTGTGCAGATAGATGCAGAAACAACACACGACAAGATTGTGAAGCTTGTTCTCGATGACTACGGATTGAACGAGTTTAGCCATCAGCTAGAGCTGAGCTACATGTTCTCAAACAAGGCACTGAAACATATGTCGCATGATACTCCACCTGGTTATGTCTCCAATGATCGCGAGTTGGAAAGTTTTTTGGGAATATGGAAAATCGATCTACTATGTCTCTATGTGGAGTTTTCGGCGAAAGAGTCTACCAAAATTAGTGGAGCGAGAGGAAAGATGAAACAGCCAAGCAGTTCTGACTCAAAAGTAGAATCTACATACGAAGTGGACAGTGGGGGATTTGAAGGCACTTTTTATGATTATATTAAGATCCAAGACAAAGAAAACGAAGAAGAAGAAGATGTCGAAAAAGCTGATGACAAAGAAGAAGACGATAAATTTTTCAAGCTGATTTGATGTTTTCGAAGACTCCGATGGTGCTCATCTGATGATGATAACTTTTCTGTATACGGTGAGCCTCCTAAGAAGAGAGCTCATAAAATTTAAATGGCCGGATCGACTGCAAACCCGGAAGCTTTAGGGTTACAGTTGTCAACGATAAAATTGTTGTAGGACAACGATACATGAGCAAAGACGAGTTTGAGAAACACGTGAAACTTATTTCGGTTAGGGATGGATTTGATTTTAATATACTAGTATCAAATTCCACTACAATGATTATGTAGTGCTGCGTTGATGGATGTCATTGGAGAGTTTGTGCATCTAAACAAGGGATGAGCCAGATTTATATGTTCGTATATACGATTTGGAACACACATGTTCTGTGACGGAACGTTCTAATCGATCCCGACAAGCAACAAATGATGTTTTGGTAGTTCTTTACAGAGACTTTCTTGGTGATCTTGGTTCGGAAGTTAAACCTAAAAGTGTTTGAATAATTTTCAATAAAAAATTTAGTATAAAGGTAATTACTATGTTGCAGTTGACTTATCATTACGTTATGGTTGGATTATAAATACATACTGGTTGACTTATCTTTACATTACGGCTGTGTTATATACATTTTGGCTGATTTATTAATACATGTTGGCTGACTTATTGATTATTTACGGCTGACTTATATGAATGTCTTGGCTGATTTATTGATTCTTTACGGCTGACTTATAGGTATGTATTGGCTGAATTATTTATATATTATGGTTGATTTATCAATATGTTGGCGTCAAACAGATGGAATATTGGAAGTCATATCGGATGATGTTGTTTGCGAGGCAGATCGATCAGGGAACTCCTGAGAGTAGTTTTAGTGAATTGCCTCCTTACATGTAAATGTTAAGAACGACAAATCCGGTTACAGTCACACGTCTCCAAAATAGATGATGAAGGAAGATTCAAATATGTTTTTATTGCTTTTGGTGCATTTGTTGCTGGGTATGCTTTCATGCGTAAAGTTGTTGTTGTCGATGGTACGTTTCTCCATGGTAGTTACAAAGAGACACTTCTAACAGCCCTAGCTCAGGATGGTAACTTTCAAAATTTTCCAATAGCGTTCGGTGTTGTTGACACTGAAAATGATGAGTCTTGGCGTTGGTTTTTCACACAACTCAAAGTTGCCATTCCGGACGATAAGGATCTTGCGATAATCTCCGACAAACATAAGTTAATAGGGAAAGCGATTGGTGAAGTGTGTACGTTAGCTTCCCTTGGAAATTGCACTTACCATTGGTATAAGAACATTTTGGTGAAGTTCAAAGGAAAACATATGTTCCCTCTGGTCAAAAAAGCGGCAAGATGTTTTAGGCTGGCTGATTTTAATGAGGCTTTAGATAAGATTGTAGCGCTTCATCCCAAACTACATGGATACCTCCAAAGATTTGATGTGCGAATGTGGGCGCGCATTCTTTTCCCGGGTGAAAGGTACAATTTAATGACTACAAATATTGCATAATCAATGAACAAAGCATTGTCAAATGCTAGAAGTCTTCCCGTAGTTTGACTGCTAGAATCGATACGTAATATGATGACCAGATGGTTTTCTGAACGGAGAGAGGATGCGAAGTCGCATCTAACAACGCTCACTCGAGGTGTTGAGAAACTGTTACAGGTATTTGTTTCATGAGTCAGTCGTCAATTCATAACTCATCCTTAACTGATTTGATAACTCAACCTTAACCTTATCGTTTTTTTTGTTCTCCCTAATAGGCCTGTTTCACCGCAACAAGACTTATGGAGGTACAAACGATTGTGCTGTATGTGTGCAGGTGACATATAGAACATCTTTACATGTTGTAAATTTGGATCTAAAAAGATGCACATGCCATCGTTTTGACCACGAGAAAATACCATGCGTCCATGCAATTGCAGCTATAGAGCATATGGATGTGTCTTGTATATCCCTGTGCGATTATAAATTTAGGAGAGTCTATTTAGTTAACGGATATGCTGATTCAATCATGCCTCCAGATATGGAAGTCCCTGTTCTTAAAGTTGTAACATATCAACCATGTTTGCCTCCGATTGTTGTAAACCAGCCAGGAAGGCCCAAGAAGATTAGGATTAAATCATCTTTGAAAGTTGCCATTGGAAATACACGCCCGAGGAAGCAACACACATGTTCTCGATGTAAACAAGTTGGGCACAATGTGAAAACTTGTCTGATGCAGTCTTGTTGTAATACATTTGTTTTATTTTGTGTAATAACTTAACCGTCTAGCATTATAACTCAAACACAAAGCATTATAACTCAGCCGTCATTTAAATCGACGAGACCTTTCGTTTTCCCTTAAATACTATAACTCAGCCATCAAGCAATATATAAGCGAGAAACCAAAAGTTAACCTAATAATCGACGAGACCTTTCGTTTTCTTATTTTTTTCCTCCTAATTCATAGGTTTGACTCTCTTCCATCTTATTCTTCGTTTCTATTATTTTCTCTTTATATTCTCCTAAATCACATATATGTTTATCTGTTACATCTTCCTATCATCATGGAAGTTGTTCCTCACGTCATTGGACAATTTCTTAGAGATATCAAAGTGATCATTTGTGCTACTAATCGGGAGAATATTCCGGTTCTAAACCCTAGTGTGGGTTCCTGGGTTGACAAAACCACTGTTACGTGGTTTAAGTTCCTTCACGTTCTCTCTGTCGCGATTGGAGAAATACTTCAACACAACTGGCACCATGAGTAGCTGACGTACCACTTGATTCCCGTCCAATTTAAGAAACGATGGTTTCTTCTCTTCGCGGTAAGATCACTAAAATAAACCACCATATTAATATTATTTTTTAGTCTAATTATTTCTTTCCTTTAATTGTAGCGTAAATACATGTGGCATCCAAAGCATACTTTAACGGTTTGGACGCAGTTTAATTTGGTGGCTAGAACATTATTCAGATCCCAGATGCGTGCGTTCAAGAGGATATGGGCGAGTTGTGGCGATAAGCCCGAGATGCTGAATAACATAGTTTGGAATGATTTGGTTGATATATTTGAAGAATTTGGCCCAGCTGACTTCGGTTTTAAAAAGTGAATTCCATTTAACTGTCGTGTCATCTTCTATATGAACTATGAACTATGAATTTTTGTTTATTTCTTTTTTGTTTTAACTTCATATTAATATAAATCAGCCGTTGTTATGATATCTCAGCCATTACAGAGTTATAACTCAGGCATATTGTACAATAACTCATCAATTACAAATCATTGTTAACTTAGAATCAGCCATAATGCTTGATAAATCAACCATAATGCTCGATAACTCAGCCATAATGTATGATAACCTAGCCATAATGTACGATAATTCAGCCATGGTGATATCATAATTAACTTATAAGTCAGTCGTAATGTACGATAAATCAGTCAACCCTCAAATTAAAATGACTAAATAACCGACCAAACTGAACCGAACCGAAAACTAATGTTTCCCCTTTTTTGATTTTTTGTAATTGTATTTTTGGTTAATTTCGGTTATATCCGGTTCCTTTCGGTTACATTAGTTTAATTTACTTAATTTCAATATATTTTGTGTAAGTTATTAATGCTCATCTAAACCCTACACAGTAAACTTCTAAACCTAACCCTTAAATGTCAGGTCAGAATGTTTTACACATTCTGATCAGAATGTAATTAAATCACACTTTATCTATAATTATTACTTTTTATTAGTTATAATAATGTTAATTTACATATTACCATTCTAAATTTAAATTTTGAGTCATAAGAATATTAATATACAGATGTCTCATAAGTCAGCCGTCTAAGTCAATAAATCAGCCATATTAGTCAATTGTTGGGAACTTTTTTTTTAATTTTAAAAAAATTTGAATTCAAATTTTTGAATTCTTTTTAATAATAAATCGTTACAAGAATATTTATTATGCGTGCGGATAATAACAAAGTAAGATAATTATTATATGTGTCTCCCGAACAACACTTTTTGTATTCTCGAGAAGGTTTATAATAAATTAATATTGTCGTTGCATAACTCAGCCGTAACACCATTGTTAATTTAATCTTAACTCATAAGTCAGTCGTGTGAAGAAAATAACTCAGCCATCACGTATATTATTGAGCGACGTCGTTCGATTTATTGTTTTAGTATAAATGATTTTAGTGATTTAGTGCTTTAGTAATCGAGTCAAGATGATGGCATAGAGAGATCTCTACGGCAGCAACTCCAGGGTTGATGAGAAAACTTCTTCTGAAGCACTAACTGAGGTAGATCTCTGGACCATCTGAAGTCTTTAAGCATTATCTTAATATTTTGTTTGTAGAATTGTTGGAGCTGGATTGTAAAGAAAGAAAGATGAAAATGAGGTATAGCAAAATCCGATGGCACGACAAGGGCGTTCCGGTCGGGTGTAATTGTGGTGTGGTGGTTCTCCCTGACACTTCTAATGATCCTAGCAGAAGTGGAGAACTATATTTCAGTTGTCTGTATGAAATCACAGAAGTAAAGATTTCTGGACTCTTATTTTTTGGTTCTGATTCTTGATTTTTTTATACAAATTGGGGTGTAATATGAGTTATGTACTATTTATAAGGGTCCCGGTCAAGATTGCGGTTTCAGGAGGTGGTGGACTGATGCATTGCGTGACGAGTTTGTCAATATACAGGAGGAGAATAATGATATGAAGCAGGAATAGGATATGCAGCCAAGAAGCGCAATGAGATTCAAGAAAAAATGATATTGAATATAGAAAAGAAATATGACACGCTAGAGAAGAAGTTTGAGAGCTTGAACAAGTATCGGTGAGCGTAGTCAAGTTCCGTTTTTTTTTTTGGGAATTGGGATGAACTTTCTATGTAGTGCTGTTTTATCAATCTATTATTATATCTCAGCCATGACTTTATTAGAATTTACTTATAAATCAGCCGTAATTAACGATAACTCAGCCAAACCTCAAATTAGAATGACTAAATTATCGACCGAACCGAACCAAAAAACTATTTTTTCCCCTTTTGATATTTTTGTATATGTAGTTTTGGTTAATTTTGGTTATATTACCTTCCTTTCGGTTATATTAGGTTATTCAACTTAAGTTCAATATATTTTAGGTTATTTATGGTTATATATTTATTCAACCGACCCAAAACCGTAAATTTATAATTGAACCGAAATGTAATTTCTAAAATTTCAAAAATATTCAAATGGTTATAATATTAGTATATCTAAACCACCCTAAACCAAACACAAGAACACCAAAACCAAACTGTTAATCAAATGCCCATAATATTACTCATCTAAACCCTACACCTTAAACCCTCCTAACTCTAACCCCTAAATGTCAGGTTTTGACTGTTTTACACATTCTGATCAGAATGTAATTAAATCACTCTTTGTCTATAATTTTTATTTTTTATTGGTTATAATAATAATCATATCCATATTTTCATTCTAAATTTAAATTTTGAGTTATGATAATGTTAATATACAAATATCTCATAAGTCAGTCGTAGTCAATAACTCAGCCATATAGTCAATTATTGAAATTTTTTTTTTATCCAAAAATTTGAATTCAATAGTTTTAATTATTTTGAATAATAAATTGTGTGAAAACATGATTTTATGAATTTATTATGCATGTGAATTTGAGCAGAGACAGAATTCTTGTTCGCGTTTTCTCAATAACACTTTTGTTATATCGAGAAACGTTGTAATTGGATAAGTTATTAGGAATATGAGAGAACGAAAGACCAAGAAAAGAAAGACTGTTTCGTAACTCAGCCGTGTGAAGTACATAACTCAATCGTGTTTCGTAACTTAGCTGTAACATATTAATATTAATTTAATATTTACTCATAAGTCAGCCTTGTGAAGTACATAACTCAGCTGATCTAAATAAATGGTTAAACTGTCGGTATCCTTTCGTTCCCTCTTCGTGTCTCTTCTCTTCTGAGAGTAGTTATCGCCTGTTACCGGTAGTTTTTTCAGGGCTAGGTAACAGTAAATTGGTTACCAATGTTGTAACCGCCATTTAGTGAAACCTATATAAACCTTGCATTGGTCTCTGGCTTCCTTAAGTTGATCAGAGTGGAATTATCCCTTTTCCCTTGTTCATACTACAAATGGCGGACCGAATCAGACGATAAATGCAAGAAATTGCCCTAGGTACTATTTCTGTTTGTTTCTATGATGTAAACGAAAGAATCATCGACTGCAAAATCAATAATAAAGAAGTTTCTTTCTATTTCTCATGTATATATGGGCACCCAATACTCAAACTATGCCATAATCTTTGGGAACGTTTACAAAGAATCTCACTAAGCAGAAATTGTCCATGGCTGATGTGTGGGGACTTTAATGAAATCCTAAAAAACAATGAAAAATGGGGATGACCTACAAGAGAAAACTGGACTTTAAAAGATTTCACGAATATGGTTAAAGTCTGCAAAGTCTCAGATCTTCCTTTTAAGGTTAATAATATGACTTGGGCTGGGAAATGAAGAACACATACAGTTAAATGTTGGTTAGATCGTGCAATGGCTAATGATCAATGGAAAGATACCTATCCTGCTTCTAAAGTTGTCTATCTTACAATCTGATCATTGACAAACCATTATCAAGATTAAACGTACTACATATAGAGGACTTAAACCATTTCAGTTTGATACAAGATTGTGTAACACCCCAAAGTTTGAAGGAATGGTTGAGCAAAGCTGGAAAGAGGCAGAATCCTTTGAGTTATCCTTCTATGAGTGTATACATAAATGTCGGAAGGACATATCTGCTTGGAAACGTACACACACTACCAACTCTGCAACCCACATTAAAGAGCTAACGCAAGAAATTGATGCAGCACACACAAACACGTCGATATCACTGACACAAATACATCAACTCTGAAGAAGTCTGACCAAGGCATATAGAGAGGAGGAAGAATACTGACATCTGGAAAGCCAAAACCAATGGCATAATCACGGAGATCTTAATACCAGGTTCTTTTATGCTTCAACAAAGAACCACATAGCAAGAAACAAACTAACAACAATCCTCGATGAACATGGAACAATGATACAGGGAAACACTGACATGGCAACATAATCGATTAGCTATTTCGGAAAATTGTTCTCAAGTGATGGTCAAGCAGATTTAACAACGGTTCTTCAAAACATCCACCCAATGGTCTCTAATGAGATGAATGATCTCCTCATTTCTGAAGTCACAAGTGATGAAATCATAACAACACTATTCTCTATTGCCTCAACAAAAGCCCCTGGCCTAGATGGTTTTAATGCTGCTTTCTACAAACACTATTGGGAACTGATAGGGCCTGCCATTGAAGTAGCGGTCAAGAAATTCTTCTTCAGAGGAGAACTTCTTATGCCCTATCAGCTTATGCAACGTCACATACAAGATTATCTCCAAAATTTTGAATAAGCGCCTGAAAAAAGTACTTCCTCATGTTGTTGCTAAAAACACAGCTGCTTTCATTCTTGGTCGTTTCATTACGGATAACGTCTTAATTGCTCATGAAGTGCTCCACTCGCTTAAGGTTAGAAAACGCTGTGCTAACTCATACATGGTAGTGAAAACCGATATTAGTAAGGTCTATGACCGAGTTAAATGGAGTTTTTTTTTGAAGTCATACTGATGAAAAAGGGATTCCATTCCAAATAGATATAGTGGATAAAGGAATGTGTGCGCTCAGTCTTATTCTTGATTTTAATAAACGGGAGTCCATATGGTAGCTTCCAGTCAAGTAGAGGACTACGACAAGGTGACCTCTTGTCTCAGTCTCTTTTTATCATATGTGCTGATGTACTAAGCTCCCTGCTATCACAAGCTACTAAGACATGACGCATATAAGCAATCCAAATAAGCAATGGTGGCCCAAGGATCTCACATCTCCTCTTTGCAGATGAGTCATTATTCTTTCTCAAAGCAAATCATCACAATAGCATGAATCTTCTTCAAATATTCCAAGATTATGGTAAATTGTCAGGGCAGATTATCAACTTTGAAAAATCTTCAATCACCTTCGAGAGCAGATGTTGGTGGAGGAGGTAAATACTTGGGGTCCCTGAATGAAGAATACATAACATATATCAAATGTTGGTGGAGGAGGTAAATACTTGGGGTCCCTGAACAATTCGCAAAAAGATAAAAGAGATTCTCCAATATATTCATACTCAAGTTCAACAGAAGACTGATGGGTGGCAAAACAGATTCTTATCAACTACAGGAAAGGAAATCCAAATTATGTCAGTGGCGTATGTTATGCCGGTATATTCAATGAACTGCTTCCAGCTACCAAAAGAGCTTTGTTATGAACTAGACATAATTGCACGCTTTTGGTGGGGATCAACACAAGAAAAAAGAAAGCTCTCTTGGGTTTCATGGAAAATGCTTTTCACCTCAAAAAAAGAATGAGGACTCGGTTTCAGGGATTTCCACCTATTTAACCAAGCACTCTTACCTAATTAATTCTGGAAAATATTACAAAGGCTTGATAGCCTTGTCTACCGCCTGCTAAAAGCTCTATTTTTGAGATACAACTTTCTTTGCTGCATCTGGGGGGCACAAGCCATCATATGGTTGGAATCACTCCGTTTTGGGGGTGAATTACTAAGGAGTGGAATACAATACATTATTGGTGATGGTAACACTACGAAAATGGGAATTGATCCATGGTTACCAACCAATCCACCAAGACCACCTCGTGTGTTACAAGAATGTGACGTTGACCTACCAGTTAGACTGCTAATTGATCCACAAACACGATAATGGGATGAGCTTCAGATACAACGGTATATCGATCCAATGGACCACCACTTGATCTACAAAATCTACCTACCACAAAACCAAACGGCAGATAGCTACATCTAGAGTAACACAAAAAGATGGGAAGTATGTTGTCAAATCAGGCTATTTGAAGGCGCTTAATATGGATAGAGGCGAGGATGCACCAAGGGCATCGCTAGCAACAAACCCATATATTGCTGCTCAAATTTCGAAATCACATATTCCGCCTAAACTTAAGCACTTTCTCTAGAGAATTGCCTCACGTGCATTGGGTGTGGCGGAGAACTTACCACATCGAAACATTAATGTGAATCCCTACTGTTCTTGCTGCTGTATGGCTTTGGAGACAAGTGATCACACACTTTTTTCATGCCCTTATGTGATACCAATATAGAGAATGATTGGAATCCCTACTCACATACTTGGCGATACACAAGCAAACATTAAGGATAAGCTAAGACATTTATTCGCCGTCCATAATAATCTCGCCATCACAAAGCTTCCCCGGTATGCTCCGTTCTGCTTAGTGTGGTGACTTTGGAAAAGCAGGAATGACCTAGTGTTCAACCGTCGATTGATCACTCCCAATGACATAGCGAAAAAAGCTATCACTGATAAATAAGAATGGCTGAAAAATGTTGCGACTCCAAAAGGACAACAAATTGCAGGTCAACGGGATGTAAACCAACTACCGCAACCAAGGAGTGTTAAATGGAAACCCCCATACATGGATGGGTCAAATGCAACTATGATGCCTCACACTATGATAGTGCTAGAGACTCTGGACTAGGTTGGATAATACGGAACTCCACTGGCAATTTCCTTGATGGTGGAATGGGTAAATATCAAGGTAGAGCAACAATCGAGGAAGCAGAATGTATTGCATTAATCTGGGCAATACAATTAAGTTGGGCACTTGGTTATCGTTCGGTGGTATTTGAAGGTGATAATTCAACAGTGATCAACCTTATCAATAGTTAAGCAACATCTCCTCGACTAAGGCATTACCTAGAGTCAATACGGCAATGGTGTCAACACTTTACTTCTATCCAATTTACCTACCGTCCTCGCGACCAAAATCTTTGTGCAGATATACTTGCAAAAAAGGCAGCAACTAGTCCTCAAATGTTTGCTTTATATCATTCTTGTCCACAATTCTTAATCACTGCTGTAAACCATGATTGTGATCTTGAGTTTTAACAAAGTTATTGGAAAGAAAAAAAAGTACATAACTCGGCCGTAACTTAACTATAAATCAGCCGTAACATAACACCATAATTTATATTAGCATATCAGGCGTAACTTAACTGTAAATCAGCCAGAAACGATGATTTTCAAAATCTAAATGTTTTACATATCCAAGTACAATTCCTACCAAAAAACAAAATAAAGGACAACATAATTCATTATGTAAACTGACTCATTAGATCTGCCTCATCGTAGATTTCTGCTCTCATTTTAACACATATAGCCTAGATATCTTGATTATAGATGCCATCGAAAGTTAAACCAAGCGCTAGACATTCTATAAAATTTAAAGTGTACACGCCACAGTCACCAACCTGTACATTTTGAGGGACTATATCGTGCATCATTGCTGGAATCATCCGCATAAACGGCCTACAAGCATTCAGTATTCGACTCTCACTTTCTTTGGTTACTTGTCCCACGATGCTAACATAGTAATCAATATGCCCCTTAACCAGATCCATGTGCAGCGCCACCTAGTGATCACCTCCGACTTGTGGAGTAATATACAGGTGATCCACATCTTATATCCACTTCATATTAGTCGGTTGATCTTTTGGAAGCAAATCGTTAACTAACTCTTCATAGCCATTGCCGATGAATTTAAACCTTTTCGGTTTAATCTTGAACTGAGCATACTCACAAACCATCTGACTGGTGAACCACGGGTCTATAAACACAATGCGTTTGTTCTGGAATGGGCAAAGATCTCGAATGTACCTTATCCTGAGGAGTCTCATATACGCACACATGTGCTGTAAAAAAAATAGAAAAACAAAAACTCAGCCGTTATGTAGTATAACTCAGCCGAAATATGGCATAACTCAGCCAAAACTCAGCAATAACCCAGACATAATATAGCATAACTCAGACATAACACATCATAAATCATCCTCAATGTGCTACAAGTTAGACAAGAAATAACGATAACTCATCCTTCTTGTACTAAAACTCAGACAACGACAACAATAACTAAGTCGTACTGTATCATAACTCAGCCGTAAACAATAATAACTCTGTCATCAAGTTAAACTTACATTATCGTACAGCCACCCAAATTGGTAGTCCTTCGCTAGCCAGTTTTCTTTTAGTGATGACAACCCTATAGAAATAAATATAGGGTGTTGTCCTGCGTAATGGGAAATAACATATAAACACAAGTAAATATAGACATATAGTGTTAACAAGCTGTAATTACGAATTTAAAGAGGTTTAAAGGGTCATACTCGAATGGCTTTATGTACTCTATAAGTTTTTGCAACTTGACCGGATCAACCGGTGCCAGAGGATCATATATTCCAGCTGAAGGTATACAATTATTTCTCAAGCACGTCAGTCCATTGTCTCCAATATAAGAAAAAACCCTTGCTGGATGATCTTGATGTGTATTCAATGCACTCCCATTCGGGGATAGTTTAACACTCTCCAACCTTAAAGCTTTGATTCTATCAATACAATTCTTTCCTCCTCATCATCATCAGATTCAGGTTCAAGGCTTTCGTTGTCAGCCATAAATTGGTCTATCATATCACATACACTGCACTCGCTGTCAGCTGTTTTGTTGGCACCAGCGTCGGCACCAGCATCGGCTTTTTCTTCAGCCAGATTCAAGACTGCATTAGCTTCTTTCTGCTTCAAACCAGAAATTTTAAACTTCAATGGCTTCACCGTAGTAGACTTTCTACTTCTTTTCTTTTGCTGATTATCTACGACCGGAATACCTTTTGCCTTCTTTGCCTATAATTCTTTGGCCTTCTTTACCTCTAATTCTTTGGCCTTCTTTGCCTCTAATTTTTTGGCATTTCTCCTCGTGTTAGGCCGTGGTTTCGGAGCAGCTGGAGACTTCTCAATGAAATCAAGATGACCAACTTTACCAGCAATGGTCTTATCAAACTCATTATTCATATTCTTATTGATCCCAACCAAACTACTGTCCTTCTCTACATCGCAAGATCTCTTTACCTATTTAACATTGTTACAACCCGGCTTTCAGAGAGGTTCAAAAGAATTTATTTGGCCAACTATGTCACCAAAGTGCACTTATATTTTTGGTCAAGGGTCTTGAGAGAACTCCAAAGTTAAGCGTGCTTGAGCTGGAGTAGTTTTAGGATGGGTGACCTTCTGGGAAGTGACTGTCGGAACTGGGCGAGTGAGGACAAAACACAGGGAAAGATCATGTGGTGATTAGTAAGGATGGTAACAAGTCTTTAAAACTTCCCGGACGTAGCAAACCGACCGTCAGATATAGATGAGCTCACGGGCTTAGTTTGAGGACATGAGGCCCATTAAGGAAGGTGGGCCCATGGACTAAAATTGGACATGGGGCCCACTAAGAGGTGGCGGTCGGGGTGTTACAAGTGGTATCGGAGCCGAACCCACACGAGTGTGGAGTCATTAGGGGGTGACAGTCCTGGTGCGCAACAAGGACGTTGCGATCTGTTAGTGGGGGTGAATTATAACACCCCGACTTGGTTAGTGGTTTAAAAGAATTTATTTGACCACTTATGTCACTAAAGTGCACTTATCTTTTCGGTCAAGGGTCTTGAGAGAACTCCAGAGTTAAGCGTCCTTGAGCTGGAGTAGTCTTAGGATGGGTGACCTTCCAGGAAGTGACTGTCGGAACTGTGCAAGTGAGGATAAAACACAGTGAAAGATCATGTGGTGATTTGTAGGGACGGTAACAAGTCTTTAAAACCTCCCGAACGTAGCAAACCGACCGTCGGATATAGATGGGCTCACAGGCCTAGTGAGAGGACGTGAGGCCCATTAAGGAAAGTGGGCCCATGCACTAGGATTGGACATGGGGCCCACTCAGAGGTGGCGGTCGGGTCGTTACAAACATAGTGAAGAAAAATAAGATAATGATAATTGAACCTCTGACAATTCATCCATAAATTAACATAAATCAAACATTACCGGAGGAATGGTAACAAAGTAGTTTTGTTGCATTTTTGGTGGAAATTTAGGTGTTCGTAGTTTTGGTGGAACCAGGTCAATAATTTTGAAAAATCATCATTTATGTTTTGGTCAGTTTGCCCAACACCCATGTAAAGCACGTGCTCTTTCATCTGTTTGAGTTCCTTCTCAAAAAATCTAAGCCTGGTTTCAACGCTGGTCATCCTTGCTCCAAACCTTTCATCCATCATCAATTCTACTCTATCTCTAATCGCTGTCTCCAGATTCACAGACACTTTTTTAATGTTTGCATCAATGGTATCAAACCTTGAGTTTAGTTAGACACCATATCAACGAGAGTTCTAACCGACACATCTTCCCCAGCATCTTCCTCCTCACTAACATATTGAAACAAATACACAAACCATCGTAAACAAGCTAACAAAAGGTTACATAAAATATAAACTCACTATATACCATATCACTTACCTTTATTTCGTTCTTCTTCTTCTTCCTCTTCTGTGCAGCTCCTTCACCAGATTCACCACCCTGACTGTTGATCACTTCCACCTTATGGAGTTTCTGCTTCTTTGCGGGAAATTCAGGCTCAACAGCTGCTTTAGCATTTAGCTTTTTCTTCTTATCACTCCTCTTAACATCTCAAAAACCTTTAACAAATTTATCCTCATGTATGTCTTAGATCAAGTGATCATTGCGGGGTCTTTTTCTTGATATGGCCACATATGAAATAGCTCGCTTACATCATCCTTCATAACCATTTTACTCACACACAGCTGTAACATAAGAGATTATGAAACCCATCAGTAAGTTTTAACTCAGCTATCACAAACCATAACTCAACAGTTACTAAACAATAACTCAACCATCACAAACCACAACTCAGCTATTACACATAATAAATCAACCATTATTAACAATAACTCAGCCAGCACAAATAATAACTCAGCGATTATTAATAATAACTTAGCCATCACTAAAAATAACTCAGCCATTATTAACCATAACTCAACTATCACAAACAATAACTCAGCCATCACAAACAATAACTCTGCCATCATGAATAATAACTCAGCCATTAATAAACAGTAACTCAACCATCACAAACAATAACTCAGCCATTCATAAACAATAACTCAAACACCACAAACAATAAATCATCCATCACAGAACAGGACTCAGCCATATACATAACGATAACTCAACCACTAATATTTCAGCCATCATAAACCAGGACTCAGTCATATACGAAACAATAACTCAACCACTAATACACCATACCTCAGCCATCATTAAAAAAAATAAATCAGCCAGTAATTATCACAACACAACCAAAACCTTACCTCACCAAGCACTCTGATCTCTTCAGCAATTGCCGATTCCATTTTTGAACGTGTACGGTTTCCACCCCATCGAAGCAATGGTATCTCACCATTATTGGCTACATTCCCAAATCTCTCTCCAAAGCATTTGACTGAATCATACGCCCAAGCCTGTAACACGAGTACAAAACCACTAATGGTGTACGACTTTCCTATAGGCCTTAAGATCTTTATAAAATCAACAAGATCTTCAAATGCTGACCGTGCCCATGGATAAGTCTTCATGGCTTCATCATCAAAAACACTTTTTGCACTTTCAAACGGTATTCTAGAGTTATGATGCAAGGCATAAAGTCCAATGGCTTGAAGAAGAAACAGCCTAATCCATTTACGCTGGTCAGGATTCCATTCCCGGCACACTTTTAATCCTGCTCTGAGTTTATCTAACTTTGGACCTTCCCCACCAGGCACATTTAAAAGTTTGAAGAACGGTTTGTAGCCAGCTTCAAGTTCAAACTTTTCTGTAGGCATTGGGTCTGTGTTTAACCCCGTGATATGAGCAAATTCATTCAATCTAAACCTGATAGGTTGACCACCGACGAGAAACCAAATCTCCTTCTTATGTATTCTTAACTGGTTACATAGTAGGAAAATGTACAATCTTACCAGGCCACATGAATACACTATCAAGTTCCAATAGGTGTCTCCTTTGTTTTATCCCACACATCATGTCCTATTAATTCTCTAATCCCAGGGAAATCTCCTATCTTGAAATTGTTGTTAATGCTTTTACCATCTAGAGGAGACTCTCCTTCTACTTAAAGTCTTGAGGGGTAATCCCTTGCTTGTTTTTCAGAAATAACCTTAGCCATCTGATAAATATAATTCAGCAGTAAGGCATAAAATAAATCAGCCATAACATATATATAACAAATTCAGCCGCAAAGAATAAAATAACTCAGCCACAAATACATAACTCAGCCGTAAAACATAAAATAACACAGCCACAAAAACATAACTCAGCCGTAAAGCATAAAATAACACAGCCGCAAATACATAATTCAGCCGTAAGGCATAAAATAACTCAGCCGCAAATACATAAGTCAGCCATAAAGCATAAGATAACTCAGCTCTAACTACATTAGTAACCATAACTCAACCACCAAAGCATAAAATAACTTAGCAAAAACATATAACAAACTCAGTCATCAAAACATTGATAAAATTATTAAATCATAAATCAGCCGTATAAATCGTAGACAAACTCAGCCGCAACATAAAACAAACTCAGCCCCAGATGCATTGCTAAATAATAAATCAGTCGTAAAGCATACAGTAACTCAGCCATCGAATCAAATAAATCTAATAAATCAGCCATCATATGTAAATTAACGACGTCGACAATCAGCCGTAAACCATCGATAAAAACCCTCATTCAGCCGGAACACTCGAAAATATAGGTTCGACCCATACCGGAACTCGTAAACGAAGACTTATGTAGACGAAAACGAACACGATGAAGAGAGAGATCGACGACGTAGAGAGAGAGCAACGACAAAGAGAGAGAGAGCGATAGAGGAGAGCTAGCGAGGACAGTGAGAGATGACAGCAAGAGAGTAGAGAAAGACAGAATATCGCCAGCGGAATTAGGGTTCGGCAACGAGAGAGAGAGTTTTTTTTCCATTGTGAAAAGTAAAATCTTTCAGTTTCCCTCTCTTTTGATATAAAGAAGAAAGTGTCGATTTTGGGGGAAAAACTGTCTAGTGATGTGGATTATGGAGGATGATGTGTATTTTAATTTGCTGATGTGTATTTTTTAAATAATGTTCTAATTAAAATCGAAAAAATAAAATCAAGGGGTTAATTGTAATTACACCCATGACACTAAATATCTGAGTAATTTTTTAAAAATGTAACATACGAGGAATAAACTTACTTTTCTATAACATCTGAGTAATTTTCTCTATTAGTTTTTACATTTCATCGGTTAGCGCAAGTTTTCATAAATGCTATATACAATATTCAACAAAATCACCATTTAAAAACATGAAGACTTACAAAAGTTGCATACTATTTAAATACATTATGTGGAGATACTTTGTAGTTTGTACTTGTATTCGGTAACTGATGTACATATATTTTACCATATTTTAGTCCTTGTTTAGTTCATGTTTTGCATCATATAGAAGTGATTCCTTAGGTTTTATAGGCATTTCTGTCCAAATATGCACTTAGGATGTTTAGAAGCATGCATTGCATACATTTGTGCATTTGGAGTATTATTGGGTGTTATGGACTTGGTGTTATTTCTGGAGCTAAACAAGAGGATTGGAAGTATCAGAAAAGGAAAAAAAGGCACTCGACCATTCTACTCGACCAGGCACACAGTCGAGTACAGGGTCGGATTCATAACGAGCTCCTCAAAGATCGATTCAATTGAAGATCTTCCTTTGCGATTCAGCTTCAGCCTTCTTCATTAGGCTTGTAGGAAATTGAGTTACCTTTCCAATGTCGGTGATATTAGGTCGATCAGAGGTGTCGTTCAAGAGTTATCCCTGTTTTACTGAACAGATATCACCACACCCGAAGACCACTCGACCGCTTATGGTCGAGCACTTCCAGCCACCCTAGTATTTTGTGTGCTAGCTAAATAAGGGCTTATTTCCCTCACTATATATACCCCTTGTACCTTGTGACCGCAAATAAGACAGAAAATATCTTTTTAGGAGTGAGAGGGAGTCAACAAACCTAGTTTTACCCCTTTGGGGATTCATTTACTTTATTGCATCATTATCTACTTTTGTTCTTGCTTTTTCCAGAATTTTCTTAGTTTGTAATCTTTATAACTTTCCGTTTGTTGAGAATCTGGGTTTGATACTTTGTATTTAATTAAAGATCTCTCTCTTATCTATCTTATCATGTTAATTTCATCATTTTTTGGGTTATGTTTATTATCTGAGTAGTGAGCTAGGATTCTGGAGATGGATTAGGCTGGTTTAGGGCTGTGGTTGTTTAGGTTAGATAAGCTTGTTTGATAATATATCTCTTCTGGGTTAGATGTGCTCTAAGTTGTTCTTATATTTGAGAGGGTAAGAATAGATCTTAACCTTCCTTGCATCACATCAATGTTTAGGTTGTTAGATAAAGCTAATGCTGGATATTATCATGCTTATCTCAAGAGATTGGTTGTATAAGGTGATTTTTGACAAGTAATGGTCTGATTCTTAATGCTTGTTCAGTATGGTTTCACCAATGAGAGTTGGGTTAGGATGTTATTGTAACTTGATCACTTCTGTCATGAGAGTGGATTAATGAGATATTAAGATCATTGTCTAGAGATAGCTCATGTTTGATTGAGATTTGTTAACTAGTTTAGATAGCCACAGCTTGAACACCAACCCATGAATCCATCTCTAGGGGCCTACTTTGTTAATTGATTGTCTGTTATTGCATCTTGTCTTGTTTAGTTGCATTATGTTCTGTTTTAAGTTGTTACAATTGCTTCTATTCTTCAATCATGCAGCACTCGACCATGCACTCGACCGAGTGCTACTCGAGCGCCAGTTTACTTCCTTGTTTATGTTCTGTTTCATTTTAGTTTGTTCTTAGTTGCATTTGTTAGTAGTCTTCTATTGCTTAGCATAGTTTATTGCACTTGTTCTATATTTTAATTATGCATTAGTACTGTCTTAAGTTTCTTTAATTTTCTGCATTTACATTTCTGTCATTAGGTTGTTAGAAACAAATTAACTTGATCTTTGTCTTAACTTGAATGCATTGATCATGTCTTGACTGCTTACATATCACACTTTTTATGGATTGACATCCTTTATGCTACAACTACATAAGGGTACTGAAACACCTTGCATCCCATTTGATCATCTTAGCCTAAGTCTGTTTGTTTGTCATCATTCATAGGTTAATATCAGAAAAACACATGTTTCACCAATGAGAGTTGGGTTAGGATGTTACTATAACTTGATCACTTATGTCATGAGAGTGGATTAGTGAGATATTAAGATCATTGTCTAGAGATAGCTCATGTTTGATTGAGATTTGTTAACTAGTTTAGATAGCCACAACTTGAACACCAGCCCATGAATCCATCTCTAGGAGCCTACTTTGTTAACTGATTGTTTGTTATTGCATCTTGTCTTGTTTAGTTGCATTTTGTTCTGTTTTAAGTTGTTAAGATTGCATTTGTTCTTCGTATCCGACAACTCGACCACGCAAACGGTCGAGTGCTTGATTGAGCACCTTCAGGTTCTTCTATTTAATTTCTGTTTCTTTCCTGTTTCATTTAGTTTAATTTCTGCATCTTTATAGTTTTGTTTATTTCCTGCTTTAGTTCAATTTACATTCAGCATTGTTTACATTTGTCAAAGCTCTTTACTTTTTGCATTTACATTTCTTTCATTAGGATTGTTAGTACAAAACCATTTTCATATTTGGCTTGACTTGAGTCTCTGATCACATCTTGACTGCTTACATATCACACTCTTTATAGATTGACATCCTTTATGCTACAATTACATAAGGGTATTAAAACACCCTGCACACATTCTGACCATCTCTGCTTATGTCTCTGATTGCATGTTTGCATCATCCATTTATTGCATAAGTAAACCCTGAGAAAACAAGTGTTTCAGTAACATATCTCAAACGAATAAAGATCTACTTACAAATCATGCAACCATTTATTTTCTACGAGATTTGTGGGTATACCACTACAACAAACAATAAATATCCTGACATATCATGTTATCTGACAATGTTTTGAAGAATTATTTTCAAAATTCGGATTATAAGCAAAGGCGTCAGAACTCCATTGTGAATTTTGACAAATTTTTTGATATCATTAATTTTTTTGAAACATAGTCGATACTTAAGGATGGGTAAGGTGTATTAAAAATTATTCCTAAAATGTTGTACCTTTAGATGGTTTAGGATACACCTCATCTGTAACTTCTGTGGACGCACATACACCAGAGCTTCTAGTTACTGGTAGTCAAGATCGTAATGCTATTGTGTGGCAAAGCGAGTGTTTGTTGTGATACTGTTAGAGATAGAATCCAAAAACCAAAAGTAATATCAAAAGCCCTTTATTTTAATAGTATTGAAGCAGAACAATAAAGTAACAAGAGTAAAAACTCCCCAAAGAGAACTGTTCTCTTTCCTCAGCCTTATCCGATTGAAACCTCCAAAGCACTCTCTAGCTTAGATGAGTCTTACAACCTAGACTTCATCTCTATATATAATCAAACATAAAGTAAAACTCTAAGAGAAAAGGAAATAAGAAAATAGAAATAATCCTAAATAGCTAAATAGAAATATTCGTAACATTGCCGACCGCTCCAAAACAGCTTGGTCCTCAAGGCTGAATTCAAAAATGTGACTTGCTCTTACACAGCCATTATCTCACCATCTATAATTGGTTCGTCCTATGCCAACATCAAAGCTCTAAGAGACTTATAGGGACAATCATGTTGAGGAGAGTAGGGTTGCTTGAACGGAAACATAATCCTCTCGCCTTCATGTCGAGATACTCTTGGTGTGAATATTGACATGTACCCATTGACCTATAAGTGTTGTTGCTTGCATCAACCTGAGAAGATGTATGTGTTAACACCACTTGTTTCCCATGATCAAGGGTCAGTAGGGAATGATTTGGATTCCCAAAATTGTTTTTAAATCGCCTAGCTACCTTATCAGGCGGTTTTCCTTTGTCCCCATAGTAAAAAGGGAGATTTACTCAGATGTTATACATTTTAGGTAATATTACCAGAATAGACAAAAAAAGATTTTATTACTAGAATATTTTGGGTATTTTCAAAATACCCAGCGTGCCCTTGTTTTATGTTACCGAAAAAAACGTAATTATAAAAATGTCATTGCCACGTCACAAATCGCTGACGTATATTACATAACTCAGCTGTAACGTGTTACAGAGGTAGTGATGGCTGAGTTATAGGTATGTTGTGGCTGATTTATGGAAAAAACATTTGAGTAACAGCGGACGGCTGACTTAGAGCATAACTCAGCCACGCGTTACGGCTGAGTTATAAAACTTTGGCTGAGTTATGCTCTAACTTAGCCGTCACTACAGCTGAGTTTTCACCCGATGGTTGAGTTGTCAAAATTTTGGCTGAGTTAGAGCATAATTCATCTGTCATTACGGCTGAGTTTACACCCGATGGTTGAGTTGTCAAAATTTTGGCTGAGTTATCAATACGACACGGCTGAATTAACTTTCTCGGCTGGCTCTAGTTACGGCTGAGTTATGGTTAAATCTATAACTCAGCCGTCATAGGCTGACTTATCGTACAACTCGGCCATTTCACGGCTGACTTAGTAGCAAAAAATTAATTACTATAATGTTATTCAATTACGGCTGACTTATTAAACGATACGGTTGAGTTACATATTTTCAGTTGATGAAGCGGCTGAATTTGACAGCCATTTTTTTGCTTTTTAATTACTGTAATGTTATTCATGTTGTGTTTGAGTTATAATTTGTTTAATGGCTGAGTTATATTTAGGCTGAGTTATTATTTGTTTGATGGCTGACTTGCCACGTCAGACGCATCATCCATGTCATCATCTTTATTCTCCGGAAATACGAAACATCGTTCTGCTCATCTCTTGTTCTTCAACTGGTTACTAAGTGAACTATTTGCATGGTTTTTACCTTCTTATTCTACAGCTTCTTCTACTTCTTTTTCACTTTCTTTTTCACCTTGTTCTTCTACTTCTTCTTCACCTTGTTCTTCCACTTCTTTTTCACCTTGTTCTTCTACTTCTTCTTCACATTGTTCTTCTACTTCTTTCATGGATCCAGTTCCGGTACTAGTTGTTTCCAGTAATTGGGTAAAGACACAAAGATATGTATTCAACACCGACGATAGAGGGTGTATAGTTGTGCAGATAGATGGAGGCACAACACATGACAAGCTTGTGGAGCTTTTTCTTGAAGACTACGGATTGGACGCGTTTAGCCATGAGCTAAAGCTGAGCTACATGTTCTCGAACAAGACTCTGAAACATATGGTGCATGATACTCCACCAGTTTTTGTCTCCAATAATCGACAGTTGCAATGTTTTTTGGGGCTATGGAAAACCGATCAGCTACGTCTCTGTGTAGAGTTTACGGCAAAAGAGTCTACAGAAACTAGTGGAGCTAGAGGAAGTATGATTCGACCAAGCAGTGACTCGAAAGTAGAATCTACATACGAAGTGGACGGTGGGGGATTTGAAGGCACTTGTTTTGATTATGGTAAGTTCGTTGACAAAGAAAACGAAGAAGTAGAAGAAGCTGTTAAAGTAGCATCTGACGAAGAAGGAGACGATGAATTTTCAAGCCGATTTGATGTTTTCGACGACTCCGATGGTGAGTCATCTGATGACGAGAACTTTCCTGTATTGGGCAAGCCTCAGAGTAAAGAGGAAGACTTACCGACTCCGCCTCCTCAGAAGAAAGCTCATAAAGATGATAACTTTGCCGGATCGAAGATGAATCCGGAGGCTGTTAGGTTGCAGGTGTCAACGCTAAAAATTGTTGTAGGACAACGATACAGGAGCAAACAGGAGTTGAGGAATCACGTGAAACTTATTTCGGTTAGTGATAGATTTGATTTTAATATACCAGTATCAAATCCGAGAATTGTGGTTATGAAGTGATGGGTTGAAGGATGTCTTTGGAGAGTTCGTGCATTTGTACAAGGGGATGACCCGGATTTTCATGTTCGTTTATACGATTCGGAACACACATGTTCTATGACAGAACGTTCTACTAGATCCCGCCAAGCAACAGTTGATGTATTGGCAGGTCTTTACAGGGATTATCTTGGTGATCTTGGTCCGGAAGTTAAACCTAAAAGTGTCGAAATCATTTTCAGTAAGAAATTTAGTATGAAGGTAATTACTATGTTTCGACTGACTTATTGATAATAATGGCTGACATATCATTACGTTATGGCTGAATTATTAATACAAACTGGCTGACTTATATGAATGTCTTGGCTGAGTTATTTACATATTGATTCTGTTGACTTATAGGTATGTATAGGCTGAGTTTTTTACATGTTATGACTGATTTATTGATTTTTTACGGCTGACTTATTTGAATGTATCGGCTGAGTTATCTATATATTATGGCTGATTTATTAATATGCTGGTGTCAACAGATGGGTTATTGGAAGGCATATCGAACGCTGATGAATGCAAGGTAGATCTATCAGGGAACTACTAAGGATAGTTTTAGTGAGTTGCCTTCTTACATATACAAGTTAAGAAGGGAAAATCCGGGTACAGTCACGGGTCTTCAAATAGATGATGAAGGGAGATTCAAATATGTTTTTATTGCTTTTGGTGCGAGTATTGCTGGGTTTGCTTTCATGCACAAAGTTGTGTTGTCGACGGAACGTTTCTCCATGGTAGTTACAAAGGGACGCTTCTAACATAGCTCAGGATGGTAACTTTCAAAATTTCCCAATAGCTTTCGCTGTTGTTGACAATGAAAATGATGTGTCTTGGCGATGGTTTTTTACACAACTCAAAGTTGTCATTCCTGACGAAAAGGATCTTGCGATAATCTCCGACAAACATAAGTCAATAGGGAAAGCGATTGGTTAAGTGTATTTGTTGGCTTTGCGTGGAATTTGCACTTACCATTTGTATAAGAACATCTTGGTGAAGTTCAAAGGAAAACATTTGTTCCCTCTGGTGAAAAAAGCGGCAAGGTGTTTTAGGCTGTCTGATTTTAATGAGGCTTTCAATGAGATTGAAGCACTTCATCCCGAACTACATGGATACCTCCAAGGTGTGGGCGCGTGTTCATTTCCCGGGTGAAAGTTACAATTTAATGACAACGAATATTGCAGAATCAATGAACAAAGCACTGTCAAATGCTAGAAGTCTTCCCATAGTTCGACTACTAGAATCGATACAGAATATGATGACCAGATGGTTTTCTGAACGGAGAGAGGATGCGAAATCACAGCTACCAATGGTCACTCGAGGTGTTGAGAAACTGTTACAGGTAAGTTTACATAAGTCAGTTATCAATGTTGATAACTCAGCCATAACAATTTTCATATCTCAGCCGTAATCGTTTCCATATCTCAACCATAACCATTATAGTTTCCATAAATCAGCCATAATTATTTTCATAACTCAGCCATATTTGTTTTCATAATTCAGCCTAAAACGATTTTATTTTTGTTCTACTCCCTACTAGGACCGTGTCACCGCAGCAAGACTTATGGAGGTACTAACGATTGATGCTGTACGTGTGCAAGTGACATATGGATCATCTTTGCATGTTGTAAATTTGGGACTAAAAAAATGCACATGACGTCGATTCGACCACGAGAAAATACAATGCATTCGTGCAATCCCAGCTGCAGAGCATATGGATGTGTGTCATATATACATGTGCGATCCGAAATTTAGGAGTGTCGATTTGGTCAACGGATGGGCTGGTTCAATCATGCCTCCAGATGAATCATTCCCTGTTCCTGAAGGCTGTGGATAATCAACCATGCTTGCCTCCGATTGTTGTGAACCAGCCAAGAAGGCCCAAGAAGCGTAGGATTAAATCATTTTTCGAAGTTGCTATTGAAAATAAATGCCCTAGGAAGCAACACGCATGTTCGCGATGTAAGCAAGTTGGGCACAATGTCAAAACTTGTCGGATATAGTTAGGTAGATTTATTTTATCTTGTCTAATAACTCAGCTATCAAGGATTATAACTCAGCCGTCACATTAATCGACGAAACCTTTCGTCTCCATTTTTAGATTATTTCTTGTGATAACTCAGCCATAACTCACTATAACTCAGCCATCACATGAATCGGCGAGACCTTTCGTTTTTCCGTAAAACTATACTCAGCTATAAAGCAATATTTTTATTGGTTTTAATGATAGCAATATTCATATTTCCATTCTAAATTTAAATTTTGAGTTATAAAAATTTTAATATTCAAATGTTGGAGAAATACTTTTACAAAAATAAAATTCGAATAATAATTATTTCATTAATTTGAACAATATATTGTGAAAAAGCTCACTTTATGAATTTATTATGCCTGTGGATTTGAGCAGACACAGAATTAGTGATTTTTCGCGTTTCCCTAACAACAGTTTTTGTGATATCGATAGACGTTTTAATATTTATTAGGAATCTGACAGAACAAAAGACCCAGGAAAGAAAGAAGAATACGTTTTCATATTATTGAGAAGACCCTAAACGATAACTCAGCCTTCATAAACTATAACTCAGCCATAACTCCAATTATAAGTCTAAATAACCACCAAACCGTATCGAATCAAAAAACTAATTTTTTTCCTAACCCTAACCCTAACCCCTAAATGTCATGTTCTCGTAATAACTAAGCCATAACTCACTATAACTCAGCCGTCACATGAATCAACGAGACCTTTCGTTTTCCCTTAAATACTATAACTCAGCCGTCAAGTCGTATAAATCAGTCGTTTGGTTTCAGATTGTTTCTTGTGATAACTCAGCCATGAATCACTATAACTCAACCATCACAAAAATCGACTAGACCTTTCGTTTTCCCATAAATATATAACTCAGCCGTAAAGCAATATTTTGGCGGGAAACCATAAGTTAACCTAATAATAGACGCGACCTTTCGTTTTCCTATTGTTTTTCCTTTATATTCTCTTAGTTCATTGTATTGTTTCCTTCACCACATCTTCTTCTCCGCTCATTGCACCTATGAATTCCCTCACAATATATTGCATCTTCGTCGATAAGTTCACATTCAAATCTCCTCTACATCCAATATCAATATATTGCATTTTCCTTCGATCATTGCACATGTAAGTCTCCTCTCCGTCCCCTCTCAATCTATTGCATATTTTCCGATCATTTCACCTATCAGTTGGTGACAGTTGTTTTTATTTTGATAGCCGAGCTATGGACGGAGAGGGTTCCAGTAAACATCAAAAACACAAGGCAGAGTGGGGAGACGAAGACAATCAGTCGTCCATCTGCATGGCCGGAGCAAGTTCCAGTAAACGTCCAGAAAGAAATGCAGATTTCAAGTGGGAAGAGGAAGCACTATTGGTCGTGTCTGAAGCTTTTGCTCAGACGAGAGCCGTGGTCGAGGCGGAGACAACTGATCGCTACACAGCAATTCTGCATATGATGGATGATCATATGAAGAAGAAGGAAGAGAAGACCGCCCTCGTTCATCAAGTGGAACTAATCGACGCTCAACTATCCCAACTGAATCAAATCTTGGGTGGAGAACTTGTCGACATAGAGACAGAGCACATGAGGTTAGAGGTTATGAGAGAGATTGCGGAGGCCGATGTCAAACAGTGTGTGGCTCCTCCTCGTCTTGATTGGTGTAAGCTAAAAGTTCATGGTTCCTCCTCCTCTTAATCGGTTTTAAAAAGTGAATTCCATTGTACTGTCGTGTCATCTTCTTTATGAACTCTGAACTTTTTTTTGTTCTTTTTGTAATGTTTCATATTAATATAAATCAGTCGGTATTACGATATCTCAGCCATTAAGGATTTATAAATCACTATAAGTCAGCCCTAACTCACGATAACTCAGCCATAACTCACTATAACTCAGCCATCAAATAAATCGACGAGACCTTTCGTTTTCCCGTAAAGATTATAACTCAGCCGTCAAGTCATATATATATCTCATTTACTTACAGATTGTTTCTTTTGATAACTCAGCCATAACTCACTATAACTCAACCATCACATGAATCGACGAGATTTTTCGTTTTCCCGTAAATATTATAACTCAGCCATAAAGTCATATATATTTGCCATTTACTTTCAGATTGTTTCTTGTGATAACTCAGCCATAACTCACTATAACTCAACCATCACATGAATCGACGAGACTTTTCGTTTTCCCGTAAAACTATAACTCAATCGTCAAGCAATATTTTGGCGGGAAACCATAAGTTAACCTAATAATAGACGCGACCGTTCGTTTTCATATTGTTTTTCCTTTATATTCTCCTCATTCATATATCTAACTCTCTGTCATCTCATTCTACGTTTCTATTGTTTCTCCTTATATTCTTCTAAATCACAGATCTGTCTATCGGTTACATCTTCCTCTGTCTATATGTTACATCTTCCTATCTACACGAAGTTGTTCCTCATATCGATGGACAGTTTTTTAGAGATGTCGAAGCGATCATTTGCGCCACTGATCGGGAGAATATTCCGGTTCTAAACCTTGGTGTGTGGGTTCCTGGGTTGACACAACCACTGTTACGTGGTTCAAGTTCCTTCACGTTCTCTCTATCGCGATTGGAGGAATACTTCAACACAACTGGCACCATGCGTGGCCAACGTACCGCTTGATTCCCTTTCACTTTAAGTTACGATGGTTTCTCCTCCTTGCGGTAAGATCACTAAAACAAACCACCATATTGATATTATTCTGTACTCTTATTGTTTCTTTCCTTTAATTGTAGCGTAAATACACGTGGGATCCAAAGCATACTTTAACAATCTGGACACAGTTTAATTTGGTGGCTAGAACGTTATTCAGAGCCCAGATGCATGCACTCAAGAGGATATGGGAGAGTGGTGGCAATAAACCCGAGATGCTGACTAGCATAGTTTGGAATGATTTGGTCGATATGTTTGAACAATTTGACCCAGATGACGTCGATTTCAGAAAGTGATTTCCATTGTAATTTTTTGTCGTCTTCTATATGAACTATGAACTAAGAACTATGATTTTGTGTTTTTTTTTTTCATTTATGTTGTACCTTCGTATTAATATAAATCAGTCGTTATTTCGATATCTCAGCCATTACGAAATGATAACTCAGCCATCACTTTATTTTAATAATTTACATAACTCAGTCGCGAATAACGATAACTCAGCCAACCCTCAAAATAGAATGTTTAAAAATCACTCTAAGTCTATAAATATACCTATTGGTTTTAATGATAGTAATATTTATATTTACATTCTAAATTTAAATTTTGAGTTATAATAATTTTAATATTCAATTGTTGGAGAAATACTTTTACAAAAATAAAAGTTGAAATTCGAATCATAATTATTTAATTAATTTGAATAATGTATTGTGAAAAAGCTCACTTTATGAATTTATTATGCGTGTGGATTTGAGCAGGCACACAATTAGTGATTTTCGCGTTTCCCTAACAACACTTTTTGTGACATCGAGAGACGTTTTAATATTTATTAGGAATCTGACAGAACAAAAGACCTCGGAAAGAAAGAAGAATATGTTTTCATATTATTGAGAAGACCCTAAACGATAACTCAGTAGTCGTAAACTATAACTCAGCCATCACTCCAATTATAAGTCTTAATAACTGACCATACCGAACCAAACTGAAAAACTAATTTTTTCCCTTTTGGTATTTTTGTATTGGTATTTTCGATTAATTACGGTTATATTCGCCTTGCTATCGGTTATATTAAGTTAATCTACCTAATTTGGATAACATTTGGGTTAATTATGGTTATATATTAATCTAACCGGCCCATAACAGGAAATAACCGAAAAGTAATTTCAAAAATTTTAAAAATTTGAAATGGTTATCAAAATAGTAAATCTAAATTACCACCTTAAACCAAACACATTAGCACCAGAACCAAACTGTTAAATTAAAACCCATAATGTTGGAAATATGAACCCTACACCCCAAACCCTAACCCTAACCCTATCCCCTAAATGTCATATTTTGAATGTTACACAGTTTGATCAGAATGTGTAAAAATCACTCTTTGTCTATAATTATTACTTTTTATTGGTTATAATAATAGTCATATACATATTTCCTTTCTAAATTTAAATTTTGTGTTATAAAAATTTTAATTTAAAAATATCTCATAAGTCAGCCGTTTATTTCGATAACTCAGCCATATAATCAACTGTTTGGAATTTTTTTATTAAAAAAATTTCAAAAATTGAATTCAAATTTTGAATTTCTTTTTAATAATAAATCGTTAAATAATGTATTTATTACGCGTGTGGATGATAACAAGAAACATAATTATAGTTTGCGTCTCCCCAACAACACTTTTTGTATTCTCGAGAAAGTATATAATAAATTAATATGGTCGTTGCATAACTCAGCCGTAACACCATTAATATGGCTACTACATAACTCAGCCGTAACATCAATGTTAATTTAATATACTACCCTAAGTCAGTCGTGTAAAGTACATAACTCAGCCGTCACGTATAGTATTGTTAAACGACGTCGTTCGATTTATTATTTTAGTATAAATTATGGGATTGTAGTGATTTTGTGCTTGAGTAATCGAGTGAAGATGATGGCTCAGAGAGATCTACGGGCGGCACCTCCAGGGCTGATGAGAAAACTGCTTCTGAAGCACTAACTGAGGTACATCTCTGGACCATCTGAAATCTCTAAGCATTATCGTGTGTTTGTGGTAATGTAGATGAAAATGAAAATGAAGTACGGCGAAATCCGGAGGCGCGACAAGGGCGTTCCAGTCGGGTGTAATTGTGGTACAGTGGTTCTCGTTGCCACTTCTAATGATCCTAGCACGAGAGGAGAACTTTATTTCAGTTGTCCGTATGAAATCACAAATGTAAAGATTTCTGTACTCTTATTTTTGTGTTCTGGCTCTTGATTTTTTTTTATTGTAATATCAGTTATGTACTACTTGTTAGGGTCCCGGTCAAGGCTGCGGTTTCAGGAGGTGGTGGAATGATGCATTGCGCGACGAGTTTGCCAATATTAAGGAGGAGAAGAATGAGATGAAGCAGGACTTGGATGCAGCCAAGAAGCGCATTGAGACTCAAGAAGAAATTATCTTGAATATGGAAAAGAAATATGACGCGCTAGAGAAGAAGTTTGAGAGCTTGAACAAGTATATGTGAGCTTAGTCAAGCTCTGTTTTTTATTTTTTTTGGAATTGGTATGAACTCTCTATGTCGTGGTGTTTTATCAATCTATTTTCCTAACTCAGCCATTACTTTGTTATAAATCAGCCGTCATAAACTCTAACTCAGCTAACCCTCCAATTAGAGGACTAAATAACCGAACCAACCAAACTGAATCGAACCGAAAAAAAATAAATTTTCCCAATTTGGTATTATTTTCGATTATATTCGGCTTCCTTTCGGTTATATTAGGTTAATCTACCTAAGTACTATATATTTTGGCTTATTTATGGTTATATATTAATCTAACCGACCCATAACCGTAAATAACCGGAAAATAATTTCAAAAAAAATTCAAATGGTTATCATATCAGTAAATCTAAATTACCACCTTAAACCAAACACATTAGAACCAAAACCAAACTGTTAAATTAAAACCCATAATGTTGGGAATATGAACCCTACAACATAAACCTCCCTAACCCCTAAAATGTCATGTTTTGAATGTTTTACACATTTTGATCAGAATGTGAAAAAATCACTCTTTGTCTATAATTATTACTTTTTATTGGTTATAATAATAGTCATATACATATTTCCATTCTAAATTTAAATTTTGAGTTATAATAATTTTAATTTACAAATATTTCATAAGTCAGCCGTCAATGTCGATAACTCATCCATATCAGTCAATTGTTGGGAATTTTTTTATTTCTTTTATTCAAAATTCGAATTCAAAATTTTTTGATTAATTTGAATAATATATTGTGAGAAAATCTGCCTTTATGAATTTATTATGTGTGGATCTGAGCAAGCACAAAATTAGGGATTGTTCGTGATTCCCCAACAACACTTTTTGTGATATCGAGAGACGTTTTAATTAGATAATTTATTAAGAATCTAACATAACGAAAGACACATGAAAGAAAGAAGAATACGTTTTCATATCTCATAACTCAGCCGTACGAAATACATAATTCAACCGTAATTCATAACTCAGTCGTGTGAAGTATATAACTCAGCCGTAACTTAACCATAAATCAGTCATAAAATTGAAAATAGAAAAAATAAATGTTTTACGTATCCAAGTACAATTCCTACCAAAAGAAATCCAAATGTTTTACATATCATAGTACAATTCCTACCAAAAGAAACAAAACGAAGGACATAATGCATTATTTAAACTGACCCAAAAATCATGTGCCTCATCGTATATGTCTGCTGCCATTTTAACCCGTATAGCCTGGATATTTTCATCACAGATGCCATCGAAAGGCAAACCAAGCGCTAGACATTCTACAAACTTTAGAGCATACACGCCAAAGTCACCAACCTGTATGTTTTGAGGGACCTTGGAGACACTCCTTCTCCTGAAACTGAACTGCTCGAAACTAGGTGTACGAAATTTGTGAGGAACATTATCGTTCATCATTGCTGGAATCATCCGCGTAAATGCCTTACAAGCATTCAGAATTTTAAGATCACTTTCTTTGGTTGCTTGTCCCACGATGCAATCATAGCAATCAATATGCCTCTTGATGAGATCCACGTGCAGCGCCACCCAGTGATTACCTCTAGTTTGTGGAATAATATACAGGTGATCCACATCTTCTATCCACTTCAATTTACTCGGTTGATCATGTGGTATCAAACCACTAACTAACTCTTCGTAACTGTTGCCTTTGAATTTAAACAATTTGGGTCTTATCTGGAACTGAGCATACTCACAAACCATCGTAGTGGTGAACCACAGGTCTATAAACGCAATGCGTTTGTTGTGGAATGGGAAGGGCTCTCTTTGGTACCTAACCCTGAGGAGTCTCATATACGCGCCCATGTGCTGTAAAACAGAATACTGAGTAGTAAACAACAACTCAGCCATAAAATAGAATAAGTCAGTCGTAATCAATAACAAATCAGCCATTATGTATTATAACTCAGCTGTATATCAAAATAACTCAGCCATTATATATTATAACTCAGCCGTAAACAATAATAACTTACTTCATCACACAACCACCCAAATTTATCGACCTTCACTGGCCAGTTCTTTCTTTCGGTGATGAGAGTCCTATAGAATTCAATATCGACTGATGCCTTGCGTAATGGTTGATTCCTAACAAACAAATAAACACAGGTTAATATAATGTTAACAACATCTGTGATTAACAAGGGTCTAAAGGGTCATACTCGGCTGTCTTTAGGTACTCCATAAGTTTTTTCAACTTGACCGGATCAACCGGTGCCAGAGGATCATATATTCCAGCTGTAGGTACACATTTCTTCCTCATGCACGTCAGTCCGTTGTCTCAAATATAAGGAAAAATCCTTTCTTGATGATCTTGTTGTGTATTCAATGCACTCCCATCTGGGGATAACTTAACACTTTCCAGCCTTATAGCTTTAATTCTATCAAGCCTAATATGTTCCTCTGCATCTTCCTCAGATTCAGGTTCATGTACGTCATTTTCAGCCATAAAATGTTCTGTCATCTCACATACACTACTGTCAGAAGCTTCTGCCTCATTCAAAACAGGACCTCCAAATTGCAACAGCCTCACGACAGTAGGCTTAGTAGTCTTTCTACTTCTTTTCTTTTACGGATTATCTCCAACCTCTTCGGTTTTTGTCATTTTTTTCCGCCAACTTGGCCTTCTTTGCCGCCGCCAACTCAACCTTCTTTGCCGCCGCCAACTCTTTGGCCTTCTTTGCCTCTATTTCTTTGTCCTTCTTTGCCTGTATTTCTTTGGCATTTTTCCTCGTGTGAGGCCGTTGTTTTGGTTTCATAGCAGTTGGTTTCGTAGCAGCTGGACACTTCTCAAGGAAATCAAGAGGATCATCTTTTTCAAACTCTTTATTCAGATTCTTACTGACCCCAGCCAAACCACTGTCATCTACCTGTATAACATAGCGAATACAATTAAAGATAATGATAACTCAACCTAAATATTCTGGAAAATCAGCCATAAAATTAACATAAATCAAGCATTACCAGAGGACTGTTGACAGAGTAGTTTTGTTGCATTTTTCCTGGAATGACTGGTGGAACTTTTGGTGTCTGACGTTTTGCCTGAAGGTCCGATGGTATCAGGTCCTTTATTTTGAAATTTGAAAACGCATCAGTCGTGTTTTGGCCAGTTTGCCCAACACCCATGGAAAGCAAGTGATCTTTCATCTGTTTGAGATCACACTCAAAATATCCAAACCTGCTTCCAATCCTTGCATTCGTCTTCTTTTCTATTTTATCTCCAATCTTCTTCTCCAGATCCAGAGGCATATTTGCAATGTTTGTATCAAGGGTGTCAAACCTTGAGTTTAAGCTAGACACCAAGTCAACGAGAGTTCTAATCGACACATCTTCCTCCTCACTAGCATACTGAAACAAATACACAAACTGTCGTAAAAAAGCTAACGAAAGGTTACATAAAATATAAACTCACTATACACCATATCACTTACCTTTTTTCCTTTCTTCTTCCTCTCCTGTGCAGCTCCTTCACCAGATTCACCACCATGACTGTTGGAAACTTCCACCTTCTGGACTTTCCGCTTCTTTGCGGGAGGAGATTCAGACTCAACAACTGCTTTAGCTTTCTTTTTCTTTTTCTTCTTATCACTTTCCTTAACATCCCAAAAACTTTTAACAAACGTATCCATATGTATGTCTTCGATCAGGCGATCAATTGCTGGGTCGTCTTCTTGATCTAGCCATGTATGAAATAGCTTGCAGTCATTTTCCTTCATAACCATTTTACTCACACGCAGCTGTACCATAAGAGATTATGAAACCCATTAGTAAGTTTTAACTCAGCCATCAGTAAACCATTACTCAGCCATCTTATAACACAGATCAGCCATCAAAGAACCATAACTCAGCCATAAAAGAACCATAACTCAGCCATCACTAAACCATAACTCAGCCATCTTAGAACATAAATTAGCCATCAAAGAACCATAACTCAGCCATAAAAGAACCATAACTCAGCCATCACTAAACCATAACTCAGCCATCTTAGAACATAACTCAGCCATCTTATAACATAGATCAGCCATCAAAGAACCATAACTCATCCATAAAAGAACCATAACTCAGCCATCACTAAACCATAACTCAGCAATTACTATACTAAATAATATCTCAGTCATTACTAAACAATCACTCAACCACTAATAAACCATATCTCAGCCATCATTTAAACAATAACTCAGCCAGAACTATCAGTCTATCATAACACAATCAAAACCTTACCTCACCAAGCCCTTTGATCTCTTCAGCAATTACCGATTCCATCCTTGAACGTGTACTGTTTCTAGAATATCGAAGCAACGGTATGGCACCATCTTCAGCTATTGCATTCCCAAATCGATCTCCAAAGCATTTTATGGACTCATACGCCCAAGCCTGTAACACGGGTGTAAACCCACTAAGGGTGTACGTCTTTCTCGTAGGCCTCAACAATTTTATGCCATCAACAAGGGCTTCAAATGCTGACCAACCCCACGGATAAGTCTTCATTGCTTCATCATCAAAAACTCTTTTGGCACTTTCATATGGAATTCTAGAGTTATGATGCAAACCATAAAGTCCAATGGCTTGAAGAAGCAACAGCCCCAACCATTTACGGGGTTCAATGTTTAGCCATCGTCGGCACACTTTCAGTCTTTCCCTGAGTTCATTTAATGATGGACCTTCCCCACCAGGCACTTTCAAAAGTCTGAAGAACTCTTTGTGTTCCTCTTCAAGTTCAAACCGTTCTGTAGGCATTGTGTCTATGTTTAACCCCATCACATGAGCAAATTCATTCAACCCAAACCTGATAGGTTGACCACCGACAACAAACCAGTCTATGTTTAACCCCATCACATGAGCAAATTCTTTGTGCTTTAGTTAGTTTCCTTTGTGTCTAGTCAGTCACGTTTCTTAGCCTGTGGCTGTAGATATTGTGGTAGTGTATTGTAACTTATGATCTGAGAAGGTAATGTGTGATTTTCTATGTAATGTTCGACTAATAACTGAAATGATGTGTGCTCTTCTTTATCTCAATGGAAAAGACCTTGATGTGCTGCCAAAACGTGATATTTTGCTTTTAATGTTATAACAGGAAATGTACAGCAAGGTTTTCCAGATTTGTAAGGATCTTTTCCTATACAGGTTGTGAGACTTACTCAATTCACACTATCTGGCGAGAGCACAACTTAGAAGAGATGAGGAAGTCCCAAAGATCCAAACTATTCTCATCAAACAACTTAATTGCATCATCGGTCGTTGTGAACAAAAATCTCATCCGTCAAAGAATTGGGTGCAACTAATTAAAATTGAAATTAGTTGCTTGCCTCCATGGTTCGATAGTCGAATTTAAATCTTGGGGTTGTCTTTGGTTTATAAAAAACAGTTATATGTTATATTTAGAAAAAAGTTGCATATTATAATGTAAAGAGTATTTTGGCTGAAATAACCAAAAAAAACAAAATCTTTAATTCACTTCATAACCATACTAAACATAAAAATGTTAGATTTTGTGTATTTTATATAATAATCACAAAAATAACCTTCTTGTATATCAACCCTTACCTCTATGGCTCTATCCCACCTCTTCTTCCTCGGACAACAACACCTGCTCTCACCTCCCGCCATCATGTTTTCCGGCAACCGCTCCAGCCGATACATCTGACCACCACATTTTTCGGCAATCTCTCCGACCACCACGTTTTCTGGTCACCACCTCCTCCAACAATTGCTCCGGCTACCGTATCCACCACCTCTTCTAGTAACCGCTCTGATTACTACTTTCGGTCACCACCTTCTCCGGTCGCCGGCCATCACTATCCCCAATCACCATATCATCAACAATAAAATGGTAATTCTCTTTATCCGGCCCTCATCTTATTTTCCTAATTTTTTTATAATAATGTACTATATTCTCAATTAAATTTTGAATTTGGTTATTGGACAAAATGGTGCTAATGTAAAACAAAGTTTTTTTTGGTTAAATAAAACTTAAACCAAAATTTGGTTTAACCTCTCTCACTAATGCCCAAATCTCCTCCGCCATGGCTGAGAACTTCTGAGGAAAGATGAGCTAAAAGACCACAGCCATGGCTACGACTTCACCCAACAAACTCTCACTCTTCCCTCTACTCTCCCTTCTCTGTTTTATCTCCATTTTCTTCCTCCTCTCTCTTTCCCGTCGCGCTTCTCTCTCCTCTCCCAACACTCACCGCTCCGCCGCCGTCATCACCCCAAGATCCGACGACGCTTCCCGCACTGCTGTCTCCTCCACTTGCGACTTCTCCGACGGCTCATGGATCTACGATTCCAACTTCAGATCCGCTAGGTACGATAGTAGTTGTAAAGAGATCTTCAAAGGATGGAACTGCGTTCGGAACAACAAAACCAATGGCCTTGAGATCTCTAAGTGGCGTTGGAAGCCTAAGGACTGTGATCTTCCTTCGTTTGATCCACTCGAGTTTCTTGAGACTCATCGAAATACCAACATTGGTACGCTTTGTTCTCGAACCTGATCTTTTGTTGTTTGAAATTGGAGCAATCAGAAGCTACGGTTTCCAATTACTGTTGAACTTGTTAGATTTTACACTGACTATGCTGAGTTCTCTATACATCTTAAGATTTTTTTGTTTTTGAACAGTGCAGGATTTGTGGGTGATTCCTTGAATAGGAACATGTTTGTATCACTATTTTGTATGTTAAAGAGTGTGAAGGGTGAACTGAAGAAGTGGCGACCAGTGGGTGCAGATCGTGGATTCACATTTTTGCAGTATAATCTGACCATTGCGTATCATCGAACAAATCTCTTGGCACGTTATGGTAGGTAAGCTAAGTTCTTTTTGGTTGGTGTTCCTATATCTTTTGTTTGAGAAAATGATATTAGATGATATTGTAATGTATAATCTGAATTGTATTTTATGATTGTTTTACTCTGTTCTGCTTCCTCCAAAGATTCGTATTTGTATAGTAAAATTCAAAGGATCATATTCTTGTAGCTTCTCCGGCTTTTATATCGTGCTACTTGTTTTATCCTAACACAGTATTCTCCATCAGTAAGTCCTGATTTTTGCATGCTTATCTGTGCCTTTCTCAACTCTGTGGTGCGCACATTGTAGGAATACCATGGTTTTATATTGGTTTTCAAAACTGATCAGACATATTTTCTCTCGCTGTTGGTTCAGGTGGCCAGCTAATGCTAATGGTGGTGAGCTAGAATCACTTGGATTTAAAGAGGGGTATAGAATTGATGTTGATATTCCAGACAGCTCATGGGTAAAGGCTTCAAGCTTCCATGACATTCTCATTTTGAACACTGGGCACTGGTAATTTCTGTTTCTTGTCTGATATAAATGAAACTATTTTGAACTAGTTAAATACTTTATCATCTGATTTAGCCCAACACTAGATCGATGCCATATGACCATAGTCACTAAGTTTGTTTACTACTGGTTCATGTTTTCTGTATTTAGAGATATTAAGGCTCAAATATTGTAGAGGAAACTGGGAAATTCTCAAGTTTTAAACTACTTTCTGTTCCAGTTGATTCACTGCTCTCTAAGTTTAAACATACATATATATATGACTCTGTCACGATTCATGAAAAGGAACTCCTTCAACTTGCCAAAATATTTGCAGTATCTCTTTCTCGTCTTGATCACTGCATTTTATTTCACGAGTGAAAGTTAGTCTTGTTTTATCAGATAAATGATACCTTGGTTTGTCATCTTTCAGTTAAACAAAAATTTGTTATGTCAACTTGTGATGTTGATAACCTTTTGTTGTCCATTTTATGTAAGGTGGTGGGCGCCATCAAAATTTGATCCTTCAAAATCTCCTATGCTTTTCTTTGAAGGCGGCCGGCCAATACTCCCACCTATAAATCCTTCTGCTGGCCTGGATAGGGTTCTAAACCATATGGTATGCTGTTCTGGATTTCTCTGTATTCCTGTGTTATTATTGTAAGGCAACTTGAGATACTGTCATTGACAACCCTACTAGATTATATGTTTACAAAAATGAACATGTGCGATGACATTTGTGGGCTAGTATTGTGTGACTTTGTAGCGTTTCGTGTTGAAGAATCAGTCTTTGAGCCAGCACCCAACTGTACGATATCATAAACTAGTGGTAGTGAAATTGTGATCCTCATACGACGTTCTGCCATTGTAATAGGTAAATTTTGTGGAGAAAACAAAGCGACCTGGAGGAATCATATTCTTCCGGACACAATCACCTAGGCACTTTGAAGGAGGTGACTGGGACCAAGGTGGTACTTGTCAACGACTGCAACCTTTGTCACCTGGAAAAGTAAGTCAGTTTCTGTCAATTTAGTGGCTGAACTAATAGTTAATTATGTTATAAATGACATACTCATACCGAGTCACTCATGAAAGCTACATGAAATCATTAGTTTGGTCTGGCCAGTATGGGTACTTCCAAGTTCGAACCAGTGATCACATGAGATAATGGGACTTGTAATAGGCAATAGGCAGGGTAATAAAAGAACATGATAGCTAGATAACAGGTAGAGGAGCTGAGAGATTTGAAATTGTTAGGAGACGCTTATAACAATGATCACATGAGATAATGGGACTTGTAATAGGCAATAGGCAGGGTAATAAAAGAACATGATAGCTAGATAACAGGTAGAGGAGCTGAGAGATTTGAAATTGTTAGGAGACGCTTATAACAATGATCACATGAGATAATGGGACTTGTAATAGGCAATAGGCAGGGTAATAAAAGAACATGATAGCTAGATAACAGGTAGAGGAGCTGAGAGATTTGAAATTGTTAGGAGACGCTTATAACAATGATCACATGAGATAATGGGACTTGTAATAGGCAATAGGCAGGGTAATAAAAGAACATGATAGCTAGATAACAGGTAGAGGAGCTGAGAGATTTGAAATTGTTAGGAGACGCTTATAATCTGTCTTCATATATTAATGGTAGGTTGAAGAATTGTTCTCGGTGAGAAACAACGGGACAAATGTAGAGGTTCGTCTGGTGAATCAACACCTCCATAACTCCCTTGAGAGTAGAAGCAGCTTCCACGTTTTGGACATAACTCGAATGAGTGAGTACAGAGCCGATGCTCATCCGGCAGCAGCTGGTGGTAAGAATCACGATGATTGCATGCATTGGTGCCTTCCGGGCATCACCGACACTTGGAATGATTTATTCGTCGCAACTCTCCATGGGATCAAAGCTTAGTAATCAAAATAACATGCTTTGATTTGTTGGGTCTAGCGTCATTGTCATACTCATGTAAATTTTGATGTTGTCTTCTGCATTTTTTTTTGTATTTTTTTGGCCTACAGTTAACAAAAAATTTATGGGCTCAAAAAAGTTTCTTAGGTTTGTAATAAACATGATCATATCATGTTGCATCTCACTGTTACAGAGAAATTGCAACTCAATTAGAAATCCAAATCACAAGCACCAAATTGAATCGAGAATTCAAATCTCATGTGATAGAGCTTAGAAGTAGAAACAGCTCTAACAACAATGAAATAACAAACCCTAAGAATTACAAAGAGAATTGAGGAAGAAGATGATTACACTTTCAATATTTTTCTGGTTAGTTCTTTAGAACGATGTCTTCTCCGTTTAATAGTTACAAAGACCTGTAACAACCTGATCTCATTCGTCCGTGTGTGTGACTTCAACTTCTAATCTTCTTCGTCCACGTGTACTTCTCATCAATCCCACATACTTCTTTTCCTGTATCACTCACCGTAACCCGGAAAAACAATGACTACTCACGCAACTCCTCCCAAACACCCGGTGGCCATCGAAGACCCTGAGAGACAGAACCAAAAACATTTGGTTGCATCTAAGCGTAAGCAAGATTTGATCTGAACGATCCGATTATTCTCCGAAACCAAGTGAAGAGCCTTACAACCTTGCTTCATAAGTTCATATCGACACCCTTTCAGATTGAGCTGCCACTAATCAAATATTGAATGTAAGTTTTTATATAATTAAATTTTAACATATGCCAATTTTCAAAAATATAAAAGAAATTAAATCACTTCCTCAATTTTTTTTTTTTAATATGTGAAAAGCTTGAGAAAAAATAATTGTAAATTGAAATCATGCCATCATTAGTGACATGATCACTAACAACATAGTTAGCTTTCAATCCATTGGACATTCGGTTAGCAACCGCCTCTTTCTCGGTGCTAAGAATCAGTGTTACAAAACCGGTGAAGCCCTAATAGTGAGTGGCCAGAGAGCTTTGTTATGGCTATTGGGCCCAACAAACCCAACAAAATAATTTCTGTTAAAGATAAAGATTGTCCAACTGTTGTGTTCTTGGTTGATGGGCCGATGTGTTGTCCCCTTGATGTTGGGAGTGTTCAAATTAAAAAGATCATCTTGCTGCTGTTTATTCGTATATCGAAATAAACGTGATCACCTTAATCAGTTCCTTCTTAGTGAAGTGTTTACATCTAAGGACAATTTTACTAAAAACATTGTTAATACGGCAGGGTTTTTTCCTCCCTCTGGAACTAATTTATGAGAATTACTCTCCAGGCTTTATGTTCTTATCTGAGACTAAGAATGATAAGACTTTTCTGTAATCATTGCAAGTTGATTTAGGATTCGACAATCTCCAAACTGTTGAGCCTGACGGCAAAAGTGGAGGTTTAGCTCTATTCTATTCAAAAGACTATCCAGTTAAGTTTTTGTTGGTAGATGATCGATTGATCGACATTGAAACCATCATTAATGGAAACCGAGTTTTTATGACTTTTATCTATGGTGATCCGGTCCCTGCAAACCGTGAATATGTGTGGGAAAGATTAATGCGCATCGGAGTGATTCGATCCGAAGCCTGGTTTATTATTGGTGATTTCAACGAAATCAGAGGAAATCACGAGAAAAGAGGAGGAAAAAAGGTCATAATCCTCTTTTCTACCTTTCCGTGCTATGATTGATTCATGTGGATTAATTGAATTCCCTTTCCAAGGAAATAAATTTTCATGGATTGGTCAACGGTCAAATGGTAAGATTCGGTGTCGCTTGGATCTAGTCATGGGAAACGAAGAGTGGCACAATATTTTTTCCCACACTAATGTGGAGTATTTGAAGATGTGGGGCTCGGACCATCGTCCCCTCCTTGCATCAATACTAACTCGTCCAAAAAAGTTTTTGAGGAGGTTTATGTTTGACAAGAGATGGATTGATAAACCAGGCCTTAAAGAGGATGTGGTTAATGGATGGGGAAGTGACGACATTTCTGTCAAACGTTCCATCATGAAAAAAATCCAAAATTGCAAACGAGCTATCTCCATTTGGAAGAAAACCAATCAAACAAATTCAGAAAAGCTGATTAAGGATCTCCAAGAGAATATTGATGAGACCTACGAAGACGATCAAGCATCTACAGAAACTCTTTTAAATCTAAAATGGAGGCTATGCGAAGCTTATAGAGAAGAGGAAGCCTATTGGCATCAAAAAAGTAGAGAACTTTGGCTTGCAGATGGAGATAAAAATACAAAATTCTTCCACGCTTCCACAAAACAAAGGAGAGCCAGAAATAAGATTACAGGCATCATTAATCAGCTAGGAGTATGGGTTGATACAGAAGAAGGAATAGAAAAAGTAGCGGTGGAGTATTTTAGCAATCTCTTCTCATCCTCGAATGCGAGTGACACTACGTTGGCCATTAAGGATGTACCTACTTTTGTTACGCCAGTTATGAACGAATATCTCACAATAGATATTTCAGAAGAGGAAGTCAAACGAGCTATGTTCTCCCTGAATCCGGGAAAAGCACCAGGACTGGACGGGATGACTGCTTTGTTCTTCCAAAAAATATGGGACACCATAAAAAGCGATCTCACAAAGATGGTGAAGAATTTCTTTAGTTCCAAAATTTTTGATGGCAAGCTAAATGAAATAAATATATGTTTAATCCCGAAAGGAGAGCGCCCCCGAGAAATGTCAAGATTTCGCCCTATTAGTCTATGTAATGTGAGCTATAAGTTGATCACAAAAATCTTGAGCTTACGTCTCAAGAGCTTCTTGCCGGAACTCATATCCGAGACACAATCTGCCTTTGAGGCAGGGAGATTAATCACAGATAATATCCTCATCGCTCAGGAAAACTTCCATGCCCTCCGTTCCAACCAGGCCAACCGCAAGAAATTTATGGCAATTAAGACGTACATGAGTAAAGCTTATGATAGGGTCAAATGAAACTTCCTAAGAGCTTTAGTGGAAAAAATGGGATTCGATCAAAAATGGGTGGGTTGGATAATGCAATGCATTACGTCTGTCTCCTACCGAATCTTGATCAATGGGGATCCCAAGGGACGGATTCGGCCAACACGTGGGATTCGACAAGGGGATCCAATCTCCCCGTATCCTTTTATACTGTGTACGGAGGCCCTAATCGCTCAGATTAGGAACGCAGAAAAAGAAGGGAAGATCCAGGGATTACGTATTTCGAATGCAAGCCCAAGGGTTTCTCATCTACTTTTTGCGGACGACAGTTTCTTCTTTTGCAGAGCCGATCCTAAGCAATGCAAGGAAATTATCGATATAATCCACTTTCATGGGGCGGCATTCGGACAAGAAATTAACTTCTCCAAATCGTCCATGATGTTTGGAACCGAGCTCCCTTCCCATTTATGACAAGAGATCAAATCTATAGTTGGGATATCACAAGAAGGAGACATGGGTACATACCTGGGTTTACCTGAAAAGATCCATGGATCAAAGGCACAAGTCTTTGCATTCGTGAGAGATAAACTTCATAAGAAGGGCAACCTATGGACCTCAAAAGCCTTGTCCAAGGGAGGCAATGAAGTAATTAGTGGCGCAAGCAATTTCGACATATGTAATGTTGTGCTTTCTCTTACCAAAAGCTATATGTTGAAAATTAAGTAGTGCGATAGCCAATTTCTGGTGGAGCAACAAAGCAGATGGTAAATGATTGCACTGGATCTCATGGGATCAAATGTGCACTCAGCTTTCGGAGGGCGGGCTAGGATTCCGAACACTAGAAGAATTTAATCTTGCACTTTTGGAAAAGCAGCTGTAGAGGTTGTTGAGATATACAAATTCCCTACTTAGCCATGTTCTCAAAGGGAGATACTTTCGTTATTGTAGCCCTTGAGAGATACAAGTATCAAATCGCCCTTCATATGGCTGGAGGAGCATGTTGGCGGCAAAACATGTTCTCTCATATGGAATCCGTAAGACCATATGCTCGGGTTTCAACACCTGCATCTGGATTGAACCATGGATCTCGGATACACCAACGCGGTCGCCATAAGGATTAACCAATGAGAGAAACCCCTTGATTTGTGTTAATACCTTGATTGATTTCAATACAAAAAAATGGAAGCTGGAGCGTCTTTGGGAACTTTTTCTCCCGGAATAAATTACCCTAATTTTGGGAATCAAGCCGAGCTTAAATGCCTCGAGGGATGGATATTCTTGGACCCTGACAAAGTCTGGAAATTACACCGTTAAGTCTGGATACGAAGCCGCGAGAGCTATCTATCGCCCTGTTTGCGATCTCCCTTCTCAGAGGCCCAGTGTTACGACACTCAAGGCGCAAGCATGGAAGTTAAAAACATCACGAAAGCTGAAGCATTTCATCTGGCAATGTGTGACTGGGTGTGCGGCAACATGCCAACGCCTACATTATCGCCAAATTGGTAGAGATAAGGATTATCCTAGATATGGAGCAGAAGAGGAAACTATAAATCATATGCTATTTGAATGCCCACCAGCACGCCAAGTGTGGGCTTTATCGACAATTTATTTCCATCCTATTGTGTTCCCTTCATCTTCCCTATATAGTAACCTCGATTATCTATATGGTCGTGGCAGAGATTTTGGCGCGCTCGATCATAATTTGAGAATGTTCCTTTAAGTGATGTGGTACATGTGGAAGGCAAGAAACAAGAAAGTTTTTGAAAAAATATCTCTGAGTCTCCACAAGATACTTTGGAGAAAGCCACCCAAGAAGAAGAAGTCTGGAGAAGAGCAAACAATAGAGATATACCACCATGGTTGGTAGAAGCATGCATACCTTCGACCCCAATCCCACAAGAATCCCTTGTATGTTTTATCGATGGATCTTGGCATACAGAGGTTAATAGGAGTGACCACGGTTGGATTGCGTCTATCGTTGATAGAATCCTGCACATGGTGCTAAAAGGATCGCGCAGAAGCCTATCCCCTTTACATGCAGAGTTAGACACCGTTGTTTGGGCTATGGAGTGCTTACTAACTTGGACGTGGATAGCGCTCTTTTTGCTACAGATTGCTCAGACCTCCTAACGATAACGTCTAATATCGAAGATTGGCCGACCTTTTCATCAGAATTGAAGGACTTCATTCATTTCAGAGATAGATTTGCTAGTTTTAGTATTAGTTTTATTCCTCGAGAGGATAATATCCGTGCTGATAATAAAATTTGCAACAGCACGAGGTTACTGTTTTTCCTATGTAAGTCCGTCGGTACCTAATTGGCTCTCTCTCGAAGAGAGTCATCTTCCGACAACTTAATATATAGGGTTTGTTTGTCAAAAAAAAAAAAAAAAAAATCCATTGGACTTTCTCCAAAATTTGACCAACCAGCATAAAATTGAAACCCTTAGCCCACTAGAAATAATCCAATGTCAGTTCTAATTCATCAATTATAATCCAAAACTAGCAAAAACCAAAACTAAAATACCAAACCCTTATCCTTTTAAGGCCGGTCCAATGCAGAAGAAGATGTGGAAGGATCGACCATTTGACCAGCAAACAAAAAAGTTTCGGTTTTGTCTTCCTAAATCAAAAAGAGAAATGGATGATCCGCCACAAAAAATATCTTCTACGGCTCCATACAGCTGTCGGTAACACTCAAAACTGGACCAGTAGCAGCCGCAACTTCAGTACCTTCTTCATCGATCTCAGTCAAAGCTTTATGGTATAATGACACATCATGCTCAAACTGACCAAAAAAACTTGAAGCTTCAAAACCGAATTCGATCTTAAACTTTGGAATTCTGAAATCACCTACTTCAACTCTGTATTTCGGAATATGACCTCTCCAAGAATCCAGCAGTAGATGTCATTCTATCCAAAAGATTATCCAATTCACCTTTCTTGTTAGGGAGATAGATATACATTGAAAACTTGCGGTTGGTATCATTATAGCCTTGTCGGTACGGAAGCCTGGGGACCTTGAAATCATCATAAGCCTCTATGAATTGGTCTGAAAACGCATATCGCATGTGTGTGACTAAACCTATGCTTATGTTAATTAACGAATGAAAAAGTACGGTAAAGCATAAAGTAGACAAGACACAAGCTTTGTTAACGAAGTTCGGATAACCTACATCCCGGGGACCTAGTCCAGAATTCATTCACTAGAAAAGGCTGCAACCTACAATTGCTATATAGCACCCACCACTCTTTCATAGAATTACAATGAAAGAAGACTACCACTAATTGTCTTTTCTGACTAGTGTAGTTCTTCAACAAAACCATCAAAAGATCTATTTATCTTGTTGATGGGGCGATACCACACATCTTGTGTGCATCTCTCAAAACTACCTTGAAGCGCGCAAGTCTTCATGAAGCGCCTTCTCGGTATTTATATCAATTGCTCAACACATAGGGTTAACAACTTTCCTATTATACAACAAATAGGAATTGGAAGATTAACAATTGTACAACCCCTAGGATTGACAATTTTCCTATTATACAACAAATAGGAATTTCCTATTATACAACAAATATGAAAGTTTCTCTCCATGATCCCATCTTGAATCTTCCATTCAAGATGTTCATCCAGCTCAACAACCGCCACTTGGCTTGTCCAAGTCGGACTTAAGCTTATGTACTCAAACTCTTCAATTTCAGCTTCTTGTACTACTTCCTGTATTAACGTCGGACTAGTACAAGAACTGCTTCAGATGTTTCATACCATCTCTGTTGTATCTGACCCTCTTGGCTTGCCCAAGTTGTCCCCAAACTTCTGTATTTCAACTCTTCAAAGTAGTCACACAGTTCGGTTTCCTGTATAACTTCATGTACTACCTCCTGTACTACTTTGGAACTTTGCAAATGTTCTTACCACAACTTTGTCAAGTAGTACATCAACAACTTTGTTAGTTCTGCTCATTTTCTTCACACATCTATGAGACATCTGTGATGATTCTATCATGTTATCTCATATATCACAATAGTTATATGACATCCTGGTGTAGTAGCAATCCCATGACATGTTTCAAACAGCTTATAAAACTCAGTCAACACATACACCTTCATGGTCCCTATGACTTCTCGTAAAAGGCAGAGACTGATTTGCCATTGAGACATTGAAATGGTTTGTCTCTTGTCATTGACTTATCGATGTCCTTTTTTCTAAGCCCCCCCTTGAAGTACAATGCGTTTCCATAAATCCAATTAGTTAGGTTTGTAACGGATCTAGGAGGAAGAGGGTCTTTGATGATATCACTAATGTGACGTGAAGCCCACGTATGTACCTCCATACGTACTTCTTCAGCCTTCAAAACAACAACAAAAAAACAATAATTAATCACAAAACAACAACCTAAAAGAACCAAAGATCACATAGTAAAAATTGTAATAGATCACATAAATCTTGACCTAATCTGATCAATCAAACTAAAAACTGAAAAGAGTTAACTCAGAAACTAACCTTGTTTCGGTAAACAACTTGAGCAAAACTAGCCTTGAAGAAGTTCTGGAAGAGATCTTCCCAGTCGGGGTTACACGAAAGTGATTGCTCCATCCACACTCTACTAACCGCCGCGATTTTATGCCCGCCTCTTTCACTTCCGTCTACGAGGATGACGGAATGAGCGGTTTGATTACATGTATGATTTCTCTAATAAAAGCTCATTCGTATTTTCAGAAAAGAAATGGTTAAGATATTAAATTATTCTCGTACGATCGATTGTGTATACCCCATTCCAAGTCAAGTTAGGTGAGTAAGAGTTTATGGTTAGAAAGGCTGTTGGTTGAATGATACTATGGTGAGATATACAACTTATGGGCTTAATTGTTTGAGAACGGGAGTAAGAAATAGAAAAGTATCTTACCCTCTATTGGATAGTGATCACTAACGATACTCTCTTCTGTATTATATAAACGTAACGCACGACTTTTATTAATTTAAAATTTGGTTTTTTACAATACAACTAACAGCTCTTTTATCGACGTGAAACCACATGACGAAACAATAGGAAATGTAGGATTCGTAACTCTTTACTTATGACTCTTGACATAAAATTACCATTGGATAAGTCATGACCTTCAATCACACAGTTTAACTTAACATATATATATACTTAATTATTGAATGATGACCAAACTCAATTATCACTAACAAGATCGTGGATTAATCAAAAGTTCTTGAAACATTGTGCCTATGTGTTCTTCAAATCGCAGGTTGCCAGGTTCGTAATGGCGATGCAACACAAATCTGTTGGATCATTTCATTTTCCATTTTCACTATACATAGATAACTTTATATTAAATTTTGTTGAGAAACAAATTTAACATTTAAAAAAAAACTATTTGAAATGTTTGCCTATAAATAAGTTTTTAAAAAAAAAAACATTTTTCTAAGGTTTGAAACTTAATTAAAAAAATAAAAATAAAATTCTTACTGGGCCTAAAACGAATCATATCGGCCCATTAGTGGCTGCAATACTCTAACCAAACCGTCCTTCTTCACCATCCGTTATAAAAGTAAGATAATCGCCAGACGTGACGGACACGAAATCGAAAACCTCAGATTTCTCAATCGGGAGGGTTTTTTTTTTTTTTTTAAAACCGAAAACAGAGCAAAGAAACAAGAAGAAGAAGATGACGACTCGAATAACCCCTGGTGTAGGAGCTAATCTTCTCGGCCAACACGCCGCTGAGAGGAACCAAGACGCCACCGTTTACGTCGGAAACCTAGATCCTCAGGTTCTTTAACTTCGTACTAGTTCTTATTTTGATATAGGAAAAAGAGAGTGAAGTGACGTGGTGGTTTAAGAAGATTTGATTGGAGGAAAAGGAGCAAATGACGTGGTCTTCGTTTGTGTTGTTGAGAGTGACGAAACTGAAGTATAAAGAAGCAGACGAGTTCATTTGTGGGATCAGGAAAAGAATCTAAAATTTGTAAAAAAACTAAAAATCTCTAAAAAGTTTTTCTGAGCTTAGCTCTCATCTTGAGAGTTAACATGATCGATTCTGTGTTTTATGAACATTGAATTGGTTTGGTTGATTGATCGTGAGTTTTATTGTATCATATTTTTTATTTTTGTGAAGTACATAAAGAAAAAGTAATTTTAGTTTTTATAATGATTAAAACTGATCCATTCTTTCTTTGAATTATAGCGAGTCTCTGAAGAACTGCTTTGGGAATTGTTCGCACAAGCTGGACCAGTTGGTAAGTTAATCATCAATATGTATATATCTCGTTTCGTATTCTTATTTGGTAGCTGATTAATGGTTTAGGGTTTGGTTCGAATAATATGTCTGACATTAGCTCGTCTTTCTCTTTGTATTGCATCAGTTAATGTCTTTATTCCAAAAGATAAGGTGACAAATGTTCAAAGAGAATTTGGTTTCGTTCAATTCCGTAACGAGGAAGATGCTGACTATGTAAGTGTTGCTCTTTTAATTTCCCTTATGTGAAGGAGGTTTTTTTTTAGAGTTCTTTGTTAACAAGTTTTCAATTGTTTTTGTTTCAGGCAATTAAGGTTTTAAACATGATTAAGCTCTATGGGGAACATATAAGTGTTAAAAAGGTAACAAATTAGTATCTCTCGTTAACTTTGATTATTTTTGTGAGTTTTGTTGATCTTAACATTTTTTGTTTCCTGGTTTTGTATTAGACATTGCAAGATAAGGAGAGTTTGGATGTTGGTGCTCACCTTTTCATTGGAAACCTTGACCCTGTAAGTATCATATAGTAATAACAAAAACACTCTCAAATTGGTATAACTTCAACACTAGCTGACCAAGGTTTTGCTTTTTTATGTTTTTCTTTTTTCTCTACAGGATGTGGATGAAAAGCTCTTGTATGATACTTTCAGCGCGTTTGGTTTGGTTGTTAATAGTCCTAAGGTAAAAATCTTTATTTCTTGAGATATCAGTCCATGATTCTTGATCTGATATGTAGATAAAATAATATGATTTTCATAACCTTGTCGTTTCAGATAATGCGAGATCAGGATACCGGAAACTCACGAGGTTTTGGTTTCATCAGCTATAACTCCTTTGAGGCATCTGATGCTGCTATTGAGAGGTACACTTCTCTGCTTCTTTATTAATGACTTATTATTTTGATGAGTCCAACACATTCCTCTGATCTTTGTATGACTTGTTGCAGGCAATGAATGGACAATATCTGAGTAATCGTCAAATAACAGTCTCTTACGCATACAAGAAAGACACCAAAGGAGAGCGCCACGGTACTCAAGCAGGTTAGTAGGCTCGTCTTTATATACCCTTTAATTGTTTTAAGTTTTAGCTTATGGATTCAGTTTCTCTAACAACGACACATTACTTTTGTGAATTGTAGAGAGGCTTTTGGCTGCTACAAATCCAAGTTCCCAAAAAAGCAGACCCCATACGCTATTCGCAAGTATCCCTCCAACGCATCTTAATGCTCCTAAAGTTAACGGCCAGCCACGTCCGTTCGCTAATGGAGGTATGCAATTGCAACCTGTCCCGATCCCGGCCCGTGGTCCACCACCACCTCCACAAGCGTATCAAACTCAGCCACCATTTTGGCCTTCTCAGCAACAACAACAACACGGCTTAGTGGTTCCACCGCCCATGCAATTCCGTCCACCTCAAGGTATTCCACCACCTTCTCATTTTCATCATCACCAACAAGGTTTCGGTGGTACGAGGCCGCCTCCACCACCTCAAGTCATGGGAATGCACCAGCATGGGTGGCCACAGCAACACATGCATCAAGGTGGATCACCACCAGAACAGCTACCTATGAACCACCATCATCACATTTCTATGCCTCCACCACCACCACACCAAGGTTGATGATCAATCATCATCTGAGAGTATTGGACCAAATCAACAATTTGTAAATTAACCTATCTGCAATGCTTTTAATTGAATCTGCAGATCAAAATTTAGAATAGTGATTAACAAAACCAATAACTGCAATATGAAAGATAATCAGTCATTAGTAACTGTTTCATCCTCTAAGATAGCGCTTAATTTATCCTCTGGCATCATCAAACAATATATATGCATCATATCAGATCACTACATTAGTTGGAATTAAAAAAAAAGTTTAAAAATTAACAAAAAATAATTTGTAAAAAATGAAAAATCACAAAAGAATTTGGAAAACTAACATTCTTAAATATACGTTTTTCTATATCTTGTAATCTCATAATTAATTTAACTTATGCCAAACTAATTAAAATGATAAAATAACACATTCAAAATTCTCATCAAATAATCCAAGATTTATCCATATAAACTCATTATTATTTTTAAAATTTCATGTATGCATTACAAATACGACATGAGTTGAATTTATAAAATAAAACATTGATAATTCTGTAATAATATTTTCATCAAGTGACCAAAATTCATCTATGAACTCATTACTTTTCAAAAAAAATCATCTAGTTCCTATAGTATTATCTATATTACAATGATAAATATAAATTTTATCTAGCTATATTTACTAATATTACTATTAAAATATCTTATATTTTTATTTTGAACTTCGACATTCATTATAATTGTTTAAAATTTATACTCGATGACTATTTTTTTTAAAAATTGACGCATATCGAAATCTAGTAATCTTAAACAGGATTGCAACCTTAAACATTAAATTTTGCTATGCAATTTAACCATCTATTCACAATAAAAATCAGGAAAAATTGAACTAGAGATAAAAAAATGTATATATAAAAAAACACAATATGTATTATTTACTTACTTTTACTTTATTTACTTTTTATTTATCACAACTATATTTTATTTACTTTTAAAAATAATGAAAATTAAACAAAACATTAGTAATAAAAAAATGCCAAATTTTTATTTTAACCATTTAATTTAACTTATTTACTATTAAAAAATAGGAAATATTGACTGTTTAATATATATGACATATGTATAGGCAGGCTATATAGCATTGCTTGCGTAGTTTGAAAGAATTCTTAAAAGAAAAAGAAAAAAAAAAACGTACATGATAAATTTCAATTTCTTGGTAGATTTAATATAGAATAACACCATTCATCTTATTTGATACGTCAACACCAATAACTGTAAACCACTACATATATAATCAACAAGGACCAAATGATACGGCACAGCAGAACGTCATCCATCAGGGTAAAAAACCAAAGCCATCTTGACTTGTTCACTAAAAACGACCTTGTGACCGGACCGGTAATGTGATGGTAATTTGGTTTCTTGCAGAGACTTTGGAATAATCAAAGTCTACGTCTATAATAAGGTTGATTTAGCAAAATATGGCATTTCATTAAAATTAATCCAATGGTGACATTTTACTGAAAGCTCAAGACCAAAGTGAGGTTCAACGATTTTTGTGAACATAAAAAAACACACCGACAACTAAGTGATGCAGCGAAATATACATATATATATATATATATATTCTCGCATAACCTACATTGGTTTTTGTGAAAAAAAGAAAAAAAAAAAAAAAAAACATCTTTTGATTCAGATATATTGATTATAGGCAGCAAGCTAAGCTAGCAACCAAACGATTCGTCACTAATTCATACGTACTATGTACTAATTAGGTATTGACTTGAAAAAGGTTCTCCTTTCGCTGGGAAGGACCATTGCCTATGAAAAATGTAGATACAAGAAAATTCAATAAGAGGTATCATGGATAGAGTTACCATTATATATGTTAGTTCTACTTATTTTTTTGATTGGATTAAAAAATTTCTTATCTATCGAAAAAATGGATTAGAAGAGAAATACATATATATATATGTATATATATATATATATATCTGGACATTAATAAAAGAAAAATATCTTAAAATAGTACTAAAATATGTTTCATAGACAAAAATAGCACATAGTTCACAAATTTTCAAAAATAGCAATATTTAATACAATTAAATTATTTTTTAGAATTTTTTTTAGGTTTGAGTTTTTGATTTTATATTTAGGATATAATTTTGAGGGGATAAATTTTAGTATTTTGAATTTAGGGTTAACTCTGAAAGATTAATTTTGAAATATAATGCTATTTTTGAAATTTTACCGATGTTGCTAGATTTAGAATCAAAACATTAATTATTATCCATCGTAATAATATTCAAACGTTCATTTTTCTCTTAATTAGTCTCTAAATTTTTTATTTAAAATTCTCTTGTATTCATTATTTTAGAATAATCTTTTATTCTATAAATCACAAATTATATGGCCAATAAAATTAAGCCACTTTAGAATAATCAAATTGATTTATCAAAATATGGCATTTCATTAAAATTAATCCAATGGTGACATTTCACTGAAAGCTCAAGATCAAAGTGAGGTTCAACGATTTTTGTGAACATAAAAAACACACTGATAACTAAGTGATCATGCAGCGAAATATATATATATATATATATATATATATATATATATATATATATATATATATTCGCAATGCGAGTGAATTGCAACGCACATAGCTACTAATTGGTGACTGATAATTTTGGTCGTTCTTCGCTTGCCAAACAGTCACTAAAAGTTGCGACTGAATTGTAATGCTTTAGCGACTGATCTGGTTACTCATTTGCGACTGTTTTGGTTATTGATTTGTGTGTGTTTCGGTGACTGTTTAATTATCATGTTTTTTAAATAAATCTGGTAAAATTGAATTATTTGATTTTGTAATACCAAAACATAATTATGAAAATTATAACTAAAACATAAGTTTCAACATACATCCAACATAAGTTCCAGAAAACATCCAAACAACCATTCCAAAAGTACAAGTACAACCATTACAAAAGTTTTTAAGGTAATTAGATATGGACCTATGGTACACCGCGAGGACACTTTTATGCTAATAATTTATTATATTATATTGTAATTATGTTATGATTTATATTATAATGTTACGCATACTATACACTAATGTTATAATAATAATAATATTATGTAATAATAATGTATATATTATATATAGATAACAGAATTTTATATATTATTATATAATGTATATACTAAATTTACTAATAGCATTATGGTTTGTTTGGCATAATAATATAATAGTATATATGTATACTCGTAATTTTTAGTGGATAATTATGTTTCTTACTATGCAGTGGTGGTCAATTTAAAGTAATTTGATTGGACTAAAAGGTCAAACAAAAGTTATAAATCAATAGAAAATACTCAAATAGTAAGAAACACACTTTGTGTTCTATTATTGAATATAGAGAATCAAAAACCAAAGCAAAACATTTACTACTCTAATAGTCGCATAGCGAATGATGCTTCATCATAAGAATCATAAATCAATGCATAAATTATTCTTTAGTCATCATAGGATTTTGCAGCTTCTAGATATTTAAAAAGCAATTTCAAATTGAAGATCCTCTCTCTCACCGGTGAGACGAATAGCGGCATGTATTTATAACCACTTCTGTAATTACGTACCCACTGTTTGGATTTATTATCCCATGTGAACCATGTTGAGCCCTGAGGAAAAACCCGACTTTCTTCAAAACAGTTTGAATGATTTAACGCAAGCCAATCAGATAACATGAAAACAGAATGAGTGTTTGATATTTTTTGAACAGCCATATTGATGACAACTATTTAGTTCGAGGAATCAAACGTGAATTATATAATAAGCTGATGAGTATCAAATCTTCTGTCAATCTTAACAATTATGACAATTAAAAATCACAATTTGTGATTTGGAGAGATATGAAACTGATTATCCGCCAGTATGCGAACTGAATCAATCATATATTAATAATTACAAATATTCCCGTAAAATTAGTTTCTGTAATTTTGGTATCTTACTACGTATTAAGTAAAACGCCACTAATAAGGAACTGAATGCCTTATTAACTAATGATAGGTTTAACTCTATAAAATATAGAATTCTATAATATTAATACAATTATTCATTATAATATGTACAATTCTAATATATTAATATATAACAACGTAGAAATAAGATACGTAACAGTTGAATAAATATATTTCGAAATCAATAAAATAAAACGGCAAAATAAAATAATTCAATATAATTGTTTTTGATATATTTTCCAACGACTGTACGTTATCATGACTACAAAGCAAAATATATATATAAAAAAATAATAATCCATTTCTGAGATATCCGGATTCGGAAACACTTTAAAAATCCCGCCACAGCTTTGTATAATCACATTCTTCTCTCCAGAGAAAAACCGATGAATCTTCCACCATCCAAGTGCAATAAACATGTTGATACGACCATGTTTCCTAAAGTTTGTACCGAATTCAACTACCGTTTTAGACAGTGCCTGACAATGCAGGATATCATTACTGGTGTAAAATATAAATAATAAAAGTGAGAATATAACAAAATGGAGACTTAAAGTGTGTTAAATAAGAGGGGGAAAATTAAAGACAGATGACTTACAATTTATCTTTCAAACAGAATGATAAACTTTGGGTATTGGATTTGTTTGTCAACATTCCAACAGAAATGATCTCACCTATCAAATCTACAAAAGAAATAAATAATTGAAACATAAATATAGCTGTTTTAAAATAATAATAATACAATATAATCTCAAAGTATAGGAATCAAGACTTTACGATACTAACCGATCAATACATCAGTGTTGACTGTATCCTCAATAATGTAAGCGAAAGGGGTATATTGATTGAAAAGAATATCACTCAATGGTAAAGAATTAGCCATCACAGTTTGAGGCAGAATTTTAATACCAAGAGGATGAGTTGTAGATTTGATAGGGTCGGGGTTCAGACAAACTTCAAATGTTGTGATTATTTTCCATTCACCCTCCTGAATCCATTCCTTGTATACTGCTGCGTAGTCTAGAGGAATTCTAGCCTCAATACGTGTACCCTATGTGACAAACATTCCAAAACATAAAAACCAAATAATAAAGATGATTTAGAAGTGTAAAAGGCAATCGACAACTTACACTGGAATCAACCAAAATTAGAGCCAATACAAACTTCGCAGATGATAAATAAATTTCATAAAGTCTAAGAACTTTAACACAAATACGCCAGCCAATAATTTTTTGTGACAAAGAAGAAATCATGTGGAACTCATCCATGGCTGGGAGTAAATATTCGCGGAGCTTGTATGGTAAGTAAAAGGAAGATTACCGGAAAATTAACTTTCAGTTTAGGTAATTTATATAGCTTTACAAACGACGCAATATACTAACAGCGTTAAATGTTACATACAATGAATAGTTCCATAATTTAAACATTAGAGAAAATAGATGTAGTTTATTAGGTCGAAGCGTTACAAACTAATCAAGAGTATTTTCTTTACCGAAAGTAATGATTTTGAACAAACAAATTGACTTAAGTTAAGGGGAAATAGAATAATTATCATAAATTTCCGAAAATGTGTAAATAATTAGACTACCATAACTAATGAAAATATTTATTAAAATCGAAAATAATCACGACAATGTATTCGAATTTATTAGTAAGAAAACGACGGATTATAATGTCATACTTTGGACCTAAATTAACGATATGATGAAAAATGGCAGATAAAATAAAATTGTAGTAAACAACAAAAAATACAAACGAAAACAAAACACTATCTAACTAAATTCTGAAAAACCTCTTTAAACACCACATTAAGTGTCTGTCTCGCGATTTTACCATCTTTGTCGAGAATGAGAACTTTTAAACTTTTTTTGGATATAACCCTCGACAGAGCAACATAAAGCTGGCCATGTGAGAAGACCGGTTTTGGTAAATACAATCCAACTTCACTTAGAGATTGACCTTGACTCTTGTTGATTGTCATTGCAAAAGCAAGAGCAATAGGGAACTGTCTCCGCCTCATTTTGAAAGGAAGCTTCGTGTCTGACGGGATAATAAGTACTTTGGGAATAAGTACAATATCTCCAATTCGATCACCAGTAATGACAACTGCCTGCAATACATGATCAGCCATTTGAGAAATTTTCAACCTTGTACCATTGCACAAACCTCGTTTCGGATCTAAGTTTCTTAGCAACATGACAGGTGCGCCAATCTTCAAACGTAAACAATGGTTTGGTAAGCCAGATATGTTAATGGAATTTAAGAAGTCGGGTGTGAACACATGGTTGGTATTTGAATCTGAATCTGTGGGATCAAGACTATCAGCACTTAGGTAGACCACTTCTTGACCTAAACAATTTGGAATATATAATATTTATCAGTAATTAAATATAAAGACGTGAGCTGCTATAAAAACTACATGCATTCGGACCTCATTTAACTTGAAAATGATAACTAAATTATGTTGAGTAGTGATATAAGAAAAAAAATAGCAAACAAAAAAGGTTTACCTTTGAATTTCTCAAGCATATATAGGTTCAACTTATTGACATCCTCATTCCTCGGAGCCAATATTGCTCTCTGCTGAAAGAATTTAGGGTCTTTTTCCTCATGCAAAAGGGCTGGATCTCCATAAATAGACCTAACAATAGACTCAACTGGATTGTCCGAATCAGTAATAAGAAACTCTTCTCGGATATCAATCATAGCTTCACCATCATTAGGTTTGGCTATTTTCCCATCACCAATATCTAATAACCATTCTGAAAATTCCTTGATCTCTTCTGACTGGGCAGAACTTAGTTTGCTATTGAGTAGCCGCATATTCTTGGTCATCGTTAACACCTTACAATGATCCCAAAGATAAGAAGAATTTAAAGAAGCTAAAACAATTTCAGCTCTCCCGACACCCTGTATAATAGGTAATACTTGTCTGAAATCACCATCGAAAACAACGACTTTGCCACCAAAAGGTTTGCTTCCAGGGTTGCAAATAATATCACATAGACTCCGATCAAGAGATTCAAAACAATATCTACTCATCATATGAGCTTCATCCCATATAATAAGTGATATTTCTTTAATCAATTCAGCTAATTCAGACCGAGGATCAATTGAGCAATACGTTGTCTCATCAGGGTGAATAGGGATTCCAAACCTGGAATGAGCAGTCCGACCACCAGGCAGAAGAAGAGAAGCTATACCACTTGATGCAACATTCAATATGATTTCACCTCTGCATCTAACAGCAGCAGAAAGTGTACTCCATAAGAATGTCTTCCCAGTACCTCCAAAACCATAAACAAAAAACACACCTCCTTGTCTATTGAACACGGCCTCCGTTATCTGATCATATATTAGTTTCTGTTCGTCAGTAAGCATTTTAATCTATGCGTCATGGTCTTCTGCTTGTTCTGCACGGATGTATCTCCTTTCATCGGCTATTAGCCGATTAGAGATATCCATACCATCTCTGTTAGGTTGAGGCATCTCTTCGAAGGATGTTAGAGAACTTCCATTTGATAGTAGATGGAGCTCTATTTCTTGTAGTGTGAAATTCATCTTCTCTTCGGCAGTTAATTCCAGAACTATAGACAGGATAAAACATATACTCATATAAGCACAATAAAAACAATAAATAATTCGAAATATGAACAAATATGTAACCTGGATTGTTGACTTCTAATCTTTTTTTCCTCTCAATATCTTCCGGTAATATTTGCCATGTTTCATCCCATACATGAGCAGGACTTGAAAGACTACCAGACAATAACAAAACCGCAAAGAATTTCCGAAGATAATATCCAAAACACCATTGTGTGGATTCCACTAAGCAATCAATGTAGATTTGATCATCATCTAGAATACCATGTGTGTTACATGCTTCTTTGTAAGTTTTGTAAACAACCTTTTTGTATGTCCTCAAGTCATCAAATGACTCAGCCCCTGGAACAATATTAAGTAACATCCGCACGTAGTATTCAGCCTCTAGTTTCCTTGGTACGTAATTAATCCTACCTAAAGAGAAACCCCTACTTCTTGTCTTCCACATTTTTCTAGCACCATCCCATGTATAAAAGGCTGGTATTTGCGCATACAGTTTAGTTCTAGAAAATGAGTCTCTCTTATTAAGAGCAAACCAAGCGGTGAGCTGGGAGTCGACGTTGATAGTCCTTTCCAAAACATCTTCTAACTCATCATCTTTGTCATAAATACATGGTTTTTTTCCTTCAATATGGAAAGACAGCCTCTCGACTGGAGTAGACCTATATTGTATAGGAAACTTGAAAAGCCTCCATATGGCCTCAGACGTCGAGACATATCTATAATGTAATATAATAGAAAAAATGTAAGTAGCGAAAGATGAAATATATTTATAATAATAAACAAATATTTATACCTGCAATCGAAATAGTCTTTGATTTCGTTCTTCGGCTTCTCGGCTTGATCTTTTGCTTCGAATATAACAGCAACCTTATCTGGACCCTTGTTGATATACTTGAAGAGATACTTTATAGATCCAGACTGATTACACCATTCAACATTAATGTGAGCTCGGTAACGAACTGACAACATAGGATTATAAGGAACAACATAACGATTATCACATTGGAAACGACTCTTCTCAAAAGATATGTTGGATCGCCTCCTTCGATATACAGCATAGCCATCTTTCCCAATCTTGGTTAAATCAGAGAAAGCTTTAGGGTAAAATTTAGAACAGAGTCCATCTACCATACACGGGGAGTTATAATTTGCAGCACCACATGGGCCATGAATCATATTATTTTTGACGACTTGATATAGTTCCGGATTGACATTCTTATCAGGAATCTCTGCGCAAATTATCTTGTCTATATCATCCGCAGTAGGCAACTTGCTTCTCTGATCCATAAATAATAATATATGCGCATGAGGAAGTCCACGTTTTTGGAACTCAACGGTATACATAGCTGAAAAAGTACCACATGAAAATATGCATTAATAGACACATATTAAAGCATATAAAATAATTCATATTGTTAAAAGAATTAGAAAGCTTACATGCGACTGCCTTCCCGAGAAAGTGTCTCTCAGTCAAGTCTCTCATCAAAGACTCAAGTTTAATCTTGAAAATACGACAAACAATGCCAGACCTATCATCTGGAGCAAGTCCTCTGACACTGCAATAACGGGTAGTATCTGGCCATTTGGGATTACATGTGAACGTTATGAACAAATCAGGAAAACCAAAGTGTTTACAGATAGCCATTGCATCGTAGTAGCTATTCACCATATACCATGAACCTCCTGTAAATGAAGACGGAATGGTAATAGGGTTGCCTTGCTCAGATATTTTGGGCTGTCCAGCTGCTGAGACCTCTTTCAAAGAATTAAAATCAGTGCAACGAAGTTTAGTCTGATTCTTTTTAATGAAAGACAACCTCTTACTTTCTACAGCAGTGTATGCATCAACAATAAATTGTTGGAATAATCTTCTAGACCGCATCAGAGTTTGACATTCATTCTCCCTCTCCTGTAAGTGAAATGCAAACCATTGTCGCATACTAATATACTTCCTTTTGTTCTTGTTGTTAATACCAGTGAGTGCTTTCTCTATACCATGTCTCCAACCATCTTCTCCAAAACATAAAATCTGTGGATATTGTAAAGGCAAGTAGGAAGGGTGTATCTCACTTATTCTTTGAAGTCTGCCAGTATTCTTGGACTGAACAATAATATCACGGGAAGGCATTTCAGCTACAAAATCACTAGGTATTAATGCTGCAACCTCTGAGGCTATGGGAGCACTATACTGCCTACCATCAACACCGACCCTATCATTAATAATCCGCATGTGGAATACCTCATCGGTGTTAGCTGCAACGCAATCCCTTGCTGCTCTAAATTTTTGTACATACAGATTTGACTGGTTTAGCATTTCAATCAAGCCTTCGATGATATCATGCCTCAAATGTTTCCGTCCAGACAAAAATTGCCCGTTTTTACTTTTCCTGAAGTATATTAAAAAATTTAATAAATAATGAAATATATTTTAAAGAACTAAAACAAATTCTATAATAAATAAAATTGAGGTATATTAAAATTTTAATTATTAATAGGATTACCCCAGTATTGAAGCATGATTAACGACCTCGTGATCGGTGTCCACAATATATAATTGCGAAAATTTAGCATAATCACCATCTTTTTAGGCAGCAAACTTCCCATAACATGATAGTTACCTCCTTGTAGCCTAAACTGACTTCCTTGGGGAATACTCCTATCAACTTTGCCACCAATAGAGGTCATTGAAAAGACCATATTATAAGGACGAACATTCTCTTGGAAGTGTTTACTAACTGGATCAGTACAATTAAGCAGCTTATTTATAAATTCAGGCGATTCTTGCAGAAAGGGTAGTTTAACAGTGCCTAAACCACAACACAACGAAAAATTCAGGTTCTTTTGGTTCCTTCTCTTATTAAGCCGCTCCCCATACCACATTTTGGCCCCACAAAACTCACAGGATTCAACAGGATCACCGTGGTCAAGATAACCTAATATATATGTTACAAAATAAATTCAATCCACAAATCTATTGCACGTAAATACAGAATTAAACATAATTAACATCGTAGATGAAGGTTATACCTTCCGGATACTGTGAATTGTTAGGATTGAATTTAATTTTGCAGGCTACTCTTTCAAATCGATTGCGTGCGTTAGAAGCAACTAGAGCCATATCACGTAATTCTTTAATTTGGTTACTCCCAATATCCGAGTCATACTGCAGGACGTCTATATCATACAATTCTTCTGAATGATGAATATCTACATCAGAATCACTATCTTCGTAATTGTATGTTTGCTCAACGTCACTAAGTTCTTCTGTTGATTTTTGCGATAGATAAATATTTGATGAGTTAGAATATGTTTTCTATTAAATTTTTAAAATACGAACATAAGAAATAAATATAAAAAACAACGAAATACGACAATTACCATGTATGGGATAATTATCATCGACCTCGTCAAATAGTTTGTCCAGATTCCGAACTGGAAATTCGTCTTCTGTAGATATAATACATTACTTAATAATATAATATATTTTAATTAAATTTAAGATAGTGAGGGTGAATCGCAAAGTATATATTATCATCTAGATAATAAATAACAGGAATTGTTTTAAATATACTAAATAGTATATATACTTAACGCATTATTCGTTAGCGGGATAAAAATTTAAGAGCTAACGGTTACTTTCAAGTCAATTAGAAGAATGAATACTCTTCTTATGTATTGCTGGCTCTTTTCTTCTCTCCAACGATATTGTTTTGCTATAACTCTTAGTAATATCCTGCAAAACATTGGACTCCACATTTCCTATAGTAGTATTGAATCTTGATTCCCTTAATTTTTTAATACCTGTAATTTATTAAAAGGAAAACATATATACTATTAGAATTAACACTTAGTATTTCTAATAGTATATGCTTACTAATAAACACTTTCATATAATACAATAAAAGTAATTAAGAAGTTAAAATAAATAAATTATGAACTAACCATTGTGTCCAGATATAATATTCGGATTTTCGTTCTCTTTATTCCCACCGGAAGCTGTTTTCCTTTTAGTTAACGTAGTTGGAAGAGTATTTGAAATATCTTGTTGAACATTCGAAAAATAAAAGATAAGTGACAAAAAATAAAAGATAGGAATATCTGGTAGTTACAAAAAATAAAAGATAAGTGGCCAGATTATTATTGATTTAAAACAATTACAGAATAAGAAACTAACCCTTATCTTTGATTACGACACTCGATGAACATGTGTATGACTTAAATACAGGTATTTCCAATGACTGATCACACCTCAAATCCTTTCTGGTTAGATCTAGGCGAATTAACTTAAATACGTGTTCAAGTTTAAAGCAGCCACTGATGGACGTTTTTGGTTTAACATGGGTTAATATACTTTGTGGAGCATGAGATGTGGGTAGATTTGAAGAGGTTGGAGTATTATATGACTTAGTATGAAACGATTTAGGAGTTGTCATGTGTAAAAAAGATAAAAGTAGTAGAGAGTCTGATAAGTCAAATGAAACTGTCAAATTGTTTCAAAAGTATAGTGAAAAGCATAGAAATTTAACTACGGAATATAATAAAATCAAATTTCGAAAATTTGTTTCAAAAAAATCTTTGCTTATGATCCAAACGTTTAAGGGATTGATTAACATCAAATATTATAACTTTCCATCTTCATGTTAAGATAAGTTTAATAGATATTTAACTCCAACAGATCTGTTAAATTTGCGAAAATAAAGCATGAGATAAGGTCACTAAATAATCTTTAAGAAAACACAATTAACTCCGTAATTGAAAAGGTAATAATGTTCGTACAGTATCATCCGAAATGTGAAAATATTGATTTAAATTAAATTCTAAATAATATGATGACTTCGTATGAATCCTAAATATAGATTAGCATAAGGTTATAAAAAAAGTAATGCATAGCAAGAGATATTTGGTTAGTTAATCAATTAACATATACAAAATTAAATAATGAGCTAACAGATGAAATAGATATGTTTACCATAACAATAAGGTCAGAAATTTTAAACCAACGGACATCGAAATAAAGTTTAAGAAAAATACAGAGCACATTGTCACGTTTATAATTTTGGCTTACGGATATTCTTGAAGGAGTCCTCGACGATGGGATGAACAAAAGTCTCAAGTTTGTCACTGTATTTTAAAAAGGTATATTCATAAATAATTGTAAATTAAATAAAAAAATACGCATAATTTTGCGGGAATACATTATTAGAAATTGTCTTACCTTAAGTCCACAGAGAATCGAGTTTGATTAGGATATAGATACTTTATTGGTTTTCCCCTCTCGTTCAGTAGATTTATCCTAAAAAAGTTCAACAAACTTAAATAAGATGATATACCAAAATTCAAAATAATAGATTAAAGAATGAGGTGTCATGTATAGGAACTGACATGTACACATAGTCTTGATATTGATCATCGCTGGGGTCGTCAAAAATGTCTGAACAGCCATCACCATTGGTCAAAACAATATAATCATCCGCTGTGAACATTAAAGTACACAATTCAGTATGTATATATGTTAAAATATATGACAGCTTTCCACATTTTAAAAAGACAAACTCTAACTCTATTGTTTAACTTGAATCTATTAAACATTTCATTCGCATAACATCCAGTGGCAAAGCAAGGCAGGACATTTCCCCTACAATTTGTAATAATCCAAATACAAAATTTTCCTATTTGAGATTATATAATTTGCAGTATTACTGAATTTTTTTTTGTAAATTAATACTTACTTAAGAGATTTGATCGTGAACTGTATGTATCTATTATTCAAAGCCCACCGATTCACACTGTCCTCCGGTTCAAAGGTCCGGATCTCCCCCATATGAGTTATGATCCCAATCAAATTAACTGCAAAAAAAATATATGGTCAATATTACACGATGAACAACTTAAAAACATAATATAAAAATTTATTATGATAGAAAGATAGAAAACATACCATAAGGCCAACGACCATGGAAACGACCATCAAGAATCGTATGAAAACTGGAGTTATTGAAAACTTTTTCAATTATCTGTGCTCATGCATCACTGACTACTGTTTTATGAGTGAAGATAATCTTATATTCAAGATCTGTCTTCTGAATCTCTTCTTTATCTTCTTTGACTTTGAACCTCTCAAAAACATATGTCTCGTTCTGATGAACAACATAATCATCAAAACAATGCAACTCGGAAGGAATTATTGCATGGCAGTACTACCCCTGGATAATATATATATCATGTAAGATTAGCCAAAGGAAAAAGGTTTTATAATTTACTGTGTAAGACTAAATGAGTACCTCTTCGTCAACCAAAATAAGTTCGGAAGATCTGATACTGGACCGTCTTTCACCTCCCACTTTTGAAAAACCTTCACATGTATCATCCAATTTATTGTATATGGATTTAGCATTCGAAGAGTAGCAAATTTTCACCATGGTTGTTTCTTGACTTTCGGAAACGGTGAGAGAGAGAGAAGTAGGAGTTGTGGAGAAAATGTAAACGGTTACTTTTAAAGAAAATAGAAAATGATAAGTGTAAAAATAAAAAGATGATGTGGTTTGTGTTTATCGATTTAATATACTCTATCAAGTTACATCTTATCAACAGTAAAATAGGAGCAGCTTTTTTACTATCCAAGAAATTTTGTTCATTAGTGTAGTTATGACCAAATATATTATCGTGAACGTAAATACAATTAATACATTGAGGTTAACTGTATTGTCAATATAATTTCAATTTTGTCTTCCTAAAATTGAAAATTTAAATCTACACTAATACCTCTATAAATTAATAATGTTGGGACCAAGACATTTTATTAATTTATAGTGATATTAATTTATCTATAAATTAATAATTATTAATTTATAGATATATTTTTAATTGTTTATTTTTTTTAAATTATGAATTGGAACAATTATAGCAAAATAAGATTAAACTTTCGGATGTTATAAATTTTATGGTTTAGGAATTGAACTTGTAATATTTATAAAGCATTATTGACAATAAATTACAAATACTATAAACAAATTGACTTATACACATGACATACATAAATTCAAATTTATGAATAATAATAATATTAATTCTCATATTTTAATAATCTGTCTAATTATCAAATTGTAAATGATGCATATCTAAAAATTAAAACTTTAAAATTTAATTATTTGTATGACATGTTATAAAATATTTTAGAGATATCATTATAGTTTGAAAATACAACATTACAAATGTTCTATAGAAATGAGTTTTAGGAGAAACATACACTATTATATCAGTATATATATTTATATATAAAAATTTACATGATTATTAATTTATGATATTATTGGGACCATATTTTACATTGAGATTTCAAAAAAATTATTATCTTATTATTTTATCGAATATTGTTAATTTTTACATTGGCCCGACTTGGGACCAACAAAATTTATTAATTTATAGTGATTATTAATTTATAGAGTATTAATTTATTGAGGTTTTAGTGTATATGGGTTGTTTGTCAACAACTAACGTAATTATAGGAAGGATAAATTTTGATGTATTAATTTTTCCACTATCAATGTTAATATCAAATATTCATTTTAACATACTATGTCGTAAAACCGTATTAAAAACTGAAAAAGTAAAATGTTCGATAATGATTAAAATGTGGACTTTTATTATTCGTTTTATTCTGGAACAGAAGCAAATAGTGCTACTCGAATGATAACATTATTGAATGATAAAAACTTGAAATAAACATTTGGAATCGGAAACAAAAGAAGCAAGCATTGCCCAATGAGAAGCTACTTAATTAGGCTCCACCTTCACTCGAACCAGATTGGGCTTAAGCCGTTGGTGATAGTAACCTCTTCAATATTGTTCTTATCATCGATGAAACCTTCATCTTCAGCGCACACAACTGCATCAAAGTCACGTTTATCAATAGATACGTTCACCAGATCAGCCAACTTAGATGATTGCACACACTTTCTCTTTGTTATGGAAGACTGATCAAAGAGGTCTTCTTTAAAATCAAGAGAACGTTTGGACGGAGGCGACAAATCATCTTGGCTACCATCGCTCAAAGAAGTGAACTCCAACCCCTAAGGGTAGATAATGATATGATATTATGATAAAATTAAATGATAAACATAATATATAAACATCATAAATATAATAAACAGAAATTACCAAATTCTCCGAGTTAATCTCTGAATGACTCAAATTGTTATCAGATTCTTCAAGAGTGTGTTCTTCCGCCAACATTCCATGCTTGGACAAAACAGTAGAGATTTTGTAGGTTTCAAGACCATCCCACAAATTCTCTTTCTCAATACACACAAGAAATAGGAATGTCTTTCCTTTTAAATTTTTTAGTGCGTCTGGCAAGGTCTCAGGATCATCAATCTACATTGTAAGATGGAATAATATCAAGTGATAGAAATAAGAATAATAAGTATGTATCTAATAAATATATACCAATGTTTCAACTAATACCTCGTCGAAGGAACCATTAAGAACCGTGTAGGCACTCTCAGAGACAACATCAGCAGCGGCAGTATCGAAAAGCATGAGTTTAGTTTCACCTGTGTTATCCATGACTTTCACCTGAAGCTTGTACCTATGAGTGGATTAAGAAAATTTAGTTAAAACTTCATATACACATTATATGGTCTTTTAATGGACTTTACTTACCTTGCGAGTACGTTGGTTACAACAGCCCTACATACATCACACCAAAATTTTGGCGACTTAGCTTTGGTGGTAATTGCAGCATTTTTACATTGGGTTTGCACATGTGTGACCTTCTTGTTACATTTCTTGCAGCTGAAGTAATACCAAGACCAGTCGGTGTCGACACCATAAATGGTACACATAATCTTAGCTTTTCCAACCTACATATAACAATCATAATTTTAAAAATCTGTTTAATAGAATTATAGTCTTTTATGAATTAACGTACTGAAATTAAAATCACATTACCTCAAAGGAGACTTTTAACTCCTTAATCGTCTTTTGCTCAAATGCAAGAAGATTCTCAGGTCCTCTAGAGAAGTTAGCAAGTCTCTTTGGCTTACTCCCACGGAAGGTTAGCATCAGACCATCTTTTGGGATCCTGAATAAGACAATCGTAAATATATCAAAATATAGAAGTTGCTAATATTTTGGTATTTAACAAAGTAGAAAACTTACGACTCAACAAAGGTTTGGATTTCAGCAACTTCAGGATTCACTCGTAACTGAGTTACATCAAATGAGTTTGCGACAATAATAATATCTACAAAAAACAAAAAAATTATAACACACAATTAGATAAGTAGTATTCTTTTATTGGTTATCGTAATAAACCAAAAATAGTGAATGTAATACCTTTAAACTCTTTTATCTTGGCAAAACGCAAAAGGCAAACAACAGTAATACCATTCTCATATGCATGTTCACATTAAGTGAAAAATTCCACCGCATATTTACCCCCACAACGTTACATGCAATCTCACATCACTAACGTGTAGATTAGATTAACAGTTACGGGAAAAAATTTTATAGCTTTTGGAATATTATTACGTAAAAACTTACTTCTCATCTCTGAGCTCGAAGTCAATCTTCTTAACTGGTTTATTGTTAACATCAAGGTCTTCAACATCACCAACATTAACAACTTGACCAACAACATCTGAACCAGAATTTTTTTTTTGTATATAATTTAAATATATAATGTTGGAAATAGGAATTTACATTTGAGATGATATGAACTTACCAACCAATATGCTGGTATTAACCTCGTGTGCAAGGATTTTTGGAAACTTTGAGAGGGATAAGAAAATCGATTCACTAACATTGTCACTCGCCCTAACGTTGGTACTGTTAAGGAAATTGATATTGTAGACGTGTCCAATGGGTCTGAAATGACCAGCAGCATTGATTAGACTGAATGTCTCAATGAACCTCCATTGACCTTCCTGCAACTGATTAGCATGTCGAACAACCAAATCCTTCTTGACAGAAGCGTGGATCTTTGTACCCTATTGGGAAAATAATAATGTTAATATGTAACGTTATTGTATTGAAATATGATAAATAAGTTGCTAAAACTACTGCTTACCGTGGAATCATCTAAGATACACTCAAGTGTTTCACCAGCCTTAGGCGTATATTGATGCCATGAGTGAAGGATTTTGACTTGCACTCTCCAGTTCGTCTAGTATGGATGCAAGTCACGAAGGAAAGCAAATGAAGCAGCCATTTTTAGAATGTGTTTTTGCTGTAGGGCAGAAAGCAGTGTGTGAGATGGTGTAGATGAGGTAACGATTACGTACGTATTTATAGTCTCGAACAGGGGGAAACGAAAAGTGAATTATTTTTAAAAAAATAGAATAAGGAATAAAATCTTAATCAATCACCGTTGTTAGCGGGGTCAATATACGATTTTATAGTTTAGATGTTCTCAAATAACATATACACAACCGTATATTATGTGGAGTAGATATAATGATAAGAGAGAATAAGATATTAGTTTGGATATGTAAAAGATTATCCAAATCAATATCGTAATTATCTTGCTTAATGTTTGGAACCATTAATGTAGAATTTGTGTTTTGATAATAAGAATTGACGAAATTAGTGGAGTAGAATAAATTTCAAGGGATGTGATTGAGAATATACAAATCTAATTAGTATAAATTGCAATTAATATATACGGATAAAATTCCAAAAAAAAACAGAAAAGATCCAAATAAGATCCGCGTCCCTCTATTCTCTACCCGAATGACTTATTTTATACCCAAATACAGTTTACTCCGCAAGAGACGTGTTTGTGAGAAGTCTTAGGAGTGTCTCGCCGATTTTACCCTTAATGGGAGATTCTCGAAAACAGATTTTAGTGGCACATTTCATAAATAAGTGCGTAATTTCGGACATTTTCAAAATGTACTTCACTTTTAATAATATTATTAAGATGAGGGATAGTGAAGGAACATAACTTTAAACATCAGCAGGATCGGAGTCATTGGTTTGAGACTCGAGGAAGGCAACATAGTTTGGGTTAGTCTTGAGGAAGCTCACCAAGCGTTTGATCTCTGACTGTTGCTCAGATGCAACCCGTAAAGCCTCAGCTGCAACCCATGATGCCTCAGCTTCACGCTCTGCTTGTAGAGCTGCTTGTTGCTTTATTTTGTGGTTAGCTTCTTCAAGCTGTTGTTGCAGGCTTGTGAAAGAAGAAGAGCTTCCAGGGAACTTCCGTTTCCCGTTGACGTAACTCCCTAGGCTTCCAACTCCAAAGTATGTTCCTCTATCGCTTATGAAAGTAGACTGCATAAACAAAACAAAGAGAAAAAGTTAACATAATTACTTAACAATGAAAAACTTGATAACTTATTAGAAAGAAGCAAATTACCTGAAGAAAGAACTCATCATCCTCTTCATGAAATAACTCTGATCGACGTGAAGTACCATCAGAAGACTCGTCACTATCCAGAGCAGCCAACTTCGCTTCCCTTTTTTTCTTATATGCCTCATGAACTGCTTGTGCTTTCTTATCCACAAAAGTACTATCTTTTTTGGTATGAGCCGTGAAGAAAACTTCAGGAATAGTTGGCGGTCTTCCCAATTCCACTTCCTGAATGTTAGACAATGAAAATGTTAGGAACCATCTGATGTAATTTATTAAACAATGAAACGGTTAACTCACCATCTCTTGTTCGATTTGTAAGTAAGACTTCGGTCCTGATACATGCTTGTGAGGGCCAAGACCATTACGGTCAGACATTCGAGCTGCTGAAGTGGTTGCACTCTTTGCCATGGCTTCTTCTGTGTTCCAATAGTCACACATTTCTTTCCAAATAGTTTTCTCAATCCAAGTCGGTTTCACTTGATCTCGCTAAGCTGTTTCCTTGGAAACCATGTCTTTCATACGTTTTTGACAAATGGCATAGAATTTTTCTTGAACCACACCGGTTAGTGAGGGATCCCAGGTGTGTGTGTTTCTACAAAAGAAGACTAGTGTTAGTGATAAAAAAACCAAGAAAAAAACTATAAATACATAAATCAAATTGAAAGGAGTAGAAGTTTACCGCGAATTCCAAGAAGTATCTTTCTTTTTTTTCATTAGAAACACAACCCCAACTGTAATATGGCCCATCAAACTTGTTTGTAAACACTTTTGTAATCTTTCGGGTAAGTTTTGACTTGTCTTTACCAAACCTCCATACACAAACAAATCGGAAGTTAAATTCTAATCAAACTCAAACAAACCTTCAAACAGAAACAAATCAAAAGTACAAAATTCTTAACATTCTAATCAAACACAAACACAAGTGTTCCAAACACAAACAAACCTAAAAATTCTAATCAATCCAATAAAAATTCTAATCAGTCTAATCAACTAAAAATTATACTCAGTCTAATCAACTAAAAATTATAATCTTACCAAGTGGTTCCACGCTCTACTGTGGGAGCGAGGACAGTGGTATACAACTCACGGCCTCGTTGGACAAGCATGTCATGTAACTGGGTGAGTATATCAGCTGGGAGATTTGATTGCCTTAAACCATCATCCTCATAATCCGCTTCCTCTTCTTCTTCCTCATGTGAGTTTTGCGCTTGAGAACTGTGATGCGATGAAGAGCCTTCTCGAGGTTGAGAAGAGGATGAACGATGATTTGAGACGTGAGGAGACTGTCGAGGTAGATTCGAGACTTGAGGAGACTGTCAAGGTTGATTTGTGACTGAAGGTTGAGGAGACTCTCGAAGTTGACTCAAGAATTCTGGTGGATTCGTCGTAGAGGCGGGAGGTTGAGGAAAAGGACGCCTGATTGGAGCTTTGCTGGAAGGGGATGCTCCTCGAAGTTGACTCGCGTTCTGGAAGAGATTTGTCGGAGTTGGATAGTCTCTGTAAGTAGGTGTAGGTCTCTAAAGGATTGGGACAGGAATTCCCTGAGAATCAGTGTCTGTGTCTCGCTGGTTCGCCGGCATGAAGGCATACTGGCTGGGAAGATTAGTGGGTCTTCGATTCGCCGCTTGTGAGGTTCGATTTGAGGGGTTTCTTCTTTCTCCTCCTCTTTTCTTTACTCCAGCCATCAAAATCGAGAGATAAAAGGAGGGACTATGGCGTTTCTCAATTGAGATAAATTCAGATCGAGAAGAAGAGAAATGATTGAGTTGGGGATGTGAGAGATTAAGGTTTTGAGGAATAAACGAAAGAAGAAGAGAAACAATTTAGAAGAGATTTGAGGGATTAGGGTTTTCTCAAGGAAGAAGCGAAACGATTTGGGTTTGAGCCGTTTTGTTACGGCCCAAATTTGGTTTAAAGCCCAAATTAAATAAAGTAGTCGCTAAAGAGTAGATGTTTAGTCGCAATGTTTGGCGACTATCAAATTGGTCTCCAAACTAGTCGCAAATTGGCGACTACACTGCGACATTATGCATCAGTCTCAAATTAGCATCTATTAGGTAACTGTTTTATTTTAGTAGTCATTGAGTAGCAAAACAATAGCAATTCAGTCGCTAAATTTAGCGACTGTGTTCTAGGTCGCAACTTGCAGTCGACAATTCCATGTTTTCTTGTAGTGAACCAAACGATTTGTCACTAATTCATACGTAATATGTACTATTTAGGTATTGACTTGGAAACGATTCTCCTTTCGCTAAGAATCAAGGGGATATGGGTCCGCAAAGGAGTTATGGGAGATACGCAGAAGCTAGAGAGGGTGTTGGTAATTTCATGGTCCATCAGTCACGCACTCATCCTCCTAAAAAGGGGAATGGTCCTGCTTGGCCGAAACCTCTGTATCAGGCGAAGCATAAACTTGATTCACAAGATGATAATGTTAACGAGTTAGTCATCCCTACGGCTGATGATCTGGTGGACAAGGAGAAGGATTCAGTGATGGAGGATGTTAATGGGCTGAGTGGTGGTGACAAGGAGGCTGGTTTCTCGGTGAGTTCTGATGATCTCCTCGAAGACGGGGAATACCAGTAGGGTGAGGCGTCGGGTCTAGTTAAGGATACTGTTGCTGATGATGATTATGTTTAGACGGATATAGAGAAGGGTGTGTCCGAGGCCGAGGACAATGTTCCACAAGGTAATGCTTCTATCTCTTCTCCCCCTGTTGAGGGTTTGGTACTTGTTAATCAAGCTATGAAAGACATTAATTTGGGGAACACTAAGGCTATAAATGATGAACGGGTTGGTTTTCTGGTTCTAAGGGTGGTAGGGGGGGGGGGTAAACGACATGTTGTAGCTATTGCTTCACCGGGTAAACAGTTATTAGCTAAAGCTCTGCTGTTTAAATCTGCAGGTGACGTTGGTAAGCATAAAGGAATGGGCAAACCAAATCAGAAGAACTTAAAGGTGGCAATATGGGAGGAGGAACCCGCAAACCAAAGAAAGGGATGGTGTCTCTCCCGAAACCACCAGCTCAAACGGGAAGATCATGAGCTGGAACTGTTAGGGCATTGGTGCGAATCTGACTGAGAGCTAGTTGCAGGATTTATGGAAGCAGAAAAAACCAGATATTTTATTTTTATCAGAAACAAAAAGATGTTTTTCTTATTTACAAAAGTTTCATAATAAATTTCGTTATCATCATTTGTATACGGGGTTGAACCCTGTAGGTCTAGCGGTGGTTTAGCTATTTTTATAATAATGATATAAAACTTGACATTTTTTATGCTTGTAATCGATTAGTGGATGTTCAAGCTTTTTTGGGTTCTCAAATCCTATTTATTTCTTTTGTGTATGGAGATCCTGTGTCTGGGCTTAGACAAGAGGTTTGGGACAAACTCATTCAAATAGGCTCTCTTCGGCAGGATTCTTGGTTTATCATTGGTGATTTAAATGAACTGATTGGTAATCATGAAAAATCGGGAGGCGCGATAAGACCGGCTTCATCTTTTCTTCCGTTTATCTCCATGATCCGAGAGTGCGGTATGTTAGAATTTCCGTGTTAGGGTGATTCATTTTCCTGGCGAGGTAATCGCTGTAATAACCAGGTGGTACGGTGTCGGTTGGATCAAGCTCTAGGGAACAAAGATTGGCATTCTCTGTTTCCGCGTTCGCGAGTGGATTATCTAGAAATGATAGGTTCTGATCATCGGCCTATTTTAGCTTCTTCTCCAAAATTTGGGGGACGACGCTTTCGTCAATTTAGAATCTCGATGTTTGTGGATAAAATTAAAAATTGTAGGAATTCTATTTCATGGTGGAGGAAGCAAAACGTTTTGAATAGTAAGACTCTTATATCTTCACTTAAGACGAGTTTAGAGGATGATAAAAAGGATGATTCCTTTTTGCAAGCGGAAATTCACATTATTGAGAAGAAGTTAAAAGATTCCTATCATGATGAGGAATTGTATTGGCAACAGAAAAGTCGAAAGTTCTGGTTGCGGGTCGGCGATATTAATACTAGTTTCTTTCATGCTTCTACTAAACAGAGGAGGGTTAGGAATAAGATTGTAGGGCTATTTGATTCAGAGGATGTTTGGGATGAATCAAGTGAGGGTATGGAGAGGATTACGTCTGATTATTTTAATAAGCTTGCACAATCGGACTTGTGCGGTATTTCAGAGATGGTACAAGCGGTCAATCCATTTGTTACAGAGAGAATGAATAGGGAGTTAGTTAAGGATATTTCAGAGATGGAAGTTCGGAAGGCTCTATTTGCAATGCATCCAGAGAAAACTCCAGGACCAGATGGGATGACTGCGCTTCTCTTTCAGAGGTTTTGGCCTTATCTTAAGGGAGATTTGGTTGCTCTGGTTAGGGATTTCTTTCGGACTGGGAGTTTTGATCCCATAATTAATGAAACTAATATTTGTCTGATTCCAAAGGTTGAAGGACCGAAAAGAATGGCATAATTCAGGCCAATTAGTTTGTGTAATGTGAGTTATAAGATCATTTCAAAAATTCTTTGTTTTCGGTTAAAGAAGATTTTGCCCACAATTATTTCTGAAACACAATTGGTCTTTGTTTCTGGTCGGTTAACCACAGATAATATCATGGTGGTCCAAGAGATGTTTCATGGTTTACAAACCAGTAGGATGTGTACATCGGATTGTTTGGCGTTCAAAACAGATATGAGCAAGGCCTATGACCGTGTCGAATGAGATTTTTTGAAGGCGGTCTTAATTAGGTTAGGGTTTGTCTCTAGATGGATTTCATGGATAATATGGTGTGTGAGCTCGGTGTCCTATCAAGTGTTGCTCAATGGTCAACCCCGTGGCTCCATTTTTCCAAGACGGGGCTTGCGACAGGGGGATCCTTTATCCCCTTACTTGTTTATTATTTACACTGAGGTTTTGATAGCTAATATTAAAAAGGCAGAGAGGGAGGAAAAAATTTCGGGTATTAAGATTGCCCGAGATTCTCCCCCTATTTCTCATTTGCTTTTTGCGGATGATAGTCTGTTTTTTTGTAAAGCGGATGAAGAACAATGTTCAACAGTAGTGAATATCATAGGCAACTATGGTAAAGCGTCCGGTCAGGAGGTAAATTTGGATAAGTCTTCTATTATGTTTGGTAAAAAGGTGACTTCAGAGGTTAAGGCCAAGGTAAAATCGGTCATTGGAATCTCCAAGAAAGGGGGTATGGATTCCTATTTAGGAATTCCTGAGAGTCTCGGAGGCTCAAGAGTTCAAGTCTTTGGTTACATTCGAGATAGGTTAAGTGATTGGGTGAATGGTTAGACAACAAAAAATTTATCTAAGGGAGGGAGGGAAGTTTTACTTAAGTCGGTGGCTTTGGCCCTTCCTACGCATGTTATGTCTTGCTTCAAACTCTCTCAAGGTTTAACGATCAAATTGACGAGTGCAATTTCAGATTTCTGGTGGAGCTCTGAGAGGAAAGATCGGGAGCTTCACTGGGTAGCTTTGGATAAAATGTGTAGAGATAAATCGGAAGGAGGCTTGGGATTTGTTGGCTAAACAATATTGGCGTTTAATACAGTTTCCGAACTCTTTATTTGCGCAAGTGTTTAGAGGCTGATACTTCAGAAAGAAACATCCACTGATGGTAAAGAAATCTTATTCTCCCTCCTTTGGGTGGAGAAGCATATTTTCTACTAAAAGTTTAGTGGAAAAAGGTGCTCGATGGACGGTTGGATCGGGGTTTAATATCTCGGTTTGGCGTGACCCCTGGATTCCTGATCAATATCCTCGACCTGCAAATGGTAGGGGACGGCAAGTACACCCAGACCTAATGGTAAATCATTTGATTAACCAACAGACTAAAGAGTGGCATTTACCTATCCTTCAGGAATTTATGAATCCAGAGGATATTCAAATTATTAAGCGTTTGCCTATTAGCAAATCTTTTAAGACAGATCGATTGGTGTGGCATTATACACAATCTGGTCGGTACTCGGTTAAGTCGGGTTATAAGGTGGCTCAAGCCATGAAGGCCGAAACTGAATTCGGCCTAAACTGTAATGCCCTGATGGCAGAGGCTTGGAATCTTCCGGTATTACCTAAAATCAGACATTTTTTCTGGCAAATCGTATCTGGTTTCCTTCCGGTGACGGTGCGTTTAGCTTCTCGGGGAGTTATTTGTGATATAGTATGTAAGAGATGTGATCTAGCGGCAGAGTCTATTAATTATACCTTCTTTGAGTGTCCTCATTCGCGTCAAGTTTGGGAGAGGGTCTTCGATGGGTTGGTACGGATTCGACGGAATCCTTGCATATGCCTGAAACGATAATTCATTATCAAGTTGATGTTTTGTGGAAATCTACGAACCAAATTCAGGATTAGGTTGGTGGTGTGGTGATGGTGAGAATCAGACTTTAGTTGTGGGTGCCAGATGTCAACGTCGCAGTTCGTCCCCACTTCATTCGGAGCTGGAAGCATTATTATGGGCGATGGAGTGTATCCTTTCCAGAGGCATTGATTGTCAAACGTTCGAGACGGATTCAGCAGAGCTAGTTCTGATGGTGCAAGCTCCGGAGGAGTGGCCAGCCTTCTCTACGCTTCTTGATGAGTTCCAGGTTCTTAGTGCCTCCTTGCCTCTTTTTACCCTTTCCAAGATTCCAAGGACGTTCAATGTGAAGGCGGATTGTTTAGCTCGTTCTTCTAGAAAGTTATTGTCGGAAACGACTTTTGTAAACAATTTTCCTCTAGTTTGGACAACCAATCTAAGAGTTTTATTTTAATTAATGTTAGGTTGAAAAAACAAAGGTTCTCCTTTCGATGAGAAGCACCATTGCCTATGAAATATGTAGATACAAGAAAATTCAATTAGAGGTATCATGGATAGAGTTACCATTATATATAATAGTTCTACTTATTTTTTTTCTTGGATTAAAAAATTTCTTATCTATCAAAAAAATGGATTAGAAGAGAAATATATATATCTGCAGGTTGAATTTTTTTTTGATAAAAAATTGTAATAATTTATTTTGTTATTATGTTATTTATTAATTTTTAAAATCTAAGTTGTTAAACGGAACTGACCTAGATTTTCGTTAACTATATTTTTGATAAAAAAAAAATTTACCTGTTCTGGTACAAAAATTTAACCTGTTTAGGTAAAATTTGTAGTTGTAGATTTTATTAAATTAGATTTTTAAAATCTTAGCTGTTAAATTTTTAATAATTGTTTTTTCAAGTACGAATTAGTTTAGATTCAAATAGATTTTATTTAGTTTTTTAGATTTTATTTAATTTTGTAGATTTAATTTAATTTGATCTGTCTACGATTTTTTATTTCTTAATAATTAATAAAGATTAATTAATTAATTAAAAAAATTTAATGGCAAATGAATGTAATTTTTCACACATTTTAAGGTTAGTTTCATATTTGTACTTCCTAATTAATATAGTAGGACATCTGGACATTAATAAAAGAAAAATATCCTAAAATAGTACAATTTTTTTTTTTGTCAACTAAAAGAAATCAGCTCAAATGAGCCAATCTTCAGCAACACGCTCGGCGTGCCAAATAATCCGCGCGGACATTAGCAGTTCTAGAAACCTTAACCAAAAAAAAAGAAGAAAACTCCTCCCTGTCAATCTGGATATCGTCTAGGTATGTTGCGAAGGCTGGCCAATCATGAGGCGAAGACACCATCTTGAGCAAGTCGGAGCAGTCCGTGAAGAAGACCACCACCCGGAAATCATGTCCAATCATGCATCGCATCGCCCAAATGAAAGCTTCGACTTCTGCATGTAACGGAGACAGACTACGCCGGTAGTACAAACCCATCCTGCACCTGCAAAACCATCAGTCGCTTTCCAAGAACCATCCACAAAGCACCAATGTCCTGAATAAACCGACGAAAGGAGAGCATGACAGCCCCGAGTCCAAGAAGGCAGTACGCTAGGGGAGGAGGGAAGGTCCTCCAACTCTGCCTCCACCTGTGCTTGCTGCCAAGTCTGCGCTTCACCTACCGCCACGCGGACGACCTCATCGGGTCATTCAACCTGATTCTCGAAGACCCGAGCATTCCATGCTTTCCAGATATACCACATTATCCACGGAAAAGCTGCAACCTGCGAACGCAAAAATATGTTTTATAAACAAAAATAGCACATAGTTCACAAATTTCCAAAAATAGCAATATTTCATACAATTAAACTATTTTAAATTATTTTTTAGAATTTTTTTTAGGTTTGAGTTTTTGATTTTATATTTAGGAATAATTTTGAGGGGATAAATTTTAGTATTTTGAATTTAGGTTAAAAAAAATTGAGTGTGTGTGCTAGTTATGGAAGAAAAACATGTAATGGTGCTATCCTAGGGTATTTCTCAAACATCTATTGATTTAGATATATTGATTATAAGCAGAAAGACAGCAACCAAAGGATTTGTCACTAATTCATACGTAATATGTACTAATTAGGTATTGATTTAGAAAAGGTTCTCCTAGAAGGATCATTGCCTATGAAATATGTAGATACAAGAAAATTGAATAAGAAGTATCATGGATAGAGTTACCATTATATATGTTCAACCAAAATTTTCTTATTTATCTGAAATTTTTTCTTATTTATTAATAAAAAAAAATACCCTAAAATAGCACTAAAACATGTTTTATTGACAAAAGTAGCACATAGTCCACAAATTGCAAAATAGCACTATTTAATACAATTAAAATATTTTGAATTAATTTTTAGAATTTTTTTTTTAGGTTTGAGTTTTTGATTTTATATTTAAAATATAGTTTTGAGGGGGTAAATTTTAGTATGTTGAATTTAAGGTTTAATTTTGAAATATAATGTTATTTTTGGAATTTTGCAGATGTTGTGCTAGATTTGGAATCCATCATAATAATATTCAAATGTTCAATTTTTTTCTCTAAATTAGTCTCTAATTTTTTTTTTTTGAAGTGTTCTCTTGTATTCATTATTTTAGAATAATATTATATATATAACATATTTACGTAGATGGCAAATTCTTTTTGGTATGCATCAAATATAGAATAACACCAGTCAATATGTTTGTTACAACAACACCAATTACTGGTAACCAGAATAGCAACAAGAACCAATTCCGATTGATATAGCATGGGACTAAGCACATGCGGCACAACGTAATCAATCAAATCAATCAGGGAAAATGACAAAAGCCATCTTGACTTGTTTTCTAAAAACGACCTTGTGACCGGTAATGTCATAGTAATTTTGTTTCTTGCACCGACTTTAGAATAATCAAAGTCTACGTCTTGGATAAGGTTGATTTAAATAGGAAAATATGACACTTTCACTAAAAATAATCGAATGGTGCTGTAGGCTACTATTCCAAGGTTTTGAGGTTGGCCTTGGTTAGATGCTCGTGCATGGTAACTACGATGAGGACTCCAGGTTGTGATATCGAATCTGTGGAATTCACGCGAATATCCATCCTTGCCAGTTTGATTATATATATATTTCATTTATCACTAAAAGCTACGGGTGGGATTTAAATGGATAAGTTTATACATATACATTGATACACATCGCATATGATGCTTCTTATTGAAATACATATACACGTCATGTGTCCAAGTACGTGTTGTTATATATATATGTGTATATGCAGCATGCTCACACATTAGTAAGGCTTCTCGTCGTTAAAGTTCCCTGGAGGATCATAGTTGCAACTGACGACGGTTCCACCATTATTACACCTCACTTTAGCACATCCGAGTCTCACTGAATTTCTCCAAACAACCTGAGTGTAGTGACCACAAACTCCGTTGCACGTGTTCGAATCGTAGTTGTAGTCAGCCTTCTCGTTAACCCACAAGTTCACGGCGTCCACGCCAGAAAAGTCGCCGGTACTCATGGCCAAGTTCTCCCCGTAACGCCCACCGGAGTGTACGAGATTGCAGTCGCCTTTCAGTTGGTCTGCGTAGCTCCGAGCGTAGCCTGCAACCTCCTCGTCCCACTGTATGGGGCCTACGCCTACTTGTGATCGTGCCTGGTTGTGAGCATTTACATAGTCTTGTGGGCTGTCTTGAGCCTTCGAGGGAACAAGTAGAACACCTATAAGAGCTGCCAAGATTATTAGAATGCGAGTATAGCTAATGAAATTCATTTTTTTGTATTATGATTTTAGGGTTTTTAAACATGGTTTATATAGAGAGATTTAATTGAAAACTATCTCACGGTTTGTGTGGCCATAAAAAAATAAAGAAAAGTCTTGCATAACTCATGGTTTAACCACTTTTATGTGTTTAAACTTTCACCTTTTGATACGAGACAAATCAAACCACAACATTAACAAAGTCTAGAGGAACTATAGCAGATTACATAACCAGCTAAATTCAAAAGAATCATGTCTTTTTCAAAAAAGAAAACATATTAAACACACATATGAAATTTTTAACACACACAATTTTTTTCTTTTGATCATCATTGATTTGATAGGGTCCGATCCATAACCAATCCCTACAATGTGGAGTTGTATGGTGTTGTAACCACTTGACTAAAGACACTTCCCGCACACCATCTTTTATTGTTTCACAATATTCTTCTCTACCACATAGATAATCAATTCAACACAAAATTTGGACATGGGCATTAATAGATACAAACAAACTTTTCTTAAACCCAAAATTTGAGAAAATACAACGTACTTTTTTTTTACTAAAGAAATTACTTTTTTTTTTGTATGGATTCATTATAATAAACTGAATTAAAAACACATATATTTACACAAAAATCTGAACCTAAATAAGATTCAATTATAATTATAACCTGTTTGAAACCAAATACCAAAATAAACAAATGAACAAGCCTAAACCATTCGTTAATTTACACAACAATACTTAATTATAATGAAAAGAGTATTTAAATTGATAATAATTTCAGCAATTATTTCAATTAAACTGACTATAACTTGTTTATTTTTTTTTCAAATCTAAGACAAAAGAATAAATTAGGTTCAAAGAATATTTATCAGTTTTGGTTTAGACAAAAACCCAACCGGTTACGGAATGAAATCATGATGACTGGTTTCACCTTATTAACCGAATTACCAAACTTTGGTTCATTTCAGTTTTGCTTATTTTGATCAGAGTTTATGTCCAAGATTATAAGTACAACGTGAATATATTTTTTTATCTTTTACTCCTTTCGTTTTATATTATAAGATGTTTTAGAGAAACATTTTTGTTTCATATATAATATATGATGTTTTTAAGTTTATTTGCAACTTTTAGATTAATTTTATATTTTATATTGTTCATTTTTGTTTATGATTGGTTAAATTTTGTAAAAGTAGTTATTTATTAGTTTGTGTGTTTTTAGCGAAAATATTATATATTTTTAAAAGAAAACTAGGTTAGACCCGCGCTATGCTGCAGGATACTTTTTGTAACTATTTTTAGATATATCAAATTATTGATTTTTTTTTTTGTTTTGAAATTGGATTAATTGTAAAAACAATGGTTTACCCTATAATAAGATATAACAATGCACTAATAAAATAACAAAATAGAGAAATCTCAAATAGCCTAATTAAACCTAATGTATGTTCTTATTTTTTATTTACCTTTTGTGAGAGATATATTAGTGTAGTTTGAATTTGTGTTTTTTTTTTTTTTTTTTTTTTTGCAGTTTATACAAATTTAACCACATAATTGTTATATAGTATTTTTTCGTTGTTATAAAAGTTATTATTTTTAAAAGTACATAGACATATTTTTATTTTAGTCTCGTTTTGTGTATTATTTAATATTATTAGGGGCATTTGTAAAAATACCATTTGCAAAAAATACTTTCTCTTATTGTCCATTTTTAATAATACATTCTTTCAATATACAAAATGACTAAATTATAAACTCTAGACTCCAAATACTAAATCATACCCCTTAAAACTATACCCTAAGGTAAAATAGAGAATCCAAACCTAAAAAAAAACTACAAATCAATTTAACACATTGTAATTATGCACAAGAGGACAAAAATGAAAATAAACCAAAAAAATGATATTTTTGAGAAGGAATATCTATAAAAGGATATTACTAACATTTTCTCATATTATATATACTTATGTTGAATAGCATAGCAATTAGGTTGATTGTCAAAGTAATTTTTAAGTCACTGATTTTAAACTAAAATATAAAACCTTCAATTCTGGAACTTAAATATTGTTCAATTTATCATTAGTTGGTGTTCTTATATATAAATCACTATCAACACTAATCTCAGATTTTATTTTATTTACTTGTTGTGGGAGATATATTAGTGTAGCTTGATTTTATGGTGTATTATTTTTGTAGTTTATACAAATTTAATCACATAATTTTTATATAGTTTTTTTTGTTCTGAGAGAAGTTATTTATTTCTTTTTTTGTTCTTTTTTTTTACAATCTAATTGTTTTGTTTTTGTTTGATAATAATTCCATGTAAGTGAATATACACATACATAGTTTTACTTTATTTTGGTTTGTGTTATTCATGGTTAATCTTAATTTATATTCTATTTGTATTATATTATTATTTTATTTGTATAATATTTGTATTTGACTAATATTATACTCTAAACCTTTGTTTTTGGAAAATATTATTATTATACTTGATTAACATTAGTATATTTTTAAAAATTAGAAATTATTTATTAATTTATTTTAAATTTAATCTATAATTTTAAACCTTTGTTTTTGGAAAATATTGATACGACATACAATGATTAATATACTTAGTTGATATTATTATATTTTTAAAAATTGTAAATGATTTATTAATGAGAATTTGTTATAAATCCCCTTTCTAAGATACCCTTTTTCAAAAATACCTTTTTTGAACATTTTCATTTTTGCCCTCTTTTACACAATTACAATATGTTAAATTAATTTTTTAATTTTTTTTAGGTTTGGGTTCTCTATTTTTACATTTAGGATATAGTTTTTAGAGGGTAGGGTTTAGTATTTGGGTCAAGTTTATATGAGTTTAGAAATCATATGGCTAATAAGAGCCCCTAAGTCTTAAAAAGTAGTGTTTGGATTTGGCACTTTATATATTTCTTAAAATAAACCACAAATTCAATTCAAGCCCATTATAACTAATTGTATATATATATATATATATATATATATATATATATATATATAATCTCATAAATACTTTGTAAAATCTTAAAAATTTTATAAAAAATCAGAGTGGCACAGCGGAAGCATGGTGGGCCCATAACCCACGGTCCCAGAATCGAAACCTAGCCCTGATAAAATATTTCAATATATTTCATATCATACAATTGTTTCTTTTGTTAGTTTTCATATTTTCTTAAGTCTTCTAGCCGTTGACGGCTGCCTTGTAACTTCGAGAGAAGCGTCTTGCAACACCGCACCTAAAAGATGCTTGGATCACATCGATTGTTCTAGTCTATGATATCACTTTCTTACTTGTTCTATCACGCTGCAATAACACCATTCATTTTTGTTTTGTTATAATTACTGGTAGTCTGGTACCCACATCCCACAACATAGCAACATGAACCAAATCAGATTTGATATGTCAGTGGACTCTAGCACCACACAAGCCACAACGTCACAATTCTTTTCCACTTGTTCACCAAAAACGACACTGAGACCGATAATGACATGGTAATTGTTTCTTGCAGCGACTTTGGAATAATCAAAGTCTACTTCTTTATTATAATTGCTAGCTGCGCTCTAGAAAATACGACATTTCAATAAATTACATATTTACCAAACGATCAAGAACAAAATGAGTTTCAACAATTTTTGTGAAAAAAAGTGAGAACTTTTTAACTTCACATGGAATCAAATTGTGATTCCAGTTGCTGCATCAAAATATTATAACGTGGGACGAGTGGAGATATGATGATTCGGACCTTGTGCTTTGGTCATTATTTTCCTTTTTTTCTAATTGCTTCGCTTTATTGAAAGGAAGACATACTGTAATAGAAAAGTAGTTTTTTTGTTGTAATGTAAAACTGGAGAGAACATCCTAGTAAGATGAACAGAACTATTATAAAGAAACCAGAATTGGACTAATTTGACTAACGACGGACTCCAAACCATCTGATAAGTGTTATCCTACTTATGATCTCCTAAGAACAGAATCGAGCTGATCTAATTGTGGATTCTCACTCATCACAATCAATATCGCAAGAATTTATTTTCCAAAAGAAAAGAGACTGAAAATTAGTAAAATCTCTAGAGATGCAAAGAAGATGGTAGTGTACAAAACACACAAAAATTCAAATCAACGTACCAAACAAGAAGCAAACATGTAATAAAACTACACTTGTAATTCTGCCGATTTTTCTCTTACGCCTCGAGCAGGAACCGGAACCAAACTGGGAACAAAGGTACAGTGCAAATGCCAAGGATCAACCACATAATCTAATATACGAGTTTTACTGATCAACTTATCTTCCCCAAAAACATAGATCCAAGCCTGACCATTGCTGTCGTAAGAGCACACCACGAGCCTCTTACCATCGATGAAATAACTTGGCTGAGAGTAGCGTACGGTCTCGACTAACTCCGGCAAGTTTGGATTTGAAAAAGTCATGAAATTCATCCAAACCACATCATCACCATTCTCATCTCAGTCACCCAAATCTCAATCTTCTTTGTTACAATGCATTGCTTTAGCAACGAAAACCGATCTCCCCTAAAGACTCTAAAGACAAGAGCATCCCCATCATGGTTTCTCCCACATGGTACATCACAAAGGCTAGAGTATAATCCAGTCAAAAATCGAATATACTAATGTAGTAGGACAAGCCATCCGGCTCGTCCAGAGCGCAAACCCAATACAAAGTTCCATCCAAGGATACAACACTTTCAGCATATATACTCTCCTCATCAGATTTTGACTGGAGGTCTATCCACACATCTGAGGCAAAGACATAGATTGTGCACAAGTAATCAGTCTGATCTTCAGGGTAAAAAACAGACAACTTGTAATTCTTTTTGTTGTATACCATGGCGTCAAAATCCATAAGAGAACGTTTGAAACTCGGCTCGACCCAACTACTCTGTCCCAACCATGGGTTCCAAACAACGGCTCCGTTCTTCTTACCACATAGCAACAGCTCATTGCAATCAACCAAGTTTTTAAGTTCCAACTTTTCTAAACCGGGAGTACCTAAGGGCAACTCACTTACCACTATCACGGGATCAATGCTTACCGAATAAATCTTGGATTCAGTTGCTAGGATGAACCGAAACGTCATCTTCTGGTTGTTCATGAACGTCTTGTCGCCGAAAAGAGCGTTCCATTGTTTGGATACGATTCTGAAGCGAACAAGAGATTTAGGTGGGACACGAGAGAGTATCTCTTCAATCAACTCCCATGGAAGCTTCTCCAGATGCGCCATCTCTTTACCAATATTAAGGTTTTCGCTTAGTAATTTTATCTTATATCTTAAAACGGGGTATATTAGTAAGAATAATTAACAAAAGTAAATTTATCAACGCAAAAATGTCTACCTAATTTACATATACTATTATGAAAAAGCAAGTGGGCCATTGGTATTCACTTATGTTCCTTCTCACTAAATTTGGGTTTGAACCCGATCTCTCTAAAAATACGTGTCACTTGTAATATTATCAAAAAGTTATTTAGATCTACTACTTTGTTAGAATATAGAAATATAGAATATTTCCTAAGTCTTCATAATCACAAATATGTAAATAATATACTTGTGGAGCACTCTTGTTATAAGGCTTATGTTAATATTATCTCTCCACCGAGATTAATAAACTTATATGGTATTAGAGCTAACCCTAGCATAAAAAGAAAACCCAAAAGTTTCTTTGTTAGACTCGATCCAGTCTCCGCACTCTTTTCTTCTTTTTCATCATCTTCTTTTCTCCTCCTCATGCTTGTCTCTCGTTTGGTGTTTCTAGTCACCTTGACGGCACCTCTGCTCCATCTTCCGATACGACACTAAGTGGAAAGAACGTGACAACTTAGTGAAGATGTGGATCTATGACACTATATCCGAGTCTTTGCTTAACTCTGTTTTGAAGAAAAAGTGCTATGCCCATGAGCATTGGCTCTCTGTATAGGCTCTGTTTCGTGATAACTATGACAACCCGTTCTGTGGATCCCACTAGCCTACCCGCTAGACGCCCCAACGGACCCCAAACTGGTCCTGAAGGGCATCGATCCTAACCCCTCACCATGGAAAGGAACTCACATCCAATCCACCAGTAGGTTATTGGTGCGCCAGGCGTTCCTCGAACCCTGGTCCCCACCCTTTAACAACCTTCCCACAGGACAAGTTGTTACCAATTGATTTAGGATCGATGCAGGCCCAGCTTGGGGTCTGTTGGAGCGGCTAGGAGGTAGCCTAGTGGGATCCACAGGACGGGTTGTCATATATAACCCCTCACTGTGGATAGGAACTATTCATCCAAATCTAAGATCAATTGGTGACAGCTTGTCCTGTGGAAATGTTGTTAAAGGGTGGGGACCAGGGTTTGAGGAACGCCTGGCGCACCAATAACCTACTGGTGGATTTGGATGACTAGTTCCATTCCATGGTGAAAGGTTAGGATCGATGCCCTGCAGGGCCAGCTTGGGGCTTATGGGGGCAAGCTAGCGGGTAGGCTAGTGGGGTCCACGGGATGGGTTGTTACAATAACAAAGACGGTCGTGCTCTCCAGCTTGAAATCGACCTCTGTACCTTGGTGATTGGTGACCTGAGGATTCATGAATTTTGCCAGAAGTTAAAATCAGTCTCTGATTTGCTGGCCATTACAAAAGTTTTTAAGGTCATGAGGGATAGTGAAGGAACCTAAGTTTGAACATCAGCAGGGTCGGAGTCATTGGTTTGAGACTCGAGGAAGGTGACATAGTTTGGGTTAGTCTTGAGGAAGCTCACCAAGCGTTTGATCTCTGCTTGTTGCTCAGATGCAACCCGTAAAGCCTCTGCTGCAACCCGTGATGCCTCAGCTTCACACTCTGCTTGTAGAGTTGCTTGTTGTTCTATTTTGCGGTTAGCTTCTTCAAGCTGTTGTTGCAGGCTTGTGAAAGAAGAAGAGCTTCCAAGGAGCTTCCGCTTTCCGTTGACGTAACTCCCTAGGCTTCCAACTCCAAAGTATGTTCCTTTATCGCTTATGAAAGTAGTCTGCATAAACAAAACAGAGAGAAAAAGTTAACATAATTACTTAACAACGAAAAACTTAATAGCTTATTAGAAAGAAGCATATTACCTGAAGAAAGAACTCATCATCCTCCTCATGAGATAGCTCTGATCGACGTGAAGTTCCATCAAAAGACTCGTCATTATCCAGAGCAGCCAACTTAGCTTCCCTTTTTTTCTTATATGCCTCATGAACTGCTTGCGCTTTCTTATCCACAAAAGTACCATCTTCTTTGGTATGAGTCCTGAAGAAAACTTCAGGAATAGTTGGCGGTCTTCCCAATTCCACTTCCTGAAATGTTAGACAATGGAAAGGTTAGGAACCATCTGATGTAATTTATTAAACAATGAAACGGTTAACTCACCATCTCTTGTTCGATTTGTAAGTAAGACTTCGGCCCTGATACATGCTTGTGAGGGCAAAGACCATTACGGTCAGACATTCGAGCTGCTGAAGTTGTTGTACTCTTTGCCATGGCTTCTTCTGTGTTCCAATAGTCACACATTTCTTTCCAAATAGTTTTCTCAATCCAAGTCGGTTTCACTTGATCTCGCTGAGCTGCTGCCTTGGAAACCATGTCTCTCATACGGTTTTGAAAATTGGCATAGAACTTTGGGATAATAGGAAAAGACATACGTTTCCAAAACTTAATGGTCAAAGCAATACATTCACTATTTACAATTAGATAAATCCACACAAAATACTGTTGCACAACTTTGACCTCCCTTGTTTGCCATTCCAAAAACTACCAAATTACTAATCATGCCATTGTACAATATTCATCCGATTCTTTTCTTTTATTGTTTTTAGTAAGTTTTTTTTCTACACTATCCTTCAATTCTTATAACTAATATATATATATATATATATCAATGTAAATTTGTTTTTCCAAAAATTCCAGAAGCATAAAAATCTACATTTTTTCCTTTATAATTTGAGATGCATTTTGTTTGATGATTTTAAATATATTTAATACAAATTTTGTATCGTACACTTTCTTAAGGGTACAAATGTATGTATACATTATTAAGTGTACAGATGTCTGTACACATTATCAAGTGTACATATGTAATTTGTTTAATCTATACATTTAATAATATGTACAGACATCTATACACTTAATAAAGTGTATAGACATCTGTATACTTAAAATAGTGTACGGATAATATAATATATTTAAAAAATATTAAACAAAATTCATATCAAATTGTAAAAAAAAAATATATAGATTTTTTTGTATTTAAGAAGTTTTCTAAAAAAATTATATTAAAAATTATTTGAAAAATTAAGAAAAGAGGAGAAAGGTAAATAAAAAATAAATAAATTTTCCCTCTCACACACACTAATACAGCAGCCCCTTTTTGTAATTTTAACCAAATTACTCATGCCCCACTTTACTCTTTTCTCTCACTATAGAGCTATTACACAAAAAGTCTTTTGTACTAATATGCCAATTTTGAATAGTAACTGTACTATCTATCCTATTAAGTTTCCAAAACGTACTAAATCGCAAACACACCCTAGAACTTTTCTTGGACCACACGGTTACTGAGGGATCCCAGATGTGTGTTTTCTACAAAAGAAGACTAGTGTTAGTGATCAAAAAACCAAAAAAAACTATAAATACAGAAATCAAATTGAAAGGAGTAGAAGTTTACCGCGAATTCCAAGAAGTATCTTTCTCTTTTTTTTTTCATTAGAAACACAACCCCAATTGTAATATGGCCCATCAAACTTGTTTGTAAACACTTTTGTAATATTTCGGGTAAGTTTTGACTTGTCCTTACCAAACCTTCATACACAAACAAATCGAAAGTAAAATTTTAATGGCCAATTTTAATCAAACACAAACAAACCTTCAAACAGAATCAAATCGAAAGTACAAAATTCTTAACATTCTAATCAATCACAAACACAAGTGTTCCAAACACAAACAAACCTAAAAATTCTAATCAATCCAATAAAAACTCTAACCAGTCTAATCAACTAAAAATTATAATCTTATCAATGGGTTCCACGCTCTAATGTGGGAGAGAGGACAATAGTAATCAACTCACGCCTCGTTTGACAAGCATGTCATTTAATTGGGCGAGTACATCAGCTGGGAGATTTGATTGCCTTAAACCATCATCTTCAGAATCCGCTTCGTCTTCTTCTTCCTGATGTGAGTTTTGCGCTTGAGAACTATGATGCGATGCAGAGCCTGCTCGAGGTTGAGAAGAGGGTGGACGATGATTTGAGACTTGAGGAGACTGTTGAGGTAGATTCGAGACTTGAGGAGACTGTCGAGGTTGATTTGTGACTGAAGATTGTGGAGACTCTCAAAGAAGACTCGAGAATTCTGGTGGATTCGTCGCAGAGGCGAGAGGTTGAGGAAAAGGACGCCTGATTGGAGCTTCGCTGGAAGGGGATGCTCCTTGAAGTTGACTCGAGTTCTGGAACAGATTTGTCGGAGGTGGATAGCCTCTGTAAGTAGGTGTAGGTCTCTGGAGCATTGGGACAGGAATTTCCTGAGAATCAGTGTCTGGGTCTCGCTGGTTCGTCGACGTGAAGGCATACTGGCTGGGAAGATTAGCGGGTCTTCCATTTGCCGCTTGTGAGGTTCGATTTGAGGGGTTTCTTCTTCCTACTTTTTTCTTTACTCCAGCCATCAAAATCGAGAGATACAAGGAGGGACTATGGCGTTTCTTGATTGAGAGCAATTGAGATCGAGAAGAAGAGAAACAATTGAGTTGGGGATGTAAGGGATTAGGGTTTTGAGGAATAAACGAATGAAGAAGAGAAACAATTGGGAAGAGATTTGAGGGATTAGGGTTTTCTCAGGGAAGAAGAGAAACAATTTGGGTTTGAGCCGTTTTGTTATGGCCCAAATTTGGTTTAAAGCCCAAATTAAATAAAGCAGTCGCTAAATTGGTCTCCAAGCTAGTCGCAAATTGGCGACTACACTGCGACATTATGCATCGGTCTTGAATTAGCAACTATTAGACGACTGTTTTATTTTAGTAGCCATTGAGTAGCAAAACAATAGCAATTCAGTCGCTAAATTTAGCGACTGTGTTTTAGGTCGCAACTTGCAGTCGGCAATTCCATGTTTTCTTGTAGTGTTGGTTTCACCCTTCCATGTCATCATATCCGTCGTGGAATCCTCCAGCTTGGCCCTATTCACCGTTCTCTTATGGAGCTTCTCCTTCGTATGGTGCATCAGTTGTTTACCATCACCCACCAGCTGCTTCTTCCACCTCCAATGGTGTTCTTGGCCCCTATCCATCACGTCCTCCTAGTGAAGCTCATGTCATACAATCATCACCACACACACAATGAGCTTACCAGAGCCATCAGACTCACAATGGTCAATACTTTGTCCTCTATGGTACCACCTCTACCTCACATACTTATGGAGTCTCTGGCTAGTACACCCTCCACTTCCCTACCAGCAACACCGGTGCCGCCTATGCCATCCGCTCCACCTGTATCACCTATGACACCTGCTCTGCCAGTGCCACAACCACCACCTATGCTACCAGTTGACACGCAGCCCATGGTCACAAGTGGGAAAAATGGAGTTCGCAAACCCGTAACTTATCTCTATCTTCATACCACCACTATATCTCCACTACCTCTCTCCCATGTTCATGCGGCTAAAGACCTTTTTTGGAATGGTGTAATGCATGAGGAATATGATGCTTTTATTAAAATGGGAACGTGGTCAATTATGCCACGACCCGTGAATACTAACATTGTTCGCTCTATGTGGTTGTTCAGGCATAAATTTAATGCAGATAGCAAGCTTGTTTGTTATAAAGTGAGACTCGTGGCTAATGGGAAGTCAAACAACCGGGCATTGATTGTGATGAGACGTTCAGCCCCGTCGTAAAGCCTGCTACAATTCGCGCTGTTCTTGGTATTGCTACTTCAAGACAATGTCCTCTTCATCAATTAGACGTTAAAAATGCTTTCTTGCATGGAGATCTCAAAGAAACAGTTTATATGCATCAACCACCGGGTTTTCGGGATCGGTCTCGACCTGATCATGTGTGTCTTCTGCATCGCTCCTTGTATGGTCTTAAGCAAGCACCTTGTACTTGGTATACACGCTTTGCGGTTTTGCTAAGAGTATTGGTTTTTGTCAAAGCCTATCAGAACCATCTCTCTTTATTCTACATTGTGGTCCTGAGACAGCTTATCTCTTGCTTTACATTGATGACATTGTCCTCATCGCGTTTGTCCCCATTGTCCTTACTAAGATCATTACTTCTCTGAGTTATGAGTTTTCCATGACTGATCTTGGTCGTCTTCATCATTTCCTTGGTCTTGGTGTCACTCACAATGCAATAGGTCTGTTTCTGCATCAACAAAACTATGCTGCTGATTTGCTTCATCGGGCTAACATGACAGAGTGTAAGCCCTGTCTCACTCCGGTTGACACAAAATCAAAGCTTGCTAATGATGACACTCCTCCTATGAAGAATGCGACACTCTATCGCAGTCTTGTCGATGCCTTACAGTATCTCACCTTCTCACGTCCAAATATCTCATATGCAATTTACCACGTGTGCCTCTATATGCATGATCCACATGAAGCTCACTATACTGCTCTCAAATGGATACTTCGCTAAGGTACTATCTCTCATGGTCTTCAGTTTCATCGTTCGACACTCTCCGGTTTAACCGCATATTTGGATGCTGAATGGTCTAGTGGTCCTCAAACCGGTTGCTCACCCTCCGCTCTCACTGCGTATTCTGATGCCGACTGGCCAGGTTGTCCTACACAAGTCGCTCCACATCTAGCTATTGTTTTTACCGTGGTTCTAATCTCATCTCATGGTCTTCCAAGCGCCAACAAACCTTCTCTTGGTCTAGTGCTGAAGCTGAATACCGAGGCGTTGCCAATGCCGTTGCTGAACTAACATGGCTTCGAAATTTGTTTGTTGAGCTTGGCATCCAACTTGATAAGGCTTCAATGGTGTTTTGTGATAACGTTAGAGCTGTCTACCTCTCCTCTAACCCGGTGCAGCATCAACGAACCAAGCATGCTTAAATTGACATCAATTTTGTCCGAGAGAAGGTAGCTCTTGGTCACGTTCAGGTCTGTCATGTTCCATCTTCTCTACAATATGTTAGACATTTTCACCAAAGGTCTTCCGGTCTCTCTCTTTGAAGCTTTTTGGTCCAGCATGAGCATCTGTAAACCTCTTCTCTGACTACGGGGGAGTGTTAGAATATAGGAATATAGAATATTTCCTGAGTCTTGATAAATGTAAACAATATACTTGTAGAGCACTCTTGTTATGCCTATATAAGGCTTATGTTAATATCATAACTCTCCACGGAGATTCATAAACTTACACTACTATCCCCTATATACTTATTGTGCATACAAACCTACGTTACATGGAAGCGCGAGTGAAGCTCTGATTCCTGCTTTGGAATCGGAAGCAAAATCAGAAACGCTAGGAATCGCTCAGAATCGCAAATGAAGCGTGATTCCTAAAAAGTGGCGATGGGAAGCGTTTTAGAAGCATCCATTTCTAAGTTGGAAGAAATTTTAACAACTCGGAATCGTGATCGGAGTTTTTTTTACTCGTTACCGGTGGTTTTCAGATCTAAATGAAGAAGATAAACAATTATACACATGACTGCTCTGTTATGTTTTTTTATTCTCTTGGCCAATTAAGGCTTCGAGGCCCAATTAATTATATTTCTTCAGTTTGGTTTAATTTAATTAATGTATTTCCATCAAATCTTCTTCACCTATATTTAATTACCCAATTAGAATATTGATTTATTCTACCGAATGCAATAATATAAATTTGAAAATAAAACAAATACTTTAAATTAGATATGTGTTGAATAATAATTGAATACACATGTTTAACTAATATATGTAGTTTTTAACCCAAAAAACCTAATATGTCTAGTTATCTACAATGTTAATCACACATATATATTAATATATATATATATATATGTATGTTTTATATAACGCTTCCAATATGTACCCGCTTCCTTTTTTTTTTGTAAATTCGCTTTCCGTTTTCCAAACGCTTCCGCGTATCCGTCGCTTCTGATTCCATGCAGCTTAGGTACAAACACAGTCCTCTATTTTCAAGTTTTCTTTATTGAGCAATATTAGTAGATAAACTATGAATGCAAAAAAACTGAGAAAATATGAGTCAGTTTTCTTTAATAAATGACTAGTAGGGGTAGAGTAGTTACCAAATTAACCTTCTAATTTACAAGTTTTACAAAATCTAAAAATCCAATATAAGATATATAATTTGTGACTGAATAATTGAAAAGAGATACTGCTACAATAAGTTATAGTGAATACCAAAATTAAAGTTGAGTATACACGTTGAAGAGACGGTGGCTGTGATTGTTACAGAGGTGACAATGGTGGTGACTGAAAGTAATTAGATAGGTGGTGATAGGGTAATTTTAAAAGATAGCATGAATCATGTTAAAATTACATGTAATTATCGTATAAATAGCATGTGATATTACAAAAATAGAATGTTTGGTTGGAGTAAATAGAAAAAGCATGAGAGATTTTTTTTTTTTGGAATATATCATGTCAATTATATAGAAAACACTATCAATTAAGGGGTTTTCCGCTAGGATGCTCTTGAGAGGCGATTTTCAGTTCTGAGCCCTTAAAGTCTCATTTTTTTTTTCTCTGTGAATCTGAAATCTCTCTCTTCTTTCTGCTCTTTGTAAGTTTAAGTGGCTTCTTCTTCAGTCTCTTTCTCGTCTTGCCGTTTTGTAGAGGACTTCCTTGGTTCATGAACAGATGGATAATAACCTTAGATCAGTGGAAGCTAACCCGGAACCAGACTTCCTAAAGCTCATCCTCTTCTGGATTCGAATCAGAGTTATCCCCATCCACCTTTTGATGAAATAGACAGTCGAGAGTATTATTGAACCGTTTGGTAAGGTCGAGGCTATAGAGCTCCATGCAAAAAACTCATCGTCTCTAGAATACGTTAGAGCTAGGGCATGGATTAATGCGGAGGAACCATTTCTGTTTCTAAAGATTGCAAGGTTCTCTTCAGGTGAGGAGCAATAATTGAGCTGGAATATGAAAATTGCTAAAAGTCTGCTTAACCTGTATGAGATTGACCAATGACCAATCGATCTGTCCTTTCCAAGTTCAACCTCAAGTATTAGGAGGTGGAAGAAAGTCTGGGAAGTCGCAAGCTACTTCGGTAAAGCTCAAGGGTAAGAATAAAGGGAAGGAGAAAGCTTCTAAGGACGCCTCTCAATAGTCAAAGGAGGCTCCCCTAGCCAATCTTACAGACATACCCTCCAAAGGCATAAGTTTCAAAGATAGTCTGGTCCAGCCTGGAGCTACCATCCTATTCAAGAATGGCGACCAACAGATAGACTCTTGGAGCCCAACACCGAAGGAAAAATCTCCCAGTTGTCAGGAGAAATCTCTTTTCCTCATAGCAAGCATAAAAGGGATTGCGATAGCGAAGAAATATTCAATAAGAAAGCTAGAAAAGGATCCGGTGAGAAACCTGATCACTCTCCCTCCATTTTGGAAAGGTTAGGTGGAAGCTCCAAGAGACTGAAGGAATCTGAAAGGCAATGTTCTGCAGGAAAGTCTTCACTCTCTCCATCAGTTTTTGAAAGGCTAGGTTCTCAAGCCTCTTCCTCTAGTCTAAAAGCTTCTGATTCCCTTGAAAAATCTGATCATTCTGCCCATGTGGCAACTCAGGATTCAAATCACTCTTCTTCCTCAGTGGCAGCAAGCCGACACCACTCTTCTGGTAGATCATCTGGGAGTGGCAGTGGCAAACACTCGAAAGATGGGTTGATGGTTAATTCCAACCCTTCGAAGTCATCATGAGGATTATGAGTTGCAAATGTCAAGGGGTGGAGAATACCCCTATAGTTTGACATATACGGGAGATACGTGGTCAGGATTTCCCTGAGGTTCTATTCCTCTATGAAACCAAAAAGAAGAGAAGTTACTTGGAGAATGTATTAGGACATCTAGGCTATTTTGATCTCCATACTGTGGAACCAGATGGGAAAAATGGTGGTTAGCTCTCAGGTAAAGATCTTCAGCTCAAACAAACGAATGATAGATGCATTGATCAGCTGGCATGGCAAACACTTCTTCCTCATAGGTGTATATGGAGAACCGGTTCAAAGTGAAAGAGGGGATGTTTGGGAGAGATTGTCAAGATTGGGAGAGACAAGGGATCAAGCTTAGATGATGACTGGAGATTTTAACGAACTAGTAAATCCCTCAAAGAAGAAGGGAGGCCCAGAAAGATCAGGCGGATCATGTCAAAACTTCAAAAGTATATTGATGGCAAACGGTTTATTGGAAATAAAGCATCAAAGATACCAATTCTCCTGGTATGGTAATAGAAACAACGAACTTCTTTAGTGCAGAGTGGACAGAACAGTTGCGGATAAGCTTTGGATGGAGATCACAGTCCCAGGCTATCTACCTTCGTAAGATCTGCTCAGATCACAGTCCGTTCATCAACAATCTCATGGGAGAATCTCATGGGAGAGCACTCGAAAAAATAGGCAGGATTTAAGTACGATAAGCGGCTAGTATGTAGAGGGGGTTTCAAGGAATTCATGGATCATGTTTGCAAAGCCAACTGAAGGACTCAGGGGACTTGATGATGGAAAAGTTAGCAAGGTGCAAAAAGGAGATTTCACAATGGAAGTGAGTCAACAAACCTAACTCTTCCAAGCGAATTCAAGATCTTCAATTCCAAATTGATGCTGCAACTAGGCAAGTACCCTTCCAACCTCACCTCCTCATACAGCTAAAGCAGAATCTCAACCAAGAGTATAGAATGGAAGAGCAAATCTGGAGACAAAAAAGCAAACTCACCTGGGTGCAAGGTGGAGACAAAAACTCTAAGTTCTTCCACTCTGCCATAAAAGCCGAAGGGCTCAAAACCGAATTCAATAATTAGGGAATGATTCAGGCAAAGAATAGTAATCAGATGTTCACATGGGTGGAGTTGCTGAAGCCTATTTCAGATTGCTTTTTACCTCGGAAGATGTCGGCTTCCATCTGTATAAAATGGAGGAAATTACGCCAAGAGTCACTGAGCAAATGAATGAGCTTCTGTTGGCGGTCGTAACCACTGAGGAGGTTAAGCTAGCAACTTTTGTCATCAATCCAAGCAAGTGCCCAGGCCCGGACGACATGGCAGGACATTTTTATCAACAATTATGAGATAGTATGAGCGTTCATCTAACTAAAATTGTCAAATCCTTTCTAGAGATTGGTCACCTAGAAGTTGCCATGAACAATACAAATATTTGCCTCATCCCAAAGAAGATGCAGGTGAACAGAATGATCGACTTCCAACCAATAAGCCTCTGCAATGTCTTCTACAAGATCATCAGTAAACTGCTTGCTTCCAGACTGAAGAAAATCCTCCCCAAAATCATCTCTGAGACGCAAGCGGCATTTATAGAAGGCATGCTTATCAGTGACAACATCCAAGTTGCACATGAACTCTTGCATGCACTCAGATCCAAAATCAAATGCTCAGCTGAATTTGTGGCTATCAAAACGGAATATCAAAGGCTTTCGATCGAGTGGAATGGTCGTTCTTGGAAGGGGCAATGAAAGTCTTGGGCTTTGCTGATACTTGGATCAAACTGATGATGGAATGCATAAGGACTGTCAAATATAAGGTAATGATTAACGGTTTGCCGTATGGTGATATCACTCCATCAAGAGTTCTCTGTCAGGGTGACCCACTCTCCCCTACCTCTTCGTTATCTGTACAAAAATGTTGATCCAGATTTTACAGATTGCCGAGTCAAAAGGAGAGATCACTGGCCTCAAAGTAGCAAAAAAGCCCCAGCTATATCTCACCTACTCTTCGCTGATGACAACATGTTTTACTGCAAGGAAAAAAGTGAAGAATTGGATCAGATCATCAAGGTCATAGAAGAATATAGTCTAGCTTCAGGTCAGAGAGTTAATTACCAAAAATCCAGTATTACATTTGGTAAACTCATCCCGGAAGAGAGAAGACAGGAAATTAAACAAAACCTAAGCATATACCAAGAAGGAGGCCAAGGCAAGTATTTGGGTTGCCAGAATCATTCGGAGGGTCAAATATTTCATCTCTGAGTTATCTCAAGGATTGATTCAGTCTGAAAGTCTCAGGAAGGGAAAATAATTTCTTATCTCCGGGAGGCAAAGAAGTTTTACTTATAGCGGTGGCTATGGCTCTTCCCACTCACACCATGTCATGTTTCAAACTCCCAAAAACAGTATGTGAGCAAATAGCATCTCTTATGGCTGACTTTTGGTGGAAGAATAACAAAGATTCAAAACAAATGCATTGAAAGGCTTGGGAACACTTAAGTAAACCAAAGGACCTAGGAGGTCTCGGCTTTAAAGATATTGAGGCCTTCGATTTAGGTTTTCTTGGGAAATAATTATGGAGGATGCTCTCTCATAAGGAGTCCCTGCTGACCAAAATCTATAATAGCAGATATTTCCGCAATTCCGACCCTCTGCATGCTCCATTAGGGTCAAGACCCTCATTCGCCTAGAGGAGTATTCATGAAGCTCAGGAGTTGATGCGATAAGGGGTTAAATCAATTATCGGTAGTGGGAAGGACATTGATATTTGGATTGCCCATGGATACAAACAACACCGGCTCAAGCTATCCTCCAGGTGAAAAAGGTTAACCCTAATAGATACTCTCAGATTTCCTCACTCAATCGAGTAAGTGACCTGCTGAGCGACAATGGGATAGAATAAAAAACAGAGCTGATTTCAGAAAGTTTTTCAGAGGATGTTTGTCAGGGTATCTTGGAGATAAGGCCAGGTGGGGTTATTAGAAAAGATAGGTTCTCTTGGGATTACACCAAGCATGGTTCCTACTTTGTCAAATCTGGCTACTGGGTATATTCAGAGATTATATCTCAAAGAGATCGACCGCAAGATGCCATTAATCCTAATATCAATCCCCTATACCAGCAAATTTTGAGACTGGACACAACTCCAAAGATTCACTATATCCTTTGAAGATGCCTTTATAACTGTATTTCAGTGGCAGAGAACTTATCTCACAGACATTTGGCAAGGGATGGATCATGCATCAGATGCCCGAATTCAGTGGAAACCAGCTTCTTGTACCAGGTTCTGCTCTACCTAACAAACTAGCTTACAAAATGAATCCAGAGGAATCTAAGGAGTTAGAGAAGCAAGTGCGTAAACTCATGGACAAAGGGTACATCAGAGAGAGCCTCAGCCCGTGTGCGATACCAGTTCTCTTGGTTCCAAAGAAGGATGGTACATGGAGGATGTGTGTAGACTGTCGAGCAATCAACAACATCACCATCAAATATCGACATCCTATTCCGAGTCTAGATGACATGTTGGACGACTTAAGTGGTGCAATCGTCTTCTCCAAAATTGACTTGAGGAGCGGCTATCACTAGGTCTGAATGAGGGAAGGCGACGAGTGGAAAACCGCGTTTAAAACCAAGCAAGGTCTCTATCAGTGGCTTGTCATGCCCAAGCACCTTCATGCAACTAATGAACCAGGTTCTAAGGTCATTTATTGGTAAATTTGTTGTTGTTTATTTTGATGACATACTTGTTTACAGTAAGTGCCATTCTGACCACATTAAACATCTAGGGTTAATTTTGAAAACGCTTTGGAAGGAAGGCCTTTATGCTAACCTAAAGAAGTGCTCCTTTTGTTTTGATAACTGTGTTTTCTTAGGTTTCGTAGTAAGTAAACAGGGCCTACAGGTGGATGAGGAGAAGATTAAGGCAATAAGAGAATGGTCTACTCCAACTTTGATTGGACACGTTCACAGCTTTCATGGTCTCGCAAGCTTCTACAGGAGGTTTGTCAGGGATTTTAGTATAGTGGCTGCACCAATGACTGTCGTGATCAAGAAAAACGTGCCTTTCTCATGGGGAGAAGCTCAAGAACAGTCCTTCAACACGTTGAAAGAGAGGCTCACACAAGCATCGGTGTTAGCCATCCTAGATTTTGAAGTTATGTTCGAAGTAGAGTGTGATGCATCAGACTTGGGAATTGGAGCTGTACTACATCAGAGAAAAAGACTTGTGGCTGAGGCACAGCTTGCCTTGTCTTGCAGCTCCTTGATCTGGCCTCCCATTACCTTCACTGAGCCAGTGAGGTCTTTTACCTTCCTTGCCAAAAACTTGTTCATCCTCTTCAACCAGCTGATCCTCTTGTGAGCTTCCTTCACCCCAACAGGTTGCTTTTGAGAGAAAACATACTTCTCAAAAACAAAATCTTCCGAGTTATCTCCCTGTCCTTGCTCTGCTTGCTATCCTTCAGCTTCAGATTCCTCCTCCAGATTGTACAGCTCCTCCAAAGGTGGTGTGAAGTCTATGTTGTACCCTAGCCGGACTTTGGTGCACACGACGTTGGGTAGGATCATTTGGGCGGCTCCGACAGCTGGATGGAAAAACTTGAAGAGCGACATGCCATTTGGCCTCTCATAGGCCAAGAATCTCGCCAGTGTTAGATACTCGATGTCTAGCCATCTCGACTCATGAACCTCTCCCTTTAGGGGCACATCGCAAGCTACCAAAATCAGTGTGACCAAACTTCCTATGGAGATCTCTCCAGCTCCATCTCTCCTCTCAGTTTTCATTGCCCAAGACTTCAGGTAGAAGAACTGGTCGAGCAGCACAAAGACCATGCTAGTATCCGCAACATCTCCTACTAGCGGTGTACCATCCCTAGCATTGTCTAAGACTCCACACAAGGCAATGTCTAGCAGCTGGAGCTCATGATCGTTCACATTTCCAGTCTCCTTCCTAGCGAATAAGGTACAAGCTAGAGACTTATGAAAGTACCTCAAAACAGGGCTCCTTATCTGAGCAGATTTGGAGCTTGTAGACTTGTAGGGAAGCTTGTCTCCTATTGTCAGCCATAGGGACTTCATCTCCTCCTTGCTCACCTCCATGTTTTCTCCACTCCCAGCCTGGAAACCATACAGCTTCTCCATCTCCTTGAATGTAAGCCGGTACTCCTTGTTTTGCACATAGAAAGTGATGAACCCGATCCCCCCATCGGGTAGTAGGGTCGGGTGGTCTTAAAAAAAATGTAACCGCAGCATGGATAATAAGTGTACAGTCTCCTCCTCATAAGCCTCGAGGTTGGCTCGCATCATCTGGCCCAGGTGGCACATGTCGAACAGGAACTCGACGTCTCTAGCGATGCCCAATTGCTTCATAGTTTCTCGGTGAGGGTAACGTGTTCCTAAAAATCTCATCTTGCGAGAGGATCTTGAAGAGCTTCGACGAAGTTTCCACCTCTTTCTGCATCAGCTTCCGCAAAGCTAGGCGTGTGCGTTCTCTCTGCTCCTCCTCTTGGTCACGGCTCTCCTCCTCTGAGTCTCGATCTTCTTCCTCAGCTGCTCTCTTGGCCACCTTCTCAGCCCTTTCAGAGGCTGGTCTCTTCCCTCTTGCAACCGCAACTCTGCTCCTTAACCGCGAGGTTTGGATCTCCTCTGGTTCTCCTCCACCGGCATCAGAATCGACCTCCATAGGATTAGTAACGGTTCTCTCGGACGTAGACAGGTCCTAACGTTGAGGAGATCGGCGGATTGCAACAGCTACTGGGTCGAGAGAGAGAACACGGGTATCTACCCGATCGGTTGCTCGAGCACCTTCTCGGGTGGTGGATCGGGTTGAGCATCGGGTTGGGGATGCAAAACGTCCACTCAACGGTTGGGAACGCGAAACATCTCCTCCTCCCTGGGAATCACGAGCTTCGGCGGCTTCACCTCCGGTTCTAGTAGCGGCGGAGGTTGATTTGCTCCCCTTCTTTTTTTGGTGCCATTAGTGGATCCTTGAAGGTAAAAACAGAGACTAGGCCGAGATTAATAGGGTTAGTCCACAAAGACAAAGAAAACTCGATTTCTTGAGAGAGAGAAGAAGTTTGGAAGACAAAGAGTTTAGGGTTTAGAGAAAACTTAGGGAATTATGGAGTTGTGAGGTTGAGGCTTCTTAAATAGAGAGGGTTGGCTTCTTGGGCTTCACCGAGATTGGGCTTGGGGCTGTGGAATTCGGACGCCACTCGCCACTCGAAGGGGAACACGACCAGGCGCGTCGGGTATGAATTCGGGTAGGGTCTCGGGTTCCCCAAAATTTATCTTTCTTCTTTTTTTCTTTTTTTTTATGATAAATATCTAAGAATCGAAAATAATACAAAGTAAACAAATAAATAAAATTAAAAGAAAAATAAAAATAAAAAGATACCTTTGGGACTTTCCCCCAAGTGAGCTTGTTTAAAGTCACTAAGCTTTACTCTTAATGCCCTTTAAGCATGGGTTTTAGGAAGGAGAGGTTCTGAAATCCTCTCCACTGGGACAAAATGGCTCAACCAATCCTCCTGGTCTTGTCCTGGTTCCACAGCAAATGTAGTGTTAGACTTCTTTAAGATGCTTGACTCTTCTTTGCTTTGTCTTAGTGGAAAAAACTTGACCATCAATAGTTGGCCTTTTAATTCCTTTCTTGACGCTGAATTCCATCTGGAAATGCTCTCCATGCTCAATTCTGATCTTCCCATGTTTCACATCAATCACTGCTCCAATTGTTGCCAAGAATGGTCTTCCTAGGATCAGTGGATCATATGGTTCCTTATTCAAATCAAGGATCATGAAATCAGTAGGAACTTCCACTCTTCCAATCCTGAGATGTAAGTCTTCCAGAACGCCATTGGGGTGTCTGATTGTTCTATCAACTAGAACCAAATACAGACTACTAGGTTTAAAACAGCTAAAACTCATCTTGTTGGCAACTGACAGTGGCATGATGCTGACTGAAGCTCCCAAATCGCACAAACAGTTGTCGAAAATCCGGAGTCCTATTGAACACGGCAGAGTAAAAGAGCCGGGATCCTCCAATTTCTCCTCGGTTCATAGCTCAGGATCTAAGCACACTCCACTCCTCAATATTGCATTCCCAATTTGCTTGACTGCTTCCTTAACCTCAATCTCCAGCTGAGCTGTCTCCTTGGTGATTTCCTCTCGAAGTTCGTGTGGTGGCAAGAGCTTAGGAGGTGGAGCTTCTCGCTTGGCCATACGCTCTGCAAGCGCCTCTAATTGGATGTCAAGAGCAGCATTGAACCTTTCCTCTGGTTCCCCTTCTTTTGGTACAGGCAGTTGAAGTTGATCTGTCATCTGAACATCTACTCGATGTATCATCCGATCACCATCATCGGGTGAGTCATCGGGTTCTGCCTTGGGTGGTTCTTCGATTTGTGATTCTCGAACTAGTGCTCGATCGTCGACTCGATTAGTCTCCTCGGGTGAAAGCTCGGGTTCCTACTCGAATATGTAATATTGGGACTCATTCATCCCATAATGATCCATATCCTCCCCATCTTGAACATGACTTTCCTCAGTGAGGTAGTCCTCATAAGCATCATCAAGGAAAATGATTTGGGCAGTGGCATAATCGTTTGGGTTCTGAACAGCTTTACCTGGAAGCTGGTTGATCTTTCGAGGTGGTTGGTTGTTGTGGTGGCCCTCCAGATACCTCAGCTTAGTGTTGAGGGAATCATACTTGGCAGTCAAGTCGTTGTATCCAAAATCGATCTTGTTGCTCATCTCTGTAAACCGTTTTGCGTTGTCCATAGCAGCGGATGCTTGGTTTTGGATCATATGTTGAATTAGGCCGCAGATTTCAGCTTATTGGGATTGGTTCTGCGGGCCTTTCTGTGGTTGGAATCCAGGTGGTGCAATTGGTTGGTGGTAATTGCCAGAATATTGCTGCTTAGGGGCATAGCCTTGATTGTATTGAACAAAAGGCTTTTGCTGGTTTCCTTGAACGGCGGATGGGTAGACTTGGTCTTGAGGGTTTGCAACATTTGGGTTACGGTAGGATAGATTCGGATTCGGTTTGTAGTTGTTGTACCCTTTGTTGTAACCTCCTTGGTTGTTGATGTAGTTCACATCTTCTAGATGAGAATTCTCCCCATCTTGTTGTAGAAACTGCTCTTCCTCTGAGATTGCATGTACATGCTGCTGCTGGTTAAGGAGTTTATAAAGCTTGTCATTGAGGGCTTTCATGTCCCTCTTGTACTTGGTATCTTCCTCTCCAGTAGATCGCACAGTGCGATCATATTCCTCATTGTAATGCCCATCAGATTGACCCAAGTTCTCCACTAGATCCCAACCTTCATCAACATCCTTGTTGAGGAAGTTACCATTTCTTGCGGTGTCCCGCAACATCCGTATCTTAGGGACCACTCCTCGGTATAGTGTACTTAGCAATGAAGCATTACTGAAACCATGATGAGGGCATCTGGTAGTGTATCCCTTGAAACGTTCCCAAGCTTCACTGAACGTCTCATTATTTCTCTGAACAAAGCTGGAGATGTCATTTCGCAGCCTTAAGGTTCTGGAGTTGGAGAAGAATTTACCTAGAAACGCCTTCTTGCACGCTTCCCAAGTGGTGTTGGACTCCTTGGGGAGTGATTTCTCCCAGATGTGTGCTTTGTCTCCCAAAGAGAATGGGAAAAGCCGGAGTTTGAATCCATCTTCACTAACTCCATTGATCTTGGTTAGGCTACAGAGCCTATCAAACTCATCCAGATGGTCCAATGGGTCCTCCATTGGCAATCCATGAAACTTGTTGCTTTGTATCATCTGGATGAGACTACTCTTTATCTCAAAGTTGTTGTTCTGAACAGCAGGTGGGACAATGCCATGTCTTTGAGTGTGAGTAGATGGAGCATCTCCTGCTCCTATGTTGGTCCTTGCTTAAGGAGCTGGTGGACCATTCTGGTTATTCATTTCCTCATCAATTGTTGTTGGTTGTGGTTGCTGGACTTGTTGTTGACGTAGTAGCCTAGGTCTGTCGATGTTGTCGATGAAAGGACTCAAGTGTTGGCTACCTTTGGATCGTGTTTGCATGCAAAAGGAGTTGACCGAGTTAGTACACGAGGTTCAACTCAATCCAGGTGATCGAGTGACGGGTCGGGTGGGTACTCGGGTTGTACCTGAAATTCAAAACAAACAAACATGAATGCAAACAAGTCAGTACCGAACCAAAATGGAAGATAGAACTTCATCTAGCAAGTGCTGAAATCTTAAATGTAGCAAATTTAAATTCAACCAAATGGCAACGACGCCAAATTGGTAACAGGATTTTCACCCAGGGTATCAATTCCCTATGCAGTTGTAGTACAAAGGTTTATCAATCCAAATGGTTGTTATGCTAGCAGATGGGATGCGATCAGAAACAAGCAAGTCAAGCCAAGCAATTAATGGGTTTGATCTAACAATCCTAAAATAAATAAAAGAAAGCAAATAAATAAGAACCACACGACTTAAGCACTCGATGCAAGCATTCGAGTACAGGATCGGGTGGGGTGATCGAGTAAATGAGAGAAGCAAGAACAACTCGAAGGTATACTCGAAGCAGGTGATCGTGTACCTGTTCGGGTAAGTGATCGAGTTATGAATAAAAATGTAAACAATCTAAATACGAAGGTCCTAAGGATGGGGTAATCGACTCCTAAGTGTTCTTGACCAATATGGATGCCCTACATGCCTCAAGCAAATATTCCCTAGACAATGAATCTCTAAAATCTTGTTAAAACACTCTCGTGATAGAAACATTCAACCTTAATCACTCCCCTACCCAACTCTCGTTGGAGAAACATGACCAAGCAGGCAATACAAACCGATTCATTATTGTCAATAAACCCCTCACTCATCTAATCTCTTAGGCTAAGTGAGTAAATCTCTAGCATTGATTGATTCAAACATTTCATCTACACCTCTCGATGGTAAAACACCCTAGATCTAATCTAACCCTCTCGGTTTGTTGATAGCATTAAGAACACCAATCTAGAAGGGAATTTATAAAACATAAACAACCAAGCTAAGACATCCTAACCGATCAAGAACACAAAATCGTCTATCCCATCCCTAGAAACCTTACTTCTCTACTCAGATCTCATTGCAGAAAACATAGAAACATAGATAATCGAAAATTGCATTGTATTAAAAATAGAAGTAGAATAGAAGAGTATAGAATCAAAAATGCAAAAAGAAACGAAATTAAATCCTAAAAAAGTAGAGAAAGTGTTTGAGTTGCTCAATTTCTCTCCCAGAAGCTCTCGCTCTCGGTTCTGAGGGTCTGCGGCGTGCTAGGGCGAGAGGAAGAAGAGGGAGGGTTTATATATGGAAACCCATTAACCCTAGCTTCCCAGTCCTGCCCAAGGGTCTGCTCGATGGGGTGCACGAGGATGAGCTCGGGTTGCTCTTCGGGTAGGTCTTCGGTTTGTTCTTTCTGTTCTTAGATCCTCTTCGATCGGGTTGGTGTTCGGACTGTTCTTCATGCTCCATAGCTCCTTCGGGTACATGCTCGGATTTGACCTTGTTTCTCCCCATTTTTGGCTCTTAAACACCTGTTTTCATCCAAAATATGCAAATGCAAGAATGCAACACCCTAAATGGCCTAAATGTGGATTCCTACAGTAAATGACCTAAAAATGCTAAGGTTAGGGTAAAAACAATGCAAAACATGGACAAAAAGGGATGCTTAAAACATGTAAATTAAAGAGTTATCAGACACCCAAACTTAAATCTTGCTAGTCCTCTAGCAAGGAAGTAGGAGGATGAGGGTTAAAAAGGGGACTCATAACCTTTTGAGCTAAGCGAAGGATTCAAGTTATGGTCCTTAAAGATAGTTTAATGGTGCTAAGATCAATCAACATAATTACAAATATTTTTCTATACTTATCACCATGCATCGATCTAGTTTATCCTCAAACTAAAAATAAAGACTTGCAATTCCAAGGAACATCTCTTTCACATTCATTAAAGTGTTTGGCGTATTCTTGCAAATGGAAGGTGAATCTAGCCCAATCGATTTTAAGGGTAAGGCTTTTGGTAGGGTGTTTTTTAAACAATTTCTTTTGGTGGCTTACTCTCAAAAGAAGGAATGCTAGACAGTTGTGAAAACTATCTAAAATTGAGAACAATTAGGGCATACAAAGCTTAGCTCTTGATAATCTACCCCTTTTCTCATTCACTCTCTCCTCTTTTTTTTTTATCAAACCCCCTAGAATAAAACTACCCGCATCCTTGATTTTAACTTTTTTTTTGTATAATCCCTAAGGTCAAATCTTTAGATATCTAGCTCTCTCTTTTTTTTTTCTTAGCTAAACTCCTAATAATATTCCTATTATTATATATATATATATATATATATTTTTTTTTTTTCTAGGAGACTAGAGCAAGATATTTCTCTTTTTTTTTTTAGAGACTTAGAGCTAATTAAATTGGACCTTAGGGACTTTCCTTTTTAATTTCTCTTTTATTCCTCAACCCAACCCCAAATAATTATACTAACCACCTATCTTACAAAACCGATTCTATTAGCTAGTCCAAATGATTCTAAACTTAGCTAAAACAAGAGCCAGTTCTTTGTCGTTCTCAATACTCTCAAGGTTTCACAACCTATAGCACAATGAAAAGGCCTCACTCAGCGATTCAATACAAGATTTGAAAGAAAGGTTTGGGTTTAAGGGTAGGGAAAAATGAATCGGGTTAAACGAAGAGATTGGTAAAAAATGGTGTGTTAACCCGATTTTAGAGTTACCATGAGCAAGTATTCAAATTCCATAAGCAAGACAATTTAAGTTTATTTTAAGTCCAATAATATAGAGATGATGCAATGTTCAAGCAAGTTTCACACAAGTAGAGGAAGCTTTCAAAAGACACAAGGTTTTAAACAAAGATTTTTCATTTTTTTCCAAAGGTTGATCTACTTATATGATGAAGCGATGTCAGATGAGTTGAGGATTAAGCTCTCCACATTTAGACAAGGACCTGCTGAATCTTATAAAGCTGCTTGGGTAAGGTTCAAAGCATACCATAGAGACTGTCCGCATCATGGGTTCTCAGAGGTGCAGTTGATTAGTATATTTTTCAGTGGTATTGATTGGAGGTATCAAATGGCTTTGGATGCTGTTAGTGATGGAAACTTCAAGACAAGGTACCCAGAAGAAGCTGAACATTTGATTGAAAGGCTAGCCTCAAGCAACAGTACTAAGAATGTGGACCTAGAGCGGAAAAGAGCACATGAAGACCATGATTCAAATCAGTTTGCTGCAGTGAATGCTAAGTTGGATACAGTGCACAATCTTGTTGTGGGAAAGAAGTCTGTCCATTTTGATGAAGATGTTGAGACATTTGAGCCAAAGCTAGAGATTACAGAAGAAGATGTCAACTATGTGTATGGAGCTGGGTATCAGGCACGTAAATTTGGCAACCAACAGGGTAACAGGCCTTACAGTGGAAACTCTTCAGGCTACACTCCTAAGCCGGATTACCAGAAGCAACAACAGAACAGTGGCTATACAAGGACTTATGGTAATTCTTCTTATCAGTCTCCTCCTCCCAAGACTTCTTCAGAGAGTCGAATGGAGGCAATGCTTGAGCAGATTCTTCAAGTTCAATAGCAGTTGACAGTGGAATTCAATGGAAAGATTGATTCTGTATACACTGAGTTGAATGGAAAGTTTGAAGCATTAAACACTCATGTCAAGAAGCTGGAGAATCAAGTTATTCAGACTGTTGGGTCTTTCAAAAGACAAGAGGAGCTTCCTTCTAGAAGAACAGAGTCGAACCCCAAACATGGTTGTAATGCGATTTTAGTGAAGGAAGGAGACGAAGATATGTTTGTTGAGCCAGCATCGATCGACACTACACAAGAGCATCGATCAATGCAGACTCAATCAAGCGTCGTCGACACAACATCAACATTGATCGACACACCCCACGAACAGCTCTGGTTTCTCTTCGAGTTCCACCATCTGATTCAGAGCAAGCTTATAAGCCTAAGGTTCCTTTTCCTAAGCCTAGGAGGTCTAAGCAGGAGTTTGAGGAAGCTAGATGCAAGGCTATGATTGTGACAACCCGTCCCGTGGACCCCACTAGCCCCCCGTTAGCTGCCCCAACGGACCATCCGTGGACCCAGCAAGCGCCCCGGTAGCCGTCCCAACGGACCCCAAGATGGCCCTACAGGGCATCGATCCTAACCCATCACTGTGGATATCCCAATCCACCAGTAGGTTATTGGTGCGCCAGGCGTTCCTTGAACCCTGGTCCTCACCCTTTATCAACCCTCCCACAAGACAAGGTAATGATTGAGATGCCTTTAATTGATGTTGTCACGTTTTCTCCTGGGATTAAGCGGTATGTGAAGAGGATGGTCACCAATAGTTTGAGTCCTGAGGAAGGAGCATTGCTAACCAAAGATGTCAGTGCAATTTTGTTGAAGCAGCCTCCACAGAGGAAGAAGGAAAAGAATCAGGAAGTGGTTGTATCTGAGGAAGTAAGTGCAGTGATTCAGAGTAGGAGTGCAGAGAAGTTACCAGATCCTGGAAGTTTTGTGTTAGATAGTTCTATCTCCACAGCAAGGTTTCCTCATTCTCTTTGCGATCTTGGCTCTAGTATCAATTTGATGCCACATTCTATTGTTGTGAGACTTGGGATGACAGATTTCAAGCCAACTAAGATCTTTCTTATCTTACCTGATCTATCCAGAAGGATTCCTGAAGGTGTCTTAGAGGATATTCCAATCAAGATTGGAGATTGCATGATTCCCACTGACTTTGTGGTGCTGGAATATGACAAAGAGCCTAGTTATCCTCTAATCTTAGGAAGCTCTTTCTTGGCTATAGCTGGTGCCATCATTGATGTTAAGAAGGGACAAATAGCTCTGAATGTAGAAGATTTGCTTATGAACTTTGAGATGGACAAGCTGAGAAGGGCTCCTACAATCGATGGTCAGACATTTTCTGTGGAGTTTGTTTCTGATGACGATCCGATCATAGAACTTCATGGAGACATTACTGCTGGGTATGTCAAAGAGTTGGAACCTGTTGAAAAAGTGACTAAGCAAGCTGTTAAGCTTGAAGATTGGAGTGGAGATCATCTAATCAGTACTAGAGATCATGATGATGTTCTGACCCATGAAAAGTCGCTGGTAGATGATGTTTTTGTATTGGAAACACGGATTGCTGAGGAGAGTTGCAGAATCGTTGAAGAAACACGAGTTGCAGACTCAACATCGATCGATGCAGCTGAAGCATCGATCGACACACCTCCACGAGAACGTCCAGACTTGTCCAAAACCGAAGATTCTCGAGTTGATTCCTTAGCTGCAAGTCCTAGACTAGTTGTCAAGCTGAAATCTCACCATTCCACAGTCCAGAAGCCACAGGTAAAGCAAAGGTACGCATCTCCTTCTCCTAAACCTTCTCCTATCATCAATAAGAATTTCAAAGGTACAAAAACTGTTTTGCAGTAACCACGCCACGAGACTATCGTAGAGCGCTTGTTTCTTTTATTGATGATTTTGCAGGACATAAAAGAAAGTCACCCATACCTCAGTCCCGCCTACACATCCTTGGCAGATCTCATGTACCTACTGCCTACACACCCCCTTGGATGAAGAGGACATTTTTTCAGAAGCATTCATTGCCATGTTCCGATCCACCGGATGCCTAAGATCCGACACAGTAAAGCTAATGACTGAAAACAAGCGCTTAATGGGAGGCAACCCACTGGTAGGTTTTTCTTTTTCCTTTTTCTTTTGATTTATTTTTATTTTTATTTTTATTTTTTTGGCCAATCTCTTACTTGATAACACTGTGGACAGTGTTGTTTAAGTCTGAGGGAGGCAATTACTAACTATGTTTTTATTTTTGAGCGTCATTCAGAAAAGAAAAAAAAATTGTTTTATTAAGTCAAAATTTTTGTTGGGAACTATGATTTTTCTTTTTAGTGTACTTTCTTGGTTGATTAATGCTGTAGATTGAGTCCAAAATCCGACTAATGAAAAATCCAATGGCTGACCAGTAAACCAGAGATATCTGAATTTCCAACAGAATCCATAAAAGCCTGAGGTAATTTCTGCGCTTTTCTTTTTACCTCATCAAGGAGATTGATTTTCATAGGGCTTGACTCCTCGTTCATACCGGACAAGTAAGGTTACAAAAGAAAATGGTACTCCTCTTCCTTATTCAAGTGTTAAAAAATCCTGAGAGCTTTGTAAAAAAAAAAGGAGAATAAAAGATGAGATGATTTTGATCAGTTTAGAGAGGTAGGTAAATTACCGATGACCTCATCATTCTACTCTTGAGTCAAATGATCACACAAATCTTGGAAGCGAGGGGTAGGTAAATTACCGATGACCCTATTATTCGCCTACAACTTTGAGAAAAAAGATAGTAAAAAAAAAACAACAATGCAAAGCTCAAAGGAAGATAAAAATAGAATAAGTCTTTGAATTAGTGATTTTGTGAACTTATCTAAACTTGATTTTATTGCTGGTTTTTAACTTGAATTTTGCAAAGAGATTTGGATTTTCGGGTTTTAAAACTTAGATAATATTTGCAGTGAGAACTGCTTTAATTTACAATTGTGTTTAAAGTTCAAGAACGGTGCTTAATAGTTGAATCCAAATTGCTTAATTAATAGATCTGATTTTCCATGATTTCCTGAGAATTTCCCTAGGCCTAACGTTTCATCCTTCTGAATTTTACAACTCTTTTATTTTTTGTTTCATTTTGCAATTTAATTACAATATTTCTGTTTAGCATAATTAAAAAATTATTAAATATATTGTGTGATTCTAGAGTCTTTGTGGATTCGATCCCTAAGTACTACAATTGATCTCTTAATTTGAGAGAGTAGCTCTAGGGTAAATTTGAGCATATCACCTACCAACCATACCATTGAACCAGAACCTGTACCACATCCTGTACCAGAAGTACGAGAAGGCCCTATGATACGATCAAAGGCTAAACAGCTAAGGAAGAGGTTTAACCTAGCCGTTTAAGACATCATAAGCTCCCTAGAGCTGAAGGACGTCAACTGGTCTGTACCACCATCATGCCGCCACAACAGATATGATCACATTGCTGAGGAAGAGCTTGTTGAAGCCTTCACCCAAATGAGCCTTGATCAAACCAGTTAACCAGGTATGAAACCTCTTTTGGCAGGTCAAGGAACCTCAAGAAGCCAAGAGAAGACATTACAGCTGCAAGAGACGTGTGATACAAGCTTCACCTCCGAAAGCGATCAAGATAGTGAAGATCAAGACCAAGACATAGATGACATGGACGAGCATCAATAGACTGATCAAGATACTCTAGAGGAACTCCAGGAAGACCCCTACTTCAATAAACAAGCCAACAAACAAGTACAAGACAAGAACCCTGAAGTAGCTCATGGAGTAGAACAAGAAGTGGTTTAGAGAACGTCTATTGGGCCTAGATCGCATCCAGGTAAGTCCTATTCAATACTTTCGATCCTTGCAGGTTCCACCAACCCCAACAACGGCTAGAAGGCTTGCTCATCAAGAGAGATCAAGTCTACTTTAGTATTTTCTTTAATTAGTTTATTTACTTTCCAAAAACAATGGTTTTGTGTTTCATTTTATTTGCTTTCCTTTGGTGCATTATTTTGCATTTATTTTCGGCCTTAAGGCTAGCTGAAGGACTCTTACAAAGTCCCTCTGCAGCAGTTGTACGATTTTTTCACGTTTGATATTAATAAAACGCTAAATTTTCTTACTTTTTCTCTTTAAGTGTTCTTAAAAGAATAAGCTTGTTCTTTGTCTTGTGTGTGAGATTCCACAAGGCTAAGTTCGTGTACTGTATCAGAGACCAATCACATCTCTGTGGTGTACTTCGCTCCGCCAACACTTCCTTTTACCGATCCCACACGAGAGAAGCGACCGCCATCGTGTCAGATCTACATCATCGACCATCTTTCCTTCACAAGAGAGAAGCGACTGCCAGCTTGTGAAGCCATCATCTCTATCCGGTACAAGTCTCACCACCGAGTCTTGTATCAATTCTTCAGAAATATCCTTAACAACAGGTAGAGGTGGCTGGCAAAAACCTCCAAACCAATGGGTTAAATGCAATAGCGATGGAGCTTGAAACACTGAGAGAGCGAACTGTGGTATAGGATGGGTACTAAGGAACTCAAAGGCAAAGGAATTATGGATGGGAGCTTGTGCCATACCTAGAACCAAATCCGTTTTGGAATCAGAGCCTGAAGCCCTCAGATAGGCAGTACTCTTTCTGTCTCGATTCAATTACAGAAAATTGATCTTTGAATCAGAATTGCAACAACTGGTGTCAATCATCAACCAAGGAACGAACGCACCACATATTGACCCAATTATACAAGACATTTGTCAACTGCTCCAACTCTTTGAGGAATCAAAAGTGGTTTTCACTACTAGGAAAGGAAATATGGTAGCTGATAGAATCACAAAGGAGGCCCTTTCATTTTCGAACTTTATTCCAAAGCTTTTCTCTATTATGCCTCATTGGATTAGTTCTCATGTGATCTCAGACCAGTTGCAAACATTTGGTATCTTTGTTCGTTAATATGAAGTTGTCATTGAGCAAAAAAAAAAGTACTATCAATCACAATTTTTTTCTAAAAAACCATGATAGATAAACACAAATATATAAAAATATTAAAACACATAGTTTCTCTAAAAAGCTTGTTCCAATGTCGGAGGAGATAAAAAGAATGAGAAAAATAGAGTACTTGGGAAGAGGAGAAGAGGTGGCAGTGATGATATAGGAGGTGGTGGTTGATACGGAGGTGACAGTGATAAATTCGGTGGAGAAGAGGTGATGGAGGAGGCGGTGATTGTTATGGAGATGATGGTGATGAACTCGACAGAGTGGATTTGTGTTGGTGGTGGTGAATTTTGTGATGAAGCATTCAACTGGAAAAAAAAAGGTGAGAGAGATTTATGTGTTTTGATGACGGAGAAAATTAATGAATAAACCAGCAGGAAGAAGAACAAATATAAATGAAGAGATAGGTAAGAAATTTACGAAGGAGAGGTATGTAATTTACTAAGCTCGTCATTAACGCCCGTGAACCAAAATCCTGTTTTGGGATGCGCATCGATCGACACAAGATTGCATCGGTCGATACAAGGTTCGTTTCTCCAGGAAAACTTAAGTGAAACGCTTTTTTTGTTGCATTTTTAGGTTTGGGAACCGTAAGATCGGGTATAAAAAAGGAAAACTCGACTGTCTTTAGGATTTTTTAGTCTCTTTTGTCGTTTTCCACGAAGTTTAGAATAAAAGAGAAAAGTTTTATAAGAGTTCTTGAGGAGCTCTAAGCTTTTTCTTGTGAGATCTGTCCATGGGAGTAGAGATCTGAGGCTAAGGACGTGAGAGGAACTTGCTAGGAGGCTATTTTCATGGGTTTTAGAATCAGACTCATCTTTCTCAAAGGTGAGTTCGTGACCATGACTCATCTAAGCGATTAGATGTTTGTTTTGTGTTATTTTGGTTGTTGATTGAATGTGTGTTTGCTTGTGAGTGTTTGGTGTGGTGCTTGTGGCCTTTGGAAGGCGTTTCTGGCAACACGGAACCGAGAGGAGTCGGAGGAGTTCGTGTTCGGTGAAGCTTTGCGCGAAGGCATCAATCGATGCAGGGTGTGCATCGGTCAACGCAGTTAGGGATATGATGGAGACAAAAAATGTTGCGTCGATCAATGCAAGGAATGCATTGGTCGACGCAGGAGGCATTGCATCGGTCGATGGAAGGAGTGTGTCGGTCAACGCAAGGGCGCAGTGACGAGACATGTGTTCAGAGTTTTCTGGTTTGCTTGTTTCTTTGTTTATTGACTGTGTTTGTCTTTTCGCTTGTGTGTATAGTCCAATAGATGGGAATATCGCCTCACTGAGTGTTTATGATAATACTCACGCATCTCAATTGTTGTTTGTGGTGCAGGTAAATGCAAAGTGTGATCGTGAAATCAAGAGGGTGAAGAGGAGGATTTTCTAGAGGCTCAGTTGTTTGTTCTATGTTGTTGTTAGGTTGTTAGAATGGAATGATGTGGTTTAGAACAGTTGTTTAAGTTGCTGGTTATTTGATTTATGCTGTTTGCTTCATAATTATTGGTTTAGGATTTGTAGACATGTTTGATATTGGTTATTTATTCTATTGAGGTATTTTTTGGATAATTGTTGGTTTAATGTTGGTATTTTCCGCTGTTTGATTTGAATGTTGTTAGGTTGTTAGTGAGTATGGGGTCACTAGTTAATTATTACTTGCTTTGGGTGCGGTATGGGGTACTACTATTTTCTTTCGACCTGTAGTTGGTACTACTATTTTGGTTTGGGTGCGGTATCAAATTCGTTAACAAGAAATTCAGTAAAGTTATAAAAAAAACCCAACAAAACATGTATTGACCTGTGATCTGGTATTACAAATTGATGTGATCATGCTTAGAGATCTTAATATACTAAATTTACAATAGTGATTGGTGTTAATATTATTAACACTATTGCAGTTAATAGTATAGCTTGTTAGTATATATTAACTTTATATGTGAAAATTACAATTAGAGGGGGGTATTCAAATTATATCTTGAAGAATTTGATGGGATTTAGGAGATTTTGGATTTTGAGAGTTTTTAGGATACTAAGTGGATTTGTTAGTTTTTTCAATCTTAAAAAGGGAAATATAGTTTGTGATTTGGTGAGATTTTAAAAGAATATATTGGGTGATTTTAAGAGATTTTTATAACCAAAATGAAAAAACTGGATTCCAAACAAAACCATCCTCGTCATGAAGTGAATAATTTTGCAAGGTCATTGTTTTCAATTATCACCCTATCGTTTTCATTCTCCATTCTCGTCATGACTATATCGAATAGGAAATTCTCGAAGGTTGTTGATATCATTACTGCTAACATTTCCATTTTGGACGATGCGATCGAACTGTGAAGGAATTAATCATGTCTTCTACACTCTAATGCGACTAAAAGAAGGGATCGCTTACTATTTGAATGCATATACCCAAACGCTTTTTCTGTTATATCCTTCTGTTTGTGTATTCCCTTGACTACATATGTACCCGTCTTGCCAATGATGCCAAGGCTGCAAAGAAAGGAGGTGGTGGTAGACAATTTGATGGTTTTGTCTATGTTTACAGAAAGACACTCAAGTCTAATGGTATTGCTGGTCTTTACCCTGGATTTAACATCTCTTGTGTTGTGTTGGTATCATTGTCTATTGTGGTCTGTACTTTGGACTCTATGACTCTGTAAAGCCTGTCCTCCTTACTGAAGACTTACAGGTACGTCTTGTTGTCTTTCTCACTGATCTGGGTGTTCTCTTGCTTATAATTGGTTGGTTTTAACATGTTATTGTTCCCTTTTGGTTATTTCAGGACAGTTTCTTTGCTAGTTTCGCTCTTAGATGGGTCATCACTAATGGTCCGGGTCTTGCATCTTACGCCAGTGACACACAAGAATGATGATCACTTGTAGGGATGTATTTAAAGAAACGTATCATCACATTCACTACAGAAGACGTTATTTGCAGAGGACTATTTCTTTTTTCTTTGTGAATTATTTTTTTTTTAAAACAAATCTTTCAAAATAACACCTCCCAAGGTGTGATTTTTTCTGTTGGATTTCTCATGTAAAAATATATCCAAAGTCTCCTAAAATCTGTGTTTTGATTTTCTATTAAAAAAAACTTATGCTTTGAATAACAGTATATTTTATATGATTTTGACAAATTATTAATTGAATAACATGGTATTGTGAGTAATTTTGAATGATTTTATAGAAATTCCAAATTGAATAACATTGGATTTGGGAAGTGATTTTAAAATCATAAGTTGAATAACAGATGATTTTAATAAAAAGCCAAAATTCTCCAAAATTATCATTTGAATACCCCCTCTTAGATTATGTATATGTATATTGTCAACATTATACACTTTAGTATTGTTTATATAGTGAATATTGTATATAAAAAAAAATAAGTTTTAGCCAATTAACTAGTTTGTTATTGTTTCCTAAGGTTTCTGAAAATGTAAACTTTTCTTTTGTTAGTTATTAGATTAATTAAAATGCAATAGCATTTTCTTAATATGCCACATCTGATTAAAGTTCTAACTATATTGTTTAAATAAGTATATATAGAGAGATTATTTTAAAATATAAACAATGTTTTATCTTAGTTTTAAAATATATCTGTCATGATTAAACGATTTACATATGCAAATATTTAATATTCGTTTTATAACTAAAATTATTTTTTATAATTTTTTTAAACAATTTATTATTTTTTTCTAAGATTTCGGAATCAATAGATAGAATCTGTTAATAATTTTATTAAATAATTTCGAAAATATTGTTAAATTTCAACAACATTGCTTTAAAAAAATATAGAAATATATATATATATATATATCTTATTATATAAAGTTGGGTTTTCAAAGTTAGCCATCAACAGAATTATGACATGTGTCAAATATACTAATGAGATGTTGATGATATGATTCTCCCAAGGAGTCGACACTCTAAGGTGGTGAAAGGGATAAACTTTGCATTCAAGAGACTGTGAAGTCTAAAAGATCAAAGGATGTGGAGCGAATGGTCGCACAAGAGCTGCGGAAGACTCCTGATATACAGGTGGATCGATTCTTTGGATATTACACACCAAAAGGGATCGACAACTTGCTGGATATGAAACACCAACAAGGAATGGATCGAGAGACGCCACAAAGATCTGTGAAAGGATCTATGGTAAGTCTGAACCAACAATAAACATAGATATGACGCGCCATGAATATGGAGTTCCAAAAATTACAAGGTATCACATCTTTAAAGAGAGAAACTTCTCTGATTTTTACTCAACAACAAAACTTATTTTTTATTCATGAATTAAGCCTCATTATATAGAGGAGATACAATAATTTCCTATAACATGCAGCAACTTGGGAATGCAGCAACTCTAAAGTGCGTGTAAGAGAGAGAAAACCACATAAATAAATGTTGTTTTGAGAATGGACGAAAATCTCTATTTTCTTCTTGATTTTGGGCTGAATCCACTTTTTTGAGCTTCTCTGATGGACCAAGATTTTAGAACAATTTGGTTCGTAGCTTAATTCAATCTGGTCTGGTCATAATCCTCCTTTGAATGGGCGTATGTCTGAATTCGCGTAAGCTGGAGATCACCTGTTTTGTAAATTGCGTAACTCCTTCATCTGAACTCTGTTTGATCTGATTATTCTTCGAGGAGTTTGGTAATTGAGCTAAGCAGATTCTCCAACTGGTTTCATGCACAAATTCCTCGTGGTTGGCAGATACACATCAAACAATGAGCATGTCCTGACGCTTCCCATTATCATATCAGTTGATATGTATCAAAAATTATTATTTTTCAAAACAGTTAATTAAGATAATAGCATTAAATCTACATAAAATTTACATGTTTATATCTAAAAAGAAATTTCCTAAATCAAAAAGGAAAATTAAGAAAACTAATATATTTTTCATTGTACGCTAATTATATTATACGTGTTTTCTCAATTAGATTTTGACATGTATAAGCAAAAAAATAATTCATTAAACATAGATATTATTAATCAATAAATAAGCAATAACAAATCTAAAAAGAATAAAATAAGTTATGTCAAAAGAATATTATTTTTGAAACGTAATATAACAGCTAATTAAGAAAATAACATTATATCTACATAAATTTACATGTTTATATCGAAAGTTTTGATCTTTGTTTTTTTCTGATATAATTTTGCTTATATATTATAGGTCTTTGATTCGTGCAGGTTCTTCAATGGAAGCTATCATATGCAATGAAATGGAATCAAAGTATATAAAGCCCGCTAAATTGATCAAGGATGGAGAAACTGATGGAGGTTCCAAAAGTGATTCTACATTTAGTAGTGTTATAAGTTTCTAAGATTAGTCGATGGTTGGTGTTTCTGGTCAAAATCTAGAGTTTTCTCTTATGGATAATGTCAATGATTCCTGTACTGAAACAAAAGCTACTTGATCAAGTAATTGAGAAACGATATTAAAATTTGGGAAGTTAGAACGGTAAACCGTTTTAAAATTGGTTTCAAACCGGATTTATGTGGTTTTTTATCTAATTTGGTTCGTAAACCGTTTAAACCCAGGTATATAGAGAAATATAAAAGTTAATGCATTGAACTGTGTGCAATTCATATTTTTTTGTCTTTTTGTGGTAAATGCAGGAGACATACATGCAGATCTGGTCTACAGATTTTTGATGTTGTTCACTCTTGATCTGCACTTGAACAACCAAATTTGCTTGATCCACTTTTGTTCCGCTTGATCTGCTTGAACCGCTTGATCTTCTCTGCTCGATACGCTCTCTCCATTCGGGGCCTAAGTTGAGAACTTACGATTCGAGAATATTTGAGACGAGGTCATAGTTCTAAGTAGTTTTGTACAATATGATACTTCTAAGGAGTAAACAGGTCATAGATCCTTTAACGTGATTATGACATATGTCATGTTTTGGATTGTTTATAAAGTTTCCATTTTGTATATCTGAATTATCTAAGACTTATATATACCATCATGATTATAATTTTCAAATTTTTATTTTTCTTATGTTATATAAACTTTCTTTCAATTTCTCAATAAAAAAACTTTTATTGGGTTGGTCATAAAATCATTGTATTCGAGCTTATAATTTTCACCAGTTGTTCATCCAAAATATCTTTGGAGTAAAACAAATTCATGGTTAAAAAAATTATGTCACAAAACAATTTTAGTAATTATAAGAACTATAATTATTCCAAAATGAAAGTAAAGCAACATAAAATTTGTTTAATTTGTTTAAAAACATTTTATAGGTGGTGATAAAGAGCCTAATTTTACATAAAATAATTTTGGGTGTAAGAGCATAATTTTAATGGTAAATCATACAGTAAAATTGTACTTTGTTATTAATTAAATGTTGTTCTGATGAATTTTTTGCATGTAAAATATTTTTTAATAAATTGTGAAATGTTCTTGAAATTTGACAATAATAATATTTGTAATGATGAGTATTTGGCAAAAGTTTTGGTGGAGTATAATTTAGCTTTAGATTATTATAATAATTGTTATAATATATTTAAAATATAAAAATAAAAATAAGTGTATGAATGTAAGTACAAATATGATTTTTTTCTAACTAAAATTATTTTTTATATTTATTTTAAGAAATAATTTTTTTTTCTTTATATTTTTTAAAAATTGTTTAAGATTTGGAATTTATTTTCTTTAACAATTTTAGAACCAACACATGGTGTGAGCCTTATCTAGTATATAATTATATATCTTAGCGATAAAAATACAACTTTAAATAACGACAAACGTAAATTAAAATCGTTATATTAAAATTGATTTAAGTGACAACGTCACCATTCTTCTCAACTTATTCTATAAAAACGACCTTGTGACCGGTAATAATGCCATGGTAATTGTTACTTGCAGCGACTTTGGAATAATCAAAGTCTACCTCTTTATTATAATTGCTAGCTCGGTGCACAAAAAAAAAATTGCTAGGAAAATATGACATTTTCAATAAAAACAATTTAATGGTTGCGAGTTAATTTACCAAAGGATCAAGACCAAAACGAGGTTCAACACCTTTTGTGAAAGTATGATAAGTTGATTCCAGTTGAAACCAAAATAATCTATGGTGAAAACTTTTTAACGTCACATGAAATAAAATTGTGATTCTAGTTACATAATCAACATATTATAAGGTGATTCAAGTGGAGATATGATTCGGAACTTGTGCTTTGGTCATTATTTTTAAATGATCACTTTTCTGAGAATTATAAACTAGAGAATTATTAAGATATATAAACAGAAACCATAATTGGATTAATTTGACTGACGGACTCCAAACCATATGATAAGAGTGTTATCGTGCTTATGATCTCCTCTCCTAAGGACTGAATCGAGCCGATCTTAAGGGTGGGTAGCTAATTAAATCTAACGTCTGCTGTTTCGTTCACCCCAAATAAATTATTTTTCCAAAACAAATAAGATAGTGAAAAAGTCTCCAGAGTTTCTAAACCAGGAGTATCTAAGGGTAACTCACGTACCACTATCACGGGATCGATGCTTACCGAATAAATCTTGTGTTTGGTTGCTAGGATGAACCTAAACGTCATCTTGTGCTTGTTAATGAATGCCTTGTCGTTGAAAAGAGCGTTCCATTGTTTCGATACGGCTCTGAAGCGAACGAGAACTTTAGGTGGGACACGAGAGAGTATCTCTTCGATCAACTCCCATGGAAGATTCTTCGCATGCGCCTCACTTAGGGTTTTCGTTTAGTTTCTATCTTTTTATTTTTTTAGTTTCTATCAAATATATTGAAAGGAGTATATTAAAAAAATTAACATCACATTTATTAAATTTATGTGATGAACAAATAAAAATAAATTCACGCAAAAATTTCTATATATTTATTTAAGCAATGTTGTTAAACTTTAACCCTACTACCATGTGGCATAATATAAAAAATGCCAATGAATAAATATATATTTGAAAACCAAAAAATAAAATCATATAAATTGTTATACAAATTAATTCAATCTAAAAAAGATATCACAAAGATATACTCAGATTTTTTAAATATGCGAGCCCTACAGATTAATATAGTTATTTTTTTTAGTGTTTATTAATTAATTTTTTTTACTTTTCAACTCAAAAAAATTTATAAAAGCAGAAAAAAAAATTTAGTTTTTCAACAAGAACGGATCCAGTGATTGATGAGCGTAAATGTTTTATAAATATTTTTCAATAATATTTCAGAACAATAATAAATCTTATAAAACAATTTTTTTTTATATATAGCCTAATATTTTGAAATTATTTAATGAAATTATTTTAGCAGATTCATTTATTGTTTCAGAAATCTTAGGAAACAATAATAAACTATTTAGAACAATTATAACACTTAATTTTATTTATAAAACTAAGATCAAATATATGCATCCCTAAATTGTTTAATAATAACATATATATTTTAAAACTAAGATACAACATTTCTTATATTTTTGAAATAGAAAATATTATATCTAATTTATTAAATATTTGTTTGCTCTACACATTGACGCAATGATATGTTATTAAAATCCAAAAATCACAAATATTATATTTTATTAATATAATATATATAACTCAAAAATAAATCAAAAAGTTAAATCGAGATTTCTAAACATGACCGCTTCAATACGTGTTTTTTTTTTAGGATTTTACCAAATTTATATGATTCACGGATTTGAACATTGTATCATGTAGCCAAGATGGGTGGAAATAAGAGTATGAAACTAAGTAAATTAAATGTAAAATTTAAAATGTAGAGAATAAATCAAATAGAATTTCTACTATTATTTTATAGTTAACAAATTATAGTAAAGTTTATGCAAACATTTTCCCGTGCTGTACAGAGCGGGTTACAATTTGTTTTAGCAAATTTTTTACAATTGATGATCTTATTTTCTAAAAGATTGCGCCCATTCACAAATTAATTCAAAATTTGAGAGGATTTGTTGTATATAATTTAATATAATGAGATGATTAAGAAATCGACTAAATTCTCTATCGTAGGAGAGGTACTATATTTGTTGGGTATAATTTTCTCTTCTCTATTGAATAAATAAATATTGTGATTAGTTCGACAAACCCAATAAATCAGGAGAAGCAAAGAGAATATTCACAAAGATATTGGATAGACTCAACTCATATTCTACATGAAATAGTCAACATAAGTCTGCCAATCCAATAAGAGAAAAGTCGTGTGACCGTGTCTGTCAATGGGTTGAATGTCATGTGATTGACTCTGTCAATGGATTGAGAGTCACGTGCCCGACATTGTTACTGGGCTAAGAGCTTGTGGCTGACTTTGTTTATGGGCAAAGAGTTCCCGACTAACTCCGTCACGAGGCCGAGAATCTGGCGACTGACTTCTTCAATGGGCTGAAAGTCACATGACTGGATCTATTAATGGACCAAGAGTCTACTGACCGACTTCACTAGATGGGCCAAGAGTCTTGTGACCGACCCTATTATAGATAGGACGGCAAGCCCAAGACATATCCTAAAGGATTAGGGTAAAGGGATTTCTGTATAAAAAGAAGAGCGACCTCCAAGAGAGACATGACCGAGAGCAAAGCAAGAGACCTAGAAAACAAGACACACAACTCAAATCTAGAATGCGGCTAGGGTTTCTAGATTGACTCATTGTGCCTTGAATTCTTGTATTTGAGCTCGAGACTTTGAACAATAAAAATGACTATTCAACATCTATTACTTGTTTCCCTAGTCTCTAAACGAATCTATTATTTTTGCCCAAATAATTGACGCTAGAGAGAGGGGCTAGAGTAATCTACGTGAGATGAAGGGAAACGGAAATGACACGACTAACGTCGACGCGACTGTCGATGCTCAGCTGGAAGTCCTGACTACTAAGCTGAACGATCAGTGCAGAAGCTGACACAGATCGAGGCAGATAACCAAAATTGGTGTTATCAACAGGAAGTGGCTAGGAGCTACAACAAAAATGTCAGGACACAGACATTCCAAGTAGGAGACTGGGTCTTGCGACGTACTTTTCAAAATACAATGGAGCTGGGAAAATCGGTCCCACTAGAGAAGGTCCTTACAAAATCATTGAAGTGTTTGGGTTAGGAGCTTATAAGCTGCAAAATGATATGCTCAAATTAATCTCTGGAGCTACTCTCTCAAACAAGAGATCACTGTAGTACTTAGGGGTCGAATCCACAGAGACTCAAGATCAAACACAATAAATTGTAGAGTTTTGTTATTAAGCTAAATAAGTTGATTTAATTATTGAAAAAGCAATGCAAAATATTAAATGAAAGTGTTGTGAATTCAGAATATCAAAAGGTTAGGTCTAGAAAATTTCTCAGGTAATTATGAAATATTAAATCAATAAATTAATTAAGGTTCAAACAATTAAAATCAGATCTAGAACTCTAAAATCTTTGTAAAATAAATCAGTTTTCACGGCAAATATTATCTAAATTTAAAACCAGAAAATTCAAATCTCTTTGTAAAGTTAAAGGTTAATAATCAGCTTTGAAAACAGGTTTAGATTGTTCACAAAATTACTAAATCAAATCTCTTTGTAAGAAGTAATTTTGCTCATCAATGGTTTAATCAGGAAAACAATTATATTCTCATATCAATCTATTTCCCTAAGATATTAATTCTAGTTGATCAATCAAGAATTAATATGAAGAACAACCAAAGATGAATATTGATATATCATAGTTTTTGTGGTTTTTAACCATGGTATAAGTGTGCTTTTTGAGTCTTTTGATTTGTTTTCTAGGTTGTTTTTGAGTCTTTATAGGTTTAGGTACTCATTGTCATGGATGGAGCACTAAAGATCTAAAAGAGGATGATTTGGAGCATAATCAAAGCATGAAGGCTGATCAACGATGCTCAGAGACGAGATCAAGACTATGCATCGACCGATGCAATCTCAGCATCGATCGATGCAGTTGCCACAAACCAAACGGAAGTTGTTTTCACAAGCTTTAGAAGATTTACAAAATTTGCCCAAGTTTCTCTTATTTGCAATTAAGGCCCAAGACGTGTTTTAGAGTATTTATAGGATTTTTATGGTCATTGTTTAGACCTAAGTTTTATTCTGCAGCCAAAGGAGATATTGAGAGCTTTGGGAGAGACAGATCTGATTTCATCTGTAGAGAGAAGATTTTTGAACTCCTTTCTTACTTCTTAATATCAATTGCTTATTATTCAGAAAAGATGTTTTGTTCTACATTGAATATATCTGAGTAGTTTGTTTGTTAGGTTTAGGGTTTTTCATAGGGTTTTTATGGTGCATTAGATCTGATATTTTAGGATTCATTATCTTCTATGATCTTCATCTTAGGTTGTTCTTCATATTAATTCTTGATTGATCACCTAGAATTAATACCTAGGAAAATAAATTGATATGAGAATATAATTGATTTTCCTGATAAAACCTTTTGATGAACAAAATTATTTCTTGCAAAGAGATTTCATTTAATAATTTTGTGAACAATCTAAACTTGTTTTTAAAGATGATTTTTAACCTTGAATTTTGCAAAGAGATTTGGATTTTCTGGTTTTAAATTTAGATAATATTTGCAGTGAGAACTGATTTATTTTACAAGAGTGTTTAGAGATCTTAATTGCTTGAATCCTACTATTTGACTGATTTAATATTTCATAAATTCTTGAGAATTTCCCTAGGCCTAGCTCTTTGTTCCATTGAATTTACAACACTTTTAAATTCTGTTTTTGCATTGTTTTTAATTTAATAATTTGATTTAGTATAATTAAAAGATTAATAAGTCTATTGTGTGATCTAGAATCTCTGTGGATTCGACCCCTAGAATATTAGAACTGAAAGGTTGTTAGTATCATTAGGGTATTACAATTTGAGCTTATCAAATTTTGGCGCCGTTGCCGGGGACTCTTTTGAATCACCATTAGATTAAAGTCTTTGATTTTGTCTAGATTTTTATTTTTCTATTTTACTCACACGCTTTTGTTTCTTTTCTCTTGTGTGTTTCAGGTACATGCCTAAGCCTAGCACCAGGAAAAATCCTACTGGTCCAGTTGTTAAGCTTAGAAACCAAGAGTTGGGACAACTAGAGCGTGATAACACAAAATCAGCCAACTCAGCAAAGATGGTCAAAACACTCATATTGAGACCTGATGAGGCTGAAGTTTTGAGGGATCAAGAGGGCAATGTGTACAAAGAGCAAGGCCAGAAATTTGATGCTGAAGGACGAGTTATTCAGGAAGAACTCGTCGTGGTTGAGGATGATGCACGTGGCGTCGAGGTTGAGGATGATGCACGCAACCAGGAAGGCATCGATCGACGCAATGCTGGCATCGATCGACGCAATGTCGGAGCTGGTGCGAATGGAGCCAATTTGGACCTTCAGCCTAGACGGGACAACAATGGAGAGCTTGTCAAGACTCTTGCGGACTTCAACTGGCCAGACTTATTCTATGAGAACCATTCCGTAATTGTCCTTCCTCCATTCCCAAGGAATGATTTTGAGCTAAAGTCTGCCTACTTTGCTCTTGTTGGCCAAAGACCATTCCATAATTTGCCTCATGAGAAGCCTCTAGACCACATTGAGCACTTCGAGAATATAGTTACAAGCATCAAGGCTAATGGAGTCACTGAGGACTATCTCTACTGCAAGCTCTTCCCCTACTCTCTTGGTGGGATAGCTTCTCATGGCTAAGACTCCTCAAACCAGGATCTCTGACAACCTGGCATGACATCAAGGTGGCGTTCTTGAACTACTTCTGAGATGATGCAATGTCTGATGAGCTGAGGATTAAGCTTTCAACCTTTAGACAAGGACCTGTTGAATCTTACAAAGCTGCTTGGGTGAGGTTTAAGGCATATCAGAGAGACTGTCCGCATCATGGGTTCTCAGAGGTTCAGTTGATTAGTATCTTCTTCAGCGGGATTGACTGGAGGTATCAGATGGTTTTGGATGCTGCTAGTGATGGGAACTTCAAGATAAGGTACCCAGATGAGGCTGAAAAGTTGATAGAGAGGCTAGCATCCAGCAACAGTACTAAGAATGCGGACTTAGAACGGAAAAGGGCACATGAAGGATATGATTCAAATCAGTTTGCTATAGTGAATGCCAAGCTGGATACAGTGCATAACCTTCTTGTTGGAAAGAAGTCAGTCCATTTTGCAGAAGATGTTGAGATCTTTGAGCCAGAGCAGCAGAATGAAGAAGAAGATGTCAACTTTGTGTATGGGAATCAAGGCCAAAGGTTTGGAAATCAGCAAGGTAACAGCTCTTTCAGTGGAAACAACCAGCGCAACAACTATCAGTCTAATTCTACAGGCTTCATTCCTAAGCAAGATTATCAGAAACAGCAGCAGAGCAGTGGTTACACCAGGACCTATGGCAACTCCTCTTACCAATCTCCTCCTCCTAAGACAACTGAAAGTAGGATGGAAGCAATGCTTGAGCAGATTCTTTAGGGACAGGAGCAGTTGATAGTGACATTCAATGGGAAGATTGACAATGTCTATAATGAGCTTACTAGCAAATTTGATTCATTGAATGTCCAAGTTAAGAAGCTGGAGAACCAAGTTGCACAAACTGTTGGAGCTGTGAAAAGCCAAGAAGGATTCTTACCAGGAAGAACTGAATCCAATCCTAAGCACTCCTGCAATGTTGTGACTTTAAGGAGTGGTAAGCAATTACAGTCTGAAGCTGAGGAGAAGCAGAGAGCCAAGGAATTGCAGGAACTGATCGATGAGGATGATGAGCTTGGTGATCTGGAACCAGCATCGACCGATGCAGCTGCAATGCATCGATCGACGCAACCCTCAGTGGTCGTAGAAGAATTGACTTTGCGAGACAGCATCGACCGATGCAACGTCCAGACCGAGAAGGAAGTTACGAAAACTCCGATTCCAGTTGCTGAGAGAGTTTATAAACCCAAGGTTCCTTTCCCCAAGAATCCAAGAAATTCTAAACAAGAGCTTGATGATGCTAAGTGTAAGGCTATGATGGATAAACTTATTGTTGAGCTGCCATTGATTGATGCGGTTAGAACTTCTCCAATGCTTAGGAGATATGTTAAGAGGATGGTGACTAAGGATTTGATTGTTGATTAGGGAGTAATGATGATTTCAGCCCAAGTCAGTGCCATCATTCAGAACAAGATCCCAGAAAAGCTTCCTGATCCAGGTAGTTTTGTTCTTGATTGTACAATCTTCAGTGAAAGGTTTGCTAGATCTTTGTGTGATCTTGGTTCTAGTGTCAAATTAATGCCTAGATCAGTAGCACTCAGCCTTGGGATGACAGATTTCCAACCCACCAAGATTACTCTTATCCTTGCTGAGAGATCAGTTCGTATTCCTGACGGTATTCTTGAAGATGTTCCAATTAAGATTGGTAATTGTTTGATACCTACTGATTTTGTGGTCTTGAAGTATGAAGAAGAGCCTAATGATCCTTTAATCTTTGGAAGATCATTCTTAGCTATTGTTGGAGCCATTATTGATGTCAAGAAAGGACAGATTGGTCTTAATGTTGGAGATTTGCAGATGCGTTTTGACATGGATAAGCTGGTTAAGAGGCCAACCATAGATGGTCAAACTTTTTATGTGGATACATTGTCTAATCTTGCTGAAGAGATTTTCAAGGAGCTGCATCCTGAAGATCCTCTTGAGAGAGCATTAGTTGCTTCTACTGAAGAAGCTGAGCATTTAGATGACATTGATGCTCGGTATGTCAAGCTACTAGATGCTAATGAGCAAGTAAAGAAGTTGGTTGCACAAGAGGAATTGGTTGGTACTTCTTCACAAGCCACTTCCTGCAGGTTTAAGGTATGCATTTCTAGGTGAGAATTCTTCTTATCCTGTTATTGTTAATGCTTCCTTAAACAATGCAGAGCTCACTTTATTGCTAAGCAAGCTGCGCAAGTTTCGCAAAGCTCTTGGCTATTCTCTTGATGATATTGCAGGGATTTCTCCGGACTTGTGCATGCATAGGATTCATCTTGAGGAGGGGGCTAAGACATCTATTTAGCATCAGAGGAGGCTAAATCCGAATTTGCAAGATGTTGTCAAAAAGGAGATCATGAAATTGCTGAATGCCAGGATTATCTACCCAATTTCTGATAGCAAATGGGTTAGTCCAGTTCATATTGTTCCGAAGAAGGGTGGAGTTACAGTGGTGAAGAATGACAAGAATGAGCTGATTCCGACACGGACAATCACCAGACACCGGATGTGCATTGATTACAGAAAGCTGAATGCCGCAACAAGGAAAAATCACTTCCCGCTGCCCTTCATTGACCAGATGCTTCAGAGGTTAGCTAACCATCCATACTACTGCTTTTTGGATGGTTACTCCGAGTTTTTCCAGATTCTGATTCATCCCGATGACCAGGAGAAGACGACTTTCACTTGTCCATATGGTACTTTTGCATATCGCATAATGCCTTTTGGTCTCTGTAATGCTCCTGCGACATTTCAGAGATGTATGATGTCCATCTTCACAGACATGATTGAAGATTACATGGAGGTTTTCATGGATGATTTTTCTGTTATGAGTCTTCATTCAAGAGCTGTTTGGATAATCTCTGCAAAGTGCTAGCTAGATGTGAAGAGAAGCACTTAGTTCTTAATTGGGAGAAGTGTCATTTTATGGTTAGAGATGGTATAGTGCTTGGTCACAGGATTTCAGAAGCTGGTATTGAAGTGGACCGCGCTAAGATAGAAGTGATGACAGGTCTTCAACCACCAGATAGTGTGAAGTTGGTAAGGAGTTTTCTTGGACATGTCGGGTTCTATAGACGCTTCATCAAGGATTTCAGTAAGATAGCTAGACCACTTTCAGCTCTATTATGCAAGGATGTCAAATTTAAGTTTACTGATGAATGTCGTTTAGCCTTTGAACGGATTAAGCAAGAGTTAGTGAGTGCTCCTATTGTTCAACCACTAGATTGGGATTTGCCTTTTGAGGTAATGTGTGATGCCAGTGATTTTGCAGTGGAAGCAGTGCTAGGACAGAGGAAGGATAAGAAACTTCATGTTATTTACTATGCTAGTAGAACACTTGATGATGCTCAAAGGAATTATGCAACAACAGAGAAGGAGTTGCTAGTAGTAGTGTTTGCTTTTGAGAAGTTTCGTTCTTACTTGGTTGGATCAAAGGTGATAGTTCATACAGATCATGCTGCACTCAAATACTTGATGCAGAAAAAGGATGCCAAGTCAAGGTTACTAAGATGTATTCTTCTTCTTCAAGAATTTGACATTGAGGTTAAGGACAAGAAAGGGATTGAAAATGGAGTAGTTGATCATTTATCAAGGATAAAGATAAAAGATGATGTTCCAATTCATGATTCACTGCCAGAAGAGAATGTCTACTTTGTTGATATTGGTTCTCAAGTTACATTGCTGCAGTCTCGGGAAATTTTGCAGAGTCATGGCAATGCATCGATCGACACATCTGGTGCATCGATCGATGCTTCATCTTGATATGAACAGGACTGGCGATTGCATCAACCGATACATCACTAAGCATCGATCGACGCTTGGTCCAGGAATCGTTGGGTTATGTGTTTGACAACAACATAGCTATTGTAACTACTTTTGATCAACCATGGTATGATGATATCGCGAATTACCTTGCTGCTGAGGTGGAACCAGACAAGTTTACAGGGTATGCTAAGAAGAAGTTCTTGAGAGATCTTCGGAGATATTATTGGGATGAACCTTACTTGTATAAGCATTGCAGTGATGGAGTTTACAGAAGATGTTTAGCAGAAACTGAGGTACCTGACGTTTTGTTTCATTGTCATGGATCTGACTATGCCGGACATTTTGCTACATTCAAGACAGTTTCCAAGGTTCTCCAAGCAGGCTTTTGGTGGCCAATGATGTTCAAAGACGCTCATGAGTTTGTCTCAAGATGTGATGCCTGTCAGCGGAAGAGTCAAATCAGTAAACGGCATGAGATGCCACAAAACTTCATTCTTGAGGTTGAAGTGTTTGATTGTTCGGGCATTGATTTTATGGGACCATTTCCTTCTTCTTACAAGAACAAGTACATCCTTGTAGTTGTTGACTATGTCTCCAAGTGGGTGGAAGCTATTGCAAGTCCCAAGAATGATTCTGTTGTGGTTCTTAAGCTGTTTAAGACCATTATCTTTCCACGGTTTGGAGTGCCTCGGATTGTTATCAGTGATGGAGGTAAGCACTTTATTAATAAAGTGTTTGATAAGTTGTTAAAGAAGTATGGAGTTCAACATAGAGTGGCCACCCCATATCATCCCCAGACTAGTGGTCAAGTTGAGGTTTCTAACCGTCAAATCAAAGAAATCCTTGAGAAGACAGTGGGTGTTACTAGAAAGGATTGGGCAGCCAAGTTAGATGATGCACTTTGGGCATATCAGACTGCATATAAGACACCACTTGGCACTACACATTTTCATCTGCTTTATGGGAAAGCATGTCATCTTCCAGTGGAGTTAGAGCACAAAGCAGTCTGGACTGTTAAATTGCTGAATTTTGATGCCAAGACAGCTTCTGAGAGAAGGTTGGTTCAGCTGAATGAGTTGGATGAGTTTAGACATCATGCATTTGAGAACTCTAAGCTATATAAGGAGAGAACCAAGGCTTATCATGATAAGAAGATCATCTCCAGAAATGTTGAGCCAAATGACCAGGTACTTCTGTACAACTCTCGCTTGAAGCTGTTTCCAGGAAAGCTTCGTTCTCGCTGGTCCGGACCATTCACTATCCAAGAAGTCCGCCCTTATGGAGCCATTGTGCTGCTTAACTCCAAGGGTGAGAAGTTTATTGTCAATGGACAGAGGGTGAAACACTATTGGGCTGAAGTCGGGATACCAGACGGACACATTGTGCGTTTGGACGATGCACCCTCTGCCTAATCCGCTGCCAAGTCAAGCTAATGACTTAAAACAAGCGCTGAGTGGGAGGCAACCCACTGGTAGGATTTTAATTATTTTTTATTTTTATTTTTAGGATTTACTAACATATTAATTTTTAGTTTTGAGTTTAAGTGATGCAGATCTTCCTGATGGTGATGCTGATCCTGAGGATTGATCCTATTTCTGTTTACGGTTTCTTTTATCCTTTTTCTCTTTCACTTTGAGTCATTTTTATTTTTCCTTGAGTCAGTTTGTTCTTTGTTTCAGATTGAACTTGTATTGCATTATGAACCATTATCTATCATGTTGCATTTAATGTTGTGTTTGAGTGATTCTTAACAGAGCTGCCTTCTATGAGAGAAACACAACTAACATGCGGCTAACAGGATTCAACGTCGTACTATTGGACGTTTTGGCTTTGCATCGGTCGACACAGAGGCTAACAGTTGGTAACACGCATCTGGTTCATTTGTTCACTACTTTTTCAATTTAATTTTTGTTTCTTAGTCAATCTCAGGCTTGACAACACTGGGGACAGTGTTGTTTAAGTTTGGGGGAGGCTAGTTACTAACTAACTACTTTTTCTTTCTTGTGTCTGTTGTGTGTCTGTCAAAACCATATTTTTGAGTCAAATTTTTAAAAAAATTTCTTTTCGGAATTATGATCTCTAACTAATGGTTTCTGTTCTTTGGCTAACACTCTTATGAATCTTGATTATGCTTTATCTCAGAACTGAAGTTTAGAAAAGACTATGAGCTGTATCAACAATCATGAAAGCCCTTATTCAAAGGATATCTGGTTAAACTAACGTTGTCTCAACTTTAATCAGGATTTTAACCGGACTTAATCTCTTACTTTGGGGTTGGAAATCAGTGGACTAGACTTCTTCTTCGGGCCATACAAGACAGTGCAATTTTTCAAAGTATGTCTCCCCTCTTTCTTCCCTTCAGTACTTAAAAAAAAAAAAAAAAAAAAGAGATTAGAAAAAAGATGAGATGATTTTGATCAGTTTAGAGAGGTAGGTAAATTACTTGTGACCTCATTATTCTATTCTTCAGTCAAATGATCACACAAAGCTTGAAAGCGAGGGGTAGGTAAATTACCAATGACCTCGGTATTCGCTTATATCTTTGATTTTTCATTAAAAAAAAAAAGTCAATCCCTTGGAAGTGAGAAAAGGGAGAGGAAAGGAGATGTATGAAGAATGTCTTGGCCTGAAGACAGTCCATATTCCACTGATCGATACACCAAGGTAAGAACTCACCTGTATTTGCTTTAATTTATGTAATGAGATGACAATGGTGAGACTAGAGATTCCTAAGGATTGTGGGGTTTGAGTAAGGAATGTTGATGCTTCTCAATTGACAAAGTATATGAAGTAAGTTCTGAAGATCAAGGCGATGACGAGTGCGAAAAACAGTTACATGTAGTTGAGTGATTCCATGTTTTCAAACCTCTTTCACAGGTCCAAGTTTCTGTTTTGCTTGAGGGCAAGCAAATGCTAAGTCTGGGGGAGTTGATATATCATGGTTTTTGTGGTTTTTAACCATGGTATAAGTGTGCTTTTTGAGTCATTTGATTTGTTTTCTAGGTTGTTTTTGAGTCTTTATAGGTTTAGGTACTCATTGTCACGGATGGAGCACTAAGGAGCTAAAAGAGGATGATTTGGAGCATAATCAAAGCATGAAGGTTGATCAACGATGCTCGGAGACGCGATCAAGACTATGCATCGACCGATGCAATCTCATCATCGATCGATGTAGTTGCCACAAACCAAACGGAAGTTGTTTCCACAAGCTTTAAAAGATTTACAAAATTTGCCCAAGTTTCTCTTATTTACAATTAAGGTCCAAGACGTGTTTTAGAGTATTTATAGGATTTTTATGGTCATTGTTTAGACCTAAGTTTTATTCTGCAACCAAAAGAGATATTGAGAGCTTTGGGAGAGACAGATCTGATTTCATCTGTAGAGAGAAGATTCTTGAACTCCTTTCTTACTTCTTAATATCAATTGTTTATTATTCAGAAAAGATGTTTTGTTCTACATTGAATATGTCTGAGTAGTTTGTTTGTTAGGTTTAGGGTTTTTCATAGGGTTTTTATGGTGCATTAGATCTGATATTTTAGGATTCATTATCTTCTATGATCTTCATCTTAGGTTGTTTTTCATATTAATTCTTGATTGATCACCTAGAATTAATACCTAGGAAAATAAATTGATATGAGAATATAATTGATTTTCCTAATAAAACCTTTTGGTGAACAAAATTATTTCTTGCAAAGAGATTTGATTTAATAATTTTGTGAACCATCTAAACTTGTTTTTAAAGCTGATTTTTAACCTTGAATTTTGCAAAGAGATTTAGATTTTCTGGTTTTAAATTTAGATAATATTTGCAGTGAGAACTGATTTATTTTACAAGAGTGTTTAGAGTTCTAGATCTGATTTTTAAATGCTTGAATCCTATTATTTGACTGATTTAATATTTCATAAATTCCTGAGAATTTCCCTAGGCCTAGCTCTTTGTTCCCTTGAATTTACAACACCTTTAAATTCTGTTTTTGCATTGTTTTTAATTTAATAATTTGATTTAGCATAATTAAAAGATTAATAAGGACACGATCAAGTTTTTTATAGACTAAACCGTTTTCACGTTTGTTACACCATGTGAACAAAGGACCCTGAGCCCCCATATCCGACAGATTGCAGTAATTCACAACGGTTTGAAACTCACACATACCCGGAGACAAGGGAGATGAATGGAGGTAGCCAGAATGCTCTTCTCCACTCAATATCTCGTTGAAATCACCCATAATGATCCATGGTTTATTCTGAAAAAGCGGTGAGTCCTTATGATTGCGCATATCTTCCCACAAACTTCTTCTTTCTTCAACCAAATTATTTGCATAGACAAAAGAACAGAAAAATTCCTCTGATTCACCCTCTAACAGAATAGAGCAAGTGACAATTTGATCACTTTTGTAAACCGGAGTTAAGCGGACAGTTGGTCGCCAGAGCACCCAAATACGGCCTAACCGGTGATATTCATAATTAGAAAGAAAAGACCAGATGCTAAAAACGGACGATGCTATTCAAGCTGCTTTCTTTTCCTTGACTCTCGTCTCTAACAGGCAGCCAAATTGCATCTCCTTGTCATTTGTCTATTCACGGACCACGGAATGTTTAATAGTTTTGTTGAAGCCCCGCACATTCCATGAGAAACTCATCATTTAAAAGATGCAGTTAGGAAGCCTCTTCTTTGAAGCAACAGAGGTGCCAACCTTAGTTGCCTGAATTGAAGCTTCCGCAATTTCCTTCTGCTTATGCTGAGTGATTCTCGTCGATAGGGGACATCCACCACGATCATTGGTGGCAGTTGTCATATGTGGTACATGTTGTTTTGAGACTTCCTTAGAGGTCACACCAACCATGATATCAAAGTCCGCAGCTGACTGTTTCCCATCAGCTTCGGAGGCAACGTCTTCCGTGATTTCACCGTTCTCCTCATCCTCAGAGCCCACTGCACTAGCAATGAAACTCAACCCCTCCCAAGAAAACATATGCAGAGGAACCTTCTTCAAATAGACCCAAAGAGGTATAGATTTTTCTTCTGGCTGTTCTTTTTCAGTAATCGGGGACCACCGCGAGACCACCATCGGCACCTCAGCAATATTCCACATACCACGTTTAAGTACCCTAGCCCTGAGGATGTGATCAGAAACCCTAAACCGCAATGTAGTAGCATTGACTTCATAGACATCGATCTTGGGAAACTCAGTCCCCTGCTTTCAGATCTTATTTAAAATCACATGAACTTTGTCAACATGAGGAGCAGTATCTAAAAACTTACCAAGAAGAAAATCTTCCCAAAACGGCGTAGAGTTAGCAAGAACTTCATCAGGGCTCCACGGAATCCTTTCCCTCTGAAGAATTGATAGTAACGTCAAATTTCCGTAAAACTTGTTTATTCTGGACCATCGAAACCCATGTCTCCTTCTTCGGTGGACTAGACATCCCCCGAGGACTCTCCACATGTGATTTTAACTACACTTAGTAACTAACTAATTAGCTACAAATTATATTAATTAATACTTTGTCACTAATTTATAACTTTCTGTGGTTATAGTTTACTACTACTCTTTCCGTAGTAAGCACCCGTAGCTATATCAACGTGTTTTACTAGTTATAGTTATTCAATTGGACAAGGCGTGTAGGCGCCAAACGCACCATCCGGTGCTTTTTCTCAGAATCCTTCTGCGATTGGCTTATAGTACCAATTTAAGACCTCAATACCCATCTTTTTTTTTCAATCAAACCTTGAATACCCAAACTGGGAAACAAAAGGAATTTGCCTAATACTATTAAAAAGACTATGCAACATACAGTTTCATGCCCAAGTCTATAACCCTAACAAACGCAACCCTCGTGAGTGCAAAATTTGCATATACTAGACTAACAAAGGGGTATTTTTATGTTATCATCCACTCAACGTAGGAAAGAATTTTAAGGTTTCCAAAAGCATCAAACACATTTTTCGAAAGCTAAACCTTTACTAATGTTCATTAGCAAACAATTCGCGTTAGTGCTCGTAAAAGATCCAATTAATTGGTTGACCAACAAAAAAAAAAAAAAAAAAAAAGAAGCAGACTAAAAACTTAATTATACGGAGAAAAGGAAAGATATATAAGGTTCAGGGGGAAGAAGAAAGTTTTATTACCCTTTGTTTCGCGGTTGTAGTTAATGTATATATATGTAAAATCCTCTGATGCAGATGTTTGGCTTCACAATTATTTACATTCATTTTTTCAACCGAAGGAACAAAGATGAGCGATCGAGTGATGATGAAGATAACGAAATCACCGGGTCTTATCGATGAGAAAGCTATGAGGAATTCCGGTTGACCATATTTTCGATCCGTCTTTTGATCTTTCAAGAAATACTTGAGAAAATGATAGGATTGTGTTCGTTAATGTTTTAAGAATAATACATTAAATTCCAAAATAAAACAAAATCAAATTAATGGATATTGAATTTTTTTAAAAAAATTGTATTTTAGAATACATATGTTTAATCCGGTAACGATAGATTTTAATGTATTTCTCCAAATACATAATTGAATAATATGTGATTTTAAAATACACTCAACTCCATTAAAATACAATCTTTAATAATACCTCCTATCTTAAATGTTATTGGTTTTATTAACTTTTATTTTCTTGTTATTCCCTTCATTTCAATTTAAACGAGACTGTATAGTTTTAGCCATCCGAAAGGCTTATAACTGACCTCGGGTTAACGATGGATTTTCTTTTTGTTGAAAAGAAAATAATATTATTGATAGTTGCAAGATGTCAAATTAAACATTTATGATCGATTGCCAAACTTTTAAGATGGATTGCTCAAAGTTCAAATGTTCAACGAACATAATACAATAGAGCTTTTTTTCTGTTAATTTTCCTTAGTGAGCAACTTTTTTTAGTCCTGCATCATTGATGGAATTAATTAAGATTTAAATATTACAATAGCTATTTTTCAGTGAAATGGCTCATATATAAGATATACTTTTCAAAAATGATATTGGGAACTTTTTTATATCAATAATATAATATAATATTGACATGAACCAAGAGACATGAGCTCCATATTTGTATTATTTAATAAATATTGAGACAAATTCTGCATACGCCGTAACAGAGCTCCTTATTGTAATATTTCTATATATATGGTACGTACGTGTTTTATATGTGTGTGCAGCTGCAGCATGGTTACACATTAGTAAGGCTTCTGGTTCGGATAGTTCCCTGGAGGATCATAGTTGCAACTTATGATGGTTCCACCATTATTACACCTCACTTTTGCACATCCGACTCTCACTGAATTTCTCCAAACAACCTGAGTGTAGTGACCGCAAACTCCATTGCACGTGTTTGAATCGTAGTTGTAGTTAGCCTTCTCATTAACCCACAAGTTCACGGCAGCGACGCCAGAGAAGTCACCGCTACTCTTGGCCAAGTTCTCCCCGTAACGCCCATTGGAGTGTACGAGTTTGCAGTCGCCTTTTAGTTGCTCTGCGTATCTCCGAGCGTAGGCTGCAATCTCCTCGTCCCACTGCATGGGGCCTACGCCTACCTGGGATCGTGCCTGGTTGTGAGCGTTTACATAATCTTGGTTGCCGTCTTGAGCTTTGGAGAGAACAACAAGAGCACCTACAAGGACTGCCAAGATTATTAGAATGCGAGAATAGCCAATGACTTTCATTTTTGTTAGTTGATAATTTGATTATTCCAAGCTTTGTTTGTGTGTTGTGATTGGTAAACATGGTTTATATAGAGATACGAAAACTACCTCGCGTTTTGTGTGGCCATAAATATAACAAAGTTTCGGTAAATATATGGTTATAAAAATTAAATTTTAGCGAATATTTGTCAACTTTGTGCATATGAATATTTTCATAATATTTCCTGTAATTGTATTTTATTGGTAACTACGACATTGTTACTAAAATATTCATGCAATGTTTTTATATAAAAATGAAATGACTTTTTCTTAACGTCATTCATTTTTTTCTTTGATAGTTTTGTATATTTCCAAAATCTTATATTTCTTATTATATATTTAAAAAAAACGATTTCTATTCACAAAAAAGGCCTACCCAAAAAAAATATATATTATTATTATGAATATTTTATAGTTTAATCAGATTATTTTCTAATCATAATAAAACTACTATATAGTATACGCTTTGTAAATAATTTAATAACAAATGTTAATATATCTTGATTAATCATTTGGGCTCAAGATTTAATTATGGATCGATCAGTGTAGGGTTAAATTAAAACCTTCTATTAGTAATCTAAAATTAAAAGATGATGTGCCTCAGTGGTCCATGGACAAAGGCCGCTTCATGTAGCTAACACCATGTTGCTAACACCATGTTGCTAAACCACGTCGTTTAATGTTTGACTTTTCAGGTTTCGATTTGTATTTGGATACATGGTTTGACCGGTTAACTTTGGCTAACCTGATGCTGATTCAATGTTGGTTACAAACTTTTTATCTGATTAATAAAGTTTTCTCTTTTGTCAGAATCTCCAATGGTCCTCTATTTTTTCCTCTATAATAAAGATCCTCTATAATAGAGGTGAATTTTGCTCCAATTCACCTCTATTTTCACCTTTAAAATAGAGATTGTTATTTTTCCCTCTATTTATAAAGGAACTCTATTTTTTTCTACAAAGGGTTCCTCTATAAATAGTGGAACTCTATTTTAGAGGTGAGAATAGAGGTGGATTGGAGTAAAACTCACCTCTATTATAATGATCTCTATTATAGAGGAAAAAAATAGGGAAAACCATCGGAGATGGTCTTAGATTTACGATTTGATATTCTTCTCTTTACTTCTCAGATTTGGTTTCTCCAATGTATCGGAGTTTAATAAAGTTTATTCAGAAAATTATTTTCAGCTTTTGGCAGATAAAGATGCAAGCTTTTTGGAAGCAACAAAGCTTGTGGAAAGCCCAATTACGTAGAGGACAAGAAGTACATACGATGTTGTTTAAATGGCATGTTTGGAAGATGAGGCACACTTAACGTTCATGTCTTGTTTCGTATGTGATAATATGATATCATAGTTGAAGTTTTAGGTGAAAAATACTTCTACTAGTCTCTAGGTGAAGTTGCAGAGTTTGTACCCGACAAAATCTCTAAGAAACAAGTTGATTCTTAAACATTGTCTATCTTGACTGCAAATGCAGCAAGGTATGCACAAAGATCACTTAGATCAGTTGAATATGAAGGTGTCATATAGGTATTCTGTAAACTTTCATAGTTATAGTACATCAGATACATATACAAATATTTGTACAGAGGATATGACTAAGTTATGGCATTGAGGGTTAGTTATACTGATGAAGGCTACAAGTTTTGCCTTATGAAGATATTCTCTGTGGTCATAATAAGGTAAGAAGTCTTGTTGAGAAAAAAGAATGTATGGTTGATTACCCATTCGCTATTACAGATTATTTCATTGTTGACAAAAAAATATTTTGTTTCAGTTTCTTTGTATTTTTCTTCTTCATTCCTCAGAAAATATTTTATATATAACAAAGAGGAAACAAATATATATATATATATATATATAATTTTTATTGTATTTAAGTGGTCACTAGTAGAATCTTAGGTATTAATTTAAAGGGGAATTGAGCTGTATGACAAAAAAAAAAAAAAAAAAAAAAACTATATTACAGGTTGGTTTCTTTATTTCCCACACTTTGTGGTGCTATATACATTTTTTTGTTATTAAGCTAAATCACCCTAATTTGTAAGAAAGTCTTCTTTTTTTTGGTAGAGAGGAACACTACCTATAACATATGTAGTAGATACAAGAAAATTCAACAAAACAATCAATGAATTTTAGTAAGAAAATAATAAAAAGATACTACAGTTTCAATTTGAATATCATATATTCATATTAGTGGATGTAGTTATGGATGATTATATAGATTATGTCCACACAATGTTTTTTTTTTCTTTTTTGGTAAATTGCTTGTCTATCGAAAAGATAGGAGAAAAAAAAAATATTTTTGACAATTCAATAAAAAATTACTTATTATTATTTATTATAATAGAAAATGTTCTTTTATTCTCCAAGTTACTATTATTAATTTAAGTGAAATTATAAAAATACATATATTTTACGTCAATCATTCTATATGTGATAATGTGAATTATAACAACACCGCTTACTGTGAACCCACAAGATAGTAACACGAACCAAATCATATTTTTAAGATCATTTAGATTTGAAATTACATCATTCTTTTAATTACATCATTCTTTTAAGATTTGAAATTATTTAGATTTGAAATTACATCATTTAGATTTGAAATTACATCATCTTTTAAGAATTTCTTCCAAAAAAAAACAAAACCAGTATCTTGACTTGTTAACTAAAAACAAAGACTTTGAGAGAGCACAGCGGCATAGAATAATCAAAGTTTATTTTTGGAATAAGGATCTTAGTTAGACAAATATGACAATTCGTAAAACATAAGATTAAATGGTAACTAGTAATTCTATAATTCTAATAGTTAGCATTTGGAATTAGTTCTATAATTCTATTATGCTCCTAGTTCTAACCTTTCCGGGGAAAAAGAATGTTTCGAGAAGAATAGGTTAAAAACTGAGTCCGACATCCAAATATTAGTTTGCTTTTTCGAACTCATTTTTTTTCATTTCAAGGTAATTGGTTCGTTGGTTAGTTCACAACAAATATATATACATCAAAATGACGTAATTGGTATTTTTATGTTCATAACTAGTTTCTTGCAGCGACTATGATCTCGTCAAACTGGAACAGTTCCGCAAGCTCCCAAGCCTGCTTCTTGGTAAATATATATGGCTGCTCTATGCCATTTTTTTAAACCATACCATTTCGTTTTCTTTGAGGGGTCAAATCTTATCTATATAATACACAATTTATGGAAGGAAAGAGAATAAAAACAAATAAAATGAATTGTGGCCAACTTACATGTTGCTTCCAAAATTAAAACCCACGTAAAATATCCATTTTCCACATCAAAATGTTATTCGGTTTATTGACTTGTCTTTCATATTAACTAATTGCATTTTGATGTGGTTTATTCGTTTCAAAAATAAAAGACGCAATTAAATATAACAAAATGTGCTAACAAGTTTTTTCTGTTACTATTTTTTTAATAATAATTTTTTTTTTAGATTATTGATCATGAATTTTGGGTATCGAATAATATTACTTATTTTTAAATAACCATAATTTTCTTTTAACATTTTTCATCATAACCTTTATTTTCAAGGAAAAAAACGTTAATCAGAGTTAGTTTTTACTGCAATAATTTGAATATCCTGATTATAAATTAAATTATTAATTTTCTTGATTTAACAAACTTAGCTAAAAAAAAAAGAGATGGCATAGTTTTATTTTTCTTTTTTTGGACCAAGGATTGCATAGTTTGAGAATAAATATTGTCAGCAAGAAAACAGTTCATTAACTCTTTTCCTCTATGCGGGCGGAAGAGAAAAATGACTAGTTATGTTTATAATGTTCTGGTACTAGCTTTGGTATCCTCTCATTTCTCAGTCTTTACAAAATTTGAAATATTTTTTTTAGTACTAACTAAATCATGTGCTTTTATGAAAATGGAAAAGAGAGTTTTCTTTGGTTAAAGTGGTATATTTGAAAAACTAGAAATGAGAAGTTGGTCCAGGTTTTTTTTTTTTTCAGAAGCACGGTCTAAGTAAACGTAAAAGCTGGAAAGGATTCTCAAATACCTTTTGCTGGATTTACAGTGTCAGAACAGAAATCACCATCATATAAACAATCTTTAGCGAGATAGTCTACAACACTATTACAAGAACGATATTCAACAAAAAAATTTCAAAAAAAAAACTTATTATAGTTCATCATAATAGTTAAGAGCATAACTTATTATTATGAAAACTTTGGATAGTTCTGCTCTTAATTATTTGTATTATTTAATAAATATTGATAACATCCTACATATGATGCTTCTTATTGAAATATATATAGACACGTCTTTTATGTCCGTGTGTTATGTATATGCATGATCACGCATTAGTAAGGCTTCTGGTTCGCATAGTTCCCACGAGGACTATAGTTGCAACTGATGATGGTTCCACCATTATTACACCTCACTTTAGCACATCCGAGTTTCACTGAATTCCTCCAAACAACCTGAGTGTAATGACCGCAAACTCCGTTGCACGTGTTGGAAGCGTAGTTGTAGTTAGCCTTCTCGTTAACCCACATGTTCACGGCCGAGACGCCAGACAAGTCGCTGCTACCCCAGGACAAGTTCTCTCCGTAAGGCCCACGCGAGTGTACGAGTCTGCAGTTGCCTCTTAGTTGCTCTGCGTAGCTCCGAGCGTAAGCTGCAACCGTCTCGTCCCACTGCATGGGGCCTACGCCTACCGCTGCTCGTGCCTGGTTGTGAACCCTTAGATAGTCTTGTGGGCTGTCTTGAGCCTTGGTAGGAAGAACAAGAGCACCTACAAGGGCTACAAATACTATTAGGAATCGAGAATAGCTACTGAAATTCATTTTTCTTAGTTGAGGATGGCTATTTCCAAGCTTTGTTGTGTTATGATCTTGGGGTTCGCAAGCATGGTTTATATAGAGATTTGGAAACTATAACGCATTTTGCGGACACAAAAATAAACGACGTTTAAAACACAGATGGTCCATATGAACATTTTCCTAGCAATTGTCCGTATGAATAAAAACTGAACTATTCTTTGTCAATTTTCAACAGTATGAATATTTTTGGTAATATCCCTTGTAATCGTTTCTTATTAATAACTTTGTCATTTTTCATATATTTTCGTATCTTTTGTTGTTGTATTGCGTAACACAAATGAAGTTTCTTAACAAAAAGAAAAGAAAGAGAAAAAAAAAACTTGAATGAAGTTTATTAAGGAAAATTCATTTATATATGTTTCATGTCATTCAGTTGTTCTTTTGTTATTCTTAAGTCTTTGCACAAAAAAAAATTCTAAAGTCTTATATTTGGAAGTGATCAATATGTTATAGTTTATCAGAAATATTGGAATCCTAATGAAAATAATATACAAAAATCATATAGAACCTTATGCAAAGGTTTACGCAATTAAGATTATATTTAGAGTCAATTATCAAAATAAATAAATGAAAAGTCATAAAGAATTGTCTTCTAGTGTTTCATGCATGTGAAATATTTCTATCCCACTTGCCTATAGCTGAAAAGTCGTGAAGAATATATGCCGCCACATCTATGACGTAACTAAAACAGTGACGACATAGCCAAAAATCAGAAATAATATAGTTTTGGGATTTGGATATAACATCGTATACTGTATACACTTGAGCACCCATTGAAAATGGGCCATTATATACACCTTTTGTTTTTGGCCAAACACTTGATCACCCATTGACGATGACTAATTGGTTTAGTAGTTGATGGGTGCATGCACTCCTTACCAAAATATCACAATATGCAATGGTTCAAAATTTTCAATCGAGATATGAATGTGATTCTAACCTTATTTTATCTCCAGTCGTATAACTAATTCTGTACCACCCATTCCTAGGGATTTCTAAGCAATAACACTAATTTTAAGTAAAAAACAGGTAAAAATATATATGCTGTCATATTCAATATGATATACTATCACAATATGAAAGTATTTTTAAATAAAATAATTAACATGTTATACCAAAAATATAAAAATTAACTAGATGGTTACCCTAGAACAATCATTTAACACTTAACTTGATATAATGTTAAATGAAGAATTATTAATTTGGATATATTTTTTTTTGTGTAAATGAGTACTATTTTCCTGATAAAATTAATTATATGTAATATTATTTCTAAAAGAAAAGATAATTAGTTAGCAAGTATAAACTGTAAGGAAGATAACCAGCAACATTCTTACGTTTTGAAAAAGAAAACAAAAAAAAAAATATTCCTACGTATTATTATTCTCGTTGCTTCTCTTCAAAGATATTCTTTGCATAGGAACACAATTTACTTCAAACACTTTTCTCATGCAATACAATATTTATATATATATATTGATCAATGATTGTCATATTTGTCCAACGTACTCAACCTCAAACGTCTTAATAAATGACTCTAATAAATCGCTCAAAAGCATTTATACTTCTCATAGGATTCTTCATCTCAAGTTTGCTATTATGTGTCTCACAAGCTTCCTTTGTTTCTTCGGGAGATTTTAACAAAGACTTCTTCGTAACATGGTCTCCTTCCCACGTTAACACCTCTAATGATGGTCGATCAAGAACCCTTAAGCTCGATCAAGAATCTGGTATTTAACATTCTCATTCACTGTCTCGATCCTTCTCTTTTATTTTTTTCCGGTAGCAAGAACTTTATGTTTTGTTATTAGGAGCTTCCTTTGCTTCCACCCAGACGTTCTTGTTCGGACAGATAGATATGAAGATCAAACTTATCCCAGGAAGTTCTCAAGGAACCGTGGTTGCTTATTATGTAAGAAACCTTCTCCACTTCTCTAACATCCTAACATGAATGAACTAATAATTATTTTAATGATTCAACAGATGACCTCGGATCAGCTAAAACGGGATGAGATTGACTTTGAATTCCTGGGAAACGTTAATGGTCAGCCTTACATTCTTCAGACAAATGTCTATGCCGAGGGAATTGATAACCGTGAAGAAAGGATCCATCTCTGGTTCGACCCAACCAAGGACTTTCACACTTACTCTATCTTATGGAACATTCACCAAATTGTGTAAGATTCTTCAACAAAAGTCTCTCCTGCCCTATGTACTCCTCCAAGATGCATAAGAATGTTGTTTTGTTGGTTTTTAGATTTATGGTGGATCAGGTTCCCATAAGATTGTACAGAAACCACGCGGATAAAGGTGTAGCCTACCCAAGGTTGCAACCTATGAATGTACAGGCGAGTCTATGGAACGGTGAGAGCTGGGCTACACGCGGTGGGCATGACAAGATTGATTGGTCAAAGGGCCCATTCGTGGCATCCTTTGGGGATTACAAGATATATGCTTGTGTTTGGAAAGGCAACCCAAGATTGTGTAATGGAGAGAGCAATGAAAACTGGTGGAACAAGAATGATTTCAGTTCTTTGACAAGAGTGCAAAAGAGATGGTTTAAATGGGTGAGAAAGTATCACCTGATTTATGACTATTGCCAAGATTATGGAAGGTTTAATAACCAGCGCCCCAAGGAATGTAATCTTCCTAAATATTGAATTCGCTTTTCAGCTTTTTACCTTTTTATTCATTTATTAGGCGATGAATCTCTTTTATAAATTGCTTTGTGTTAGAAAGAGTTAAAAGTTATAATAATTTAAAATGGTCTAAAGACCAAAACATCTTATATTAGATTCTATTTTCTACATGAAATTTCAAATATGTGGATTAAGGTGATTATATGATTGCAAATAATGGTTGCAATTAAATTTATGTTGTAATGCAATTAAAAATCTGTGAAACAAATGATAATTTGAATAATAAGAATACCTTGTTGAGATATCAGTGTGCATAATTAGAAATCGTATTACCATAATTTCCCACCTCCTCACTTGAGAGTTTCCCACTAATACACTGCTCATTGTCAATACTCACTCTAGGAAAAAATGCAGTTCAAGCTAATGTTGGTCCTGACTTTTGTCCCAAAAGATATGGGACTTTGAGATTATAGGTAAAAGAACCTACATGAAATTTTTGAAGAATCAAAGACCATAAAGAAATATTTATGTATATTGCTTAGAATGACTTCCAAGTCTTTTATAGACCACATAAGATATCTTAGAGAATCTAATTGCAGTCACAAAGATATGAACTATCTTTGACCAAATCACATCTTGTTACGTGATTGCAGGAGCAATAACTTGGTTCGTAGATGACGGAGTTGATTCCGTTAATACCCCCCTCAAGTTGGAGCATGCCGCTTGCAAATGCCCGAATTGACCATAATAGCTTCAACTTGACCACTACGATCACAAGTCTTGGTTGCTCTTCCAAGACCTGAACAGTTTTGCATATAAACTGCAAAACAAAAATCTTGCAAATGACCAGCGGACTGATTGTTTGCCATTGCCCAATTTCAATAAGAGGTGCTTCTATACTCATTGTCTTCCACACAACCTCGTTTCTTCCTTGCTAAGCTATCTGCTCAACACCATTGTTTTCGTGGTCGTCATGCTTTTCACGTCTGATGCTTGTCGGAATTTTCGCAAGACAACCAAATCCATGTTCTGAACTTGATCATGTCTCCATCTTCAAATCTCGGTTTCGGTATTCGTCACGGTGTTATACTCCACCGTTGAGTCATCTCGGCTTTTCTTGTCGT